>NC_050575.1:303269617-303887117 GCF_011100635.1 Trichosurus vulpecula
ATTTAGGGTTTTCTTGGCAATGATATTGGAACAGTGCTTCAGCCCATTTGCAGATGAGGAAACTGAGGAAAATAGGGTTAAGTGACTTGCCCAGAGTCACACAGCTAGTAAGTATCTGAGACCAGATTTGAACTCAAGAAGATGTCTTCCTGACCCCAGAGCCATGATTCTATCCGGTGTGTCACCTAGCTGCCCAGCTGCCCTATATAAGTGCACACAGACTCTCTCTCTCTCTCTCTCTCTCTCTCTCTCTCTTTATATATATATATATATATATATATATATATATATATATATATATATAGTGTGTATGTGCATATATATGTATACATATATGTATGCATATATATGTATACATATATACATATATATACATATATATAGTGTGTGTATGTGCATATATATGTATACATATATGTATACATATATATATATACATACATACAACGAATACATAATATTTAGCAGGAGGGAGGGCACTAGACTAGCTCGGGGTGTGAGGGGATCAGGGTAGCAGCTGGTATTTGGCTCGAAGGAAATCACAGATTCCAAGAGCTGGAGGTTAAGAGGTTGTGCATGTAAAGCATAGGGGACAGCTAGTGAAACTTTGTGCATGTTTGGATTGATGAGGGGGAGAACTAGAATTGAGGAGACCAATTGGAAGTTGAAAGGGGAGAAGAAAACGAAAGAAGTAAGGTGATGTCAGTGAGAGTGAAGAGGAAGGGACAGGTGTTAAAAATACTGTAGAGGGAGAATCAGCAGGCTATGGCAACTATTTGGAAGTGTAAAGTGAAGGAGAGAGAAAAATCAAAGCTAACTTAGGATTTCAGCCGGTGTGATTAGAAAGATGGTGATTCCCAAGCATGGACTTTTACCTGTTTGGTGCCCCAAGTGCTCCCTGTCCTGTTGTGGTAGTCCCATTACTGTCCTAAGAGGGGGCATCAATCCAAGGTGGGCACATATCTAGTGGAGCTGCCCAGGCAGCTTCCTCCTCTGTGCATGCCTGAGATGGGGGAGGGGACAGAGCAGGGATAGTTCATAGGAGAAAACTGGTTGTCTTTCCAGGCTAGCAAAAAGCAATGTCTATGGTAGCCTACCTCTGATTGCAAATTTTCTACACTGTTGAAGAATAAGTGTTGAATAGCCCTGCTGCACCATCTCAACAATTTAGGATATGAATTGGTTGGGAGGAAAATGTAATTAAGAACCCTATTATTTAAGAGGAAAAATGTTAATGAAATGTGCTACTTGCTCAGAAAGAGCTGGCTATCTTTAGTCCATAGAAAGACATGGGTGCTTATTGTAGTCTATAGTTCAACAGGATGGATTGGGCTTGCCTGATACATAGACTAATACTCTAAACATGACACAACCTTACTGGGTTTAGATAGTATAGAAATATTGTTTCTTAAGAATAGGCTTTGGGAAGTTCTGATTTTAAATAATCTGGAACACTTGTCAGGGGTGTGTGTGTGTGTGTGTGTGTGTGCAAGTACAGCCTGGTATAGTGTAAGGAATACTTGACATGGAGTCAAGAGACCGGGATTTGAATCCTACTTCTGAAACTTATTAATTTAATAATTAATAACTTAATAATTAAAAAAGTAATAATCTAACATTATTAGCTGTGTGAATATTGGCAAATCAGTTAACCTCTCTAAGTATCATTTTCTATTCTATAAAATGACATGCATTATCTTATCTCCCAGTGCTGTAAACTTCAAAGCACTATAGAAATGTTATTTTTCTATTTAAAAAGTTAGGAATCTACTAGATGAAAAACACTTTTTAACCATGCCATTGCTTGGAGACTCCTTGCCTCTGTCATGTGGTACACTATGGCCTTCTTAGAGATAGGTAGATGTAGTACGTAGAGCATTGGGCTTGGGGTCAGTAAGACTTGAGTTCATATATGACTTCAGACACTTATTAGCTATGTGACCTTGGGCAAATCACTGAAATGCTGCCTGCCTCAGTTTCCTCGACTGTAAAATGGGGATAATTATAGCAACTACTTCCCAAGGTTGTTGCGAAGATCTTGAAGATGGGAAGAGAGAAGATGCTCACTACTATTGTCCTTGTGTTGCCCTGCAAGCCCGATGAGCAGGAGCAAGAGAAGTGGACCAAGGGAATGGTCCTCCAATGGTGGATACAGAGACAACTTTTCAGTTGTTCTGTCATTTATTGTTTTAATGTTAGGACTAGTTAAACTGGAGAGAAATAAGTCTTTGTTTTATGCAACAATCCTTTGCTCCTGTTTGATAGATGAAAGGACCGAAGCTGAGAGGTTAAGTTACTTGCTCTGAGTCATACAGTTAGTATCTGGGGTAATGAGATGGCCTAGTGGGTAGAGTACTGGACTTGGAGTCAGGAATATCTGAGTTCCAATCCTGCCTAGTTCTGTGACCATGGGCAAGTCATTTAGTCTCATTCAGACTCAGTTGTCCTAGTCTGCAAAGTGGAAATAAATAATAGCACCCACCTCCCAAGGTCATCGTGATAATTGCATGAGGTAACATAGGCAACATGCTTTATGACTTTTAAAATGCTATATAAATACTAGGCATTATTCAGTGATGGCTTATTGAGACCTCAGAGTGTCTCTAAGTGGCCAGGGTCGTTAATCTGTATCAGAAACATGCTCCACCAGTGGCCTATGAGTGCCATGCTTCATTAGTGGACAGTTTAGTGGCTACATTAGTGTCCATGGCAAAGTCATTCTCTTATTTTCTGTCCCAAACTGTGGCCTTTGACCTTGTCTTTAGGATCTGCTTCCAGCCTGTGTGAGATTCCTTAAGCCAACCATTAACCTAGTTCATTAGAGTTATCTAGTAATGCATCTGGCAGGGAGCCAGGTAACCTAGAAACACATACTCCTTGAGCATCTGATATTGCAGAGTCTCGTAGGGGATGCCACTATCTTATTATACATTTCTTCTCTGTTTTAGCAGAGCTACCAAATGGGACACTGCTTATCCATTTGGAAAGTCTTAAGACAATAGTCCAGAGACTATGGGGAGAATGCTACAGCAACGATGAGGGGTGCAAAAATATGAGAAAAAAGATGGGGTGGCCTTACGTTCCAGTGACTCTCCTGATGTGTTCTACAGCTAGTCCTTTTTTGCCCTCCTGGGGCAAGACTGTTGAATTGGCCTCCCTTCCTAGCATTAGAAAGGAGGGAGAACAGTGACCCTGGACTGAAGGAAAAGCAAAATTAAATCCACATTGGATTTAATGAAGAAGTCAAAAGGAATATGGTGAAAAACAAAGTGTCAGCCATGCAAATGTGATTGTGTTTCTCCTCTCTGGCTACTGGAGCAGCTGTGAGCGGTGGTTTGCAGGCAGGGGGAAAGGTACTATTCTAATTAGTGCATTAAAAGTGGATCAGCAGGGTTGCAGGTTTGAAAGGTTTCTTAAATGCCACAGAGACAATGATAAAGGGCTGAGTGCAACTCAAAAGGCTTCTGGTTGGTGGACAACAATTTTAAGAATCGCTGACTCAAGCATATACTCCTAGCAAACTCTTACCCCATTTGGACTCCACTTCCCTGCCTGTGCTAAAAAGTATAAGGAGGAAACATCCTGAGATTGAAAAAAAAATCAATTTTCCTTTTCACTCTTATTACTAACCCAAGTAAATCATCACAGTGCATTTTACTCGTAGCAAAAAACGGGGGAAATAGGATTTGGGGTTGTGGAAGGCTTTTGTGCTAGGCTCGCTTACTAGAGCAGCCTGATGTATCAATCTTCTTTGGCTCGCTTTCAGGCTGCTGTTAGATGTTAACACCAGTACAGATGCGCAGTGTCTGCTGATACACTTGTTTCCTGACTGTGTTAAATATGGAGAGTAAAACACGTCCTGCTTTAGAGATGCTCCCCTCTCTGACAGCCAGGGATGGGGGAGGGGGGAATTGAGGTTTTCCTGGGTGGACAAGTATCTTAAAAAACCTCTCCGTTTCCGTCCAAATTGCAGATGCTATTTAAGACTCTAAGCGGAAGGAAAGGGAAGGAAAAGAAGAAATCAAAGATGAGCTGAAAAGATTTTAAACCCTTAATTTTAAACCCTTTCTCTGCCCCTCCTCCTTATCACTTTCATTTTGTAATAGAAAGGGACAAAGTCTTGTTTGGACAGCTCTCTTTCCATCCAATAAACCTTTCTCTCTCTCCCTCCCCCTCAGTGCACCCAGTGCTAAGGCAATAGTAATCGGACTATAAAATGCCACCCACGTCCTCTACTCAAGAAAATGCCATCAGTTTTCAATTTGCAGACTAGGAAATATTTATCATAGGGTATGGGAAAAATTTTATATGCAACATTAACAGAGAAGATTATATAAAATAAATCCGGATAGAAAGTTTATGCCCTGAAACCCAGACTTGGAGACCTTTTAAATCAATACTTTACTCCACGGATACTAACATTCTGCACTATTGATATATTAGGGTAGATATTCAAGATATAAAAGGAGCCCCTGGGAGAAAACAGATGTGCCACTAAATCCTTCCTTTGACACAGAAGCCTGTGAGGACAGCCAAGGATCAGAATTGGATTCCTATAACTGTAAATTCTAGCGTTAAGCACATTGGCCAGACACTGCAGTGAGAAGTAGTCACAAGGTGGCTGAATTCGAATGAATTCCTTGCAGCCTCTGTCTTCAGCCCCTGACTATCCCATGGCAGGAATCTGATGGATTTTTAATTTGCACCTTTAGGAGCTGGATGCACTGGAGCTTCTGCATATGGCTTGCAAAACTGACCCAGCCAAACCAGGACCAGAGAGCAGGACTGTCGCCCATTTGATTAGGGCTAAGGCATAGTCAGATTAATGGGATGGATGGGGATAAAACTCAGCAGCTCTACCAGATCTTTTCCTGGTAGCTTGAAAGGCTCTGTGGAAATCAGCCTCTGGGAGCCTCTTCCTCAAGGGCATGATCACCACCTCTCTGCGCAGAGGGTAGTGAATAGTGGCAAGGCAAGCCCTTCCCAGACACGTCTCCAGATGAGGCTGAATCACTCTACTGCTAAGGGGAGTTCTGAATTCTGAGCTCCATTTCATTGGGCAAAGGTTTGAGGGGAAGGAGAGGCGAGACTTACTGAGCTGGTGGTTAAAGTACATAGCAGATTGCTGTCAGGGGAGGGAGAAGGAAGAGCTGTTTCATCCTTGGGGTTGTCTGAGGCTCTTGAAATGTATGTTGGGATTTATTAGGAATCCTTAGCAGTCCAATGGAAAACATCCTCAAACTCTGTAAGTCTTGGGATGACCCTTGCCAAGATTGAGGAAATAGGCTTGGGGCAAGGCAAGGACAGGTTCTCAGAAACATGGATGAGCTTTGGGGTGCAGCATACCCAGATTTTTATGCATCTGGAAATATTTCTGTAGATTGCTTTAGAAGCCAGTGTATTCAGCTGTTGTTCTGAGACTGTCAATTTTCCTTTTCACCTGAGCAGTTTACTAAAGAGGCATGGTATTGTGAAAAGCACATAGGTCTTGGAGTTAGAAAACCTGTTCCAAATCCATGGGCCATGTGTGACCTTAAGCCTCAGTTGTTTTTTATCTGTAATAGCTGACTCACATAACCATTTTGATCATCAAATATGTTTATGTATGTGAACATGATTTGTAACCACCAAAATCTATCTAAATAAGATAATTATTCAATTTGAAGTCACCTAAAGGCTTTGTATTGGCAGAAGCCTTTTCTATCTCTGCCCTCTGTTCCTAATGGACTTACATTTTCTTTGATGTAGGGCAGAGATATCAGATGTGAGGTACCTGGGCCTCAGTGTTGGTAAGCAAAATGGGCTCCTTAGCACTTAGTTCAACAAGTCCCCTTGAAGAGTTTGGCTTTTGTTTGCTTTGATTAATTCAGTGTATTTCATTGAGTCTTACTAAGTGCTAAGCCCCAGGGCCCAAACCCCTATTAGGTGTAAAACCTTAGTGGGTGTGGATTGGCAACTAAGGTGGGGCCCAAGGTAGGGCTAACTTCAGGGAGGGCCTAGTTTACATGTCTGGGAGAGCAGAGGCTCTTAGACCACATCGGTTTAAGTCACCTCTTTGTGACGATTCTAGGTCATGTAGGTGAGTCGCATGTGTGACTCACCCCTGCTGCTGAAAAAGATATAAAAACGAGGGGTTGGCTGTCTGTTCTTTGGAACTCATTGCCGCAGCAGTGGTGGCGCGTGACTCTGGGCCAGCCCTTGTTCTGAGCTCCCGGGCTGAACCTAGATGTTGGTAACTATGAATCTGTATTGGGTCTGTCTGTTGATATTTGTAATTTGCTCTGAAGTTCAGTGTGTTGGTCTCTTCCCCTGAACTAAGTAAATGATATTTGTATGCTGAATTAAAGTAAGCTTGTTAACCCCTTTAACCTTGCTTTCCTTATTAAAGCAGATCAAAAGAACCTGTGCTTTCCCAGCATGCCGGCAGCTTTCTGGGTGCTGGCTGTGGGTGGATCTTACACCCCCACAGAAGCTGCTAGCCAATTGTGGAAACAGCCTCAGGGGGCCTGCAAAACTCTGGGCCCAAACCAGATTAAAATATAATTGGGAAATGTTTAACAAAATAAATACAAATACTATATAACATAGATAATGCAAATTTGTGGCTTTGTAAATCAATATGCATCCCACAGTTTCTATTTGAGTCTGATACCACATTTCAAGTGAGGAGACCCTCTCTATTACTATAGATTAGCAATAACTCAGCCAAACCTTATAGTTTGAGAGAGTTGATTGGGGCACTGAGAAGTTAAGTGACTTCCACCTACCTATGAGGAAAGAAAAAAAAAAGTAATTTTATGCATTGAACATTTGGAATATAAGAGGGACTGCAACTAAGTAAAGTAAGAAGGTGGTGGTAGGGAGAGGATGGGAGGAAAGGAGGTTCAGAAACAGGAATGAAAATAGATGTTGAAACAAGAGTTGGGAAGAGGGATATGGCCAGGAGTATGGTTGAACACGGGTCTAAATGGAACCCAGAATCATGAACTTGGATAATGTCAGATCTAGAAGGGCCCTTAAAGATTATTTAGCTCAACCCCTTCCATTTTCAGAGGAAAGAACTGCATTCACAGAGGAATGCTATGAATTTTGTATTTCTCTTGGTTTGGCTCTATCCTGTAGTTCCTTCCATTGCTAATGCTGGGAATTCTATCTTGGTTGAGGACTGCCAAGTCCAAACTGGTCAATCTCCAGATATGCTTCATTTCCCTATGAATCCTGAGAATCTAGCTCCCATTTCTGTGGCCTCTATGAGGGTGATAGGGGTTGGACTCTTTTTGCTAAATCTGCTCCACTGCTTTCCCTACCCCCAACTCTTATTCTCTTTAGGGTCGTTGCTAGGACCACTCTGTGGTGACAACTAGAGAAGGAACACGTGCTGGTGGTGCAGAGGCCCAAAGTGTCCCCCTTCCTGGACTGGACCAGAGGTCATTGTTTAAATGGCTATTTCTCAGTTTAATAGACTTCAGAGGATTTCAACCTAGAGAGGGTCTCAGAGGCCATCTACAGTTACAGTTAGGTGGTGTAGAAGATAGAATGCTAGACCTGGAGTCAGGAAGACCTGAGTTCAAATTTGACCTCAGACACTTACTAGCTGTGTGACCCTGGGTAAGTCACTTAACCTTTGTCTGGTCAACTACTGACTCAAAGATAGAAAGTGGGAGAGCTGGGATTCCAACTTGGGATCCATTGCTCTTTGCTTTACACTGTGATCCCCACATTCACTGCCCTGCTGTGACTGTTGACTTGAACAGTAATAATAGAATAATAGATTTAGATCTGGAAGGGATTCCAAGAATCATTCAGTTTAATCACCCCATTGTACAGATGAGGAAATGGAGGCCCAAAGAGATTAAATACCTTGCCCAATGTCACATAGATAGTAAGTAGCAGAGATGAGATTGGAACCCAGGTTCTCAGACTCCAAGTCAACCAGTGAGTCAGTAAATATTCATTAAGGGCCCACTACATAGCATGCACAGTGCTAAGCGCTGGACATACAAAGGAAGGTAAAAGGCAGTCTCTGCTCTCTCAAAGAGCTCACAAGCTAATGAGGGAGACAATGTGTAAGCAACTATGTGCAAAGAAGATATATGCAGAATAAATTGGAGATAATCAACAGAGGGAAGGTGCTAGTGTTAAGGGGATCAGGGGAGATTTCTTGTAGAAAATGGGATTTTAGCTGAAGGAAGCCAGGGAGGCCAGGAGGTAGAGATAAGAAAGGAGAGTAGTCTAGGCATGGGAAGCAGCCAGTGAAAATGCCTGGAGTCTAAAGAGGGAGTATCTTATGTAAGGAACAGCTGGGAATCAGTGTCATTGGAGTGCAGAGTATGTGGAGGGGTGTAAGGTATAAGAAGACTGGAGAGGTAGGAAGCAGTCAGGTTATGAAGGGATGCCAAAACAGAGGCCTTTACATTAGATCCTGGAGGTTTGGGGAAGCCACTGGAGTTACTGAATGGGGGTGGTGGTGGTAGAGGTGGTGTGTGCGTGTATGTGTTTGTGTGTGTGTGTGTGTGTGTGTGTGTGTGTGTGTGTGTGAGAGAGAGAGAGAGAGAGAGAGAGAGAGAGAGAGAGAGAGAGAGGAAAGAGAGACAGAGAGACACAGACAGAGACAGAGAGACACACATACAGAGAGAAAGACAGAGAGAGACAGAGAGAAACAGAGAGACAGAGAGACAGAGACAGAGAGAGAAAGAGACAGACAGACACACACATAGATGGTCAGATCTCTGCTTTAGGAAGATCATTTTGACAGCTCAGTGGAGGACCGATGGGTGTGGGGAAAGGCTTAAGGCAGGAATGCCAATTAGCAGGCTACTTCAATTGTAGAAATAGTGGCATGGAATCTGTGGCACTGAATGGACCATAGATATCATCTGGTATTTTTTTAACTGGACTACGATTTCATTGGTATAGGGAGCTATTGGTAAGAAATATTTATCAATGTAGATTGACACCTTCCTGAGTCTTAGAGTTGACTGAGGATACTCAAAGGTTTTGTGGCTTGCCTAAGTGTGTCAGAAGTGGGACTTGAACCCAGATCTTCCTGTCTACAAGGCCAGCTCCTTTTCCACTATACTATACTGCCTCCCTTTCTGGTACTACTCCCTTCATTTTATAGCTGAGGAAAATTGAGACCCAGAGAAAGGCAGGGTTCTGCCTGAGGTCACACAGCAAAGTGGGTAAAGTCGTTGGACTAGAACCCAGGGGTCCTGACTGCTAGTCCAGCTTCTTTCCACAGAGAAATTCAGGAGAAAAGCTATGTTAGTCTTTGACCAATAAAAAAGTTCCTTAGATCATTTGGACAGTACAAATGCATAATAAAACACAATAATGTCCGTTTCCTTCCTTGGCTGTTGCCAGACTTGAGCTAACATTAATGGTATAGACTCCCTTTATTATACAGGTGTGTAAATCCCACGATTATGTAGGCACTAAATTGTCTTCATCAGTACATACCCAGTGTTCCATTAACACTAATGGAATCTATGCATACTACTGGACTCGACGTGCTTTTTCCATCTATAATAATTGTGGCTGTTCCTTCCTTGATGTATTCAGTCCTCTTGTTAATGAACCTCACCAGCATTATCATCTCGTTATCGTTATGGGGAATTTTGCACCTGCACTAAAGGACTTTGTTAATGGCATTTCTCTAACTGCAATAGAAATTCTATTGGGGTGGGACACAGCAGATCAGAAATCACATAGGGAGCTGAAAAGAACCTTGAGAACACCCTGCCCAACCACTTTCATATTATAAATGTGGAAACTGAGGACCAGAGATATATAAAGTGGTTTGCCCAAGTCATGCTAGACATAAGAAGCGGAGCTTCTCTGAATCCAAAATGTGCAGCATTGGTACAATGGACCTCTTTCCATACTGGACTTGGAGTCAGAGGACGTGTTCACATCCTGGCTTGGTCACTCACTCCCTGTGTGACCTGGGCCAAACTCCCTCATTTTGCTTTTGGAGAATCTCTATTCTTCTTCTTTTAAATAGGGCTAGGGACTGCACAGTGATTTCCCTGAAATACAGAGCTCTCAGGCTGTCAATGCAGGTGCTTGCTTTTCTGCAACTAATATTCTTAGAGAGTTGCCTTTAACAGTGAAAATGAAATAGCAATAAGAATAGTAACTAGCACTTATATATCATTTTAAGGTTTTCAAAGGGGTTTCCAAAGAATATCCCATTTTTTTCTCACAACATCCTGAGAGATAGGTGCTATGGTTATCTCCATTTTAGGGACGATCCTCCATCCTCCACTTAGAGACGAGAAACTGAGGCAGACACTAGTTAAGTGACTCACCCATGGTCACACATCTAGCGTTGGGGGATGGATTTGAATTCAGGTCCTCCTGACTTCAAAGCTGATGGTCTCAGACGCTCTAGCACAATGCTTTGCTTTATAAGACGAGAAGATTAGATGCTCTCTGTGGTTCCTTCTGGCTCTGAATCTGTGATCTTTAGATCCCAGTCTAGAGAGTTTTAACATCTCTCTACACTGCCTTTCCATAATTGTACAGCTCCTAAATCATCTTTCAGAGAACCTTAATTTCAAATGATCCTCCTTTCAGTCAAAGTGGGAAGTTTCATTTCCCACAAATGAGAGAGCCAGGGGGATAGGGAAAAGTAAACATGATTCATTTAGGGAGGTTTACAATTTTCAGGCCTCATTAGGGAAGGTATGAATCTGGGGCAGGAAATATATGGAAATCTAGCTGCTGCCCCAGATGGCAAAGGAGAGGACAGGCGTGCCACTGTATTCCCTAAAGAAGAGCACTGGAGGAATAACTGGGTGGATTGTAATTAAAAATGTCAGGTCCCTGGGGGTAAGTGGAGGTGGGGGGGACCCTCACCCTTGTGAAACATCTTGCTTAGGAAAGTGACACAGATACAAAAGATTCCCTTCACTGCTCACAGACCAATAGGCCCAGGAGCCTCTAGGGCCACAGCTACTGATTTTACTCTAATATTTGCAGGATTCAGACGATTTGGGGGATGGAGTTAAAAATCATCAGGACCTTTGAACAGTCCCCAAATGGAAACTTTGTCCTCCATTCGTCAGCAGATCTGGGACTACTGTCATGCTGTATGCATGGAGAATCAAAAATTTGCCTCTAGGCAGAATTCTGAAGTTCATTTCTGCCAATCCTCCTATCCCTAGCTAGTTCTCTCTTCCGTTCAAGTGTCTTATGCCCTCATACTGCTCCTTAGATTCCCTGGTCCGTCCATTCCAGGCTCAGACAGTGACCTCATGTCAGATCTGAACTCCTTCCAACCCCTTGACTTGAAAGAAAAATGAATGTAACTGTCCGATGTTCCATATCCTCAGGACCTTGGGATCCCTTATGTGATAATGGATCTTCTGTTTTCATGTGTGTGCTTACAGTTAGCAAAATCCATTGCCTGACAACATAGTCAAGAAACACATGTTTGCAAGTAGTACAGGAAAATATATTTCACAAGTCTTACTCTCCTGGATATGCCAAAGTTATGGCTCACAGAATAACATGGTCTCCAAGGAATCAAAATTGGGTGATCCAAAGAGTAATAGAAAGATGCAGCATGCAACCAGAGATGACTTGCATTTCAGAAACATCATCAAGATCAGTGGTGTCAAACTCCAATAGAAAGAGGGCCACTAAAACCATTCACCAGGATTCCTATGGGCTGCATATTGACTTAGTTTGAAAATGTACTTTTATTTTTATTGTATTTTTGTTTATTTTGTTAAATATTTCCCAATTACATTTTAATCTAGTTGGGGTTAATTTAGGAGTATTGTGGGCCATGTGTTTAACACCTCTAGTTATGATCATGTGATAGGGGAAAGAGATTCACCTGTTACCTGGTGAGAAAAAGAAAGGACGGAAGGACAGTCTGAGTGCTATGATAGCTTTTATTGGTGAGGGTGGGGAAGGAGGGTTCTAGATTTGTCATTTCATCAGAGTTAAATGACTTGAGATTGTATCTTATAGTGGAAATAGTACTGGTTTGTAAGAGAACCTGAGTTCAAATCCTATTTTGGTCACTTACTCTCCGTAAGACCTTACACAAGTTTCCTCATCTGTCAAATGAGGGTGTTAGACTAAATTGAATCTAAGGCCCTTTCAAGTTCAGCAGTAAGGATATTATGATTCTGTGATTTGCCAAGGGTCACACTCCTAGAAAGTGTTGGAGGCAGGGCTTCAGTCTAGATCTTCTTGACCCATAAGCCAGTCCTCTCTTTTCCACATCTCCCTTCCTCTTGCCATATTAGTAGCCTGAAAATAATTATGGCATGGCCTCCAGCATGTTGGATATATTCTCTGTGAGTGATATCCAGACAGAGGTGGATGAGAATCATACAGTATCAAAAAGGGTCCTGGAAAGGCTACTTTCTGTACCAGTGGAAATCAAAGTTGCATCTAAATAGGAGACAAAAGTGATCACAGTTGATTGTCACTCTCTGAGGCTGATTCTTCATTAGACTGTAAGCTCCTTGAGATTAGGTTTTGTTTCTTCACACTTGTATTCCAGAGCCCAGCACAGTGCCTGGCACATGACAGGTGGTTTATAAATGCTTGCTAATTCATTGCTTGCCGATTGATCTTCCCATTTCCCAAGCCTCAATAAGCCTTTAGGGAAGCTGGTTTCTCTACTGCCATGATCAAAGGCAGATAAAAGATACTCATTCAGTGAGCCTGTAGTTGTGGAATCTCAAGATATATTTATATTTTGGTGTCCTTTTTTGCATTTGCCATTTTGCCAGAAGTTTTTTTTTGGGTAGAGAAGAGGAAGTTATTTTAGCTAGTATTTACCCTAGAAAAATACTACAGTAGGTAAATTACCATCAAACACTTGGAGGTACATACATTTTGGTGTCTCTCCATTAGAACTAGTGGCTTTAAAAATCAGAGCTAATCCGATCTTAATACTACGGTTAAAATGACATATCATAGTCATGTCGATCTAATGACTTATTTTGAAACCATTGGCAATGTTGCCTATTTTTGTTTGTTTGTTTTGCTTAAAATCCCATCTTGATTTTGTCCTGTTCTCATCTTTTACTTCAAAGATTATAGTCAGTCTGTAAACTAACAATTATTATTATTATTATTATTTTTTATTTATTTTTTATTTTTTTACCTCATAATTTTATTTTTTTAATTTAAATTTATTTAACATATTTAGTTTTCAGCATTGATTTTCACAAGAGTTTGAATTACAAATTTTCTCCCCATTTCTACCCTCCCCCCCACTCCAAGATGTCATATATTCTGGTTGCCCTGTTCCCCAGTCAGCCCTCCCCTCTATCACCCCCCCATCCCCTTTTCCCTTCCTTTCTTGTAGGGCAAGATAAATTTCTACACCCCATTGCCTGCATATCTTATTTTCTAGTTGCATGCAAAAACTTTTTTTTTTTGTTTTTGAACATCTGTTTTTAAAACTTTGAGTTCCAAATTCTCTCCCCTCTTCCCTTCTCACCCACCCTCCCTAAGAAGTAAAGCAATTCAACATAGGCCACATGTGTATCATTATGTATAACCCTTCCACAATACTCATGTTGTGAAAGACTAACTATATTTTGCTCCTTCCCAACCCATCCCGCTTTATTGAATTTTCTCCCTTGACCCTGTCCCCTTTCCAAAGTGTTTGTTTTTGATTACCTCCACCCCCATCTGCCCTCCCCTCCATCATTCCCCCCCTTTTATTTTTTTTATCTTCCTCCCTCTTCTTTCCTGTGGGGTAAGATACCCAATTGAGTATGTATGGTATTCCCTCCTCAGGTCAAATCTAATGAGAGCAAGGTTCACTCATTCCCCCCTCAACTGCCCTCTCCCCTCCTGCCACAGAACTGCTTCCTCTTGCCACCTTTATATGAGATAATCCACCCCATTCTATCTCTCCCTATCTCCCTCTCTCAGTATGTTGCTCTTTCATCCCTTAATTTGATTTTATTTCTTTTAGATATCTTCCCTTCATTTTCAACTCACCCTGTGTCCTCTCTCTCTCTCTCTCTCTCTCTCTCTCTCTCTGTATATATATATATATATATATATATATATATATATATATATATATATATATATATATATATATATATATATATACACACACACACACACACACACATAGATATATACATACATACACATTCACCCATATATATACATAAACATATACGTGTGCATATTCCCTTCAGCTACCCTAATACTGAGTTCTTATGAATCATACTTGTCATCTTTCCATGTAGGAATGTCAACAAAACAGATCACCTTTAGTAAGTCCCTTGCAATTTCTTTTTCTTGTTCTTTTTCTTGATTACCTTTTCATGCTTCTCTTGATTCTTGTGTTTGAAAGTCAAATTTTCTATTCAGCTCTGGTCTTTTCACTGAGAAAGCTTGAAAGTCCTCTATTTTATTGAAAGTCAATATTTTGCCTTGGAGCATGATACTCAGTTTTGCTGGGTAGGTGATTCTAGGTTTTAATCCTAGCTCCATTGACCTCCGGAATATCGCATTCCAAGCCCTTCAATCTCTTAATGTAGAGGCTGCCAGATCTTGGGTTATTCTGATTGGGTTTCCACAATACTCAAATTGTTTCTTTCTATCTGCTTGCAGTATTTTCTCCTTGATCTGGGAGCTCTGGAATTTGGCAACGATATTCCTAGGAGTTTTCTTTTTGGGATCTATTTGAGGAGGTGATCAATGGATTCTTTCAATTTCTATTTTGCCCTGTGGCTCTAGAATATCAGGGCAGTTCTCCTTGATAATTTCTTGAAAGATGATATCTAGGCTCTTTTTTTGATCATGGCTTTCAGGTAGTCCAATAATTTTTAAATTATCTCTCCTGGATCTATTTTCCAGGTCAGTGGTTTTTTCCAATGAGATATTTCACATTGTCTTCCATTTTTTCATTCCTTTGGTTCTGTTTGATAATATCTTGATTTCTCATAAAGTCACTAGCTTCCACTTGCTCCAGTCTAATTTTTAAAGTAGTATTTTCTTCAGTGGTCTTTCGGACCTCCTTTTCCATTTGGCTAATTCTGCCTTTCAAGGCATTCTTCTTCTCATTGGCTTTTTGGAGCTCTTTTGCCATTTGAGTTAATCTATTTTTTAAGGGGTTGTTTTCTTCAGTGTATTTTTCAGTATTTTTTTGGGTCTTCTTTAGCAAGTCATTGATTTGTTTTTCATGGTTTTCTCACATCCTTCTTATTTCTCTTCCCAATTTTTCCTCTACTTCTCTAACTTGCTTTTCCAAATTCTTTTTGAGCTCTTCCATGGCCTGGGACCAGTTCATGTTTTTCTTGGAGGCTTTTGTTGTAGGCTCTATGACTTTGTTGTCTTCTTTAGGCTGTATGTTTTGGTCTTCTTTGTCACCAAAGAAAGAATCCAAAGTCTGAGACTGAATCTGGGTGTGTTTTCACTGCCTGGCCATATTCCCAACCAACTAACTTGACCCTTGAGTTTTTCATTGGGGTATGACTGCTTGTAGACTAACGAGTTCTATGTTCCACGTTTGGGGGGGATGCGCCAGCTCTGTCACACCAGCACTCCTCCTTTCCCAAGAACCCCCAACCCAGACTGGGCTTAGATCTTCAGCAGGCTCTGCACTCCTGCTCTGATGTGCCACTTAATTCCTCCCACCAGGTGGGCCTGGGGCCAGAAGCTGCCGCAGCTGTAGGTGCCCCACCTCCGCTGCCCCCGGGGCTGGAAGCGGAACCAGAACTCTTTCCACTCCCGCAGCTTTTCCCACTAACCTTCTCCACAGTCTTTGGTGTTTGTGAGTTGAGGAGTCTGGTAACTGCCGCAGCTCACTGATTCAGGGTGCTAGGGCCCCCTCCGCCCGGCTTCGGGTCTGGAAGGTCCACGCCGCTCAGGCTGGGTTCTGCTCCACTCCGTTCCCAGATCCCAGCTCCATGTGGGATAGACCTCACCCAGAGACCATCCAGGCTGTCCTGGCCTGGAGCCCTGCTTCCCTCTGCTGTTTTGTGGGTTCTGCAGTTCTAGAATTGGTTCAGAGCCATTTTTTATAGGTTTTTGGAGGGACTCGGTATTGAGCTCATGCTAGTCCCTGCTTTCCAGCCTCCATCTTGGCTCCGCCCCAATTATTATTATTATTGACTCATTTTTTGTTGTGTTTGACTCTTTGTGAGAACATTTGGGGTCTTCTTGGCAAAGATACTGGAGTGCTTTGCCATTTTCCTCTTCAGCTCATTTTACAGGTGAGGAAACTGAGGTAAGCAGGGTTAAGTGACTTTCCCAGGGTCACACAACTAGTGTTTGAGCCTTTAGCAATTATTAAGTGCCTATTACATACCAGGTACTACATTAAGAACTAGGGTAACAAAGAAAGGCAAAAAACGGTCCCTGCTTTCAAAGACCTCACAGTCTAATGGTGTGTGTGTGTGTGTGTGTGTGTGTGTGTATGTGTGAACAACATGCAAACAACTGTACAAACAATATATATATATATATATATGTATATATATATATATATATGTATATATATATATATATATATATATATATATATATATGTAGGTTAAATTGAGGTAATCATAGAGGGAAGAGAAAAAAATCAAAGAGGACTGGGAAAGTCATCTTGAGGAAGGTAGAATTTTAGTTGCAACTTGAAGGAAACCAAGAAAGCTAGGCTGTGGAGATGAAGAGAAAAAGTGTTTGAGGCCTGGGGGACAGTCCTTGTGGTAGGAGATGACATGAGGAATAGCAAGGAGGCCACTGTCATTGGATCATAGACTGTGAGGAGAGGAGTAAGATGTAACAGCAGTGCAAAGGTAGGAATGGACCCAGGTTATGAAGGGCTTTAAAACCTAAATAAAGAATTTTATATTTTATCCTAGAGGTAATAGTGCTACCGGAATTTACTGAATTAAGACTTGATATGGTCAGACCTTTGCTTTAAGAAGATCAATTTGACAGCTGAGTGGAATTTGGATTGAAGTGGGGAAGACACTTGAGAGAAGAAGACCAAATAGTGAGCTATTGTAATAGTCCAGGTATGAGATGATCAAGGCCTGCCCCAAGGTGGTGGAAACATTGGTGGAAATATAGGGCATATATGAGAGATGTTAAAATGAGAGGTCTTTTTTGCCTTAAACAGTCTTTGATTAAAATAGGTGATATTATAAACCTATAAAATGTTCTCACCCTCACATTATCTGTAGGTAGGATCAGAAACTATTCAAAAGGAATGTGCCATTTGGCAGGCTGGGAGAAAGGAACAGTCAGCCACTCACAATTTATGAATGCATGAAGCAGGGATAAGAGATAAGGACTGACCACTCCATGAAAGAAGTTGGTGGGGGAATGAATGAATAGTGGTGATAGACTGTCAAGCACTGCCATATCCAGCCTCTGGCTTGCAGAACTCTTGACTATTAGCGACTTTTTTTTCTGTGGCAGGAAGTGGATTTTGACAATAAGCATTCTAATGAAAATTGGTTTCTTTATTAGAGTTAGTACATATTATGAGGATTTTCAACTCATAGTATATACAAAAGTGAAGTCGATGATATTTTATAACTTCAAGTACTTTACATCTAAAATATTAATAATGTCTTAATTTATTGAAGTTCATTCAATTACTAGAGAAAAGAAGACTTGGAGTGTGTGTGTATGTGATAGTTCTGTTCAAGCATTTGAAGAGCTATCATGTGGAAAGGAATTAGCTTTGTTCTGCTAGGCCCAAGAGGGCAGAACTAGGAGCCTTGAGAGGAAGGTGCAGAAAAGGCAGATTTAGGCTTCCTGTCAGGAAAGAAAAAAAAGAGACATTCAAAAGAAATTGCACTGACTGGGTCCACTACAATATTATCTTCCATAATTCCAATCGATCCTTCATTGCTGCAAGGTGATCTTTTTATACTTCCCTAATTAACTCACCATCCCACTCACCATAGTGGCTTTTCCAAATCTTTTTAGCATTCCTCAAATCTCCCACAGCTCCTTCGCACCTCACCTTCTCAGCTGAGAACTTTGCTTCATATTTCACTATAAAAAATTGAGGCTATTCACAGAAAGCTCCTTCTCCCCATTCCTCACTTTATCTTTCCCCATGATTTCCTCTTTCTCTCCTGTTTCAAATAATGAGATAGTCCTTCTCCTTGCCAAGGCAAATTCCTCTACATGCTCAAGCGATCCCATTCCATCCTGCCTTCTCCAGAAGATTGCCTCCTCCATCATATCTATTCTCTCATTGACCTTCAGCCTATCCCTGTGTACTAACTGCATCCCTACTGCCTACAAATGTGCTCTTGTGTTTTCTATTCTGGAAACAACAGCAGCAGCAGCAGCAACAACCTCCTCCCTTTATTCACCATTCTCACTAGCTGTCATCCTATGTATCTTCTCTTTTTTTAAGACTAAATTCCTTGAAAAGGCTGTCTGTAATAGGAGTCTCCGCTTCCTCCTTATTCTTTCTTTACTCTCCACAATCTGGTTTCTGATCTAATCATTCAACCAAAACTCCTTTCTCTAAAGTCACTAATAACTGCCTTACTTGTCAAATCTATGGCTTTTGGTCAATCCTCATCCTTCTTGACCTCTCTGCAGCCTTTGACATTATTGATCTCCCTTTTTCCCTGATAGTTTCTCCTCTCTAGGTTTATTTGTTTGTTTTTGTTTTTTGACATTGCCCTTTCTTCGATCTCTTCCTACCTAAACTCAAGTGGCTTTCTCTTACCCCCGGGATCAAATACAAAATTCTTTCTTTGGCTTTCAAAGCCCTTCATAATCTTATCCCTTCCTACTTTTCTAGTCTTCATATACCTTATACCCCTGCTTGTATACTCTGTGATCCAGTGACACTGGCCTTTTTGCTGTTCCTTGCACATGGCACTCCATTTCACAACTGTGATCATTTTCATTTTGTGTCCCCATATCCCTGGTAACTCTCTTTCCTCATCTCCACATCCTATCTTTCCTGGCTTTCTTTAAGTTTCAGTAGTCTTTCTTCCTTCAAGAAGTCTTTTCTACTTCCTAAACTAAGTACCTTCCCTCTGAGACTACCCTTAATTTAATCTGTATATATTTTGTTTGTACAAAGTTGTTGCTTGCATAATGTTTCCCTGTTGGACTGTGAGCTCTTCAAGAGCAGGTACTGTATTTTGTTTTTCTTTGTTTTCCCATCACATAGCCTAGTGCCTGACATATGGTAGGTGTTTAATAAATGCTAGCTGACTCACTGACTGACAAAAGTGGCTGCAACTTCACCTCATTGGAGATCAACAAACTCAGGCCAGGTAACCGTTTGTCAGGATATATGAGGATTTCATTATAGGTATGGTTATGGCTTGGCCTAAATGGCTGCTGAAGTCCTTTTCAATCTCAAAATTCTGTGATTAAGTGACAGTGTTTTATATTAAATATTGCTCTAGATTGGGAATCAAGAGACTGGGATCAAATCTTCCCTCAGATCTTATTACTTCTGAGTCTCAATTTCCCAATCTGACATAGAGATTATAATACTTGCCATGCTTTCCTCACTTGGTTGTCATGAGCAAACTTTAAAGTATTATAATGATGTGTGTTAACATCTCTATCACTCACATATTTGAAGATAATTCATTGTTTATATAAATAATAAATTATATGATAAATATGTGATAACTACAAATGGAGAAGAAGCTGTTATCCTTCAAAGAATGATAGAGCAGAGCTACAGAAGCTATCAGATGATGGTCCATCCAGTAACAGTGAGAGAACAAAGAGAAGAATAGCAGTTGGCGAGTCCTGACTCAGGAATATTTAGGCAGTTATTTGTTGGCCTCATAAAAATGGAGATGTCAGTTGTCTTCCTGGGGCATTTGTATAAGACATAACTGAGAACCTCCCAAGATATCAGAATGGATGACAAACACTCCCTTCCAGTGATTTGTGTGGTTATAAATGACATGGTCAGAAGGAGCCTATAGGTATTGCCCACAATTGCAAAGTCTTGAGCAAGAAACTGAATGCCATAAGGTCACAGGTTATGTTTTTCACACTGTTTTCCAATGAACAGAAGGGAGGCAGAAGAGAAAAAATTAATTTGGGAAGTGAACAGTTGACTTAGAAGATGGTGTCTGAAGCGTGGCTGTGAGGTTTCTAAATCATATCCCTTAAAATATAGAGATGACAGATTCCTGGCCAGAGAAAGGTTATACCTAACATAGGTTTTTAGGAGTGTATTTGCCAGATGTCTTAGAAATCCTGAGCAAAAGGGTTTTAAACTAAAAAGGTGGGGTAGGGTGATGGTGATCTATGTATGCTCCCAAGTTAGATGCCATAGAAGCTAGCTACAAATAAGGAAGATGAATAACAATAGAGACATCGAAAAGTTCATTGTAAACAAAGTCAAGAAAAGAGACAGTTGTAAAACACCTGGCCTCAGTGTCCACACACACACACACACACACACACACACACACACACACACGTGTGTGTGTGTGTGTGTATATATATATACACATATATGTGTGTGTATATATATGTGTATGTGTATATATGTATATAATATATATATACATACATACATACATATTATATGTGTGTGTGTGTATGAAAAATTTAGGGCACAGAAGAGGAAGTAGAGGTTATATTGCCTCAAAGAGAAAAGGGAAAAGAAATGAGAGATGCTAGAAAACTATGAGAAAAATTAATAGCTTCATAAAAGTGGCACAAAAATATTGAAGAATATAATGTTTTAAGAACAGAATTGGCCTAAAAGAGGCACAAAAATTCACTGAGGGAAAGTGCTCCTTGAAAAAAACCAGAATTAGCCAAATGGAAAAAAGAGGTACAAAACTCTCAATGAAGTAAATAATGCCTTAAAAATTAGAATTGGACAAGTGGAAGCTAATTACCCAATGAGACATCAAGAAACAATAAAACAAAGTCAAAAGAATGAAAAAAGGAAGAAAACATGAAATATCTCATCAGAAAATAACTGACCTATAAATTAAGGAGAGAAAATTTAAGAATTATTGGACTACTTGAAAGTCCTGATCAAAGAAAGAGTTAAACATCACATTTCAAGAAATTATCTAGGAGAACTGCCTCAATATGTTAGATCCAGAGGGTAAAATAGAAATTGAAAGAATCAACTGGTCACCTCCTAAGAGAGATCCTCAAATGAAAACTGCCAGGGACATTCTAGCCAATTTCCAGACCACCCTGGTAGAAGAGAAAATACTTCAAGAAACCAGAAAGAAACAATTCCAATATTGTAGAGTCACAGACAGGATCACACAAGATTTAGTGGCTACCACATTAAAGGAGTGGAGGGCTTAGAATATGATATTCTAGAAGACAAAGGAGCTAGGGTTACAACCAATCTACCCAGAGAAACTGAGTATAAACCTTCAGGGGAAAAATGGATGTTTAAAGAAACAGAAGAATTTCAAGGATTCCTGATAAAAAAGCCAGAAGTGAATAAAAAAAAATATTGGCATTAAACACAAGACTCAAGAGAAGCATGAAAGGTAAACATGAAAGAGTCATAATTAGGGTCTCAATAAAGTTAAATGGTTTATATATCTATACAGGAAGATGATACAAGTAACTCCTAAGAACTTTATCATTATTAGTGCATTAAAAGGAATATACATAGGTAAACATCGTGGATGTGAGTTGATTATGTTGGAATGATCTCTAAAAAAATGATGGGGTGAGAAAAATGCACTGGGAGAAGGGGCAATGGAGAGGTAGAATGGGGAAAATTTTCTCACATGAAAGAGGTGTGTAAAGAAGAACTTTTACAGTAGAGGGGAAAATGGGGGAAGTGTGGGTAATGCTTGAACCTCACTCTCATCAGAATTGCTTCAAAGAGGGAAATATGCACACACATATTTCCCTCTTCAGAAGAATTCTGATATATATATATATATATATATATATTTTTTTTATATATATATATATATATATTTATATATATATATTTATCTATCTATGTATCTATCTATCTGTTTGTCTATCTGGCTATCTATCTACACACATACACACAGAGTCAGTTGTATATAGAAATGTAACTTACTCAATAAGGAAATAGGAGGGGAAAAGGATAACAGAAAATGAAAGGAATGGTAAAAGTGAAGGCAGAGTAATGGAGGCAGTGGTTAGGAGCAAAATAGACTTTTGAGTTTTTGAGGAGGGACAGAATAAGGAGAGAGAGAGAGAGAGAGAGAGAGAGAGGGAGAGAGAGAGAGAGAGAGAGAGAGAGAGAGAGAGAGAGAGAGGGAGAGAAAAGGAGAAACATAAGAAAAGGTAATGGAGGGGAAATACACAGTTGTTAGTCCTAACTGTGAATGTGAATGCTAAGAGTTTGCCCATAAAATGGAAGTGGATAGCAGAATGGATTAGAAACTATAATATCTTGTTCACAAGAGACACACTTAAAACGGAAATACACATAGAATTCAAATAAAGGTCTGGAGCAGAATCTGATATGCTTCAACTGAACTAAAAAGAGTCAAGGGTAGAAATCATGATTTCACATAGAGCAAAAGCAAAAATAGAACTAATTAAAAGTGGAAATCAGGAAAACTAAATTTTGCTGAAAGTTACCACAGACAATGGAATAACATAAAAAATTACGACAAGATTCTTTGATAATGGCATCATTTCCCAAATATATACTGGGCACAGAACAATTAAATTTATAGAAATAAGAGCCATTCCCTAATTGATAAGTGGTCAAAGGATAAAAACATGAAGTTTTCAGAAGGGAAATGATGGGAGGGTTGTTTTCAGAAAGAAAAGCAAAAAAAAAATGGCAAGATATATATGAACTAATGCAAAGTAAAGGGTGAAGAACCAGAAGATCTTTGAGCACTGTAACATCAGTGTTGTTAGTGTGAACAATTGTGAAAGACTTACTCTGACCAATACAATGATCCAAGACAAGTCCAAAGGATTCATGATGAAAAAATCCTATCTGCCTCTAGAGAAGTGATGAAAAATTCTGAGTATAAATTGAAGTATAATTTGCTCATTTTATTTTTCTTGCCTTCTTTTTGAAATATGTTTTGTATGATTTCACAGATATAATTGGTATCATATTGCTTGCCCTCTCGGTGGGTGGGGAAGGGTGTGGGAGAGAGGGAGAGAATTTGGAGCTCAAGATTGAAAAAAAATTAAAAAAGAAAAGAAGGTTAAAAATAAATAAAAACAATGTTTTTAAACAGAAAAAGGAAAGCTAAAACAAAGGATGAGTTGAGGTTATCAAAGTAAATTCAGGAAAACAAAAAAACGATTTTTTGTTTTAGTTTAAATGGGAGACAAGATCAAAGAAAGAATAAGGAGTTTGACATTGATGGAATAACGATAACTGTCAACAGAGATAAGACAGTGCTGCTCCGTTCTTAGCTTGCTCCTGTTTCCTCTTGTCATGGAGAATGTTTTATTTAATTTTATTCTTTTTACTTGAGATTATTGAACAAAATAGCTCATATGGAGTTGATATGAAAGATAGAGATAGTAACCTGAGAACTTCCCTCGATACAATCAAGTCACTTGGACTGAATGAATCACATTCTTGGGTATCAAAAGAATTGGAAGATATTGTTATGAGCTGGAAAACAAGACATGATATAGATATGAGCTATTGTCAATGATATCTGAAAAGTTATGAAAAACAGGAGAAGTACCACAAGATTGGAAAAAAGTAAATGTCCCAATTGAGAAGACAGAGGGGGGGGGGGGGAGAGAGAGAGAGAGAGAGAGAGAGAGAGAGAGAGAGAGAGAGTGTGAGAGAGAGAGAGAATATAGCCTGCAAATTACAGATCAATTGTTGTTGACTTTTTAGAAAATTCCAGAATGGACTATTAAAGAGGTAGTTGGGGGACATCTAGAAAGGGAAGCAGAAATTACAAAGATCCTATCATGGTTTTATTATGAGCAGGTTTTATTAGGTTAATGTCATTTTTTCAACACAGGGTTATTAGGCTGTTACATAAGGGAAATGTTGTACGTGTGTGTGTGTGTGTGTGTGTGCGTGTGTGTGTATGTGTGTATATATATATATATATTATATATGTATGTTACCTCAATTTTAGTGAAACTTTTGATAAAGTGTCTGATATTATTCTTGTAGAGAAGATATGGAGATATACATTAAGCTAGAACACAGTTTGTTGGATCTAGAACTGGCTAAATGGCTGGACTCAAAGAGTAGTTATTAATCACTGTGTCATCATGGCAGGGCATCTCTAGTGGGTACTCCTAGGCATCTATGCTTGGTCTTATACTGATTAACTTTTTTTAATCAATGATTTATGTAGCATCATAGATGGCATGCTAATCAAATTTGCATTTATATGAAACTGGGAAAATTAGATAATGTCCTGGATGGCTGAGTAAGGATCTTTGAGCATATTGAAAGGGAAACATTGGGTTGAATCTGATAAGACATTCAGTAGACATGAATATAAAGTCATACCCTTGAGTATAAATGACAACAATTTTACAATTACAAAATGGGGGAAGCATCATTGGATAGCAATTATTCTGAAAACAAGATGCAAGCTCAGAATGACTTGGTAGTCTGATGTGGTAGCCAAAGAAAGCTAATGAAATCTTGGGCTGCATTAAGAGAGGGGTATCTTCTTAGAATAAAAGGGGGATAGTTCCGTTATACTCTGCCCTTATAAGATCTCATTTGGTTTGCTGTGTTCAGTTCTGGGCTTAAGACAGATTCTGATAAGCTGGAGAATGTCCAACAAAGACAAGCAGAATAGCAAAGGACTTCAAATCCATCTGATGTAAGAACTGGCAGAGGGAATTGAACATGCTTAATATAGAGAAGAGAAGAGTCAGTGAAACTTGATCCCTGGCTTCAAGTATTTGATGGACTTTCAGATGAAGGAGGGATTAGATGTCTTTGTTTGGCCCTGGAATGAATGGGACAATGGAAGGAAGTTGCAAAGAGGCCAAATTAAGATTGATATCCAGAAATAAGCTTCCTAACAACTGGAGCTTCAATAATTAGAATGAGCTGCCTTAACAGTTGCTGAGTTTTTCCCTTTCCTTGGAGCTCTTCAGGAGGAAAATGGATGACCACTTTTTAGATCTGGCATAATGGGGATTCCTTTATTACATGAGTTGATGGATGGTTACTGGGGTCCCTTCCAACTCTCAAATCCTGTGTTTCTGTGATTGCAGTTTTGTTGTTTAGAATGAAAGGATGACAACCATATTTATTCATGTAAGTAAGGATGCATGACTGTGGAGTATTGAGAAAAAGAGGGAAAATAAGTCCCTTTTTAATAATAATAATAATGATAATGATGATCAGGGGGTTTCTGGGTCACCTGAATGATAAAATGGTAGACTAGACATGTCTGAGAAATCCCCAGGATCTCTCATACATCTCCAAAACTGAAATTATGCTCTAAAGATAGAGCAATGTGAGTTGTTTTCATGGTCTACAATACCCAGAATCCAAAAGAAGGTTAAAAAAGCAGGCACTGACCATCACTGACCCTTAGCTCTCTCTACCAACTCCCATGCTATAAGCAGTGAGGCTGCACTCGTGACCCAAAATCAAAACGCAGGCTTACATCCAACCCACTCCTGTACCCCATTCCCCCTTCCTTCTTTCCAGTACCGTGAAGACCTCGGCTTCAGGCTGTTGAAGTTTTGTTTGGATCTCGACAGCCAAATTGGCTACATCCTTTTAGGAGCAAAAGCCTGCCGGGGACTGCAACCCAGAAGTACCAACATTACAAAGTTCTGAACTGCTGGTACTGGGGAAAGCAGACTCTAAACTGCTGGTGCCTGAGCCGGAGAACTAAGTAACTGAGGGAGTAGGATAGGTCACCAGGACAGGACACCGTATACTTATAAGGGCACTGTGTAGCAATCCATCAAGCCTCAGGGACGATCACAGTATCCAGCTGGGGCCAGTTCTGACCACCCAAAAGTTAATTGGAACAGAGACTTAGGCTGATTAACTGTAAATTGTATGGTGTGGAAGGAAGCTGAGACATTTTCAGATCCAGCCTTCACAGAAACTACAATCATAGAGAAGGGAATCAGGAAGTGATTGAAAAGGAAAATAGGATGGTAGGGGGAAACACTGAAAGTATCAAAAATTTCAAGAAGAAATCCCAAAGATCTTGAAAACAACAAATAAATCGACAGGCAAAGCAGTAACAACCGAAGGAAATATGGCCTCCAGATCTGGCAAGAAAGTTCAAGCATCTAGGGATAAATACTGCAAAACAAAGGAAGATGATACAATATTTGATGAGACAGAGGACCCTGTGGAATTTGAGGAGAACATGGAACCACAGCATGCTATTCCTGAGTGGTTTAAAGGAGAAATGAGAATCATGAGAGCAGAATTTATTTCCTGCACAGCAAAAAATAATGAGCAGAACAGAATAAATCGAATGTGCAATGGCAAACCTCATCAAAAAAACAAGAGAGAACAATAGATTGGGAATGCAAATACACAAAAGTGAAGGTAACCTAGAAAAAGAGAAGCAAAACCCAGTAAGATTAAAAAGAAAATATGCTCACTAGGCAAGCAAAACATACTGAATTCAAAGACAGGATGTGCAGAGATAACCTAAATATCACAGGTCTCCCAGATAAATAAAATTCTAAAAGGAAAGGGGTATTAAACAAGAAGTCATCAGGAGTGGGGGGAAGAAAGTTAATGGAAACAGGACTACCTTAAGAAAAGATTAAAGAAGAATAACTGAAGGAATGTAAAGAGGGAATTTGAAACTGAAAAGCTTCTGTACAGACATCAGTGCATCTAGGATAAGAAACAAATAGGGGAAAATCCTTTGTATCAAATTTTTCTGATAAGGGTCTGGTATCCAAGATCTATAAGCAATTAACAATATATATGCATAAATACATATGTAGATCAATCATTAGATGTGAAAACAAAGGAATAGAAACCCACATATATAACTAGTAGCCGTTCCCTAATAGATTAATGGTCAAAGGATATGGACAAACAGCTCTCAAAAGAAGAACCTCAAAGTATTCACAATCACATGAAAAAAAATGCTGCAGATGACAAATAATAAGAGGAATGCAAATAATCAAATTGGCAAAGATGACAAAAAATGGGAATAGTTAATGTTGGAGGGGTTGGAGGTGGAAAGAGAGGCACACTAATGCATTGTTGATGGAGCTATGAAATAGTACAACCATTTTGAAAAGCACTTTGGAATTATGCAAATAAAGCAACTAGAATGTCCATATCATTTGAACAAATGACTCCATTACTGAGCTAATACCTGAAGGATGCCACTGACAAAAAAAAATCACCATATTCTCCAAAATATTTATAGTAGCTACTGTAATAGCTAAAAATGGGAAACAAAGTAGATACCTGTCAATTGGGTAAACAAATTGTATATATGAATGTGATAGAGTTTTACTGTACTGTAAGAAATGACGTGTGATGAATTCATAGAAGCAAAGAAAGATCTATATGGACAGATGCAGAGTAAAGTAAGAGAACCGAGAAAACAATACACACAATAACTACAGTAATATAAATGGAGAGAACAGCACACCAAATACAATCAAGAATAAATATCACACAACTAAGACAAGCAAATAGAATGCAAATGAAGAGATGTGAGAAGGACTCCCCAAACCTACGTTTTTTTGTTGGTGGGAGGTCCATGGGTGTTGCACATTGCACATATTTTTGGACATGTATTGATATGTATTGATCAGTTGTACTTACATTTTTTCCTTCTCTTCAAAATACTATTAGTCATATGGGATGGCTCTCTATGTGGGAGGGGGGAGGGATACATGTAATATGATGTAAGAAACAGAAAATATTCATAGAAACTTAATAAAAATCATTTTCATATTTATTAATTACTTTCAAATTCAAATTAATTTCTCATGCATGAGTAAATCAAACATCAGATATGAAAACAGAGATATAAACATTTTGATTTAACCATATTCAAAAATACCTAGAGAGAGGGTAACCTGTGTTGTCCCTAGAAACATTAGGTGCTCAAAAAATATCACCCTCCCATATCCTTTTGTTTTCTAGGCATGATGTTTCTAGTTTAGACAGCCAGGCTATCTGCGCAAGAGCCTAGTTTATAGATCCAGTTTCTCTATATTCACTGGCTCTGATGAACAGGCTAAGTTTTAAACAAAAATCTGAATCAAGATTCAGTCACTGCGAAAGATGATAAACTTTGTGAAAAATTCTCTTTCTCTCTTTCAGGAATTGGGGTGACTTGCCCAGGATCATGCAGCTAGAAAGCGTTTGACACTTATTAGCCTAGATTTGAACTCAGGTCCTCCTGACTCCAGGACTGGTGTTCTTTCCACTGTACCACCTAGCTTCCCCTAAACATTCTCTTTCCAACAGTTCTGTCTGCCTTACTTTAAACTCAATCCAGAGATCAGAATCATAAACTATTTCCATATAACGGGAGCTAACCAATTATTGAGTGCCATATTGGTCTAGAAAACAAAACAAAACAAAACCACCCCCCACCCCCCAACCCTTCCCACTTCTGACTTGTTAAAAACAACAATGGAGAATAGCCTTTAGTCATTCTCTTTGTATACTTAGTAAAAGGTAGACAATGAAAATGACAAAGACAAAGAGGGTAGGGGTAATAAAAATGAATAAAACATATTTACTTGAATTGAAAGAAGCATAGAGGGGCAGCTAGGTGGTGCAGTGAGTACAGTATGGGCCCTGGAGTCAGGAGGACCTGAGTTCAAATCTGATCTCAGACACTTGACACACACGTACTGGCTGTGTGACCTTGGGCAAGCCACTTAACCCCAACTGCCCTGCCCCCCCCAAAAAAGAAAGAAGCATAGAAAAAAGTTCATATTAAACACACACACATATGCACACAAACTAAAAAATTTTTAAAAGGTGAAGACTTGTAAACGATAGAAGCTTTGCACCAATTTACATTTCTACACGCTTTCCATTCATTTTACAACTCCCACCATTTCTCCACTGTTCTTTAACTAGAGGCAAACTTTGCAAATTACCAGGGGGCCAACAGAAGGTCTATGGCTTCATTATATTTTTTTAATGTGCACTAAGATAACATTAGCTTCCCAGGCTACCAAGCCACCGTTTTGAGTCATACCAGTCTAGCTGTCCACTAAGTCTTTTTTCCCCCTAAATGAACAGCTGCCTAATCACATATTATATCCAAAAATATGTCTCGGTGTGTACTTCTCTATCAGGAGGTGGATAGCATGTGTTATAAATCCTCTGGAACTGTGATTGGTCATTGTATTGATCAGAATTGTGACATATTTCAAAGTTGTGAGGGAAAGAATTATTAATAACCGATGATATGGGGGACATCCAGAGTTTCCCCCTTTTTCTAAAGTCCTGATTTTAAAAGTTCAGTCTCTTGAAGGAGGTTGCTGATAATGAGATTGGACTAACTTTCTTATTCTGGCCCTACTCAGGTGGGATAGCTATTGTGTTCTACTCTGTTTCGGGGGATAAATTCTTTGATAGATTGCTCAGGCATAGGTTAGCTTAAGAAGTGAGTGACATGATCAAAGTTCAGGTCCATCCCCTCATTGTAATGTCCATTCTCTCATTAATTGTTAGCCAACAGAGTTGATTGCTACCCTAGAGAACACTCCTCTCCCAAAAGGGAATTTGATCCTTGAGCTACTGCCATGCTTGTCTTTGGTCTAAGACAGAGATGGCCAAATGACCACCTTTTTATTAAAATTCTGACATTATTAATAAAATGATTAAATTACCCAGAAATTATATCTCTTACAAACCTTTTTGAATGCCGCAGTTATTTGTCTTTACAATATTATTGTCACTGTATAAGCTATTCCATTGCTTCTGCTCACCTAATTCTGCATCAGTTCATATAAACTTTCCAGGATGAAACCATCCTTTTCATCAATTATTACAACATAATAGCATTCCATTTCATTTATATATCAAAACTTGTTTAGCCTTCCCCTCATTGGGGGACCTCTCTTTATTTTCCAATTCTTTACCACCCGAAAAATAGCTGCTACAAATATTTTGGCACATCCTTAGAGAGTTTTTTGTTGTTTTTTTTTTTCCTGAGGATGAATCCATTGTTTAAAATATCCTTCCTTTAATTCCCCTTTCTCCTTTCTTCCCTTTACATCCTTTTTCACTGTTGAATGAATTCCATTTCTGTACTCAACTATGTATGTGTATTTTTCCCTCCAATTGACCAGTTTAAATGAAAGTATGGTTCAAATATCGACTGCTTCCCCCTGACCTTCTTCCTTATCACCTTATTTATATATTTGCATACTTGTATGCCCCACTTAAAAGAAAAAAGAAAAATCTTGTACTTGAACCTTGTTATTTTATCTTGTTCTTTTAAAAAACACTTAGTTTGTTATTAATTTAATTTTAAACAATTTTAAAAGCTTAAAATTAAATTACGAAAGGCAGTTCAGTACAGTCTGAGAGAGAGTCAGAAATCTAGAGTGATTTTAAGTTATAATTCTGGCTCTGTCATTAACTGGATGACCCAGGGCAAACAATTTCACATCTCTTGACTTTCCCAAATCTGTAAAATGGGAAGAATAATACTACTTGTCTACATCATAGAGTTGTTATGGGGAAAGCAATTCATAAAATTTTGAAATGCACTAAAATGTGAGTATGTGGTTTATATGATATTCATTTACTTCTGTTTTTGTCATTTTGCATTATCTCTTTCCATTATCTTTCATATTCTCTTTCATATTCCTCCTTTCATTCTTTTTATATTACATTATATTGATATACTCATTTGTTTAGCCATTTCCCAACTGTTGGACGGTTGGTTGTTTCCAGTCTTTAACAATTATTCATGATTCAGCTCTCTCTCTCTCTCTCTCTCTCTCTCTCTCTCTCTCTCTCTCCCCCTCTCTCTCTGTATATATATATATATATATATATATATATATATATATGTGTGTGTGTGTATAATATATATGTATATATGTATACACACAGACACACACATACAGGCACACATATATATTTACACCAACATACGCATATATACATATATATATGTATATATATATATGTGTGTGTGTGTGTGTGTGTGTGTGTATACACATACACACACACACATAACATCTTTGCACAAATATGATGAGGTTCTTAGGGTGTATTCCCAACAAAGGTATTGTTCGAAGGCAGGATTATTTTCTTAAGTCTTGCAATGTACTACTAAATAGCTTTCCAAAGAAGATCCTACCATTTGTCATTCTATCAGCGAAATGGAGGATTTTTAAAAATTATCATATCTAGTGCCAGAATAGACCTCAATGAAACGAAATTTGATAGAAATAAATGTAAATTCTGCCTACGATTCTATTAAATAAAAGTCTATTAAGATTTTTTCAAGCATTGTCCTGTCACATTTAGTGTCGCTAACTTTCACAGCTTTATGTCATTTTCAACTTTGATCAACATACCTTCTGCTTTCACCTAAATCACATGAGACATGCCTACCCAGAACCCTCTGGTCCTCCCACAGTTGTCCAGGTTGTTATTGATCATAGTTCTTTGGATCTGACTATTCATCCCATTCTAGGATCCACCTGATTATCCCCTACTCAAAGTTCTTTATCTTTTCTACCATGATATTACTAAAGACTTTGTCAAAATCTTCATTGAAATTCAGACATGTTGTGTTTGCATTTTCAACTCCCCCCAGTCTCTCAGTCTGAAAACTCCACCAAAAGAGGAAATGGGGAAAGCCTAGCATGGATATATTCTTGAGATGAATTCAAGCCAAGTGTTTTTAAAGATCATTGTTTACTCTTATAAACACTCACAATTAATTTCCTTTTGGAAAATCAGGGTTAAACTCACCAAACTGTAGTTCAATAATTCTTCCAGTAGCTAGATGGCACACTGGGTAGAGTGTAGCCTGGAGTCAGGAAGATTTGAGTTCACATCTGGCCTCAGGCACTGGGCAAGTCACTTAACTTCTATTTTCCTGTTGTAAAATGGGATAATAACAACTTACTTCTCAGGGTTGTTGTGAGATGATACCTGTAAAGTGGTTAGTGTAGTGCCTGGCACATACTAGACTTTATATAAATGCTTATTTCCTTTCTTTTTCCTTCTGTCTTCCCCGTTTTCCAAATCAGGAAAGCATTCATGGATCTCCAGTCTTTTTGGCTATTTGATCTTACTCTGTCCATCAAAAGTCATTGAAGTTGGTCACTGCAATAGCCATGGAATCTTAGGCAGGTCTGTGTTCTTAGAAGTTGAGTGGTTTTACATCTTAAAAATTCCAGGTGCAATAGGCGTCATGAGGCGACAAAACAATTTCAGTGGGAAGAAGGGGATCAACAATGTCCCATGCTGCAGAGACAGAAAAGGCGATTAAATTTATCAATTAAGAGATCTTTGGTGACTTTAGAAAGACCAATTTCAGTTGAATGATCCATCTGGAAAGCAGATCACAGAAAGTTTAGAAGACAGTGTGGGGAAAGCACAAAATAGAGATGGCTTTTTCAAAGAGTTTAACAGAGAAGGGGATAAATGACATGAGGTGACAGCTAGTGGGGATGGCAGGAACAAATGAGGAATTTTTTTAAATCTATAAGAATGGATTTGTTTGTAGGCAGTAGCGAAAGAGTCACTATATAGGCAGAGATTAAATATGAGAGGGCAGGTGATTGTGGGAATAATCTGTTCCAAAATTTTGGAGGGGATGGGATCAAGGTTATACATGGAGGAATTAGCCTTGGGAATAAGGGCTATCTCGAAGTGAAGGATGAGATAGTGGAGGAATACTTCTGGTTGATAAAAGATGAAGAAGAAGGAAGAAGAAACTCTCATTGAATAGCATCCATTTTTCAGTAAATTATGATGTAATGTCCTTGGCTGAGAGATGGTGGGCAAGGAAAGCTTGAGGGTAGAAGAAAAGGCTTGGAAAAGCCAATGTGGAGAGTGGGAGAGTGAACCAACTAGGGAATAGAATCCTTTCTTTGCTATAGTGAGGGCCTAGTTGAAATCATGTAACATAAATTTGTAGCAGACGCAATCAGAGAGTTTTCAAGATTTCTTCCAGCTCTGCTAAGTAATAGGAGCCCAGGAGATAGATTGTGATAGTGATCTTAGACTGGGGTTTGGAAAGGTCTAACTGGTTACAGGGAAAAGGGACAAGGGTCTTGAGAAGAAAGTATAGAGTTGAAATTATGACTTCCTTAAGGGCATGGACTATCTTATGCCTCTTAGGTATCCACAGAACTTAGCACAGTGCTTGACCCACGGGATGTGTTTAATAAATGCTTATTGACTGCCTGTTTCATCAAGGGGTCAGAATAGGGATGGGCAAAGAGTGAACCAATGCAGCAGTGATGGCCTGAGAAATAAAAGGAGTGTGTATGAAAGGGACAGAGAACAGAGTGAGAGAATGAAGAACAGGGTTGGGGTTGTCAAACATATGGGAAGGTGGGCTGATAAAAGGCTATGATCAGATAAAGGAATTTTAGAGTTCAGGAAGATGGAAGTGGAATCCTTGTATGTGATGGCAAGATCAAGGTTATACCTGTCTCTTGGTGTGGCTGAGGCTGAATGAAAAAATACATCATGTGAACTCTGTAGACTGAGAAATTGGGAAGTTATTTGAAAAAACATTAACATCTATGTCAAATTCCCATATTATGAGGGCAGCAGTTGGGATGGAGGGATAATACGACAAAATACTCAATTTTTGAGGAAAGAAGGAGAGTATCCCAGGCATCATTAGATAACAGTCACTAGACTCTGCATTGGGTAAGAAATATAGAGTGTGAAGCTACTGAGTGATGACGTTTGAAGAAGAATCTAGAAGTTGCTGTGAGGTTTAAAGAGTATTTGAACAATAGATGTTACATTTTCCCTTATATGTTATACCAGAAATATCAGTCAAAAAAAAACCAAAAAAAATGTCAGTAAAAAATGCAGGGATGGTGGGGCGGGGGAGAAATTTGGTTAGATAACCTTTCATACAAAAATGATCTTGCTAATTTTAAGTGGACTGCAAGTTCAGTATGAGTTAGTGGTGTAATGTAGCAACTTTAAAAAGTGAATACTATTTTTTCCTGTAATTGTGATTTCATCCATGTTTGGGACCTCCTAACATATCAACACCTCTGTGATTCAGTTTTAGAGAGTTCCCCAGGGCACTGAGAGGTTGAATGCTTTGCCCACAGTCTTACAACCAGTATATGCCTAAGGTATGACTTGAACCCAGGTGTTACTGACTCCAGCATTCTATCTGCTTCACTGTGCTGAATCACCTATGTGATCTTACGTTATGTTTAAAAATTAGTGTCTCAAGTAAGGAGGTGATCTTTTTTTATTGTGCTTTTACAAGACTTCTCTTGGAATGTAGTGTTCCATTCTGGGTGCCCCATGGGACCATCAGATCGTAGATATAGAACTGGGTCCTCAGAAGTCCTTTAATCCTCTTACCCTTATTTTACAAATGAAAACTGAGGTCCAGATAGGGGAAGTGATTTAACCAAAGGCACACAGGTCACAAGTGGAGGAGTTGCGAATTGAATTCAAGCACTGTCTCTACATCCTATATTCTTTCCAGTGTATCATACTCTCACCATCATTTAGAAAAGACTGACAAACTGAAATGTACCCAAAAGAAGGACGATGAGATAAATCCAAACTGTGCCACAGAAAAATCAGTAGAAGGAATTTGGATGCTTCTCTGGTCAAAGGGAGGACTTAATGGGGACATAATCACTATTTTTAAGTATATTGAAGGGCTGTCATACAGAAAGGGTTAATTTGTTTTGTCCTAGAGAATACAACTAGTACTAGAAAGTAGAAATTGTAAAGAGGAAGATTTTGACTAGATAGAAGCACACATTTCTTATCAATTAGACCTATCCTTTGTTGGAATGGGTAGCCTTGAGAAGTTGTGAGTTCACTGTTCCTGAAGGTCTTCAAGCATATGATGAATGACCACTTATCAGGGATCACAGAATCACAGATTTAGAGCTGGAATAGACTTTAGAGGTCATTTTTCAGAGGAGGAAACTGAGCCCCAGGGTGATTAAGGGAATTGCCCAAGGTCACACAGGTAATAAGTGGGAGAGTTAGTATTTAATCTCGGTACCTCTGACTCCAAATACAATTCCTTTGCCAATGTACCAAGCTGCCTCTCTAGGATCTTGTAGAAGGGACTCTTAGGTAGATTTAGTTTGCACTAGATTATATCTGAGGTCAGGGCAGCTAGGTGGCACAGTAAATAGACTGCTGGGCCTGGAGTCAGAAAGATCTGTAGCCAAATGTGATGGCACATTCCTGCCATCACTGCTACAAAGGAGTCTGAGGCAGGTGGATTGCTTGAGCTGGAGAGTTCTGAGCTGCAGTAGGGCTAAAGCTAATCAGCTATGTATAGTAAGTCCGCTGCCAGTATAGTGAGCTCTGGAGTGGGGGATGGGTGGCAAACAGGCTACCTACAGAGAAGGAAAGGGAATAGGTCAAAGTTTCCATGACGGTTATCAATAGAATCAAGCCTGAAAGTAGCCACTTCCATTGTACTTCCAGTCAAGGTGTGATGGGGAGACCTATTCTTCAAAAACAAAAACAAAACTACTTTGTATTTACTTTATACCAACGTTGTTCCACACTCTCTGCTACCCCTCTTTAAAATGCTGTAAGCTTCTTGAGAGCAGGGCTCTTTCATTTTCATCATTGTTTTCCCAAAGCCTCTCTCTGTGCCTGGCACATAGTAGGTACTTAATAAATTCTTAATCATTTGAATAAATCTTTGCCATGAGTGATGGGTTTTATCCATGAAAGTAACACTGATAAGTTTTCTTTTAAAGAATTGAGAGAGGTTTCCTTAGCACAATTGTAGATTTTCTTGGAGGAACCCAGAGGCTCTTGGGAAACTATAGCTGGGGATTAGCTCCTGTAGTCTGGGTTGTCATATTTCAGAGGGATTTGACTGTACTGTCGTTTTAAAATCACCTCATCATCTCCCTTTGCTCTAATCACCGATGACACTGGCTTTAGGGGCTGGGGGCTGGCTGCCTCTGACTTGATCTGCTTTACACATACAGATCTGAACAGACTGCTAGGAGATAGCACATTTTCTCCAAGCAATACAAAAGACCAGCTTGGAATAAGTGACATTATTCATCATCCTGAATGCCTTGGTTTCCTCGTGTGACCTTTCTCCCGAGGCATAGGCACAAGAAGGCATGTTTAGCTCCCAGTGCATGCCACAACCAAGAATAGGACATCATCCTTTGGTGTCGTTAATGCAATGGGAGAAAGCTTCAAGGCTTGTATTTGAAAGGATAACTTGCAGAGATATTCATGTAGGTAGTCAGAAATCTAAGTTTGTTGCAAATATGTTGGCAGCAATGAAGATTTTGCTCCCTTGTGGGAGCAATTTATGGAATAAAACAAGCACTTCCATAACATAGTACATTAAAAAAGATGATTGCACATGAAACTGCTAATCTACTATCCACAACTTGCTATTCCTTTCAAATGTGTAACAAAATTATCATGTAAATTTCTTTTTTTTCTTCCCTTCCCCCAGCCCTAGAAATGGCTACCATTAGAAATTATTCTATACATACTTCTATTTATCAGTTCTTTTTCTGCATGCAGATAGCATCTTTCTGCATGCAGATAGCATCTTTCTTCATAATTAATTTGGATATTTATAACAGTCAAAATAGTTTATTTGTTCAAAGTCATTTTACTGTATACAATATTCTCTTGGTTCGGCTCATTTTTGCTCTTCGCTATTTCCTGCAAATCTTTCCATGTTTTTTCTAAAATTACTGAGCTCATCATTTTTATAACACAGTAGTATTCCATCACCATCATATACCACAACTTATTCAGCCATTCCCCAATTGATGGGCATCCCTGCAATTTCCATTTCTTTGCCACCACAAAGAGAGCTGCTACAAACATTTTAGAATAGTTTTTTTCTTTTTTCCCTAATTATATTCCAAAACTGACCAAGCAGTGGGTAGTTTAATAACTCTTTGGGCATAATTCCAGATTGGTCTCTAAAATGGTCTAATTGGTTCACAATTCCACCAACAATAAATTGATGTCCCAATTTTTCCACATCTCCTCCAACATTTGTCACTTTCCCTTTCTTTTATTTGGTTGGTGTAAAATGATATTTCAAGGTTGTTTTGATTTGCGTTTCTCTGATCAATAATGATTTAGAGCATTTTTTCATGTGACTACAAATTGTTTGATTTCTTCATTGGGAAAGCTGTGTATTCATATCCTTTGACCATTTATCAATTTGGGGAATGATTCATACTCTTATAGGTTATACAAAGCTGTTTATATATTTGAGATATGAAACCTCTATCTGAGAAACTGTCTATAAATTCCTCCCTCCCCCCCACCAATTTTCTGCTTTCCTTCTGATCTTGGCTACATATTTTTTATTTGTATAAAAACTTTAATTTAATCAAAATTATCCATTTTTAACTAACTTTGCTCTCTCTAGCTCTTATTTATTCACAAATTATTCTCCTATCCATAAGTCTGATAAGTAATATGTTCTGTTTTCTAATTTTCTTGTAAAATCACTCTTTATATCTAGGTCATGTGTCCATTTTGACTTTATCTTGGTAAATGATATAAGGTATTGGTCTATGCCCAGTTTCTGCCATACTGCTTTCTAGTTTTTTTTTTTTTTTACCAAATAATGAATTCTTATTCCAAAATCTTAAGCCTTTACACTCATCAAATATAAGGTTATTATGTTTATTTGCTGCTGTAAATTGTATGTCTACTGTATTCCATTGATCTACCTATTTATTAGCCAGTACCAGATAATTGCCTTATGATTTAAGACCTGGTACTGCTAAACTTCCTTCCTTTACTTTTTTGACATTATTTCCTTTGATATTCTTGACTTTCTGTTTTTCCAAATGAATTTGGTTGTTATTTTTTCTAATTCAGTAAAGTTTTTTGGTAATTTAATTGAGATAGCATTGAATATATAAGTTAGTTTGGGTTAAATTGTCATTTTTATTATATTGGCCTTGCCTAACCATGAACAATTACTATTTTTCCAATTATTTAAATCTGATTTTATTTTTATAAAAATGCATTTTTAATAATTTTGTTTATATAGTTCCTAGGTTTATTTTGGCAGGTGTAGTCCCAGCTGTTTCATACTGTTTACAATTATTTTATTTTATTTTATTTTATTTTATTTTATTTTGTGAGGCACTTGGGGTTAAGTGACTTGTCCAGGGTCAAGTTGGTTATAGTTAGTTATATACTTATAGTTAGTTATTTTAAATGGGGTATTTTTACTATCTCTTCTTGTAGGGTTTTGTTTGTGGCATATAGGTATGCTGATGGTTTATGTAGATTGACTTCATATCCTGCTACTTTGTTAAAATTATTAATTATTTCAACTAACTTTTACTTGAGTCTTTAGGATTTTCCAAGTGTGTTTTCATATCATCTGCAAAAGAGATAGTTTTATTAATTCATTCTCTATTCTGATTTCTTCTATTTCTTTTTATTCTCTTATTGCTATTGCTAGGATTTCCAATAAAATATTGAATCGTATTAGTGACAGTGAGCATCCTTGTTTCACCCCTGATTTTACTGGAAAGACTTCTAGGTTGTCCCCATTACAAATAATACTTGCTGATGGCTTTAGATAAAAGCTTTCATCCATTTAAGGAAAAATCCATTTATGCCAATATTTTCAAGTGTTTTTTTAATAAAAATAAATTTTGAACTTTATGAAAAGCTTTTTCTTTGTCTACTGATATAATCACATGATTTTTTAAACTTTTATTATTTATGTTATCAATTATGTTAATAGTTTCCTTTATGTTAAACCATCCCTGCATTCCTGGTATAAATCCAACTTGATCACATTGTATAATTTTTGTAATATATTAGCTAGTGTTTTATTTTGGATTTTTGTTTACCTATTATTCCAAATAATTTATTTAATGTTGAAATTAGTTGATCTTTAAGCGTTTGATAGAGTATATTTCTTTTATTGGGGCAGCTAAGTGGTACGGTGGATAGAGTATTGGGCCCAGAATCAGGAACACCTGAGTTCAAATCTGGCCTCAGATACTTACTGTGAACCTACGCAGATCACTTAACTTCTGTTTGCCTCAGTTTTCTCTTCTGTAAAGTTGGAATAATAATAGCACCTACCTCTCAGGATTATTGTGAAGATCCAATGAGATAATAATTATAAAGTACTTGAAATAGGTCCTTTGTTGTTGTTCAGGCATTTCAATCATGTCTAACTATTCATGACCCCCTTTTGGGGCTCATTTTTACAGATGAGCAACTGAGGCAAGAAAGGGTTAAGTGACTTGCCCAGGGCCCCAAAGCTAGATACAGTGCCTGGCACATGGTAAGTGCTATATAAATGTTAGCCCTTCATTATGATCGTTGTCATTTCCATCTGCAAAAGAAAGCATAGATTTAGAGCTGGAGAAAACTTCAGAGATCTCCTGGTACAACTTCCTTCATTTTACAGATGGAGAAAACTGAGGATCAGAGAGAGCCTATCACTTGCCCAAGGTCATAAGTTAGATGTGTCATATGTGGCAGAGCTTGAATTTGAACCCAGATCTTCTGGCTCCAACACTTGCATTCTGTTCACTCCATGAAAAATTTTAGGCTTATTTTTACAATTATGATTTGAAAACAGGAGCCATTCATTTTAAACGCTGCCGTGGAAAGATTTTGGTATCCACGTGTCTCAATAAATTTGTAAGGTTTGAACTGCCTGCCTTTTTTGTTTATAAGCACTTGATGGAGTTGCTTGATCACAGATTTTATGAGGTTGGCCCAATCTAATGACATCCTGGAAAGGCTGCCGATTTATGTTGAAAGATCTGGGTCTGGATTCTAGTTTTGTCACCTGTGTGAGTTTGGGCTAGTAAAAACCTACTCAGGTCACAGTTTTCTCATCTGTAAAATGGAGTGGACTAAATGGCCTCTGTGGCCTTTTCCAGCTCTGTATCTGTGATCCTATGATCATAAAGTTCTTTACAGCTCTGCATTGTAATGACTCTAATTAGGGATTCCAGCAGCCTTGAAAATCCCCTTGCCTCATCAATGGAGCTCTTTCCATGGTCATTGAAAAGGTGCTTGTCTGAGGTTGTGGCAGTGCGCACTTCATTCAATAAAAATTGCTCAAATGCCTGTTAAATGCATTTAACCCAGTGCCTGGGTTAGACAGTAGGAAAGATATTCAGTCAAGAAGCAATTATTAATCACCTACTATATGCCAGGCACTGGAGATACAAAAGATAAAAAGGAAGCAGACCCTGCTCTCAGGGAGCTTTCATTTAATAAGGGAGCTGATATGTTTATAAAAAAAGTGTATACAAACACATTCAAAATAAGCACAAGGCAATTGGGGAGGAGGGCACTAAAAATTGCAATGTCAGGAAAGGCATCATGCAAAAGACATTGCTTATGTATGGTTCTGAAGAGAAAAAAGGGTTCTAAATAGTTTGTAATCTGGAATTCATGAATTTTAAAATATTGCCTTTTAAATATATATCTACTAATTTAGAAATATGTCCTTGTGTAATCCTAAGTATTTTGTTTTATGGATTTAAAAACACTTCTGAGAAGCAGTCTGTAGGTTTATTGCCAAAGGGATCTTAGAAAAACAACAAAAACCAAAAAGTTAAGAAACCCTATTCTAAGAGGTGGAAGTGGGAATGAGGCATGATAAGGATAGCAAATGTAAAAGTGTCACTATAGGAAATGGAGTGTTGTTGTGTTTGAGGAAGAGTACAGAGATGAGGGATCTGCTTTCATGAGGCATACGATACAGAGGTATATATTATGACATATAAAAAGTTTGAGAGACATGGTTTTTGAGTAACTAATCATTTTATTAACCATGATAGCATATAATTAATAAAAGGGTCAGTGACACTCTTGAATGCCAAATACGCTTTATGGAACCCACTCAACACTTATATGCCCTTGGAAGTGTGGGTGTTCCTGAGGGTGGTAATCAACTCTGATAGGTTAAGAAGTAATGAGAGAATAAATAATATAATGAGAGGTGAACTCTGGGGCATGTGACTCTGATCACTCAGTCTTGGTCAAGGAGACTTATCTATACCCATATAACCCCTATCTTGGGTAATCTAGAGAAAAGGGAGAACCCGCTTTTATCCAGACATAAACACAATAAAACACAATGTGCCAGAATCCATAGATTTGCCTAAACTAAAATTTCTTTACCTTTTGATCAGATCTGAGTTTTCCCTCTCATTATCAGGCCTGTACTTTGAAGGCTGCCTGAATAATTTCAGATTTCTGAATGAGGCAGTAGAAAAGGAGAATAAAATTAGCCCCAATTCAATAATTGGTAACTAATATTAGAGAGAAATGATCATTTTTCTCAATATCCACTGCCAAAGCTTTCTTATTGGCAAGGACGTCCTCATTGGCTCAGGCAGTTGCTAGGTCTTTTTGGTCTATGTTCATTGTAGCCATTAATTTATGTTGGTTAAATGACTATAGAGAATTCTGATAGTTTGTAGCAAAATACACAGTGAACTAGAAGTTGGAAGACCTAAGTAAAGGTTCCAACTTGGCATTGTGACTGTACACAAGTCACTAGAACTATCTGAGTCTCTGTTTACTCATGTGTAAAATAGAGATTAGAATATTTGCAATACCTAACTCACAAAGTCTATTTGGAAAAAAAAAACACTTTATAAATCACAACACATTATACCAAATGACTTATAAGTTGTTTTTGAATTTTGTTTGAATATTTTATATTTAATTATTTGTGTATATATTGTAGGCACTTCATCCCCCTCTAGTAGTACAAGGTAATCTCCTGAGGACAACGTTTACTTTATTCTTACATCACAAGTTTCTATCATGGTGTATCATATACAATAGGAACTTAATAAATGCTCCTTACACTGAATCACGTATCGTCCAGAATCCCAGTTCTCAGAGTTGGCCAGCAAAAGCTCAAATGTGACTGATGGTGGGCATGTGGACCATAATTATGGTTTTCTTTGTTGAATGCAAACAGTGGCAGAATCATAGACAAAGATGTTAGGTTCTATGTCTGCTTCTGCCATTTACTAACTAGGGGATAAAATTAGGCAAATAATTTATCTTCTTTGAACTGAGCTACTCATTTGTCAGATCAGAGGAATTAAATCCGCCTTTCAGATTTGTCATGATCCTCAATGGAAAGCCTTTCGAAAAAGTTGAAAGATCAGCACCAAGGCCAGGGAACACTTTCCCCCTGATTCCAGGAATAAGTCTGGCTTCTGGAAAAACAGTTGCTTTGGGACTTTGAAAGGAGAAAGTTAAAAGATTGTGAGAATGGTCACTGAGGGGAAGTGTAAAATCAGACCATTCGCATGTGCTGTACCTCCTTCCTTTCCCAGGGTTAGATCTGCAAAGAGTGACTTGTTTTGTTCCTTTTCCCCTTAATGAAAAAGCTGCCCTGAGTTTCTGCTTTTGGCTCTTTGCCTTTGAGTGCTAGGAGTGTATTTCAGTAGTGGAAACAAACCTGCAGAAAGCTCTGACCCCAGCATGATGTAAAGCCCTCAGAGAGAGAAATTCTGTTAAAAATGATACATTCACTAATTTCTGGCCCATAGCCAGTATTAAAAACCAAGTTGGCTTAAGTGACATTACTGAGAATACAAATATTCATGTTAAAGACACCACAGACTTGCTTTACTGACCCCACTCCCCCTTTTTAAGAATTGTACTTTTTCCTTTTGATCAAAATACAGCAAACAACACCTTTAAGGTATTGGAATTTCTTGTATTTGCTTTCAGATTGGCAGTACTCTCTCCTTCCCCTCCTCTTTTTTTTAAGCCAAAGAAGTAAAGGAAGGAAAAAAGCAAAAAGAAAGGGAGGAAGAAAAAAAGCAAAAGGAGGAAGGCAAGGAAGGAAGGGAAGAAGAGAGAAAGAAGGAAAGAAAGAAAAATAAAATTAAGCACTTACTCTGTGCAAAGCTATTTATACAGACGGTACTTTGCAGGGAGTTTACATTCTAACAGACAACAGGTATGGAAGGTTTCAGTTGTGAGTTAGAAGAAAGAGTCCCTTATTCTTAGCAGATGGAAAAGCAAATATAAATGCCTCTTTTTAAATGCCATTTACACAGAAAGCTTCAATTCGTGCAAATTCAGGAAAAAGGTGTAATGGTGAGGCTTTATTTTCCGTATTTACTTGAGTGAAATAACAACATGCTGATGAAGTTAGTCCTTTTACTCCTTGGATTTCTCATTATAGTTGCCATGGGATTACAGACTCTAGAGCTGAAAAGAACCTCAGAGGCTATCTTATGTTAATTACATATGAAAATAATGCCCAATCTAGCCACCCTGACAAGTGGTCATTGGCCTCTAAAAAGACTCGCCCCACCCCTTGGTAAACAATGTTTATTGGAAAAAGTGGGCTGGAGAGAGGTCACTAGATTCACCAGAGAGCAATAACACCACACAAGTTAGGAGTGATGAAACAGGTCAGCATAAAGCTCAGCTTTTTCCTCAATTGTGAGGGATAGCCTGGAGTGTTAGGGCATACCCAAGTGGAAGGCCTTGACTCAGTAGTCATGGTTAGAGACACCAACTCACTGGCTGCAGCTTCTCACTTTCCACCTGGAGTATACTTGCCTTGAGCAGTTTGGCTGTTAGCCGTGTTAGCCATAATATATTCCTCTTGGGCAGCCTGGACATTTTCTTTCTTTCCATCCTAGGTCTTGTAGGCAGATGCCTGTAGGGCTTGGCCATAAGAAAAGGTCAGGGTCCATAGTTTTATGTGAGAGGAAGGTATTGATGGCATTGAGGTTGATGCAGGCATCCTCCTCGCTCTGACCCCCAGACAAAAAAGTGATACCAGTGACTGCAGGAAGCACAGTCCAATGAAGGGCAGTTACAGTTGCCATTGTGATCTCCTTATGTGAATACTTCTGGGTATAGGCATGGCTAAAGGTGACCTTGTTAGGCTTCAGCAAGGTCACTTCCAGATAGACATGGTGGTCACTCAAAGCTTTATAGAAAGGAATCAGGACCTTCTCAGGGATGTAATGACAACACTTCAGATTGTGTTCTGCATCAGGGAGGATCTCTGTCCCCATAATGGGGACAAAGCCATTCTGCTAGCAAATGCTGGCCTTTTGGACCAGCACATTGTCATTCTCCATGATGGCAAGTGGGGGAGTATATTATCCCCAAACTTCAATATGTAGTGCCACTTGGCCAAGTCAGCCCCATCCTTCTCATACTTGGCACAGCACTCACATCTAGGTTTTGGGTGGTAGTGTCACCATTGGTTCCTGCCAGAGGCACTGCATTTTTGTCCATCTTGATGCCCACAATGGCACCCTTTGCCTTTCTGACTTTGGGAAAGGGATGACCATCATTAGCTTTCTGGTAGAGTGTCTCATGGAAAAGCATAAAACCTTGAATACAGGAGTTCATTTGATCGTGTGCTGTCAGAAGTAACTGTCTAGAGAGACACCAATTTTCCTCTGTGTTCTCAGTTCCAATGGACTGCAGCCACTTTGCAATGCTACCAGTGAACTCATTTGCTGCCAAGATTCCCTTGCTTGAAGCAACAATTCGATGAGCTTTATCAGACAGTTCTTTCTTTTGCTCTGGTGTCAATGCCGGGTATTGGCAAGGCATGTTTTCTTTGGCTGTGCTGGAAGTTTCCGGCAGGAAGCAGACTGCTTATGGTTGGGAGCTGAACTTCTGCCTAAAAGACTTTCAATGATGGATAACTCACTATCTTTTAAGGAAGCCCATTCTGCTCTTGGACAGGTCTAATTTGTTAAGAAGTTTTTTTTTTTTCTTACATTAAGCCAGGATCTGTTATATGCGACTTCTACCCATGAGTACTACTTCTGTCCCTTCAGGCCAACCAGGACAAGTATCATCCATCCATGTGACAGCAAATTATCCCCATTCCCTTCAAACAATCCTCCTGTGGCATGGTTCCAGTTTTTCTGACATCCTGACATCCTGATCATCCTTGTATGGATAGAGTTGAACTTGCCAATATATATCCAGAACTAATCACAGTCATCAGATATAGTTTGACAAGGATTGGACTAAACTTCTTTTGTTCTGGATACCATGAGCAATGTTAATATAGCAGCCTAAGGATCATATTATCTTTTAGGGCTGCCATATCACATGGTTTCAATTAAACTCAACAAACATATATAGGAATCTAATACGAGGAAGGTTGGGGAAGACAAAATAGCCCTTGCCTTCCTAATGTGGAAATCATTCCAAATCAGCTTTCCATATAGATTATTTTTTATCATCATTTTATTTTTATCATCATTATAGTTTTATCATCTTTTTAGGGAAAAGGTAAATGAAAGTTGACAACTTAGAAACAAGAATAAAGATGATAAGTTATGGTGTGAATAATTTATGAAATTGAAATAGCCCTAAAATGACCTATTTAAATATGCTGTTACATTAAAAAATGGGACATAGGTAAAAGAACAGACATTGTCAAATATTACCACAATTCTCCATAGACTTTTATAGCTAGATCCTGATTAGTGACAATAATGAATCCTGTGAAGTACTGGCATTATTTGAGTTTGCATCATATATTTCCATTAGGCTGGAACCAGTTACTATGTTCTGTATAAGCAAACCTTCAAATAGTTTGAATTAAACAAAATATATGTGATCCTTTTACTGGATTCATTATTTGCACTAATTAGGACTGAACTCTAACTGACGTAAAGTAATGACCACAGTGAGGAGGTCAAAAGAATAACATCATCAAGCAGTGAGGATTTGATTGTGAATCAGAGACCCATTGCAGCCAAGGGCAGTACTGACTTGGGATATAAATAGATTTTAGAAATCTTACGGAAGAAGATGGTGGATGATTATGAAGAATACTGGCTTATAAAACTGAGAAGAGTTAGAGAAAGAAAACAATGATATTTTCAGAGAGCTTGGTGTGATATCCTGTCTCACTCTGGGTTTTTTTCTAATCTGATACAATAGGAACACTAGGACCTGTAGTATTTGAAGTGGTTACTTTTACCACACATATACACACTAAATGCCTTTCTTTACTCTCTCAACAACTTCAGATGATAATGGTCCATACTATTGTTCAGTGAGACCTGAGGGGCAGAGAGGCAGTTCCTATATCCTCCTTGGAGAGGTTCCTTTCCTCTATTTATTTTATGTTATATGTTTACATGTATGAGAGCCTGTTTTTTAACACCATATCATCCACACAGGGTAACTCCTCATTGTCTCATGACAGCTGTCATATTGGTTATTTTTACCAAAAATCTATAGCTCAGTTCCATTCCTTACCTATGGTAGATTCAATTAAGCACTTGAACATATAACTGAAGGGAGGAAAATAGACAAAAACAAAACCAGAGAAAACCATTTAACATTTCTAAAATAAATTTTTTTATCAATGTCAATGGAGCCTCCACATTGACACTCTAACATCTCAAACTTTGATATACTACTGCATAGGGAAGTAGAAATGGCATTGAAGGGGGCAAAGATGGGAAGAGCAGCTACACTAAGCCAAGCATAGACAGATGAGGTTAATTCTGGAGGTGATGAAATTTTGAAGCTGTTGATCATTTCTCAGGATACTGGAAGAAGTAAAGATATAGTATAATTGCTGTTAAGTCATAAAAGGTATTCACTAGAAGCACAAGGCACATCAAAATTGGTTCAAAAATTTACTCGGTGCTTTGAGGTATTTTTTAAATTACATTCTTTTTAGTGTTTTTCATGCCCAGAAAATAGTGATGAAGAGAATATCAGTAACTACTGACCCATATGCTTACTTTCCCACCCCTCGAAATCTTATGAGAAACAACTCAATATATACTGAAGTTGTCCTTGATGAAAATGTCAGAAGGAAATAGCCGCAATTTCACCTCTGATATTCTACCACATCTTAGTTATGCAATCGAAAAGGACAGAGAACATAGCATCTCACTTCACTTGATTGTTGACTACATAAAAAGTGTATTTGATTTAATAGAGCAGAATGCAGTCCTATAAACCTTTCCCTAACAAGGTTTCTTCCATGAATAAGCTAATACAGGACCCTTGAAAGATATAACAATGGCAGTAACTTTGATTGACCCTCTGATCGTTCATAACAGATCAGACATAGAACAGGGAGATCTATACTCACCACAGGTATTTGCCATTGTTATGGCAGTGGTCCAACATATGGTCCCAGTAGAAGAGGGATTCTGGATATAGGGGTAGGTCCTCCAGATGCTCCTATTTTCAGATTGCATTCTGATGATTTTATCAAGCCCTGAAACACAGAAAAAAAATAATAACACTTGCAATTATATAGTACCTACTATATGCCAGGCACCAGGCTAAGTGCTTTACTTATATTTATATACTCATATTACATATATTTATGCTACACACACACACACATACACACACGTATATATATATGTATATACATATATATATATACATATATATATATATATATATATATATTTGATCATCATAACAATCTTTTGAGTAGGTACTATTAGCCCCATTTTATAGTCGAGGAAACTGAAGCAAACACGTTAAGTGACTTGCTCAAGATCACACAGCTAATAAATATTTGAGACTAGATTTGAACTCAGGTATTCCTTACTCTAGGTCTAGAGCTCTATCCACTGTGCCATCCAGCTTCTTCCCAATTCCCACCACTCATGTTCATCCTCACAATTCATACAATAAAAAATTATGCAAATAAAGAATGTGTATTATTCAGTTTATGCTAGTTGCTTTGAAGGACAATCCACAAAGAAAGTGCATCAGGTCATAGGTTTTGGACACATTGCACATTTTGAAATCAACAGAGCTCAGAAGAAAATCAGAGCAATAGAAGAAACTGTACTTCATCATTTTAAAAATATTTTATTTTCCCCCTATTACATGTAAAAATGATTTTATTTCATCTTTCAGAGTTCTAGGATATTATATTTGGAAGGGACCATAGTGGTCATCTTGTCCAAACCACAGTCCCAAAAGAACAGTCTCTCCAACATGTCCCCAAAGGCATTGTAGCCTTTTCTGGGAGACCTCCTGGAACGGAAAACCTACCATCTCTTGAGGTAACCCATTCTTTTAGCAGTTTTTCCTTATGCCAAACCTAAATTTGCTTCTTTATAACTTTCATTCTTTGGATCAAACCGAAGGTTTCTGATCTTTCTTTCATAGGAATTCAGTCTTTTCAATACTGGAACATATCCACCCCAAGTCTTCTCTCCTTCAAGCTAAATATCCCTAATTTGTCAGGTGATCTCCACATGGCAGAGAGTCAGTTTTGTCTCCAAGCTTATTTCTATTCTTTCTAATATGTGCTTCCCAGAACTGAATCCAATACTCCACATATGATCTAACCACATCAGAGTACAATGGGACTGTCCCCTCCTTTTTCCTGGAAGCTCTGCCTCTCAATGCAGCCCAATATCACATTAGCTTCTTTTTTAAAAAAAATTGGTTGCCACATCACTCTGATAACTCATCTTGGATTTACAGTCTTCTTTTTTGGGAACTCAAAGCACTTTTGATGTCCTCAAACTATTTCCTGAAACAAAAAATTTCATTTTTAAAAACGCAATTATTGTTTTAGTGATTTTCTATGGGTGAGACTCATGAAGTAGAAGGAATCTTCTAGGAATCAAATTTGCAAGTCATCACATGGACAATGGAGTGATGTATAGTGGGTTTAAATAGGTTGCAAGACTTTAACAATGATAAATGGTGCACATTAAATGGTCTAAAATTTATCAACAAATAGATGTATGGCTAGATAAGGAGGTGAGGTGATCGTGCAGAGAGAGAGTGAAGGATGATAGATGGACATATTATTTGTTTCACTGGTACCCATGGGAGAGGGGCATTATTTGCTACTGAGCTGTCTTCTCTCTCTTCTTGGAATGCTTGGTGCCCCAAGTGCAGGGGCTGGCATAGGAGGAGAACACCATGACTAATGGTCATAGAAGCTTAACTTAGACTTACCTAGCCTTTGATTACTGAATGGGTGTTGCCCCAGGTAAACTGAGACCTGAGAAAGACCTTAGGTTAAAAAGGTCAAGGTTGCCCACTGCATCTGGGGCCTTTACCAGTCATCCAGATTCATGTTCTGCCACTGGACCTCAATGACTCTGGAGGAGAGAGTGAGGCTGATGACTCTGCATAGCCCTGCCTCACTTAAATCTAATTCACTTGCAAGTGAAGACATCACCCTGCAGATGTCATTGGTACTCTTTGAGAATGAAGGATGAACAATAAGAATACTCTAATTGTAGCAACTTACTTCTGATGCCTCAGAATTCAAGAATGTAGGGTGAGGGGGAAGGAAGAGAGGGACACAGAGGAAAAAAATAAAATAGAGATAATGACCACAAAGCAAATTGGTTCCTGATGTTTTCTGCCTCCTCATTTGGCAGACTTTGAAGGTTCCCCTCATCCTTTACGTTTTCTGGCTTTGACTTTTAGATCAGAAGGATGGTTCTAGCTGAGAGCAGCTGGAACTGTATATGTCTTGGTGGTAGTGGTGGGAAGCTGAGGAGCATTTCTAAAATCCCTCAACTTAGAAGATATGGTCCAGAGTTTCAAGGATTGTCCAATCCACAGATCAAGCCATGGATATTTATGGGCTTCCCATAAACCTCACATTTCTCAAACAAAACAGGAGCAGAAATTATCTCAGTCACTCATGACACTTTCTAGGGAAGTTGGTTGCTGCTAGCTGGGTAGTTCTGGGTCTGACTTGTGGACTAGGTGATGCCTGAGGCTCTGAAGTCACCCTTTCAGCATCATCAATGAAGTAGTAGGGCAGGATCTCAGAAACTCTTTTTCAATATTGGCTAGGAAAAAAAGCTTTAGTATAAACTTAGGCCAAAATAAGTCAGGAATTTGAAACTTAGAGGATCCTGGCCTATGATCATATTACTATTACCCACTAAATTTAGAGAGAAGTCATGTGGGTGTTCATTTACCTGGGGGATGTTTGGGATTTGCAGGAAATATAAAACATATATCTATCTATCTATCTATCTATCTATCTATCTATCTATCTACCTATCTATCTATCTATGTTTATCAGACTGCATGTGGGGTTCTTAGCAAACTATAAAAATAGTGAATATTTTTTTACATTTGCTTCCCCAAGCTACATTTTTTAAATGTTCTGGTGCCAGCTGCTGAGGAGAGAAGGATTGAACTCAGCTATTCAGGTTCAAACAGGCAGCTCTAGATTGAATTTTCAGCACATGCATCCTCATTGCACAAACCTTTTTCTTGATGCCTTTTGTATCCAGGCTTCACAGAAGCATAAGACCCAGTTAGGGACCCACCAATAGACCTCCTAGAGAATATAGACACATGCCAACAAAGTCTGCCTTTTTCTACCTGAGAGTGAGCAGTCTGGACCAAATATAATGAAGGGGGAATGTCAAGGAATACCAGTCCCTGTATCTAAGCTCCTGAAATTCTCTTTTGAGTCTCATCTGACAATTTCCTCCCATATACTACATGGTGAATATCCCAAAGATAAAGCTGGTTTGATGTCTGAGCACCATTACTATTCTGCAACATTGCCCCCAAATCCCAAGTAATATTTTCCTGTAGCCCAAGCAATGGGTAAAGAGGCAGCCAATGCACTAGATTTGTTGTCAGGAAAGATATGGGTTCAAATCCCATCAATGACCTTTGTAGCTAGCTATATGAAGATGAGCAGGTGACTTAAGTTCCCTGGACCTCAGGTTCCATGTATAAAAAAGAATAATACTAACAGTAGCCCCTATTTCACAAGGATGTTTTGAGCATAAAATGACAAAAAAAATGTGTCATCACTCTCCTCTCTGGTGTACAATGTCCACTGTGTTCCTCCACCTATATGTACCTTTTACAAACATCTTAAAATATGCAAGCTTCATTAAGTTCAGTACAAATAGCAACAGCCATTCCTAGAGTATTTATATATAGGGTCATAACTAGGACAGGATGACTAGGGTTTTGCTTCTGGGCCCCAAATTTAGAGGGAGCTAACAGTCACGGGGTCCTCAGCAGCATAGAAACAAGAGAGCTGAGAACCCAGTTGGCAAGAATAATTACCTAAAGTAGAAAGCTACCAAATGGCAGACCGGGGTGGTCTTAGATGCCCCCCCAAGCTGTGGTTTCTGAGTAGCCTTGCATTGTAAAAATGTTTCAGAGTATCTGTTGGTCCTATTCTCCCCTGCCCCTCACTCCCTACCAACCTTAACAGGATGATACCCTGTCTACCCCCAGCAGAGGGCATGCTTGTTTGTGGTTGCCCTAGTGGAATTCTATGGTACTTATTCCAAGCACAACATTTACTAGTTATAGTTCTTTGTATCTATCTTATTTTCCATGGATAGAGTTAATTGAAATGCAGTTTCCCAGATTGGTACTAGAGTGCATTGGAAAGAACATTGGACTCAGAGTCAGAAGGTCTGGATTCAAATCCTTACTCTGCCACTCACTAATTTATGTGATTATGAGCAACATTGCCCTTTCATTAGCTTGTTTCCTCCTTTATAAACTGCAGATAATCATACGTGAATACCTATACTTTAGGGCAGTCATGAAGAAGGCTCTTGGTAAAGTATGAAGCTCTATAGAAATTGGATTACATGATGTCACTTCATCAAAACCAATCATTTAAAAATGTGCAACCACAGCTCATTGAATCTTTTGTGGGATAGTCACAGGTCAGGAGGGCACACGTGGGTAGCCTACAATGGTCACCAGAAAGCAGAACAGTGAAGGTATAGTCTAAAACAGGGCTGCCCTAAGTGTTCTGATCCAAACTGGATATTATGTTATGGTCCTTTATATAATTTATCTGCTCACTACTGTGCTTTCACAGTGAACAGAGTTGTAATGATATGGAAGTCACATAATGTGGTGTCTTTGGCAGACAAGGGTCTTGTCTTTGTGTTTCTCTTTTTACCAAATTATGTTCCTTGGTAAAAGGGTGCTCTCAATCAAAGGCAAAGACTGCCAAGTGACTTATTCACTGTTTGACAAAACCAACAACTCATTAACTGAAAAGCACAGGGGAAGAAATGATCAAAACTGCTGTAAATCCATTAGTGACTAAAGATGTTGGTAATTGAGGCATGTTTGTAATTTAATGCTAGGGTTTTTGTTTATTGAGTGATTCCTTCCTCTTCCCCTACTGTTGCCCCTCCTGCTAAATTACGCATGTATTTATTTTTATGTGAGAATGAATGACTATGATGAGGCCAGACTTCTTCTGGAGCTTTGTGTTCAGGTCTAGGAACCACATCTTGTAGACATTAATGAATGTCCAGAAAAGTGAGACCAGTTTTGTGAGGGACATTTACTTGGTTGAGGAACTGAGGATGCTTAGCCTAGAGAAGAAAACCTTAGGAAAGGAGTGACATGATAACTGTCTCTTCAGGTATGTTAAAGACCAACATTGGGAGGAGAGATTGGATTTATTTTGCTTGGCCTCTGAGCACAAAACTAGGGAAAATGGGCTCGTGTGTCAAAGAGGCAAATTATTTTAAAAATATTTCAATTGGGGCAGCTAGGTGGTGCATTGAATAGAGCACTAGTCAGCAGAAACTGAGTTCAAATTTGGCCTCAGACACTTGACATTTATGAGCTGTGTAACCTTGGGCAAGTCAGTTAACCTTGGTTACCTTACCTCCCCCTCCAAAAACAAAACAAAACAAAAATAGAGCACAGATTCTCGAGTCAGGAAGGCCTAAATTCAAATCCACCTCAGACACTTAGTAGCTGTGTAAACTTGGGCAAGTAATTTACCCTCTGTATGTTCCAATTTCCTCATCTGTAAAATGGGGATAATAATAACACCTACCTCTCATGGTTATTATGAGGGTTAAATGACATGATAATTGTTTATTTGTTTGCTTATTCATTTAATTTTGCTTTTCAATATTCACTTTTATAGCTTTTGAGTTCCATATTTTCCCCCCTCTCTCTCCTCCATTCCCAAGAGAGCATGCAATCTGATATAGGCTATACATGTACAATCACATTAAACGTATTTCTACATTAGCCATGTTGCGAAAGAAGAATGAGAACAAAAGGGAAAAATCACGAGAAAGAAAAAACGAATAAAAAAGTGAAAATAGCATGCTTCGATCTGCCTTCAGACTCCATAGTTCTTCTTCTGGATATGGGTAGCATTTTCCATCATGAAAAATGACATAATAATTGTAAAGCACTTCACACAGTGCCTGGCACTGTATTATTGTTAGCTGTTATAATTCTTCAAATATTCTTCTTTCAAAGAGACAAATTTGATATAATGAAAATATTCCTATAAAGGAAGGCCACCTGAAGTGCATACTAAATGCATCAAAACTGTAAAAAGACAGCATTGACCATGATCCCAGTCTCTGAGATTCAGAGGTCCTTGCCACAATTCAAATAGTGGCTTTTTAAGTCTGAATTTTCTTATTAGTAATAATAATGATAATAGTCTACGATTATATTGCACTTTAAAATTTGCAAGAGTAACCCTGTGAGGTAAATACTAAAGTAATTGTTATCCCCTTTTTACAAAGAAGGGAATGGGATATCAGAGAGCTGAAATGTCTTGCTTGTCCATGGTCATATGTTTATTAAGTGTCAGTTTCAGGATTCAAAGCCAGGTGCATCCTAACTCACCGTTTAGCAGCATCTTTTGGAAGAGGTGAACTTCACTGAGGTCAGTGGAAGAATCTATGGGAAAGATCTCCTTTTCCAGGTATAACTTCCAAGTAATTATAGGCAGTAAATCATAAGATCAAAAGTTTTAGAATAGAAAGAGACTTTTAGAGATCATTTGTTACATCTTTTAGACTAGTTAATAGAGATTTAGGTACTCCCTTTGGTATCTGGAGATGAGAAGGCTCTTTCTCTTGGATCCAAGGTTTATGATTCCCTCCCAGAATGAAATTAGATGAAGGTGGACACCAACACTCCTGTGAGTGGGCACCCTGCCTACGGCTAAGCGACATGAATCATCAGTGTGGCATAACAGCCAAAGGATCTAATGCAACTTTAAGCTTCATTAATAGAATCAAAGTGTTATCCATAATGACATAGGTCATAGTCCTGCTGTGTTCTGCACTGGTTAGGCCACATGTTCAGTATTATATTCATGCTTTTGCAGCATATTTTAGAAGAGACACTGACAAGCTGGAGTTCATTCAAAGGAAGAATGATTTGGATGATGAAGAGACTGGAGAATACATTGTAAAAGGAGATGGGGAAGGAAATGGGTAATGGTTAGCCTGGGGAAGAGAGGATTTAGAGGGGATGTAATCAAGTCTTCAAGTATGTCAAGGTCTAGAATAGGATTAGATTTTTTTTGTCTTTGTATCATAGGTTACAACTAAGGGCAGTTTTTGGAAGTTAGTCTTTGCATAAGGAAAAATAATTTGAAAACAATTAAAGCGTTCTTTTTTTTCTTTTTTCAAAATTTGATTTTAGCTCATTAAATATTTCTCAATTACATGTATTTTTTAACAATTTAAAAACCATTTTGGTCCCAATTCTCTTTCTTTCCACGCTGATCTTTTCCCTTCCCCATCTTTGAGAAGGCAAGCACTTTGATATTGATTATGCATGTGAGGTCATGCAAAACATGTTTCCATGTTAGTCATGTTGCAAAAATCAAATAAAATAATCAAAATAAAGAAATTTTCGAAGTGATTCAATCTGCCTTCGGAGTTCACCAATTCTCTCTCTGGAGGTGCATAGCATTTTCCACCATAGGTCCTTTGGGATTGTCTTTGGATCATTTTCTTGATCAGAGTGGCTAACTCTTCCACAATTGATCATCTTTACAATGTTGCTGTTACTACGTGCAATGTTGTCCTGCTTCTGCTCACTTCACTTTGCATGGGATCACATAAGTCTTCCCAGGTTTTTATGCTCATCATTTCTTATAAGACATAAAATTCCATCGCAATCATATACCACAACTTGTTCAGCCATTCCCTAATTGATGGGCATCCCCTAGATTTCCATTTCTTTGCCACTACAAAAAAAAGCTGCTAAAATATTTTTGTACATATAGGTCCTTTCTGAAGGAGGAAGAAGATAGAAAAGGGGGGGGGGCATGATAGAAGGGAGGGCAGATGGGGGAGGAGGTAATCAAAAACAAACACTTTTGAAAAGGGACAGGGTCAAGGGAGAAAATTGTATAAAGGGGGATAGATTAGGAAGAAGCAAAATATAGTTAGTCTTTCACAACCTGAGTATTGTGGAAGGGTTTTACATAATGATATGCATGTGGCCTGTGTTGAATTACTTGACTTCTTAGGGAGGGTGGGTGGGAAGGAAAGAGGGGAGAGAAGCATGCAACTAGAAAATTAGATACACAGGCAATGGGGCATAGAAATTTATCTTGCCCTATAAGAAAGGAAGGGAAAAAGGGATGGGAGGGGAGTGGGGTGACAGAAGGGAGGGCTGACTGGGGAACAGGGAAACCAGAATATATGCCATCTTGGAGTGGGGGGGAGGGTAGAAATGGGGAGAAAATTTGTAATTCAAACTCTTGTGAAAATCGATGCTGAAAACTAAATATATTAAATAAATTCAATAAAAAAATAGGTCCTTTCCCCTCATCTTTGATCTCTTTGGGATACAGACCTAGTAGTCATATTTCTGGGTCAAAGAGTATGCACAATTTTATAGCCCTTTAGACTTTGTTCCTAATTGTTCTCCAGAATGTTTGGATTAATTCACAGCTTCACCAACAGTGCATTAGTTTCCCAATTTTTCCACATCTCCTCCATCACTTGTCATTTTTCATGTAATCAAAATTATCTCTTTTACTTCCCATGATCCTCTCTATTGCTTGTTTGGCCATAAACTCTTTTCTTATCCATAAAACTGACAAGTACATTTTTTCATTCTCCTCCAATTTATTTATTTATTATGTCACCCTTTATGTCAAAATCATTTATCCATTTTGACCTCATTTTTGTAATAAGTGGGAGATATTGGTCTATACCTAGTTTTTGTGAAACTGATTTCCAGTTTTCCCAGCATTTTTTGTCAAATGTTGAGTTCTTACACCAAAACCTTTGGGTTTATCAAGCGCTAGATTACTTAGGTAATTTAATACTATGTCTTGTGTACCTAATCTATTCCATTGATCCACCACTCTATTTCTTAGCCAGTACCAAATTATTCTGATGATTACCACTCGATAATATAGTTTAAAATTTTGAGTGGCTAGGCTACTTTCCTTCACATTTTTTTCATTGATTCCTTTGCTATTCTTTTGAATTTTGACACCATTTATTCTAGCTCTATAAAATAATCTTTGGTAGTTTGATCAGTGTGGAACTGAATAAGTAAATTAACTTAGGTAGATTTGTCATTTTTATTATATTGGCTCAGCCTACTCATGAACAATTAGTACTTCTCCAATTGTTTAGATTTATCTTTATTTGTGTGAAAGGTATTTTGTAATTGTGTTGATATAATTCCTGGGTTTGTCTTGGCAAGTAGACACCCAAGAATTTTATACTGTCTGTAGTTATTTTCTTTTTTTTGAGGGGGGAAGGCAGGGTCATTGGGGTTAAGTGACTGCCCAAGGTCACACAGCTAGTAAGTGTGTCTAGCATCTGAGGCCAGATTTGAACTCAGGTCCTCCTGACTCCAGGACTGGTGCTCTACTCACTGTGCCACCCAGCTGCCCCAAAGGGAGTGAACAACCCTGTAGTCAGCAGGACACTTGTTATTTTAAATGAAATTTCTCTTTCTATCTCTTGTTGTTGGGTTTTGTTGGTAGTATATAGAATTGCTCATGATTTGTGAGGGTTTATTTTATATCCTTCAATTTTGCTGAAGTTGTTATTGTTTCAACTCGTTTCTTAGTTGAAATGAGCAGTCTTCAGTGGAATGAGCTCCCTCAGTAGGTAGTGAATTCCCCATCACTAGAAGCATTCAAATGAATACTAGGTGACTACTTATCAGAGCTGTCAAATCAGATATTTTTAAAATGTTGATCAGTCTTATGGATTTATTTTTCTTTTCTTCCTCTTTGAAAATATTTATTTGTTTGAAAAATTCTTTCTTATTAAGAATGGCTGTCTTGGAGAAGACAGGAGAAAAATCCAAGAGGAAATGTAAGGGACATAAACATATACCTAAATGTCTATTATTTTAATAATCGAGGTTGTTGAAGAGGGAATTCTTAGTCAACTATGAGTTGGAATCATGGACTATTGAAACCCTTTCCATATACACATGTGTAGAATCGTGAGGAAATCCTTAAGGATTTTCAGGATATAGGATTAAGAGAACCTGATTTTTTAAAACTGAGTAAGCATCCCTTCTTGAATAGCATCTCCATTATTGCATAGCTCTCTTTTAAGGGTTGGCACCAGTACAGTGTGGAGAGATCTCCAAATTCAGCCAAAATTGTTACCAATGGAATTTCCTTGTAAAAGTCTTAAGTTCTCTTTAAGTTGAGCTAGAAGTACAGAAAATTTGCTTAGGGCTTGTGGCTAATTTTACATGGCATTTTAGTGCAGGATGAAGAATGATGTACTGGAAAGAAGACCTGGATTTGAGTCTACTTCCACCTCTGACTAATTCTGTGATCTTGGGCAAATGTTTGAGACTCATTGTTCTTATCTGAAAAGAGAGTTCTGAAGTAGATGACCTCTCTGGTCTCTTCTAAAACTCAAAATCTTTGAACGCCATGGAGGGTAATATTCCTGCAGTCACAGAAGTCTCAGTTTGCCCAAATGAAACTATACATGATATGTGGGTTGTTATAACCCATCCTTTCTAATCACCAATCATTTAGTGGGCTTGATCATAGAATCATAAATCGAGAGCTTGCAGGGACCCTGGAGACCATCTATCTCAAAGCCCTCCTTATATAAATGAGTAAGCTGAGGCCCAAAGAAGTCAAATTAATTCCATAGTCACAAAGGTAGCACATGATAGTGGCAGGAATTCTTGTTCCCGTTCCCCTGACTCCAAAGCAGTAGGTTTTGTTTTGTTTTATTGGTCACACTGTTAGGATTGTTTCCAAGAGTGGATTGATTTACCATTTTTTCTCTGGATGTAAACATATGAAAAAAGATCTTTCATGGTTTCTCCTTCTCTGATGAAAAAGGTGCAGATCCCTGTGGCCTTTGGGACTGGACTGGGCTTATGCCAGGCTCTCAGGGAAAGTGAGTGTAGAACTTTCTTAAGGTGAATTCTTTGGGAAGTTCCCTCCTAAACGAACAGAATTCTGGACTTGGAATCAGTATCATCTAGGTGTGAATCCCATCTCTGACACCAGCTATGTGACTATACTCAAATCAAATAACTTCTCTGAGCCTCAGTTTGCTGTCTACAAAATGGAGATAATAGGTATTGTAGTTTGTGAGGCTCATATGAGATAATGTAAGTATTGCACCTTGCAAAGTGGATATTGCTATATAAATAGCAGCTATTATTATTAGGCAGAGACAGGTCTGAGCTCAAGGGGTTATACAGAGGGAACAATAGATCTTAGATTACGTACCTCCTAATAATTTGACTGTATCTTCTCCACCCTCTTGAAGTTGCATTCCCCCATTGCCTCTTAATATCTTGCTACTGAGGACAAGTAAAAATAATATTGTTACATTTGTATAGCACTTTAAGATTTACAAAGCATTTTCCTTCCAATAACTCTATGAGCTACTTAGTATAAGAAGTGCTGTTCTGTGATGGTTCCAGATAAGTTACTAAAGTTCAAAGGAACAGTGACTTGTCCTAGAACATAGAACTCATGTTAGAACTGGATTTTAAACTCTGGAATATTGATTCCAAGTTCCTAAGACCCTGGAGGGAAGGGCATCTTGCCTAAGAAACTCACTCCTAGAAGACAGCTCCCAAGTTGATGTCTAGGAAGGTCACTTAACCACTCATGGCCTTTTCTTGTAAAGCCAGAACAATACTCTCCACACCACCTATTTCATGGGCTTATTATAAATGTAAAATATTAATAATAAAATCAATAAACAACTATTAAGTGCCTTCTCTGTGCCAGCATTGAGCTAAGTAGCACTGTCTGATAATAGCTGACATTTGTATAACACCTTAAAGCTTGCAAAGTGCTTTACAAATATCATCTTGTTTTATCCTGACAACAGCCCTAGAAAGTATGTGATAGTAATATCCCCCATTTCACAACTAAGAAAACTGAGTCAGTGACTTGCCCAGTCACACAGCTAGTATACATTTGAAGCTAGATTTGAACTTCAGTCTTCCTGACTTCCTGACTTCCTGTCCAGTGCTCAATCCACTGTGCCACTCAGGTGAGATTGTATGTGTGTGTGTGTGTGTGTGTGTGTGTGTGTATGTGTGTGTGTATGTGTGTGTGTGTGTGTGTGTGTGTGTGTGTGTGTGTGTGTGTGTAGGGAAGTGCTTTGCAAGAAACAAAAAGGATGTACAATATCAAACTACAAGGGACTTTAGATGACATCTACTTAGTCACCTTCATTTTTCAGATAAGGAAACTGAGGCCAAAAGGGATTCAGTGATTTTACCAAGGTTATAAGAGACAGCAAGTAGCATATCTGGGACTTGAACTTAGACCCTCTGACTCCAAATCCTGTAATCTTTACAATTCACTGGTATTTTTGTTCTTATCTTGCCATGGTTATGGAACCCCTTTTCACCCATGTATGCTTTCAATTTTCTTTCACAGAGTCGAAAACATGCAAGCAAAGTCCGACTTTATTACATGCTCCACCCTATAGATGGTGGGTGTCCAGCCAAGAAGCTGCGATCAGAAAATGTGAGTATACAATGCACCTAGAGGATTCCATTGCTGATTAGGCCTAATATTCTAAAAGTCATTTTTACCCCCGTTGATATTTTAAATCATCATCTTAATTGAAGGCCGTGTTCAGATTAGTCGAAATGTTAAGTAAATAGAAATACTTTTCATTTAAACATAATATAAAACATTTCATATGTACCTGGTCTTTTTTTGTCTGCCAGAGCACATCATCACTATAACATATAATGCCAACATACATTCATGAAGTGCCTGCTGCATGCAGAATATTATTTTGGACTCTGACAGAGATGCAGAATTTAGCTAAAATATAATCCTGGCTCTTATAGGACTCACAGACTAATAAACATGAATAGTAACTGCGACCTTGTGATGAATTGGCCCTGGGAGCAATGGAATGAAAGGATAGTTTGACCATAAAGAGATTGTAAGCCTAGGCAAGGTCTGAGACACAGAGAGGGTTAAAATACAGTCAGAATACAAAGCAAGAGACAGGCAGGGGAAAGACCAAAGCTCACCAGAGGCAGAACTCACATTTCAAAAGAAGCTCTTTAAGGCTTTCTCATACCAGCCCTGGGAGGTAAGTAGAGCCAGGAATATTATCCCCATTTTACCAATGAGGAAATTGAAGCTATTAGGATATGAACACAGGTCTTCTGAGTCTGCATCATTCTACTCTCAAAGAAACAACTTAATTTATAAAAAGAACAACAGCAACAACATTTACAGAGTATTGTAAAGTTTGCAAAACACTTTACAAATATTATTTCATTTGAGTCTCACAACACCCCGGGAGAAAGATTCCATTATTATACGTATTTTTTAGTTGAGGAAATGGAGACTGGGAGAGGTAAATGACTTGCCCAGAATCGTATAGCTAATAAGCGTCTAAAGCAGGGTTTGAACTTGAGTCTTCCTGTTTCCAATCCAGTGTCCTACCCACTGTGCTGCCTGCCTGACTCATCAATTTTTAGTTGCAGCAAGACTGATATTTACTAGAGAAGTGTTACCCTAAAACCATTTGGGGAAGCCCTAATTCATCTTGGTTAAATCTGTTTCCTGGCTTCTATAGACATACATAGTTTTAGGCAGCCAGAATGCAGGCCCAAGCTTATGGCCTATAAGCACTAGTATCTTGAGCATGGGGATTTCTCTTGCATTTTTGGAAAAAGGATGATGTTTTGACATAGCATAAGAGGATTCAAATTAGTGTTGTTTTGTTGGAATGCTGTTATGCCTCAAAATAGGGGTGATCTGCTCAGGTATAGCCATGTAAAGAGTGGGTATTGTGCTTAGAAAGAAAGATAATGTGTAAAGATGTCTGATATCATGGAATGATCCCTGGATTTGAAGTTACCCGAATTCAAACCTGGATTGGAAACTTAACTTTGGACACGTCACTTAACATTTCTGTTCCTCAATTCCCTCCACTCCAGAATCAGTCATGTCATGGCCTGTGGGTATTGCCAACTGTCCTGGTCCCTCTTCTTTTTTCTTTCTATCCTCTCTCAGTGACCTCAATGGTGCCCATGGTTATAATTGTCAATTCTCTGCAGATAACTCAGAGTTCTATTAATATATCCAGCCTCAGTCTCTCTTGAACTTCAATCCTGCAATTTTTTTAATATCAGTTATTTTCTAATGAAAATCCGCCCTCTCTCCCTCCTACCTCTTCACACCCTCATTGAGAAAGCCAGGAAAACAAAACCCCTATTAAAAACATGTATAGTCAATCGAAACAAGTTTCTATATTGACCATGCCTACAAAATGTCTCACTCTGTACTCTGAGGCCATCCCTTTTCTTTCAGGAGGTAGAAAGAATGTTTCACAATGAGTCCTCTGGCATTGCGAGTCATTGTATTTGATAAGTATTCCTGAGTCTTTCATAATTGTTTGTCTTTACAGTATCATTATTATTGTACAAATTGTTCTCTCGGTTCTGCTGCCTTTGCCCTATATCAGTTCATATAAGTCTTCATAGGTTTGTCTGAAACTATCCTCATCAAATGTCTTCCAACACAATGGTATTCTATCACACTTCTATGCCATAACTTGTCCATCCATTCCCTAGTTAATAAAACCCCATCAGTCAGTTTCCAATTATTTGTCACCACACAAAAAGCTGCTATAAAACTTTTTTTTAATGTATGTATAGTTTATTTCCCTCTATCTTTGTTATCTTTGGGGTATAAACTTAATAGCAGTCGTATCACTTAGGTCAAAGAGTATGCATATTTCAATAGCCTTTGGGGCATAGTTCCAAATTGCTTTCCAAGATGACTTTACTAGTTCACAGCTCCACCAACAGTGCATTAATGTACCCGCTTTCATAACCCCATCAGCATTTGTCATTTTCCTTTTATTGTCTATTGTGCCCATCTGAAGGGCATGAGATGTTACCTCAGAATTGTTTTAATTTACATTTCTGCATGTTAGTGATTTAGAACATTTTTTTCATTTATCTATTGTTAGCTTGGATTTCTTCCTCTAAAAACTACATGTTAATATCCTTTAACAATTTATCAAATGGAGAATGGATCTTATTCTTATAAATTTGAATAATTTTCTGTATATCTTAGAAATGAGACTATCAGAGAAGCTTGATGCAAAGATTGTTTTCCTATTTACTGATTTTTTTTCTAATTTTAGCTGCATTAGTTTTTGCAAAATCTTTTTAATTTCACATAATCAAAATTGTTCATTTTATCCATTGTGATCACCTTTAACTCTCATTTAGGCATGAGCTTTCCCCCTATCCACAGATCTTACATGCAACTTCTTCCTTGCATCTCTAATCTATTTATGATGTCACCCTTTGTGTCCAAGCCAAGTACCCAGTTGGAAATTATCTTGGTATAGTGTATATGGCATATGGCATGAGATATTGAACTATAGCTTATTTCTGTCAGTCTGCTTTCCAGTTTTCCTTACAGTTTCTGTTGAATAGTGAGTTCTTGATCCAGTAATTGGTATCTTTGGGCTTTTCATTAGGCTTCTAGGTTCATTTGCTATTATATGTTGTGTATCTCTACATGGTATTATTAATCTTTCTGTTTCTTTACTGCTTGTTTGTATCTAGGAATATGTAGATACTAAATATTTTATATTTTCCATAGTTATCTAAAGTGGAATTTCTTTTTCTATCTTTCTTGCTGGATCTTGTTGATAATATACAGAAGTGCTGGTGATTTATGTGGGTTGATTTTATATCCTGCAATTTTGCTAAAGTTTTTAATTGTTTCAACGGGATACTTGTTTTTAAAATGCTTTGCAAAGCTTAAATCACTATATAAATGTTAGCTATTATTATAATTTCAATTAGATTTTTAGTTGACTCTCCAAAGATCTCTAAACCATCATATTGTCTAAAAGAGAGATAATTTTGTTTCTTTTTTTTTACTGTGCTTATTCCCTCACTTTCCTTCTTTTGTCTTATTGTTAAAGCTATCATTTCTAGTACTGTATCAAATAGTAATGATAACAATGGACATCTTTGCTTTATGCCTAATCTTATAAGAACAACCTCTAGTTAATTCCCTATTACAGATAATGCTGACTCTTGGTTTCAGATATATAATACTTATCACATTAAGGAAAGATCCTTTTATTCTTATGCTTTCCATTTTTTTTTTTTAACAAATGTGTGTTGTATCTTATCAAAAGCTTTCTTGGGTATCTATTGATATAACCACATGATTTTGTTGTTCATGATATTAATATTGTCAATTATGGCTATATATTTTTTTCCAAATATTGAAATAATCCTATATTACTGATATAAATCCAATCCGTGGGAATAGAGTATGATCTTTGTGATATATTGCTGTAGAGTCCTTGCTAATATTATTATTAATTTTTTAATCATTAGGCATTAGGAATATAGGTGTATTAAGACCATGTTTGTATGATAGAAGGCATATGTTGAAACCCTTTATTTTCCCATTTTTTTTCCTAAAGAGCTTATGTAATATTGGAATTGTTTTTTTAAATGTTTAATAGAATTTCTTGTAAATCTATCTGGTCATGGGTTCCCCCCCCTGCCTTGGGCATTTATTTATAGCTAGTCCAGTTTCTTTTTCTGAAATCTATATGGGTCTGGGACCTCTTTTTGCCCTAGTGCACAGTCTTGGTCTTCTTTCAGTTTCTGAACACTGGAATACCCCATGTGGCACACTCCTGGCTAGCCCTCATCTCCACTCTCTTCAGGTCTCTCAGTTCCCCTATGATGTCCATGGTTAGAAATATAACTCACTGTGATTGTTTTTATTTTCCTTAGTTTTCCCAATCAAGACTCAGTCTGGTACATTTTCCAGATTTTATGGAGTTGTGTTAGAGATCTCTGCTATCTTGTCTTTGCCCTTCCCATTAGATATTTCAAACTAGATAATCCATAGGTATTTCAAAATTTACATGTCTAAAACAGAACTCGTTATCTTTCTTTTCTAACATTCCCCTCTTCTAAGCTTCCCTTTTTCTCTCTAAGGAAAAAAGGTTGATCACAATCGTAACCTCTTGTCATCCTCAACTCTTCACTCTCCTTCACTCTCAATATCCAATTACCAAATCTATACATATCTACCCCAACATAGTTACATAGTTCACACCTGACCCACTCTTTCCACTCACTGTGATACCCCCTTACTTCAGGCCTTCATAACTGCTCACCTAGATTATTTCGCAAGACTCCTCACTGATCTCCCTGTCTCAAATATTTCCCCTCTGTAACTCATCTCCCACATAGCTGTCAATGAAATTTTTCTTAGGTGTAGAACTGATTGTTTCACTCTCTTGCTCAATAAACTCCAGTGTCCTCCTCTTACTTCTAGGATAATATATAAACTGCCCTGTTTAGCATTCAAAAACCTGGCCTCAACATAACTTTCCATCTTCATGATGCATTACTTCCTCTTCACTGTGTGATCCATCCAAACTTTTCTTCTGTTCCTCACACATTGTGCTCCATTTCTTATTTCCTATAGCCATTCCTTTGCCTTGGTCATCCCTGATGCATAGAATGTGCTCCTTCCTTAGCTTAATCTTGTAGAATACCTCTCTTCCACCAAGATGCAGTTCAAAATACTGCTTTCTACATGAAACTTTCCTGATATCTTCCAATTACTTATGACTTATTTCCCAAACTACTTTATAATTAAATACTTCGTATTTATTCTCTTTAAATTTATTCTGTATATGCTTATATATGTGCTTGTTGTCCTGCCTATTTGAATGGAAGATCCTTCAGACTAGGAATCGTTCCCTTTTTGTCTTTGTATCCCCAGTGTCTAGAACACAGTGGATACTTAATAAATGCTTACTAATTGATTTGGTGACTACAATACTTGGGTTACCTAACCTGACACAGTCATCATTTGGAAAGTGCTTTATAATTCTTAAAATGCTATAGAATTTTTAGTTATTCATTAAGTAGTTGTCATATCTCTTCATGGAGGTCTCTGTGTGGTGTAAACTGTACAATCTCCTTCAAGAGTCCCTTGCAATGTTTCATCATTTTGAAAGTAAAAAATAAGAGGGTTCATGGCCTTTCAGCAAGTGGCCTTTTGGAAATTGATTCTCTTATAGTAATTCACTTTTAAAATCATGGAAATTGCTCTTGGATTTGAAACCTAGGACTAGATGTGAAGCTTAAAAGCTTCACAGGAAGGGCAAAGGTCACCAGGCTGGTAAGAGCATAGGAAGTCAGGCCATAGGAGGAACATTTCAAGAAATTTGTATTGTTTAGAGAATATAAACCTTTAGCTGTCTTTAAGTATTTGAAGGGTTGTCTTATGAAAGACGGATTAGTAATGTTCTGCTTAGCCACAAAGGGCAGCACTAGGATCACTGGGTAGAAATTGCAAAGTACTTAAATATGATATGAGAAAAAAGTGTTCTAGTAATTACAGCACCTGGAAGTTGATTTGCTGCCTAAGTCTATGGTCTTGGGTCCCATGAGTACTCTTTATTCCACTCAGCTCAATCTGGTTTTCTTGCCAAAACAAAGAAACAAACAAACAAAAAACCCAACCCTAGGTTTTTATGGATATCTTTTGTTTTTATATCACCTGGGTTTCTCCCCCCCCCCCCCCCAGCCCCATCTCTCTCTCACTTAATCCTTGCCCTTAAGGAGCTTACATTCTAATGGGGTTAAGACAGCACACACACAAATAGAGCTGGGGTGGAGGAGGAATGAAGGTATGAAGATACCCAGCAAGGAGTCATAGTTTTAAAAGTCAGAGAGAGTCAGGAACAGTTAGGAAGAGGGGCAGGGGAAAATTTATCTCTTGTTTGGGAGCAAGCTTATTTGTTATGGCAAAAAGGAAAAGGAGATGTAAGAGGATGAGGTACATAGATAGTGTGATGGAAATTTGTACAGACTTTGAGAGATTGGGAAGGGGGAAAGGACCTGTTGTACTATGCTCTATGGGTTCATGAAGAGTCAGATACAGTTGAGCAACTGAACAATGACAAATTATTTGTTATAATTTCACAAATTCAGCTTTATTTTGTGTTCTTTATTTTTTTTTTCAATTTACATTGCTTTTATCATTGCGTATTTTGTTTTCCTGGCAAAGTTTACTTTACTTTGTATCAATTCCTATGAGTCTTTCAGCGCTTCTTATCACACTTATTAGTTCTTGGAGCATAGTAATACTCCATTATCTTCACATACCACCATTTGTTTAGCCATTCCCCAATTGACTGACATTCACTTTGTTCCCAGTTCTTTGCTACCACAAAAAATGCTACTACAAATATTTTGGTCTATATGGAACCTTTCCTTTTGATGATGACCTTGGCATATATGACAAATAGTGGAGCCCTTCACTCAAAGGGTATGGTCATTTTAGTCATTTTATTTGCATAATGATATTATTTTCCAGAATAGTGGTGTGAATATACCAATTCATAGCTCCACAAACAATGCATTAGTGTGCTTATCTTTTCACCAACATTGACTACTGCCATCTGCAATCATCCTTGCCAATTTGCTGGATCTGTGGTGAAACTTCAGAATTGTCTTGAATAAAATTCCTCATTATTAGTGATGTGGGGAATTTTCAATATTTTTTACTAGTTTGTAATTTTTTCAGAACTGTTTATATCCTTTGATCACTTCTCTACTGAGGAATGGTTGTGGGATATAGATATGATGTTATCTCTATCTATTATTTGTCTATATATTTTAGATATCAAAATCTTCTCAGAGGTCTTTGATAGAAATATTTTCCTACATTGCTTCCTAATGTGTCAGGGGAAAATGGACATCTGTACCATTCAGCAAAGAGGAATGGGAAACTCTGTTCTGGAAAACTCCTGAATACTCATCCTTATCTTACTACTTACAACTGAATTCTAGAACAGTAGTTTAACCTGTCAGTGTATTTGTTGGTGGGGGCGGGGAGGGAATAGAAATGACATAATTTTTATCCTAATTTATTGTTTTACATAATATTGACCCTTTCCCTAGACTTCCTTAATTCTATAAAAGCAAGGCAATTTATAACAAATAAAAACTAACACTTTTATTACAGTCTTTATTTACCACCATTTATATTTTAGTGTTTGAAAGAGTAATATCTTTTTCTTAGGCATCATCTCTAAGGAACAGAGACAGGGGAAGCCTTTGAGAAGCCCTTGCTAACAAAAACCTAATTCATCTAGTCTGGGGACATTCTCATCTGTGCCCATTACTCTTAGCAACCTGAAGAGCTCAGATTATTTATTTTATTTTATTTTATTATTTTATTTTTTACCACTACTTACAGATGGATAAAGTCTTCCAGTCGGGAATTCCTGAACTCCTGGGAGCCCAAGGATAGAGAATGTTCCCTTTGTCCTAGACCTTGAAGTCCTCATCCATGAAATGAAGATGATAGAATTAGATGTTCACTAAGGCCCTCTCCTGGGCAGCTAGGTGATGAAATAGATAGAGCATCAGGCCTAGACTCAGGAAGGCTTCCTGAGTTCAAATCTGGCCTCAGACATTTATTAGCTATGTAACCCTGGGCAAGTCACTTAACCCTCTTTGCCTCAGTTTCCTCATCTGTAAAATGATCTGGATAGAAAATTTGACTTTCAAACACAAGAATCAAGAGAAGCATGAAAAGGTAATCAAGAAAAAGAACAAGAAAAAGAAATTGCAAGGGACTTACTAAAGTTGAACTGTTTTGTTTACATTCCTACATGGAAAGATGATGTGTATGATTCATGAGACCTCAGTATTAGGGTAGCTGAAGGGAATATGCATATATATATATGTTTATGTATGTATATATATATACATATATATATATGTATATGTGATTGTGTATGTATGTATATATGCATGTGTGTGTGTATATATATGTATATATATATGTATATATATATCTATACAGAGAGAGAGAGAGAGAGAGAGAGAGAGGGCACAGGGTGAGTTGAAGGGAAGATATCTAAAAGAAATAAAATCAAATTAAGGGATGAGAGAGGAATATATTTAGAGAGGGAGATAGGGAGAGATAGAATGGGGTAAATTATCTCGCAAAAAAGTGGCAAGAAAAAGCAGTTCTGTAGGAAGAAAAGAGAAGTCAGGTGAGGGGGAATGAGTGAATCTTGCTCTCATCAGATTTGACCTGAGGAGGGAATACCATACATACTCACTTGGTTATCTTACCCCACAGGAAAAAAGGAGGAAGAAGATAAAAAAGGGGGGATGATAGAAGGGAGGGCAGATGGGGGTAGAGGTAATCAAAAACAAACACTTTGGAAAGGGGACAGGGTAAAGGGAGAAAATTCAATAAAGGGGGATAGGTTAGGAATGAGCAAAATATAGTTAGTCTTTCATAACATGAATATTGTGGAAGGGTTATACATAATGATATGCATGTGGCCTATGTTGAATTGCTTGACTTCTTAGGGAGGGTGGGTGGGAAGGGAAGAGGGGAGAGAATTTGGAACTCAAAGTTTTAAAAACAGATGTTCAAAAACAAAAAAAAAGTTTTTGCATGCAACTAGAAAATAAGATACACAGGCAATGGGGTGTAGAAATTCATCTTACCCTATAAGAAAGGAAGGGAAAAGGGGATGGGAGGGGAGTGGGGTGACAGAAGGGAGGGCTGATTGGGGAACAGGGCAACCAGAATATATGCCATCTTGGAGTGCGGGGGAGGGTAGAAATGGGGAGAAAATTTGTAATTCGAACTCTCGTGAAAATCAATGCTGAAAACTAAATATATTAAATTTAAAAAAAAAAAAGCAAAAAAAAAGAAATAAAATGATCTGGAGAAAGAAATGCAAACCACTCCAGCATCTCTGCCAAGAAAACCCCAAATGGGGGTCATGAAGAGTTGGACATGACTGAAACAACTGAACAACAAGGTCTTCTCTACATCTAGATCCTATATGTTCCCTTCTCTGCAGACCTGATTTTGGGCAAGGAAGATGTAACTTCTGCTGAGTATAAATGGACTTTTTACCAAGCATCTGTGACCCATAGCACCCAAGATACTCCATTGTTATCAGCCATGCTGAATCCATGTTGCTGGTGGTGCGGGCTTTGACTTTTGCTTTATTCATTCCTGTGTCTTTGTCTCTGCCATTTTCTTTGCACATTTTTCTGTCTTATTTTTTCTTCTTGTTTTTCTCCTCCTTCTCTGTTTTTCATCTCCCACTCTTTGGGTTGCTATTTTCCACTTTTGGCTTTTGACTCCTTTCACCATATTCGTGCCATTTTCTAAATATTTTATCAGACTATCTTCTGCATTTTTCTTCATATACTTTCTTCTCTGCAGTTCTAATGTGACTTGTTTTCCTCTCTGGCCATAAGGGAAAACTAAAAAGGGTATAAATATTTTATATTCCATTGCCAGACAGGAATATTAGATCTCAAGAGTTGATGAAATAAACACAGAATCAGACATTTTCAGAGCCGGGGTACATCTTAAAGGTCATCTAGTAATAACTACACACCTTCCTCATTTTACACATAAACACAGGTGTATTTCTTTTACCATTCTCTCATCTTTTCTCTTCTTGTTTGGGTTCAATCATCCAACCTTCAGTAATGGTGATAGGTTGATAAGGAAGGTCGGGGATCAGAGCAGTTAAATAGGCAGCCCAAGCTGGCAAAGCCAATTAGTAGTTTTTACAAGGTTCCTGGGAGATTAATTTTGTTTTTTAAGACATCTAAAGAATCCTTGAAGTAAAGAGGAAGAATCCATCGCTTTTACTTTAGGAACAAAGAGAAAGGCCTCCTCTCTCCATTCTAGTATCTTTGCCAAGAAAACCCCTAATGGGGCCTGTCAGTTCTTTGTTTTAACTCCATAGTACTTGTTATAAACTGCATTGAAATTTTGACCTGCAAAATCTCCCAGGTCTCTTTAGTATCATCAGAACTAAACTGCTTCACTCCTTAATTCCTTTGGTTCTCAGTTGCTTAAGTCAGTTGGTAATGTTACCCACCAGTGAGATGTAATAGCTTGGAGATGTCAGCATAACTCTAGGGTCTAAACCCATCTAGAAGTCAACAATCTCCCTTTCAGGGTGTTCCTCTACTGAGCCCTAGCTCTCTGTGTAACTAGTCAATACACTTATTTAATTGGCAACTACCATGTACTCAGCACTGGACTAGGTATTTTATCATAAGGATGGAGAAGGTTTAGGTCTTGTCCTTAGGACCTTATAATATATCTGAAGGCAGCTCAGTGGTGCAATAGATAGAGCTCCAGCTGGAGTCAGGGTGACCTGACCTCAAATCTGGCCTCAGACACTTACTAGCTGTGTAACCCTGGGCAAGTCACCAAGTTTGCCTCAGTTTCCTCATCTGTAAAATGAGCTAGAGAAGGAAATGGCAAACCACTATAGTGTCTTTGCCAAGAAAACCCCAGATGAGGCCACATAGAGTCAGACACAACTGAAAGGACTCAACAACAACAACAACCATAGATATGGAGAAAGAGCACTGTAATGGACATAAGACAGTTGATGTTGACTAAAAATTCAATAGGAGCCGAGAGAAGGAAGAGGTCACTCTGGGCAGGGATAGGCCAGAAAAGGGATTATCCAATTAGAACTAGAAATTAGATATTTTTTCAAACAGTCCTTCTCATTTTACAGATTAAGAAACTGTATCCAAAGAAGAGAAGGGCCTTATTTAATGCCACACAAGAAGAAAATAAAATTTGAAATTCAAACAAGTGTATTTTGAGTTCAAATTCAGTGTTCTTTGCACTTCACCAGATTTTCTGAAGGAGATGAGTCTTGGAGGTCGTGTAGGACTTGGAAAGGAGGAGGGAAGAAAAGGAGGAGATAATTTCAACCTGGAGAAGCCGCATGAGCAAAGTTATGGATAAATTGAACATGGTATGGTACTGAGATAATCACTCTGACCTGGATGAAGTAATGATCACATATTAAATATTAATAGGAAGCAATAATCTTGAGCAAATAAGGTGAAGCAAGGCAGAAGATTTTAGATTTAATGAGGTAGGCAGTAGAGAATCACTATAGATCATTGAAAAAGAGAGACCATGGTAAATCCAAATCATAAAATGGTCAAATTGGAAAAAATAAAACGTATTCTCTTATTAGGAATATAGGGAAACTGAAGCCTGGAGAAGGGAAGTGACTTGACAATCCAGACTTGATAAATTTATCTAGGAAGTTCTGGGGTCAGCATAGTGACAATTATGGTGGTGAAGACACTTAGACATATTGATTACCCATGAGGTCTTTCTTTTCGATTCTGAATTAGGTTGAATCACTTAAATTCCTTGATTTCATCAAAGGTAACACTCATATTCTTCCTTATTTTATCCTCTTGAATCCTTCTAATCTCTTTTCCTTTTCCTTTTCTAATTAACCAATGTTGAAAGAGCTCTCTGTAGTGTTACTGAATCCTGCATGACTCTGTCTTCATTTTGTACTCCCGTTAGATTCAAAAGTCTTTCTATCCTGCTCTAGATTGTCATTTTTAATGGAACAAAATACCTTGGGAGATAGAAAGTCTAGCCCAAAACATAATCATTATCACAATTGGGGCTTAGTTGGCTCTTGGGCAGGTCAGGCTGGTAATGACCTGGATCTGGAGGCCAGACAGTTATTTCCACAGGGGAAAAGCAGGTGATCAGGAGTTATGCCAGCGATAGGCAATAGGAAAATGTCCAGGCAAGTGGGTAGTTGGCAACAAAGAAGTGTGGGACTAGACAATAGGCAGAGGTCCCAGCCAGTGGGCAGAGTGTCAGGGGAATTTGGCAGAAGGTAATAGAGTCTGAGGCAGGAATATTAATTATTATATATTATATTGACAGTGTGAAGAAGTAGCATGATATAGTGGATAGAGGGATGTCTTTGGAATCAGGAAAATCTGGGTTCAAGTCTTTTTCCGACAATAATACCTGGGGACCGTGGGCAAATATTTTAACCTCTCAATGTCACAGGAGACTCTCTAAGATTTCAGTTTATATGTGAGTTGCTACTGGAATCAATTTTCAAACTGTGGTTTCCATATACTGTTGAAATCACATGTCAGGATTGATTGATTGGTCCTTCTTATTTATCCAAAAAATTACTTATTATATCTTTATGCTGAGTAAGTATGGGCCTTACACATGTAGGGAGGCCCATATTTATGGCAAGGGGCTCTCGTTCAAAGCGAGCCAGGATAGAAATCTCTAGCCTCTTCTCCCCCCACCCTTCTCCAAGAGAAACAATCATTACTGCCGAAAGGAGAAGCAGGAAGTGGGGTTGGAGGCCACAACTCTACTCTTCTCCGAGAGAAGGGGTACTGGGCTAGATTATATCTGTTCCTTTAAATGTTGTTCATCTAGGGGATATGATTGGGTTCCATGCAACTTTTGAACACTTTGCCATTTTGGCAGGAAGGAGAATCCAAAACTCTCTATCCAATTACTATCCACAATGATCATATATGGAACATATATAGCAAAGAAACCAGTTTATTTAAATATTAGCAAAACTGAAACCAAAGAAGATATGTATAGGAGAATATATACCAGACAATGAAGAAGAGAGTGTCCGTGATCCAAGGGAAACTTCCCAAAATCTCTAGAATAGCCAGCTGAGAATAGGGATATAATGGTCCTCTCATGTCTTCCCGGTGTCTTTTCCTTCAGTAACTTGAAGTGATGTTGGCTTCCATATTCTCTCTCAAAGCTGGAAGCCAGGAACACCCAAATGATGTCTTCCCAAAGTAGAACCATGTGAGAACTGAACCTCTTGCCCTGCCCATCATACAGGGCAGGGCCTTCATCTCTACCAATGAGGAGGGAGTCCTCATTTTGTATAAATGGATTTTGGGAGAGAGGTTATTAATACAATATCATAATACAACTATATGCAACTACCATCTATTATATCTATTATGTGCAAAGGACTTGGGATGGGCCATGATAACTGCCTTCAAGGGATCTGAAGTTCTGTGACTTAGAAGAGGGATTAAATTTATTCTGCTTGGTCCCAGTGGGGAGATGTAAAGGCAAAAGGCAGAAGTTGGATAATGTTCAAATTAAGGTTTGATGCAAAGACAACCTTTTTTAAAATAAATTTATTTTTTTTTATTTTTTTAGTTTACAGCACTCAGTTCCACAAGTTTTTAGGTTCCAAATTTTCTCTCCCTCCCATTCTTCTCCCTAATCCCCCAAGACAGCATGTAATCCAATGTAGGTTCTACATATACCCTCACATTGAACTTATTTACACAATAATTCAGTTGTAATGAAGAATTATAACCAATAACATTCTCATGATTCATTAATCATGAGAAAGGAGAAATGAAACCAAAAAAGAAGGAAAAAAAAGAGAGAGCAAAAAGTTTGCCTCAATCTGCATTCAGACTCCATTATTCTTTCTCTGTATCTGCATACCTTTTTCAATCATGGGTCTTCTGGGGCTGAAAGACAACCTTCTTAACAGAACTTTATAAATTCAGAATAGATGACCCCAGAAGAAGTAGGTATTTTCTCAATAGAAGTCTTCTAGCGGGGACTAGATGGCCACTTACTGAGTATATTATAAAAAGAGTTCTTGGTCATGTATGAAATAAGACTGGATGGTTTCTGAGATTCTTACAATTCTATTACTATAATTCTACAACATAACTCCAGTTGTACATTCTGGAGTGGTACCAGGGGAGAGAGCTCCAGATCCTTGACTCATTCTTGACCTTGGGAAACAAAGAAACGCTGTCCCTTAGAGTCGTAGTTTAAGGGATGCAGAGCATCTACTCTGCTGCTGGTCCCACTGTGGCCTTGGGCTCTTGCTTTATCTGTCATTATCAAGGCCTCACCTTTTATCCCACTCACAATCCTATCACTTTTTTCCTGGGTTAAGTCTTTCTCTAGGTCTCCTAGCTTACAGCCTAGTTTCTCACAGACAAGGACACTGTACCACAGCCCAATCCCTGCTCTTTGTTCCTAGGTTTGCTAGGTTTTGCAGGCTGTCTATATGTTCACACAGTAATATCAGTGCCCACTGATTGCTTACCTGGCTACCTTACTCAGCAGCTAGGTAATGCAGTGGATAGAGTGCTGAATCTGAAGTCAGGAAGATCTGAGTTCAAATATAGCTTCAGAGACTTATTAGCCGTATGACCCTGGGCAAGTCACTCAACCTCTGTTTGCTTCAGTTTCCTCATCTGTAAAACGGGAACAATAATAGCACCTACCTCCCATGGTTGTAGTGAGGATTGAGTGAGATAATAATTCTAAAGTGATTAATACAGTGTCTGGCACACAGTAAAATTCTATAAAGCCAGTTGTTTTTAATCACGACTTTGTTGTTGTTGTTCAGTTGTGTCCAACTCTTCATGACCCTATTTGGGGTTTTCTTAGCAAGTATACTAGACTGGTTTGCCATTTACTTCCCCAGCTCATTTTCCATGAGGAAACTTAGTGACTTGCCCAGGGTCACATAGCTAGGAAGGGTCCGAGATCAGATTTGAACTCAGGAAGATGAGTCTTCTTGGTTCCAAGCCCGGTGCTCTATCCTCTGTGCCACCTCCTCTCCTCTCTTCCTTCTCCTACTGCTACTGCTGTTACTCATCCTTCTACCACTTTAACTACTACCACTATGGCGATGACTACTACTACTGCTATTACTACTGTTGCTACTACTACTACTGTTGCCCTGGCACCATCTACTTCCAACTGGACCTGCTACTGACCACTATTAGATCTCCCAGGTCTTTGTTTACTACGGATTGCCATATTCTCATAATGTCTCTACTACATATCTAAACCTACTTCAGCACTTACTGCTAGGACCTTGTTGGAGAGATATATCTATATCTACATATATATCTATATCTATATCTACATAGATATAGATATAAACACAGATATCTATATCCTAATATCTCAGGTCCTGGCAGTTCCCGATTTGGCCTATCCCTTGACCACCAAGATCCAGTACTGAAAACAACCTTCTCCAGCATTTTTACCTAGACTTATTGTTGCATCTCTCTTTTCCTTAATTTCATTAGAGGCGGTCTCCAAATTATAAGCCTTAGAATTGGAAGATACACAGTCTAATACAAATCCTCTGATTTAGAAATCAGTCAGTCAACAAACATTTATTATGTACTTACTACATTCCTGGGGCTGTGCTAAATATTAGGGATACAAATATAAGCAGAAGGAAAGATAGTCTCCACCCCCAAGGAGTTTATATTCTAATCAAAGAAGATAATGAATAAGAGGAAGTTGAAAAGGAAACTGTAGAGGAAGGCCTATGGCGAGGAGTCAATAATGCAGCTGATGTCCAGAAAAGAGAAGTGATTTGGCCAAGGTTACAGAATGAATAAAGGCAGAGCCTGGATTCAGAAGGGAAATGAAGGGAATAGGCATCTACTATGTACCAGGCACTATGCTTTATCATCTCATTTGATCCTCCTGAAAACTTTCGGAGGTAGCCCCATTTTATAGTTGAGAAAGCAGAGGCAAAATCTAACATTATTTCTGTTAGGTGGGAAGTGAGGAGGTATTTCAGGAGGTGTAGGTGCTGTTCTGATCCTTAAATGAAGGGATTTATAGCTCTACCCTCCAATAAGAGGGAACCAGGGCTCTGAGGAGGTTGAGAGTAGCAAGCCTGATTGGATCTTACACATGATGAGATTTCCAAGTGATGAGTTTACTGTGAGAAGGGTGAGAGCAAGAACAAGGGGGCAGGATAGAGAAGCCAAATAAGTCCAGAATCAATGCTCCTGGGTAAATCAAAGACTCTGAGAATTAGAGTCTCTAAGTGAGTCTCTGAGAATTAGTCTTGTCCAACTCCTGTCACTTTAAAGCCTACCACTTCTTTTTCGCCATACCTTGCATTGTGGTTAGGGTACCCTGTCCTTTAACACTCCCTAAGGGAAGAGCAATGGTCCCATTTGTGTCGTATGAGTCAGCCAGCAAGGCAGAGGCTGCAGGAATTAGCTTATCACTGGCCAATTCTCTATGTGTGTAATGGGCACCAGACTCACAAGTAACTTGCCGTATATAGCTGCAGACATGCCTAGTGAACTGAGGGGACACAGATGGAATTAGATATATTGGTTTCCTTTTCCATAGTGGAGAAATCCCAGCAGGACACAAAAATTCACTCAGGGGAAACTGTCCCTGAGGCCTCTAGTTACCACCTTGCTGTTTCTCTCCCACTAAGATCCCACCTGCTTCCTCATGTTGCTTACCATAACCAGCTGTTTACATTGCTTCTGTTACATATTATTTACCCTGGTGAACTGTACTATCTGCATATGATCCAGCTTGGGTAGAAATTGGAGCCCATGCCATCTTCTGGCACAAATGGCTGGATTGGCTCCCTGCCTATGTTTATACTATGTTGCCTTCCTCACTATGGAATACAACAGTTGTATTCCCAAAGTTAATATGTAAGTTGGTTGTTTAACCCAAAATGGAGGTGAAATCATAGCCAGTAACAAAGGAGAAAAATGTTTAAAATATAAAGACAAATAGTAAATTTCACAGGGCAACTAGGTGGCACAGTGGATAGAGTATCAGTCCTGGAGTCAGGAAGATCCGAGTTTAAATCCAGCCTCATGTACTTAACTAGGTACATGACCCTGGGCAAGTCACTTAACCCTGTTCACCTCAGTTTCCTCATCCGTAAAATGAGTTGGAGAAGGAAATGGCAAACCACTCCAGTATCTTTGCCAAGAGAACCCCAATGGAGTTGTGAAGAGTCAGATACGACTGAAAACAGTAAATTTCTCAATTTCAGTAACAAAAACTTCAAATTTTAGAAGTAGCCTGAAAACTATCAGAAGTCCTTCTGCTGAGGGTAGGAATTGTGTTCTATTTTTCTTGGCTTAGCACAGTACCTGACATACAGCCTAAAAATGCTTGTTCATTGATTGAATGGTGAGCTATGAAGAAATAAGAATTCAAATAACCTAGGATAATTCCAGTCACAAAAAAATAACTGAAGAAACAATGGCTCTACCATTCAAAAGAGCAAAGGAATTCAAGTTACAGACCAAAATAATACGTCCTGCAAAGCTAAAGCTGATCATCAAGAAAAAATGTAGACCTTCAACAAAAAGGAGATGTTTGTAAACACTACATCAGAGAAACTTGAGAAAAGCAACTATGTATAACTATGAAGAAAAATCTAAGTAATAAAACTGTTCTTCCCATTATCATAGTATTTTTTAAAGAAAAAAATTGAACTGGTTGATAAAAGGAAACAATGATATAAAGAGCAAAATGTTTAAAATCAGGTGAAGGAAAAGAGGAAGTGATGAATTATAGACTGAATCCCATGCTTCCCCTTAAGTGAATCCATATATTTTTGGAGAGATAAAACAGAGGCAAGAGGGAAGTTGGAGGCTTCCTTGGCCAGTTTATAAGTGAGCAGAGAAGGGATAATAATTTCTCTATTTTCTCAGCAAAAGTTGGGACTGTGAGAGAATAGGACAAAAGCCGCATATAGGAGGGAGTTAGATGGAAAGTATTGAGGGTGGGTCTTCCCTCTGAATGGGAAAAGAAAGGATGACACTAAGGGTCATTTCTATGATGCAGGGTCTGATAACTGTTATGTCTGGGGGTAATTTGTACAATAAGTGACCATCTTCACTAAAAAAAATTATTATATAGTAGAATTACGTCCCATTCCAGGAGGTGATATAAGTTGCCAAGGGCAGCCAGTATCCAGGGTTTTAGGGGGAAAATAGGACCAAAGATTGATTACTTTAGGCATTAGAAGTGATCTTGATATGAGGAAGGAGGCCTCATCTCAGTGAATGATTAAAGACACAAAACTGTTCTCATTCACCATTACTTCCTCCATGAATTGATATTTCTAAGAGTGGGGCATAGTATAAGCAGGGGAGGATGTTTAAGATCTCCAAATGGGACAACATGAAAAAGCAACTTCAAATTTGAAGTCTGTAAACTCTACCTTTATGAAGTTGGAAAGAATAAAGAAGAAGAAGTAAGGTTTCGACATAAGAATTACAGGATATAATTCAAAACAGAATAACAAGGAGAGGCATAACTAGAAGGAAAAGTCAAGGAAAATTTCCTAGAAAGGGGATACTACAAAAGAATGTTAATAAACAAAGGAACTGAAGAGATGATTTTGATCCATACAAGTAGCTAGGGATGGGGGTGGGCTGGGGCAAAACAAGTCAAAAGTGCGGAGGGACAGATAAAAATTCAGATAAATTGATAATTTAAATCAATTTGAAAAACAAGATAGGGCAGACAAAAAGGGAACAGACTAGTATAAAAATAATATAAGGAAAACTAATCTCAGGAAGAAAATACTGACTTGGAAGAATAAGGGTATAAAAATCAAATCAAAAGAAGTAAATGGGAGAAAACAACTAATAATCACATCCCTAATTATAAATAGACTAAAATTGTGCTATCAAGATCAAATAGAAGCAGATTCCTATGGGCTACATATTGCTTTAGAAAATCATAAAGTACAGGGGCGGAGCCAAGATGGCGGCTGGTAAGCACGGACTAGAGTGAGCTCCGTACCCGAGTCCCTCCAAAAACCTATAAAAATGGCTCTGAATCAATTCTAGAACGGCAGAACCCACAGAACAGCAGAGGGAAGCAGGGCTCCAGCCCAGGACAGCCCGGATGGTCTCTGGGTGAGCTCTATTCCACACGGAGCTGGGAGCTGGGAGCTGGGAGCTGGGAACGGAGTGGAGCAGAGCCCAGCCTGAGCGGCGTGGACGATCCAGACCGGAAGCCGGGCGGAGGGGGCCCTAGCGCCCTGAATACGTGAGCAGTTACCAGACCCCTCGACCCACAAACACCAAAGACTGCGGAGAAGGTTAGTGGGAAAAGCTGCGGGAGTGGAAGGAGTTCGCGGTTCGGCTTCCAGCCCCGGGGGCAGCGGAGGTGGGGCAGCTACAGCTGTTGTTACTTCCGGCTCCAGGCCCACCTGGTGGGGGGAATTAAGTGGCGGATCACAGCAGGGGTGCACAGCCTGCCGAAGATCTGAGCCCAGTCTGGACTGGGGGTCCTTGGGGAAGGAGGAGTGCGGCTCTGACAGAGCTGGCACCTCCCCCCCAAAGGTAGAACATAGAACTCTGTAATCTACAAGCAGTCATACCCCACTGAAAAGCTCAAGGGTCAAGTTAGTTGGTTGGGAATATGGCCAGGATGCGAAAACGCGCCCAGATTCAGTCTCAGACTTTGGATTCTTTCTTTGGTGACAAAGAAGACCAAAACATACAGCCTAAAGAAGACAGCAAAGTCATAGAGCCTACAACCAAAGCCTCCAAGAAAAACATGAACTGGCCCCAGACCATAGAAGAACTCAAAAAGGATTTGGAAAAGCAAGTTAGAGAAGTAGAGGAAAAATTGGGAAGAGAAATGAGAAGCATGCGGGAAAACCATGAAAAACAAGTCAATGACTTGATAAAGGAGACCCAAAAAAATACTGAAAAATACACTGAAGAAAACAACACCTTAAAAAACAGACTAACTCAAATGGCAAAAGAGCTCCAAAAAGCCAATGAGGAGAAGAATGCCTTGAAAGGCAGAATTAGCCAAATGGAAAAGGAGGTCCAAAAGACCACTGAAGAAAATACTACTTTAAAAATTAGATTGGAGCAAGTGGAAGCTAGTGACTTTATGAGAAATCAGGATATTATAAAACAGAACCAGAGGAATGAAAAAATGGAAGACAATGTGAAATATCTCCTTGGAAAAACCACTGACCTGGAAAATAGATCCAGGAGAGATAATTTAAAAATTATTGGACTACCTGAAAGCCATGATCAAAAAAAGAGCCTAGATACCATCTTTCAGGAAATTATCAAGGAGAACTGCCCTGATATTCTAGAGCCACAGGGCAAAATAGAAATTGAAAGAATCCATCGATCGCCTCCGCAAATAGATCCCAAAAAGAAATCTCCTAGGAATATTGTTGCCAAATTCCAGAGCTCCCAGATCAAGGAGAAAATACTGCAAGCAGCCAGAAAGAAACAATTTGAATATTGTGGAAACCCAATCAGAATAACCCAAGACCTGGCAGCTTCTACATTAAGAGATCGAAGGGCGTGGAATGCGATATTCCGGAGGTCAATGGAGCTAGGATTAAAACCTAGAATCACCTACCCAGCAAAACTGAGTATCATGTTCCAAGGCAAAATATGGACTTTCAATAAAATGGAGGACTTTCAAGCTTTCTCAGTGAAAAGACCAGAACTGAATAGAAAATTTGACTTTCAAACACAAGAATCAAGAGAAGCATGAAAAGGTAATCAAGAAACGGAAATTGCAAGGGACTTACTAAAGTTGAACTGTTTTGTTTACATTCCTACATGGAAAGATGATGAGTATGATTCATGAGACCTCAGTATTAGGGTAGTTGAAGGGAATATGCATATATATATATGCATATATATATGTTTATGTATATATATAAGTGAATGTGTATGTATGCATGTATCTATGTGTATATGTATTTATGTGTATGTATGTGTATATATATATATGTAAAAGAAAGAGAGCAGACACAGGGTGAGTTGAGGATGAAGGGAAGATAGCTAAAAGAAATAAAATGAAATTAAGGGATGAGAGAGTAACTTACTGAGAGAGGGAGATAGGGAGAGATAGAATGGGGTGGATTATCTCCCATAAAGGTGGCAAGAGGAAGCAGTTCTAGGAGAGGAGGGGAGTGGGCAGGTGAGGGGGGAATGAGTGAACCTTGCTCTCATCAGATTTGGCCTGAGGGGGAATACCATACATACTCAGTTGGGTATCTTACCCCACAGGAAAGAAGAGGGAGGAAGATAAAAAAAAAAATAAAAGGCAGGGGGATGATGGAGTGGAGGGCAGATGGGGGTGGAGGTAATCAAAACAAACACTTTGGAAAGGGGACAGGGTCAAGGAAGAAAATTCAATAAAGCGGGATGGGTTAGGAAGGAGCAAAATGTAGTTAGCCTTTCACAACATGAATATTGTGGAAGGGTTATACATAATAATACATGTGTGGCCTAGGTTGAATTGCTCAACTTCTTAGGGAGGGTGGGTGGGAAGGGAAGAGGGAAGGGAATTTGGAACTCAAAGTTTTAAAATCAGATGTTCAAAAACAAAAAAACTTTTGTATGCAACTAAAAAATAAGATACACAGGCAATGGGGCGTAGAAATTTATCTTGCCCTACAAGAAAGGAAGGGAAAAGGGGATGAGAGGGGAGGGGGGTGATAGAGGGGAGGGCTGACTGGGGAACAGGGCAACCAGAATATACGCCATCTTGGAGTGGGGGGGGAGGGCAGAAATGGGGAGAAAATTTGTAATTCAAACTGTTGTGAAAATCAATGCTGAAAACCAAATATGTTAAATAAATAAATTGCATTAAAGAAAAAAAAAAGAAAATCATAAAGTAACATTATCTATATTGAATTGTATTTTTATCTATTTTATTATTATTTATCTATTTTCCAACTAAAATTTATTGTAGGTTAGACAGTACTATAATGTGGATTAAACAATCTAACAAAACAAATAAATGACATGATGAATAAGAAAACAAACTCAACATTTTTTGCATATGTTTCTCTTACTTCCCTTTTTATAACCTAACAAATACCTTTAAAAATAAACATATGTACAGAATGAAAATGAGAGGCAGGACAAAAATGATGTGCATTAAGTAATTAAAAAAAACCAAGAGTCTTGATCATATCATCAAATAAAGAAAAATAAAAAGTCACAAAGTCCAGAGAAGCAGAGATTCAGCGTCATGCTTAAAGCTAATGTTGATAATAAAACATGTGTGAACCAAATGGCATAGCATATAAATTCCTAAAGGAAAATCTAACTGAATTGTGAAAAGACAGAGGTAGTAATATTATAGTTATATGAAACTTTAATGATCTTCTCTCAGAGCTGAAGAAACCTAATATAAAGATAAAAAAGAAAAAAATATTGAACTAAACAAACTGATGGAAAATTTAAAGCTGAAAGACTTATGGCGTATTGTGAATGGCAACATTAACTATTCTATATTTAGAATGTTAAGGGACCTCACAGTCATTCAATAAAAACCTTTTCATTTTAGAGATGAGGATACTGAGGCATTTGAGAAAGGTGACTTGCACAAGGTGTAAGTGACAGAGTCAGGATTCATACTTGGCATTTCTGATGATCTCTGATGCCCAATCTAGTGTTCATTCCACTGTGAACACTGCCACAAATTTTACCCATATGTGTGCACACACACACATATATATATATATATACACACATATATGTGTATATACACATACACTTATGTGTGTATAAATTTTTCAGCACCACATAATCTCTTTTCCAAAAAACTATGTGTTATGACTGAGCAATTATAAATGTAAAAAAGCAGAAATACTAAACACATTCTTTATAGCTTATAACACAATTAAAATAGTTATTAATAGAGAGAACATAAACAAAACACATAGAGCTAAATGACATTCTGAATAATGAGTAGGTCAAAGAACAAATAATAGAAAAATTAATGACTATGTGAAAGAGAACAAATAGTGATGCAACATACCAAAGTTTTGGGGTTGTAGCTACATTAGTTTTCAGAGGAAAAATTATCTCTCTGAAAACATCCATTAACCAAATAGGAAAACAGAGAATTAATGAACTGAATATGCAATTAAAAAAAGAAAAACAACTAGAGGATAATAAGCGCAAAGGAGGAAACCTTTAAAATTGGAAGAGATAAAGATGAAGTGGAAAACAAAAAGAATCAACAAAATTATGTTTCTTTGAAAAGGCTAGCAAAATTGATATACCTTTAGCTAACCTGATTAAAAAAAAGAACAAAATGAAAGTGCCAAAATAACATCTGAATAAGATGTACTTGAGAAAACCCAGAAAGAAAATGATCAGAGAATGATCAGAATTAAATGTGTACATATATATGTATATATATATATATATACACATATATACAAAATGCATATGTATACATGCTATGCACATATATTTATATTTCTATGTGAGAAAAAAAGATTTTTTAAAAACTGGATCACCTACAACAGCATGAAATACCTAAATTAAAAGAACATGAAATAGAGATCTTAAGTAACCCAATCTGAGGCAATGAAAATGAACAAGTTATAAAGGAATTACAAAGAGGGAGATAAATCAAGTCTAGATTTATTTATAATTGATTTCTAGCTAGTATTTAAAAGGCAGTCAATACCCATGGCATATAAATTATTATTTTTTTTAAATTGAGATACACTCTACCATACTCTTTTTAAGGGAACCATTTGGTTCTGAAACCTAAACCAGGGAATGATAAAGGAAATAAAAGGAACTATATAGATGAGTATTTCTAATGAATATGCAGTACCTGACATAGCCTAAAACTGCTTGTTGATTGAGTGAATGGTGGGCTATGAAGAAATATGAATCCAAATAACCTAGGATAATTCCACAGTCACACACAAAAAACTTGAGAAAACAATGGACCCTAGCATTCAAAAGAATAAAGAAATTCAAGTTGTAAAACAAAATAACATGTCCTGCAAAGCTAATCCTGATCATCAAGAAAAAATTTAAATCTTCAACAAAAGAGAGTCAGTTTTAAGCACTCTATACTAGAGAAACACAAGAAAAGCAAGTCAGTATAATTATGAAGAAAAATCTAATAAAATCAATCTTTCCATTATTAGAGGCTTTTTTTCAAGAAAAAATTGAATTGATTGATAAAACGAAGAACAAAGATACAATGAGAGAATAAAATATTTAAAGATACTTTAAAAATCAGGTGAAGGAAAAGAGAAAGTGATGAATTTTAGACTAAACCCCATGCTTTAAGTGAATCCTTATATTATTTTGAAAGATAACACAGAGGGAAGAGGAAAGCTGGAGGCTTCCTCAGCCAGTTTATAGGTGAGCAGAGAAGGGATAATTATTTTTTTACCTTCTCAACAAAATTTATAAATATTATAAAAGTAATTATAAATAATTTATAAAATTATAAATTATTTAAATAATACTTTGCCATTGTGTGGATATAATTATGAGGGTAGCTTGGTAGATTTTGGAGTTAATCCACAAAGTTACCCTCCTAATTATATCTATACAATCCTAGCCAAAATAACAGCAATACATCCCTCCAAAATTCTTCACTATGACCAAGTTGGATTAAATACATTAATTAATACCAAGATGGCTCAATATTAGGAAAACAATATAATGAATCATATATATTAAAATAACCACTGGAAACTGCATAATTACATAAAAAGTTGCAAAATTTTTATGTAGAATAATTATGTTAAAAAGTCCTACAAAGCATAGACATAGAAACATTTTTAATACAGTAAAATAATATATCTATAAAATAAAATCCTAGCATTATTTGAAACAGGGATATGTTGGAATTTTTACCAATAAATACAAGAGTAAAGCAAGGATGCCTTCTTTTCCACTATTATTTGACATATGTTTAGAGATGCTAATAATTCTGATAAGACTAGATATGGAAATAAAAATTATGAAGTCAAAGAGCAGACAAAATTATCTCTATATGCATATGGCGTGATGGTTTACTTATAAAGACTCAGAAATAAACAAATTGAGATAATAGCTTTGTTAAAGTAACAGAATAAATTTAAATCTATAAAACTCATCAGTATTTATATGCTGATAATAACCAAAACCAAGAGGAAACATTAAAAATCCCTTTTAAAAAAACTTGAAAAATGCATAATTTATTTTGGAGTTAATCTAACAAGCCACCCTCATAATTATATCTGTAAATAGCAAAGTCTTATTTAAAGAAAGAATGCATTAAGTAATGGGAAAGATATTTATTGCTCAAGGCTGAACCTTGCTAAATAATAAAAACAATTCTATTCAAATTAAATTAACAAGAGTTTGGTTACTTTGTAACACTAGGTAGAACTCATTTGGAGTAATAAAGGGTGTAGAACTTCAAGGGACATTGTAGAGGGGAAAGTGGGAAGTAAAATAATACTTCCTGAAATCAAATTATAGAACAGCCATCATCAAAACTAATTGCTATTTCTTTAAAAAAAATAGCAAAGTAGATAAGTGGAGCCAACTAGTCAAGGAAGATCAGAAACAATAAATTGAATATTGCAGTGTTTGATAAAAACAAGAATAAAAATGCTTGGGGAAGGACTCCTTGTGTGACAAGACCTGCTAAGAAACCAGTTGAACAAATCTAGAATTAGACTAGCACATTATACCATATACTACAACATATTCCAAATGGATACTTGAGTTAACTGTGAAAGGTAACATCACAAAAAAGAAAGATGGAAGAAAGTGGATTGAGGTATCTTCTACAAGACAGATGCATGATAGCAAAGAATATGCAAACTAGTGAAGTATATGCTAAGCAGCTCAAGGCGTCAGGAGTCAATAAATCAAAGAAAAGAATTTATCACGAGCTAGTCACTATACTAGGCACCAGGGCTATAAAGACAAAAATGACACCATCCCTGCCCACAAAGACCTTATATTCTATGGGGCGAAGGGGGAGGAGACAATGTGGGCATATATAGAGCAAGTACAGACTATGCTGTTTTTCAGTTGTATCTGACTCTTCATGACCTCATTTGGTGTTCTCTTGGCAAAGATGCAGGAGTTGTTTGCCATTTCCTTCTCCAGCTCATTTTCCAGACGAGGAACTGAGGTAAACAGGATTAAGTGACTTGCCTAGGGTCACACAGCTAGTAAGTATCTGAGGCTGGATTTGAACTCAGGTCTTCCTGATTCCAGGCCTAGCATTCTATCCACTGTGTTGCTTAGCTCCCCAGTACAGACTATATACAAAATAAGTGCAATGTAACTTTTTTTCAGTGGGGAGGACACTAGTAGTTAGGGTTTCAGTAAAGAAAGAACTGGTTTCAAATCCTGCTTCTGACAAATAAAGACAGTATGATTTCACCAACAACTCTCAAATACTCTTAAGTGACAGAACAGTTGTTAGTCTGCATTGGCAGAGGGATTTTCCTCACTTGGCCAAACAAAACAAAACAAAATTTTTCACAATTATGTTTATGGGGGAAATAATTATTTTTCTAAAAAAATTATTATGAAACTGTAGAGTCATCAACAAATACAGGAATTTTTATGTGCCAAGAAGAATACAAAAGAGATTTGTGTTTGAGATCATAAATATCAGGTCTGCAAAGCTTATTTTTATGTATTTAACAAATGTAACGTAAATGTAATTCCAAGATTATTCCATTTATCTGTGGCTCTGAACTTTCTTCTGCTCTCTTCCATATATTTTATAAATATTTCACTAATGCTCTTTTCTTCTTTGTTTGGACATCATTATTAATATCCCTTCTTCCCCTCCAAACTCTCCTCGCCCACATTCAAAATAAAACACAACGAAATTACAACAGAAACAAACCCTAAATATTCTCTTTTGTTACAAATAAGTGCGGGCAAGCAAAATGATCCATAGCTTCATGATGTCAGGAAAGATATGTTTCATTCTTTATTTCTAGGCCAACACCTCTCTGCCACAGTGGTAAGTATGATGCATCATTGATCATCTAGAGTCCTAGTGAATCATAGCATTGATTAGAATTCTTAAGTCTTTCTAAGAATTTTTTTCTTTTATGACTGTTGCAGTTATCACATACATTTTTCTTGGTTCTTAGTTTGATCTACATCAATTTATATTTCATTCAAAATTTCCCCAAATCTAACCCTTTCATAATTTCTTATAATATAATAATATTCCATTAAATTCATATATCATAATTTGTCCATCCCTAGGGCAAAAATTCTTAACCAAATAAGAAATATCATCAGTGATAAAGCATATGATTTAGATTATGTGTAATGGAGAAATTTTTACATGCACAAAATTAATGCAACTATAATAAAAGGGAAAACTGTTGAGTGGGGGGAGGGAGAGAAACTATCAAGTATCTCTGCAAATGGTTTGATGTCAAGATAAATACAAACATATAAGACAAAGCATCATTTTCTAATGAATAAACAAAGTACATGGAAAAAATAGTTCTTAAAAGAATTGTATACTATTAAGAACCATATCAAAATAAAATAAGAGAAATGCAAATCAAAGTTATTCTGACATTTCACGTTCTGGCTAACAAATTGATGAAGTTAACAAAATGTGGAAATAGCATTGGTGGAGATGCAAGAAGATAAGTACACTAACATACTGTCCATGGAGCTATAAACTGTTCTAACCACTCTGGTATGCCACACATAATTATGCTTAAACATAAATAAAATACACGTATGTTGGGCATAGGGACTCTATCTTTAGGCATAAATACCGAGGAAGCTGAAGATAGCAGGGAAGGTCCCGTATTTTCCAAAACTGATTCTTTTGTGGTTGCAAGGTTTCTGGTTTCTTTTTTTTTCAAGCATTTCACATTTAATAGGGTTCTAAGTTTTATTGCCACTGGAAGTTTTTGTATTTGTTTCTGCCTTTCCCTTATTCTCCCCCACTCCCTTTCTTTTTTTTTCTCTCTTTTTTAATTTAATATATTTAGTTTTCATCATTGATTTTCACAAGAGTTTGAATTACAAATTTTCTCCCCATTTCTACCCTCCCCCCCACTCCAAGATGGTGTATATTCTGGTTGCCCTGTTCCCCAGTCAGCCCTCCCTTCTGTCACCCCACTCCCCTCCCATCCCCTTTTCCCTTCCTTTCTTGTAGGGCAAGATAAATTTCTACGCCCATTGCCTCTGTATCTTATTTTCTAGTTGCATGCAAAAACTTTTTTTTTTTTGTTTTTGAACATCTGTTTTTAAAACTTTGAGTTCCAAATTCTCTCCCCTCTTCTCTTCCCACCCACCCTCCCTAAGAAGTCAAGCAATTCAACATAGGCCACATGCGTATCATTATGTATAACCCTTTCACAATACTCATGTTGTGAAAGACTAACTATATATTGCGCCTTCCTAACCTATCCCCCTTTATTGAATTTTCTCCCTTGACCCTGTCACTTTTGAAAAGTGTTTGTTTTTGATTACCTCCACCCCCATCTGTCCTCCCTTCTATCATCCCTTTTTTTTAATCTTCGTCCTCCTTTTTTCCTGTGGGGTAAGATACCCAAGTGAGTATGTATGGTATTCCCTCCTCAGGTCAAATCTGATGAGAGCAAGATTCACTCATTCCCCCTCATCTGACTTCTCTTTTCTTCCTACAGAACTGCTTTTTCTTGCCACTTTTATGCGAGATAATTTACCCCATTCTATCTCTGCCTATCTCCTTCTCTAAATATATTCCTCTCTCATCCCTTAATTTGATTTTATTTCTTTTAGATATCTTCCCTGCATCTTCAACTCACCCTGTGCCCTCTCTCTCTCTCTCTCTCTCTGTGTATATATATATATATATGTATATATATATATATACACATATATACATATACATACACATTCACTTATATATATATATATACATAAACATATATACATATATGAATATTCCCTTAAGCTACCCTAATACTGAGGTCTCATGAATCATATATTTTATCTTTCCATGTAGGAATGTAAACAAAACAGTTGAACTTTAGTAAGTACCTTGCAATTTCTTTTTCTTGTTCTTTTTCTTTATTACCTTTTCATGCTTCTCTTGACTCTTATGTTTGAAAGTCAGATTTTCTATTCAGCTGTGGTCTTTTCACTGAGAAAGCTTGAAAGTCCTCTATTTTATTGAAAATCTATATTTTGCCTTGGAGCATGATACCCAGTTTTGCTGGGTAGGTGATTCTTGGTTTTAATCCTAGCTCCATTGACCTTTGGAATATCATATTCCAAGCCCTTCGATCTCTTAATGTAGAAGCTGCTAGATCTTGTATTATTCTGATTGTGTTTCCACAATACTCAAATTGCTCTTTCTGGCTGCTTGTAGTATTTTCTCCTTGATCTGGGAGCTCTGGAATTTGGTGACAACATTCCTAGGAGATTTCATTTTGGGATCTATTTGAGGAAGTGATCTGTGGATTCTTTCAATTTCCATTTTGTTGTGTGGCTCTAGAATATCAGGGCAGTTCTCCTTGATAATTTCTTGAAAGATGATATCTAGGCTCTTTTTTTGATCATGGCTTTCAGGTAGTACAATAATTTTTAAATTATCTCTCCTGGATCTATTTTCCAGGTCAGTGGTTTTTCCAATGAGATATTTCACATTGTCTTCCACGTTTTTCAGTCCTTTGGTTCTGTTTGATAATATCTTGATTTCTCATCAAGTCACTAGCTTCCACTTGCTCCAATCTAATTTTTAAGGTAGTATTTTCTTCAGTGGTCTTTTGGACCTCCTTTTCCATTTGGCTAATTCTGCCTTTCAAGGCATTCTTCTCTTCATTGGCTTTTTGGAGCTCTTTTGCCATTTGAGTTAGTCTATTTCTTAAGGTGTTGTTTTCTTCAGTATATTTTTCAGTATTTTTTTTGGGTCTCCTTTAGCAAGTCATTGACTTGTTTTTCATGATTTTCTCTCATCCTTCTCATTTCTCTTCCCAATTTTTCCTCTACTTCTCTAACTTGCTTTTCCAACTCCTTTTTGAGCTCTTCCATGGCCTGAGACCAGTTCATGTTTTTCTTGGAAGCTTTTGTTGTAGGCTCTTTGACTTTGTTGACTTCTTCTGTCTGTATGTTTTGGTCTTCTTTGTCACCAAAAAAAGATTCCAGAGTCTGAGACTGAATCTGGGTGTGTTTTCGCTGCCTGGCCATATTCCCAGCCAACTAACTTGACCCTTGAGTTTTTCAGCAGGGTATGACTGCTTGTAGAGTTAAGAGAACTATGTTCCAAGCTTGGGGGGATGTGCCAGCTCTACCACACCAGCACTCCTCCTTCCCCAAGAACCCCCAACCCAGACTGGACTTAGATCTTCAGCAGGTTCTTCACTCCTGCTCTGATCTGCCACTTAATTCCTCCCACCAGGTGGGCCTGGGTCCGGAAGCAACTGCAGCTGTAGTTCTGTAGCTGCCCACCTCCGCTGCCCCGGGGACAGTGGCCGAACCGTGAACTCCTTTTTTCACTCTGTCCCCAGCAGCTTTTCCCAGTATCCTTCTCTGCTGTCTTTGGTGTTTGTGGGTTGAGAAATCTGGTAACTGCTGCAGCTCACTGATTCAGGGCAGTAGGACCCGCTCCACCTGGCTCCTGGTCTGGTTGGTCCTTGCCGCCCACTCTGGGCTCTGCTCCACTCTGCTCCCAGCTCCGTGTGGGATAGACCTCATCCAGAGACCATCCAGGCCGTCCTGGGCTGGAGCCCTGCTTCCCTCTGCTATTTTGTGGGTTCTGCAGTTCTAGAATTGGTTCAGAGCCATTTTTTATAGGTTTTTGGAGGGACTTGGAAGGGAGCTCATGCTAGTCCCTGCTTTCCAGCCGCCATCTTGGGTCTGCCCCTGCCACTCAAGGTTTCTGCTTTCTTGCAAGTTACTGTCCAGTGAACAGATAAGACATATATCTATATATATATCCACATATATATCTATATATATGTGTGTGTGTATATATATATATATATGTATGTATATCATGATCCAAAATGTTGCATAAGTATATTTTGAAGTTTCCAAACAAAATCTTTTATGTGATCTTGAGTAAGATTAGCATCAATAGCAGAGGCCACTAGAGAATTAAAGAAGCCTTCATGACAAGAGAAGGTAGCAGGAAAGATTTAATGGGTAATGATAATAATGTGAGCTAACATGACAGTGTTTACATGTGCCAGGGACTATGCTAAACAATTCATAATTATTTTCTCATTTTATCCTCACAACATGATAATTTCTCCCAGTGTCCTGCTCATTCCTCCTTTCTGAAAGCTATCCTGTATAAGAAAATAAAGAGGAAAGAATTAGCATTATTAAGCACCCACTATGTTCTAGGCACTATGCTAAGCACTTTTCTTACAGATATTATCTTATTTGATCTTCACAACTCTTCTGGAAGGCAGATGCTATTATTATCCCCATTTTATAGATGAGGAAACCGAGGCAAACAGAGGTTGAATGACTTGTCCAGGGTCACACAGTTTTTATGTGTCAGAGGCTCAATTCAAACTCAGGTCTTCCTGACTTTAGTCCCAGTGTTCTACCCACTGTGTCACCTAGCTTCAGGTAGCAATTCAGCAAGCAAAAAGGGAAAGGAGAATATTCCGACCATAGGAAACCAATAGCATGAATAAAGGGATAGAGGTGGATGAGCAGAACCAAGAGAACTTTGTATACAGTCACGGCAATATTGTTTTAAAAACAGCTTTGAGCGACCAAGTCATTTTGACTATTAAAAAAACTTAGTTACAAAGGCCCAATGAAGGAAGATGCTATCTGTATCTAGAGAAAGAACTGATGAATAGAAATACGTATAGAATGGTTTTACATATACACACATATGCATGTATATACACATGTGTGTATGCATGCAGACATACACATAATTTTGTGTCTAATGGTAGTCATGTCTAGGGTGGGGGGCAGAGGGAAGAAAAAAGTATAAAAAAAGTCACATGATAACTTTATTATATATTTAAAAGGAATAGCAAGTTGTACATAATAGATTTGTAGTTTCATGTGCTATCATCTTTTTTAAAAAAATTCTACTATTTTATGGAAATGCTTGTGTTATTTCATAATTTAAAATAAAATTTAAAAAGAGATAAAAGTGGAAAGGTCAGGGAATGTTCAGGATGCAGAACAGTTCTGTTTGCTGCAGCATGGCATAGCTGGAGTATAAGATGAAGCTGGCAGGGAAGAGTAATTCCCAATATCTGTAGGCTAGGTTGTGGCTGGATTGATAGGCAATAGATTTTGGTCAGCCCTGCTACTGTGCTGCAGTCTGTGTTTTCTTGTATTTCTAGTTGTGTCTTATAGTTTTATAATTTCATAGATTCAGAGCTGGAAGGGACCTCTCAGGCCATCTAGTCCCACCTGACCATTTTACAAATGAAGAAACAGAGGCCAGAGAGGTTAAATGTTTTGCTTGTGGTCACACCGATAGTGAGCAGAAGACAGTTATTGTAAACCTAGATGCTCTGGCTCCAAAGGCAGCACTCTCTCCCACTATACTGTACTGTGCCTTCCTTTGTCCTTCACCAAGGAATTGATCAATATATTTACTAAGTGCCAAGTACTGTGTTAAGCACTGAGGACGCAAAGAAAAAGCACAGTTGGTACAATTGTGAAATATATCCTGGTTCCTAGTTTCCCATTTGATGGCATCTTCTTAGTTTCCCATTTGATAGCATCTTCCCAATCATCCTAATTCTCCTTAGTAACTACTGGGTATCCTTTATACATCAGGTATTATTCTTGTGCAACAGAATATGATGTGATCAGCACCATATTTTCAGATTGGGACCTGCTTTGCTACAGGGTCTTTTTTTTTTTTAGCTTTCCTTTCGTGATTTTTGTTTTGTTTGTTTCTATACTGGCAGGTGGTATTATGAAATCTGAATTCTAATGGAAGACACAATCATACATTTAATGGCCCTGGATTGGGCTCCTGCAATGCTTTGTTAAGGATGGATGATTCTTAGATAAACACCAAAAACCTTTGGTGAAAAGATTTTTTTTTTAAATAGGAAGGACCAGGTAATTTCATGCTACTAATTTGTTTTAATACTTAGTGGAAGAATGTCAGGGAGACTCTTACTACACGGCATTTTTTCAGCATTATTGGAACAAAACTTTACCCCCCTGTTAATTCACTACATGAACCTAAGTAGCTTCTTCCCCCACAATGCCTCTGTTTCCTTCTCTAAGAATACAATTGTCTGGGCCCAAGGAAGAGAAATAGCTCATATTCACAAGCAACTTACTTAGGCAAGATTTATTGATGTTAAAATAAAGGACATGGTGAAAATATATGACAGACTGTGGTGTGGCTGCTTAGGAACATTTTGTGTTGATCTGGGATGTACCACAGAACAGAAGTGCTGGTTAGCTCTTCCAGGATGGTAGACTGACTTAAAGAGCTTCTTCATTTGGGAGTTTGGACCTTTTTATATTCAGGAGGACAAAGGGAAGGAGGGCACTTCACACACAAACAATCTAGGGTAAACAGCTGCCAAACACCCTAGAATACACTTATCCTGAAGAAGTTAGATAAGAATGCCCACAAGGTTGGTAAAATCACAAGTGGTGACTGGGATTTTTCCATGCAAAAGGCAGCAAGTAGCACGAAGCTCACTCTTCAATCAACTTTTTAAGATAAGTATCCAAGGGAGATATGGAGGAGATAGAGACCAAGAGACAAATCAAAGAGACTGTGTGTGTGTGTGTGTGTGTGTGTGTGTGTGAGTGAGTGTTTTGGGGGGAGGATGCACCATAGAGTAGAATTGAAGGCAGAGATAGAACTTATGTAGAATGTGCCAGCCAAGATGTTTCACAAATAATACATGGGAGGCACTGGAGCTTTTGGACTTTGGCCTCTAACAGGTTCATTCTTGATCTGGTCAGACAGGAAGGATAGGAAGACAGCTTCAGAAGGGTTAATAATCTTACTTTATTCTAGTCTATTCTTCTCAAAGGGAGTTGGCTGCTAACGGGAGCACCAATTCCTATAGCATTCCCTAATCACCCTTCTTGCAGGGGCTGACAAGAAAGGGGGGGGGCGACTACCCCTGCATCTCAAGGAAGTCAATCAAGACAAGCACAGCCTTCCAGCTTGTGCAGTCCCCTCAGTCCTCTTAAGCCTCAATGGGGGCCAGTTGAGGCAGGTATATGCATTCCTCTATGTATTACCCAAATTCCAAATGGGTTCCCCCAAGCCTTGATGGGGGCTGATCAAGGCACACACAGCATTACACCGTCATATTTCCCTATGGGTTCCCCACTTACTGACCAGTGCCTACCTGTTTTATAGAGCAACAGACAAAGAAGGCATACTGCCATCAATAGCCTCAGAAGTTTACATTATCTCACCATTATATCTTACTGCAAAGTCTCAGTAAATATTTATCATTTTAAGCATAAATGTTTATATTATTTATCATTATATTATACTGTGCAAGTGTGGTGGAGATGTTTACAAGTCATGAGCCTGGGAAATAGAGATTGTTATGGCCACGGACCCTGGAAACTAAACTCTAAGAAAGAATAACAAAAATCCACTTTAAACACACTAAAATCCACCTTACATACACAAGGGTACATAGAAAGCTTTCAATTTGAACCAATCATTCATCCTAGTTGGGTATTGAGCACACCTCTTTTTACACTACTAAAGTGGTTTTTACACTACTAAAGTGTTTGTATACTACTAATGTGATATAAGTATGATTTCAATGATTCCTAAATTTTGGTCCCCTGGATAAAATACTGAAGACTCCACCCTAATTATAGCTGTGGGCAAAATTCCTTTTAAGTTCATCACAATCTAAATCTAGCTTGCTTGACTTGACTGATTTCTCTTTCCTTCATATTCTACTTCATGCACTCTGTATTCCAAACAAACAGATCTACTTGTTCATCTCCAATTTTTCCTGGCCTTCTATCTTTGCCTCTATGCCTGGATTATACTTTTGTCTTACCTCTTTCTTAGAATCCTTACCTTCCTTCAAGGCTCAGCTCATGTGTTCCCTCCTAGAGGAAGTCTTTCTTAACTCCTCCCCCCAATTTCCCATTAATGATTTTTCCATTTTCAAATTATTTTTTCTTCAATTTTCTGATTATGTATTCCTTTTTTCTCCAGTAGAAAATGTTCATTTGGGTGCAGGAATTGTTTTTGTGTCCCTAACACCTACTGGTTGGTATTTAATAAATGCTTGTTAGACAATTGAAATCAGTTTGTCACTCAGCTGCTACTCTTATTGACTCATCAGTCTCTATGGCTGTCTATGTCTTCTCTTCAAGAAAAAGAGGGAACCTAATCAGTTAATGAGCATTTATTAAGTACCTACTATATGTTATCTCCTATGTGTCAGGAGGAAGTCTGAGCAGACTGTCTCATAGATCACCTGTCATTAACATTCTATAATCCTATGTTCCTGTGCATTTCTTACTATGCCCTGAAGTGGGACTTATGGAATTAAACTGAGCTCCATGGATCCTTCATATGCATATGATTTGTAGTATTCAGTAGAGGCCAGCAAAACCATGGTCAAGCCGGATAAAGGTGCCTGGGCTGTGGGGTTGATTTAGTGACCGCTCATATCTAGTGAATATTGGTCTCAAGGAAGGTTGAGTAAGATCCCATACATCCTTGTCTCATGAGGGAGAATCTAGCCAATATGGTAAATTCAAATAATAACCAATAATACAGGATATTAGAAACCAGGCTGAGAAAAATCAGAGCAGGGTGAGCAAGAATAGACTCTGGGAAGTTAAGTGGTTAGAATCAAAGCCCACATGAAACTCAAAAAAAGTAGGTACAATTAGAATATTAGCATGGACACAATTTGTCATCCAATTGCATTTCATTGCCGAGACCCTCTGATTCCCCAGCATGTGAGACTGTCATTGAGACTCTCAATATTTTAGTAAGGGGGGGGGGGCAGAATGAAGATGGCAGAGAAAAGCCAGAAAGTTGCCTGAGCACTCCCCAGTTTCCCTCAGAAACAATGTAAAATCAAGCCTCTAAACATTCTGGAGGAACAGAACCCCCCAAAAGATGGAGTGGAACAATTTTCCAGCTTAAGATAACTTAGAAGGACTTCAGAAAAGCTCTGTCTCACTTTGGTAAAAGGAGAGCTCAGCCCAGCACAAACAGTGTCTGGGCAAGCCAGCAGGAGCCTATTAGCCACAGCACAGATTAGAAACTGAGGCTCTATGGTCCTGTCTCAGCAGGTCAGCAGTGAGGCCTTCAGCCCCAGTGCAGAAGGAAAATTGCAAACACCATAACCCCCACACAACAGGCTTGACTGGGAGGGGCCATCCCCAGCGCAGTGGGCAAGCCTCAATCACCTGAGGCTTCAGCATGGAAAGCCAGTGATCAGGTCCATGGTCCCCAGGTTAAGAAGCTTGGGATAGTGCCCCTTGTGCACCAGGAGCAGAATTCAACTTTAAAAGTCATGGAATAGCCTGAAAAATGAGCAAGAAATAGAAAAGAGCCCTGACCAAAGAAAGCTACTACAGCAACAGGGAAGATCAAAACCTAAACACAGAATAGGACAACATCAAAATGCCTACATGTGAAGCCTCAAAGAGAAATACTAATTGATCTAAAGCCCCAAAAGTCCTCTTGGAATAGCTCAAAAAGGACTTTAAAAATCAAGTAGAAAGAGAGAAGAAAAAAATAGGGGAAGAAATGAGAGTTATGCAGAAGAATTATGAAAACAGAGTCAACATTTTGGAAAAGGAAGAACAAAAATTGACCAAAGAAAACAATTCCTTGAATTGGCCAAATGGAGAAGGAGGTACAAAAGCTAACTGAAGAAAAAAAAATCCTTAAAAATCAGAATTGGGAAAGTGGAAACCAATGACTCTATGAGACATCAAGAAGCAAACAAAATCAAAAGAATGAACAAAATAGAAGAAAATGTAAAATATAGCATTGGAAAAAACAACTGGCCTGGAAAATAGATCAAGGAGAGATAATTTAAGAATTATTGGACTACCTGAAGGGCATGATAAAAAAGGGGGGTGGGGCTGGACAGCATCTTTTAAGAAACTATCAAGGAAAATTGCCCTGATATCCTAGAACCAGAAAGTAAAATAGTCATTGAAAGAATCCACTGATCACCTGAAAGATACTCCAAAATGAAAATTCTAAGGAATATTGTAGCCAAATTGCAGAATTATCAGGCCAAGGAGAAAATACTGTAAGCAGCCAGAAAGAAACTATTAAAATATCGAAGAGTCACAATCAGGATTACACATGACTTAGCAGCTTCTACATTAAAGGATCAGAGGGCTTGGAATATAATATTTTGGAAGGTAAAGGAGCTTGGATTACAACAAAGAATCAACTACCCAGCAAAACTGAGCATAATCTTTCAGGGGAAAAGATGGATATTCAATGAAATAGGGGATTTTCAAACTTTAGTCATGAAAAGACCAGAACTGAACAGAAAATGTGATCTTCAAATATAAGACTCAAGGAAGCATAAAAAGATAAGCAGGACGGAAAAAGCATATGCTATTCACTAAATTTAAAATTGTTTTCCCTGCACAAGAAGATGATATTTATATCTCTTGAGAACTATATCTCTATTAGGGCAGTTAGAAGGAGTATACATAGGCAGAGAGTATAAGTTGACTTTGATGTAATGATCTAAAAAAGGGGGTTAAAAAAAAGGATTGTACTGGGAGAAGAGGAAAGGGAGAGGCAGAATAGGGTAAATTACATTACATGAAGAGGCACAAATGACCTATTACAGTAGAGGGAAAGAAATGAGGGGGCGGGCATTGTTTGAACCTTACTTTTATTGGATTTGGCTCAAAGAAGGAATAACATGCAATCATTTGGGTATAGAAATTTATCTTACCCCATAGAGAAATAAAAGGGAAAGGGGGAAGAAAAGGGGGAGCTGTTAGAAGGGAGGGCAGATTGAGGGGGGTGGTGATCAGAAGCAAAACTCTGCTGAGGTGGGACAGGGTGAAAGGAGAAAGAGAAGTATAAATGGGGACAAAAATAGGATTGAGGGAAATACACAGTTAGTAATCATAATTGAGAATGTGAATGGGATGAACTTTCCCATAAAACAAAAGTGGAGAGTACTGTAGATAAAAAACCAGAAAACTACAATATGTTGTTTACAAGAAACACAACTGAAGCAAAAAGACACACACAGAGTAAAGGTAAAAGGCTGGAGCTGAATATATTATGCTTCTGTTGAAGTAATTAAAAAAAAGGAGGGGTAGCACTTCTTATGTCAAACAAAGCAAAAACAAAAACATCAAACTAATAGAGTTAAAGAAAGAAGCTATATCTTGCTAAAAGTTACCATAAACAATGAAGTAATATCAATACTAAACATACATGCACCAAGTGGCATAGCAACCAAATTCTTATAGGAGAAGTTAAGTGAGTTACAGGAAGAAGTAGACAGCAAAATTATACCAGTGGGGGACCTCAACCTCCCCCTCTCAGAACTAGATAAACCTAATCAATGAACAAGAAAAAAGGTAAGGAGGTGAATAGAATTTTAGAAAAGTTAGATATGATAGACCTCTGGAGAAAACTGAATGGGGCTAGAAAGGGATATACCTTTTTCTCAGCAGTCTGTGGCACCTACACAGAAGTTGACCATATATTAGGGCATAAAACCCTCACAATCAGATGCAGAAAGGCAGAAACATTAGATGCATACTTTTCAGATCATGATAAAATAAAAATTTTATATAATGAAGGGCCAAGGAAACATAGTCTAAAAACTAACTGAGAACTAAATAATCTATTCCTAAAGAATGAGTGGATCAAACAATAAATTTTAGAAACTCCTAATAATTTCATCAAAGAGAATGACAATAATGAGACAACATACCAAAATTTATGAGATGCAGCCAAAGCAGTTGTTAGGGGGAATTTTATATCTCTAAATGCTTACATGAATAAAATAGAGGAAAAGAAGATTAATGAAGTGGGCATGCAACTAAAAAAGCTAGAAAAAAAGCAAATTAAAAATCCCCAATTAAATACCAAATTAGAAATTCTGAAAATCAAAGGGGAGATTAATAAAAATTGAAAGTAAGAAAACTATTGAACTAACAAATAAAACTAAGAGATGGTTTTATGGGGAAAAAAGAATGAAATAGATAAGTCTTTGGTTAATTTGGTTAAAAAAAGAAAGAAAAAAACCAAATTACCAGTATCAAAAATGAGAAGGGTGAATTCACCACCAATAAAGAGGAAATTAAAACAATAGTTACAAGCTATTTTCCCCAACTGTATGCCAAAAATCTGACAATCTAAGTGAAATGGATGAATATATACAAAAATATAAATTGCCCAGATTAACAGAAGAGGAAATAAAATACTTAAGTAACCTTATTTCAGTAAAAAGAAATTGAACAAGCCATCAATGAACTCCCTAAGAAAAGATTTCTAGGGTCAGATGGATTTACAAGTGAATTCTACCAAACATTTAAAGAATAATTAATTCCAATACTATATAAAGTATTTAGAAAAAGAGGTGAAGGAACCCTACCAAATTATTTTTATGGCATGAATGGTGCTGATATCTAAACCAGAAACAGCCAAAACAGAAAGAAAATTACAGACCAATTTCCCTAATAAATATTGATGCAACAAGTTTAAATACAATATTTAGCAAAGAGATTATAGGAATTTATCATGAGGATAATACACTATGAACAGGTAGGATTTATACCAAGAATGCAGGGCTGGCTTAATATTAGGAAAACTATCAGCACAATTGACCATATCAATAGCAAAACTAACAGAAAGCACATGATTATCTCAACAGATACAGAAAAAATCTTTTAACAAAATACAGCACCCATTCCTCTTAAAAACACTAAAGAGCATAGCAATAAATGGGGTTGTCCTTAAAATGATAAGCAGTGTCTATCTTAAACCATCAGAAAGCATTATGTGTAATGCAGATAAACCAGAAGCATTCCCAACAAGATCAGCATGAACCAAGGATGCCCCCTATCACCACTATCAACACTAATAATGTACTGGAAATGTTAGCTTTAACAATCAGAGAAGAAAAAGAAATTGAAGGAATTAGAATAGGCAATGAGGAAACAAAACTATTACTCTTTGTAGATGACTTGATGGTTTAATTAGAGGATCCTAGAGAATCAACTAAAAAACTACTAACAACTTCAGCAAAGTTGCTGGATATAAAATAAACCCACATAAATCACCAGCATTTCTATGTTAACAGCAAAGCCCGGCAGCAAGAGATAGAAAGAGAAATTCCATTTGAAATAACTTAGAAAATATAAAATATTTGGGAAGTCTACTTGCCAAGACTAACCCAGAAACTATATAAACACAATTACAAACACTTTTCACACAAATAAAGTTAGATCTAAACAATTGGAAAAATACCAATTGCTCATGGGTAGGCTGAACCAATATATCAATATTTTAGTGATATTGAGGACCTGGAATTTCATACTTATTGTTTCAATACAGCTACTCTAACTAGAGATTAATCTTTATGAATCTAAGCAACGTAGCTTAGGCACTAGGAGGGACTTTTAAGATACTAGATTGGGAGGAATGTCATATTTCAAATCCAGGATTTCTGACTCCAAATAGAATGTTCTTTCTACTACATCTTTCGGGTCTTTTCATATTAATTGCCCCATATCCATTTAGCTTTATCCTTTATTAGTGCAACTGGTACAGGACTTGCTATTTAGTTCTACTTAATATTTTTTTAAAATTATTTTTTCAATTCACAAATATTTTTATTTCCCTCTCCTTCCTTCACCCCTCCACTTAAAAAAACAAAGAGAAAATGAAACCCTAATAATAAATATTCTTAATTAAGCAAAATGAAGTTCCACGTTAGTCATGGCTTAACAAATGAGTATTTCCTCTATATCTAGTCTACCACCTTTCTGTTGGAAGGTGGGTAGCTTTCTTCATCATCAGTCTTCTGGAATCATGTTTGGTCACTGCACTCATCAGAGTTCTTAAATCTTTTAGAATTATTCATTTTTACAATGTTGTTGTTACTATCAAAATGTTCTTCTAGTTCTGCTCACTTTACTCTGTATTCATATTGTTAATTTTAGCCCTCTGTTCCAACCTATCCACATCTTTTTAGGACCCAGTTCTGTCATTCAGTGTATTAACTTGCTTTTCCATCTTTGTGTAATCACTAAGGGAGAAATACAACTTTCATGTCTTTATCAAAGTTGTGTTGCATTAAGCATTCTGCATGAAAAGCAGGATCAGAATACACTGAAAGACATTTGAAGTTAAGCAACTTTAATTTAAAATTCATATTGTATGTGGATTTGTGATCTGGCTCCCAACTTATAAATAAATTTTAAAAATCTATAGAACTGGCAGGGACATTGGAAATCTTTTCTACCGTCTTGTTCTACAAAATAAGAAAGTCTGAAGCCCAGAGACAGGATGTAGTTTGCCAGGAGGGTACAACCAGTAAATGTTAAAATCAGTATAGGAATTCAGGTCTCCAGACTCTTTTTCCAGTGCTGGCCACACTGTACCAAATAGTCTCTCAGGCCATAACCAGAGAGTGATTCAAAAGAGTTTATAAGTCATCCTAAATTGATATGTAACGGCCTCACATTCCTGCTAACATAGAGAGAAGAAAACCAGATACAAACAAGGTTGGCTTCCTACCCTTAGGGACCTTAGAAGTCACCTAGTACGACTTCTTCGTTTCACAGATGAGGAAATTAAAATGCTTTATCCAAGATTATTTAGGTAGTAAGTGTCAGAGGAAAGATTTGAATCCATATCCTCTGCCTCTGTAACATTTTTTTTCTTTCATATCGTAAGGCTGGCTCCCTTTACAAGTGTAGCAAGATATTCTTGCTATCTCTTTCTGATCTTGGCAGGCTACACCTGACCCTCGGGGTCCTAGGGCATCTTAAAAGGTTTTGTTCTTTTTTTGATGGGGGTCTTTTCTCTACTAAAATTGCCTCAAGCTCCTACATGCTGTGTTTCCTTTCTCCCTCCACCATTAGACACTAATGACTAGCACTCCAGTTCCATTTAAGCACTTAACATCAAAAGGATGTTTATTTCTAAAACAGAGCAAAAACAAATGCATAAACATTTTCCCTCAGTACTTCAAGGATACACATTTAGTTTAGTTAATGCATAACATTTGTCACACTAAGTTCGTGTTCAGATGTGGCCTGACTGTTGGATGAGTCCTCAATTAGTTTCCACTGGCCTGATGCCCAATGGTCATTCCTAAAGGTCACTCCTTGTTCCCCTAGGCATTGATTTGGGGCTTGCTGCCAAACTTGACCTGAGTTCTTACTCCCAGATTCTTGTGGCCTCATCTCCTGACATTTTGAATCTCATAAGATCAGAGTATCCACGCCCTTTCCCTAGGACTGAAAAGAACAAATGCAGAGACCAAGGACCCAGGCCTTTTCCTGAGGCCACATGTTTCAAAGGCTTCTCTCTTTATACCATTGTCTCTCACTAAATTCTGTGACAGGAATCCTGTGGCCAGAACTCAGTTGAATAGAGAATGGTCAAAAGGATTAGGAAGATATTTACCTGGCTTTTTGAAGACACTCCCATTTCTAAACACACAGCTAATTGAAAGAGGATTCATCTCTACCCCTACGCCTAACCACTTGGAACTAGAACCAGCCAAGGAATATCTATGTATGCTCCACTGTTCTTTCAAAGCACTCTTTTCAAGATGTAGTCTTCTTCGTATGAGGAAATGCCCACCTAGGTACTCTGTGTATGTACCATGCTCACATTATACAAGTAGAAAACAATATAGATACTCAGATTAAGGCTCCAGAGATTTTCTGAGGAATGAAGGGAAATAGAGGGAAAAATAATATGTTATAATTGCACAGTGCCATTTGCGGTTAAGAGAACAAACAAATGAAAACTGGGAAAATGCTGTGCGGGCAATTAGGCATCTGGGCTTTGTGCTCCCTGTCATTCCTTGGATCAAATCCAGCCATAGCATTTACGTCTAGCCAGGGGAGAGGTGAGAGATGGAAACTAGTTTCCAGTGACAACATGAAAGCATGATTTCCTTGCATAGTGTGCAGTAATATCCCACTCATTCCACTTGTCCAGTAACATCACTTCAGTCTTGTTGTGGTCATTTCAGTGGCTATTTAGAATACCATTACTTTAGTGTGGCATTTGTAGAGCCCTTGGAAGCTTTGCATCGGAGCTAAAACAGCTAATATGGGCTTTGCCTGCTTGGAAAAGTCACCAATCTTCCTTACGTATAATGTGGCATAACAAAATCCTGATGTAATTGTCCAAATTTCTCTATTTGGTCAGTGCCTTATCTTTCGGCTAAGTGCATTGAAGGGAAGAAACTCTGTAGGGGGACTATTGTCTCTTATTGTGCATTCCTGATAGTGGACAACATTTATCTTGCTACTTTACCAATACCATTTTTCCCATCTGACCTTTAGATTAGGTGGAGCATAATATTTGCTGAGATCCAGTGCTAATTTAAGCAGGAGCTGACTCTTAAACAGGCTTAATGCCTTTCTTATAAAAGCATGAGGTTCAGATGCCAGACACGTAGCACAATTTTGGAAAATATGTTATTAATATTTTATTGTAAGAAAAAAAAATTCTTGTTTCCTTGGTACATTGAGTGATTGTTGACCTTTTTCTTTTAAATTTACTCTTAACATTTCAGTGAAACATGTGCCGAAAAGGTCACTGGCTGCATTCACAACCTCCAGAAATTAACAGCCCTGTTGTCAAATTGTATTGTGGACAAATTAGTTTGTTTGATCTCTCATTATCTACTAAATAAAGGGCTATAATTGAGGAGAAAGAGATTCAAGATGGAACCAGGGACATATGGAATATTCTCCTGTATGTCAAGAAAAATGATTTCTGGGTGTGTTTTCTTTTTCTTCTGTTGCACTTTCCTCGTGAACATTCACTGTCTATCAAGAAGGCAGAGCACAAGGAGTTGGCTTTCTGTCAATGTGTTCAAGGAAAGAACTATATTGAAGATAAATAGTAATAATAATTTACACGTCCATAGTTCTTTAAGATTCACAAAGCACTTTCTTTACAATGGTCCTATGAGGCAGAAGATGCAAGCAATGTTAACTCCATTTTATAGATGAGGAAACTGAGGCTCAGAGAACTTAAGTGACTTGCGTATAGTCAAACACCTAGTAAAAACCAAAGCTGGCATTGGAATTCAGCAGCGATGATTCTCAGGGCAACACGCTTTCTACTGCTGAACAGGAGAAGAACAAGTTTCATTGTTTACAGGAAACTGTAGTGCTTCTTTACTGACACTGAAGATCTCCCAGAAACAAGGGACCACCTTTTAAATACAGATACTTTTCGAGCATTGTTGCATGTTTATAAGACAGGGAACTTTACAATCCCCAAAGGATTAAAAGCTAATTATCACATAGAGGCTAATGGAGAAGTGTAGGGTGAGTGTGAGCAAATTGTAACAAATAATACATAAGAACTACCAAAGAAAAACAAAGTAAAGGATGTCATCAAAGGAATGTATAATTTGAAAAAAGCAAGCTGGTAATATGGCAAGAGTGAGCAATAATAACCAGTGGATAGCCTGTGTGTTCCACTGACATCCTTGTGACAAAAAAGCAAGGAACCTCCTAATCCCAGTACATTGGTAGGTCCTACCTGCCTCTCCTACCCACCAATAATGAACTTAAGAGATGGTATGGACAATAATCACACTCAATAGGCAGATGTGGATCAGCTGTCTGCATCATTGAAGGAAGGGATAATATACTTCACTGAAGTCACAGTTCCATTTGTGTATTTGAGAAGATAGATGCTTAAACAAATATCTCTTTTGAGTAATTAGAAAATGATTTTTACAAAAAAAAGAAGGTGGATGAGCAACCAAGAAGACATTAGTAACTGCTCATCCATATGCCAACTTATTAATCATTATAAAATCATTATAAAAATGGTCTATGTATGTACCAAAGGTATCCTTGATGAAAACATCAGAGTAGAACAGGAAGGCTTTTTCGGATCATTTTCTATCTCAGACCACATATTTATAGTTACACAACTGACTCTAGAAGTATAGAGTATGTTGTTTATTCTCCATAGCACATTTTCTGTTTGGTGACCTCAAAAATAGCATCTGACATGATAGAATATAACATAGCTTTTAAGACTCTAGAAATAACATATCACCAGTGAAACTATTGTGACAGTCTTTAACAGTTATGACTTTGGGGATTACTTTGTTCAAAACATATTGAGTCCTTGAGCATTTTGATATACTCAGTTAAAGTGTTTATTAGTATTAAGTAAGCTTTCCCATGCAAATTTCAAACAAATGAAGGATTTCCTATCAATAGTGAGGTTCTCCAAATCCTCTTATTTTGCAGAAGACAAACCAAATGCAATGGAATATAGTGCTAGTCTTTCAATCAGATCTTTTTTTTTCCTGCCTTTTTAAAATCTTTGCTAACAGTTCTCAGCCTCAGTTTCATCATGTGTGAACAAAATGTGAACAATAATAGCACCTAACTCACAATGTTGTTTTAAGATTCAAATGAGATCATTTATTTAAAACGTTTTGCAAATCTGCAAGCATGATACAAATTTCAGCTACTACTACTACTGCTATGACTATTACTGCTACTACTACTACTACTACTACTACTACTGCTACTGCTACTGCTACTGCTACTATTACTTCTGCTACTACTACTACTGCTACTACTGCTACTACTACTACTACTACTACTACTTGCTATCAATAGTAGTAGTAGTACTAATTAATTGATCTCCAGAACACTATAAAATTTGCTCAGTGAGAGCTATAATTATTCCAGGCTCAATTCTTAATGCTTAATTGAATATAAAAGTCACACTAATTCCCAATCTCAAATCCCGCCCAGATTAGATAATACTTAAATCTCATTTCTAAAGGGTATAATCACACTTTCCATGAGCGTGTAGAAATTAGATGGGTGTAGAATCATGACAAAAATCCTGGTCTTTAGGTATTTCTGTTGACATGACAGGTCAATGGTGAGGACCACTGTTGACTTAGAGCTTTGGGGCCCGTCCATGGCTGCATTATTACCACGCTTATTTATCATGGAATATTGATATTGAGGTCATGGTGCTTCAGTTCTAATCCCTTGTTCTTTCGCTTACTACTTGTGTGGCCTGAGTGAATCCACACCCTCTCTGGGACTCAGGTTATTCATCTGTAAATTGAGGGAGTTGGATCAGATATCTTATAAGGTCCCTTCTAGTTCTAGGAATATAAATCCACAAAATGTCCTTTTTCTTTCACCCAGTACTAGGTTCTCAGCCCTGAGTGTTCCATTAGCACATTAGCATCACAGAACTTTCTTTCCACCACCTCAAACATTCTGCTTTTGCCTACCACTTCTACTCCCTCTTCCCATCTATTTATCCTTAAGGGCTTGAGGGTTTCAGGGTTTATCCTGGCTTAGGCTAAACTCTCTGGTTGATAGTCATCTCCCACTTCTGTGCAACTATATCTGACCAGGATAGACTATCCCCAACCACAAATTTACCATAGGCACAAGAATATCTAGTAATGACTCTACTTATAGGACACCAAGAGAGGGCATCAAATGAGTATCAACTGGCAGAACTACTTTAGGACTGAGGAAAATCTAGCAGCTCTCTAAATTAGAATGTTGCTCCTAAAGATGAACTACAACGAACTATTTTTCGAAAATTATAATCACTAACTTAGAATGCATTAATGGTATGCTTTGAAAATGGGTTATTCTAGGGTGTACCAGTCATTGTAATGGCAGATTAAGATCATCATGAGTCAGCACACATGGGGTATTTTTACAATTATAAAAATATTGACCAAAGAAGAGAAAATGGCAACCCTGCATTTTATGTTTCAGAGGATTTTTAGCTTACAATTGACTTCATTAATATCTGTTTCTTCACTACACATTATTCTTCAATATATTTCTCCCCTTTTCCCACACAGAGAATCCTCATTTAGAACAAAGAGAAAAGGGAAGAAATCATTAAAACTAATACCAGCTAATTCAAAGTCGACAGTATATGCAGTGCTCCACATCTATAAACTCCCATATCTGCAAATAAGGGAAAGATATGCATTATCGTATCTCTTATCCAGGCCCCAGCATGGTTGTAGTTGTACAGCTTTGAGTTTTTATTCTTTTTGTTTTTATTTTTTTCATTTATATTGCTATAGTTTTTTTTTCTACTTCTGCTTCTTTCACTTCACATTCATCTATATCTTCCTTTGCCTCTCCATGCTCTTCATATTTGCCATCTCATGCTTCTGTAATATTCCATTAAATTATATGACATAATTTGTTTAGCTTTTCCCAATCAATGGTTATCTACTTTATTTCAAAGTCTTTGTTGTCACAAAAATGATGTTATAAATATTTGATGTATATTGGACTTCTCTATCTTTGACCTTTTTGAACCACATGCCTAGGGGCATATTCTTTAAGTCAAAGGATATTTCACTTTCTTAGGACAATTTTAAATTGATTTCATGAATGGTTGGGCCAATTGGTATCTCTCCCAGTTGTGCTTTAATGAGTTTCTACAACCTCTCCACCATTAGCTGCTTTTAACTTTTATCAGCTTTACAAATTTGCTCTGTGTGACAGTAAAAAATCAAAATTGTATTGACTTGCATTTATCTTATTGTTGGTAGTTAGGATATGACTGTTAATAACTTGCAATTTTGTGAGAACTATTGTTCATATCCTTTACTTATCCATTTGAGAATGGCTTTTAATGTTATATATTTGATTTCCCTTTAAATCTTAGATATCAGATCTTTATCAGAGATAATTCAATGTTATTTTAAAAAATTTGACCATTTCTATTCTTATTATGGGTCTTTGTAGATGCAAAAGCATCTTAATTTTACATCATTTTATCTTTGCAATCACCTTGCGCCTTTGTTTAATTAAAATTTCTTTCCCTATCCATAGCTATGAAACATCTTGGATCTGTTTCTTTTAAATTTTTTGTCGTGTCACCTTTAATATTCAGATCACATATTCATTTGGTGCTTAATATGGTATGTGGTAGAACAAATTAGTCTAAACATAACTTCTGCCAAATAGCTTCCCTATTTTCCCAACAGTTCTTGATATATAAAAAGTTGTTCCCCAAGTAACTTACGTTCTCAAGTTTCTTGAATACTGGATTGTTGAATTCAATTGACTTTCATTTCTCTTTATCTTGATTGTTAGAGGAATTTAATTTTAAAATTTTCATTTCATAGTAAACAATAATACATATTACTTTTTAGTATATTTGTTTCTAAAAACCTGTTTGTTAAATGAATCTTTGTAACTAGACTCATAGTTCTCCATTTACTTGCATTATAATTTCCAAAATTCTTTGCTTCCATTTCAGATGGATCTGTAGTGAACCTTTTTTCATCCTTATTCCACCCTTACTTCCTCCTTCAAACCCTACCACTACTTCTGGCTAATACATGAGGAGAGTTAAAAGCTTAAGAAAACCTAAAATGGCAGATGAGAGGTTCTGAGGGAAGACCAGGGTAGGAAATCCAACAAGTTCAAGCCATTCTTTTTCACAGAGAATTTTTCTATAGAACAAGGGATAGGGGGAAGGATAGTATGGAGTGCTAAGCAAAGAACAGACTAGGAAATTCTACCAGTTAGCCAAATGGAGATATGAGAAATTCAAAATGGATAAGATAAAGTCCATGAAATATTCTGGCAACTGAGTAATGCACCATTTTCCCCCCAAAGACTGCTGGGAGCAATCAGCTTTTCAAAACTGCCTCAATTGGAACGATTGGTGAGCCTCAGCTGGCACTGATTGTTATAACTTAGTTTTAAGTCCAGCCATCTGGTGAACCCCTGTAGTTGTTGACCAGCAATCAACACCCAAGTTTGGGCCAGCCTAATTTCCAGTTTTCTCACTATTCAGATTGCCCTCTTTTGGATATGCTGTAGTTTGACAGTGTTCTTCCTAAAATGTTGTGCCATTAAAATGCAAATCTCCTTTGCAGGGCTGATGCATTAAGTCATTATCAGACATTAACATTTTTCTCAGGGAATTAGTCCATAACTGAGAACAGGTTGTTGTGGGTTTTTTTTTTCTATCCTCTTAGTGGCATCCCTGATGCCCCTTCTTTCACCATGTGTGAAAATGAACATTGTCTGCTTCACAGTTTTGCAAAGGACAAGCCATTGCTTAAATGTACTAAGAAGAATAGTGCTTAAAGGAACCTTTAAATGAATCTTTTGGTAATTTAGAAAACCCTTTGTGAGGATAAGAACTTTCCCTTAATCCTTTCTCTAATTTGGGATTTTTAATCTTTCCAGTTTCTTAAAACAAGGTCCCCCCGTTGTCATCCTTAAGTATCCAAACCAGATATTAGTGATAATGAAATCTGAAAGTAGAACCTAGGGCTATATTGAATAGATTCTATTTTACTTTTTCTAACCACCTCTTCCCTGCCCATATTATCCAAAGGCCCAGACAGAAGTGGTAATAGTCTGTGTTAGACTGTGACTGCCCAACATTTTCAAAGCTTCCTGCATCTTAGCACCTTGTTAACAGGCTTGCAGAGCCACTGAAGTCAATTCTGTTGGATGTACAGGATTTGCTTTGAAGTTTGTAATATTATTAACACAAGTCCTGCAAATTGACATTATGACCAAGCATGCATAGCAGATTAGAGGCAGTTACCCTCATTCTAGGGAAGGGTTCTTTTTCTTTTAAGTGCAACATAATGGAATTTCAAGCCATTTAGAGTCAGAGATGAAATATATCAGACTTTTAATTTATGCAAAAACAAGAGACAGTCTTCTAAGAGGCCAGAAAATGGATGGAACCCAGCCAATAAGCCCCCTGGCAGTGACATTCTCTTTGAGGGAATTTCAGTTGGGGCTCAGATCAGGAAAGATATTTTCTGTAATCTCTCATCAGCTATAAACAAAGCAGAAAAAATTAAAGCCCATTTCAGTTCAATTCAACAAAGATCAATTAAGCACCTACTGCATTTAAGGCACTGCTAGGTACTAGGGATACAATGATGGAATAAGATCCCAGTGATATCCTCAAGGAGTTTATATTTGAAAAGATGAGGTTATATATACATACATATAAATCACAATATAAGACAGAATGGAAGTTAATTCATCTGAGAGACCAAACAGGGCGGCCCATGAAATCTGAGGGTGTATCACTTTATTTGGAGGGATCAGGGATTTATTGATGTAAAAGATTAATGTAGGAAACCCTCTGAAATGGGTCTTGAAAAAAGGAAAGGATTTTCATAGGTAGTTATATGAAAGAAATTTATTCTAGAAAAGGGGATGGAGTGTGCAAATGAAAGCAAAATAAGCTTGGGTAATGGTTTTTCATTCCACTTGGCTACACTCCTTTGGGCTATACTATGTCATGCTTCCAGGAACCTCATCATCTCTTTTTTTTCATATGACAAACCAAACTCATCCAAAGTCATCTTCAAGATTGTCACAGCCTTGGTACTCACACCCTCATCAGTATCCTTAGTACCCTCTACCTCTCTGATTGGATGGCTGGAGGGAGGAACAAAGAACTCCTCCCAAAGCCTTCATTTAGAGAGGGCTGCCATATAAGCCATCTCTTCATTTCCAACCTGGCTGTAATACTTCAAACTGTACTCTATCACTCCCCTTTATAGCTTCTTTTTGTGCATTGCTTTCCTCCCCATTAAACTGTAAGCTCCTTCAGGTGAAAGACCGTCTTTTTCATATTTGTATCCCCGGTGCTTAGTAGACACTTAATGTTAATTGAGTGAATTACTAGCATATAGAATAAATAGAAGGAAGTAGTATGAAAGGCTGGAAAGGTAGAATGGAGACAGATACTGGAAGGCCTTAATGCCATGATGATAGTCATACTTATTTAATAGTAAAGAATGAGTCATAGAAGCCTTCTGAGGGGGATAATTTGAATGAGGCATCATGGTACAGTAGAAAGAATTCTGAATTTAGAGTAAAATGATTTGATTTGGCATCATAATTTTGACATATGCTACTAGTGTGACCTCAGGGAAGTCAATTAGCCTTTCTGTGGTGTGGATATCTCAATGTGGCTTGAATGTGAGGGGGGCGAAAAGACACACACATACATATATATTATGTATATGCATATGCACATATATATTATGTATACATATCTCTATATTTTTCCTCCCCCCACTTTCTCCAACAGAGACTCTAATTTCTGCTAGGAGAGGATACACTTATTATTTTTATTGCTATCATTATTATTATGCTTCTGAAGTTTCAGTTATACAGCTATTTTTCCTACCAGCGTATCTAGCGTTTGAGGCCATCAGGGCTTACTTCAACTTCATTTTTCTTGGTTACCGACCACCAGGAGAGGATATGCCAATTGATTAATCACACTTCTAGGGCACACTGCAACATTTACAACATTACAACAAACGTTTTCTTTCCCAATTAATATCTACACACTTCTTTTCCCTCCTTCTTAGTGTTTTGATGACTGCCTTCACTGGACAAGTTTGCCTGAATGATAAGGTTGTCCCCAATTGATCACAGTCTTATCTGTATTTCAGACACAATTATGTCTCCCTTTTCAGATATCACAAGTCAGCCTCTTGCTTCCCCACTGGAGATCTCCAGGTACAAGGGTGTCTCCAGAAAGCGTCTACTGCTCCCTGATGTGCCAATGATCTCTAAGCCACCTTAGGCCGCTATAGCACGACTAACCCTAGTACACAATGGAGCAATATTGAAGGGAATATATCTATACCTACATATGTCTATATAAATGTAGATTAAAATTCCATTTTTCCATACTATATTAATAACATATTTGTATAAAATGTTAAAGTTTGCAAAGTTTTTCTCGACAACTCTGTTGGGTTAGTAGTACAAGTACAATCTTCCCCATTTTAAAAATGAGATTATAAACTGAGATTGAGAGATGAAGTTCAGACCTATGATCACACAGTTAGTAAAGTGTCTGAGTTGATATTCAATTTCAGATGTCCTGACTCTCAGTTAAGAACTCTATTCATATTCAACTATGAGCTTCTCATTACATTGTGAGTTCCTTCATGGCAAGGACTGACTTTTGACTTTTTTTTGTATCACCAGTGCTTAATAATAATAGCCAATATTTATATAGTACCTACTCTATGCCAGACATGGTGCTAAGTGCTTTACATATTGATTCTTACAACAACTCTTGGAGATAGGTGCTATTATTATATTCATTTTATAGATGAGGAAACTGAGGCAAAAGAGGTCAAATGACTTATCCAGAGTCAGGCAGTTAGTGTCAGAAGCTGGTTTTGAACTCAGGTCTTCATGACTCCCAACACTCTATCCACTGTGCTACCTAGTTGCCCTGTGATAAATGATTACTGACTGACTAACCATTCAATCACATCTAACCATACCACATTTCCTGTGAATATATTAATCTCCCAAATAGATGGGTTCTTTTAAAAGAAAAAATCTCTCTGTCTCTCTGTCTCTCTCTCTCTCTCTCTCTCTCTCTCTCTCTCTTTCTCTCTCTCTCCCTCTCTCTCTCTCTCTTTCTCTCTCTCTGTATATAATGTACAACTCATATTTGAAATACTGTTTTAATAGAAATGTGTTTCTCATAAATCAGTCATTTCTATTTTATAAAAGATTTAAATGATACTTATTATTTTTATTTATTTTATTGGGATTGTTTTGTGTCCTAATACATTAAAAGAGAGAAAAAGGAAGATCACTTGTCTCCATGATCTTTAATCATTATTCAAATGGAATAGCATAGCCTCTTTTTTCCAATAAATGTTGGAGGATAAATTGCCAATGTCTGTTTTGCCAGAAAATCCATTTTTATGGCTTGGTCCTGATCCCAGTCCATTTGGTCAGAACAAGATTTTACTGCATATGTATTCATGAATATGCTAATACATTGACACATCTGATTTCTGTTTATACTTCTACTAGAAGGATAATAATTAGGTAATTTAAGTAAGACCTGGTGCTATCCACACAAGAACATTTTGACTGAGCCTATATAGGAGCACTGAATTCAAATAGACATGAATATTCAAACATATTTTGTTTAATAGCTTTGATGGAGTTTAAATATCTTAATAAATTCCAGTCTATATTTTTTAAACATCTGTTTTCCATGTGACACAAAAAAGTCACTGTATCATAGATCTAGAGGTGGAATGGATTTCAGAAGCCATTTTGTTCAACTATATCTTTTTGTAAATGAGGAAATAGATTTTATGTGGGTTGCCTAAGGTTACCCAAGTAGTGAGCATGACAGGTGGAATTTGAACCCAAGTCCTCTGACTCCAGAGTCTTTGTTCTCTCCACTCTGTCACATTGTCTTCTTCTTTAGGCCAAAGTCTCTTCATTTGTAAAAATCTGATGGTTAGACAAAATGATCTTTAATGTCTTATCCAGTTCTAAATCCTATGATCCTAAGTATAAATGGAGCAAGAATCTATGTCTGTATCTATATCTAATTGTCCTCCCTTCTTTGACCATCAGCATGTTGTTTCATCTTTAGCCATGCAATGTGGATATGTAGCTACAGTATTTTTTTAAATTACATTTCCATTTCTCATTTAAAAAATGTTTAATTAGCTAATAATTTTAGGCCACATTTCATGACTTAGTCATATGCATGAAAAGGAGACAACCACACCTAAGCAGGTTCCTCTTTTCCCAGGTACCCAAGCTTAGTGGCAATGAGACCCTAGAGTGGCAATTTAGAAGCTCAATTTTTAGATGTTGGTATGAAGACTCACATGTTTAACACAGGTTATGTGTGTCAAGGTTAAAGATATGAGAGTCAACTTATTCACAGTATTTGGTTTGAGTTATTGTTCTAGTAAAGGATTTACATTGATTTTGCTGTAATTTCACTGAGTCACAGAATCTCAGAGTTGGAAAGGACTTTTTAGGTCACCTTGGTGAAATGTTCTTGGACAGGAACCCTCTCTTCAACATCCTTTACTGTTGCTCACTCAGCTTCCACTTAAAGGACATCTAGTGCTGAAGAACTTAAAAAATGTTCCCTACTGAGATAGTCAATTCCACTTTTCTATACCTCTGATTATGGGGGAGGGGGAGAATTCTATATTGAACTAAAATTTGCCTTTTATGTCTTACCTTGGGATAGGCCCTTGTTTTATCCTCTGAAATAGCTGGTCAATGCACATAAACATGTACTGATGGCTAGAGAAATTGTGTGATTATGCACTTGCCCATACAGTTAGGCTGCTAGTAGATGGCATAGTCTATGACTATATATACAGATATAGTATAGATACAGATTGGCACACTGCACACTTCTTCCAAATTAACTCCTCATATATTGGGGAGATTCCCCAGGGTACAGTTATGCCCATGGAACCCATCAAGAATGCCTTTCTAGTTTTCTTAGGAGGTGTGCAATAGTTATAAGAGTGTTGGACTTAAAGCCAAGAAAATATAGACTTAACTCTGACCTCTGATACTTATTAGCTTTACCAATTTGGTCAACTTTCCGACCTCTCTAAGCCTTATTTTCTGCATGTGTAAAATGGGATACCCACAGTACTTACCTCATAGGGTTGTTGTGAAGGTTAAATTAAATCATATTTGTAAAGTATCTTGCAATTATTGAGAGGAAACATGGTATAGTGTAGAGGTTTTGAAGACATGGCCTGTGGGCTGCATTTAACCCATAACACTCCCAAGTGTGGCCTAAGCCAGATTAAAATATAATTGGGAAATATTTAAGAAAATAAATAAAAATACAATGTTTTTGTTTAGTCATTTTATTCATTTCTGACTCTTTTTGACCCTATTTGGAGTTTTCTTGGCAAAGATACTGGAGTGGTTTGCCATTTTGCCCACCCAGTGATTGATTGCCCCTAAGATCCCCCAACCACTCAGTCACTTTGAATCTGCTTGGCACTAACAATCAGATATAAAGGTAGAGACCCTGAGCTCTCTGCTCTCTATTGGGGTATGTATCCCACTGTACACCTGCACCACTGCCACCCATGCTTGTTTCTGAACTAAAGGGTTGGGGAGCTACTTACTTGCATGTCTGTGAGTAATAAACTGTTTGACTTATGATCCTTTGTGTGCTTGTGTTCCTTCTCAATACCTTACTCATGATCTCTCACTGATACATTTTATAGATTTTAAAGCATTATAAAATGTCAGTTATTATAATAATTATCAGTATTATCATCGTTACTCATCACTTCTTAACCTAGTTGAGCATGAAATCAAAGCAATGACTCAAGAAGAATATTGTGTGAGTGAGATTTTGTTGGACCTGTCTTCCAAAAAAACTCTGTCCTCACATTGGTTGGTGCTCAGTTCTTCTTTCCCTAGAATTATGAGTATATATGTCCTCCTACATAGTCCCCTGGGCATCTCTATCTTATATATTCTGTTTCTAAGAGAGTAGGTTTACCTTGCAAACCCCTGTTTGTCTATTCATCTCTGTGTGAGGATATAGTTATTTGGAGAGTCATCCTGACTTAGTAAAGCTACCAGAACTCTGAGTTCAGTGATGGAAGAGCCTTGGGTTATTCTTTTTTTGCCTCACGTCTGCATCTCAAAATCCTGAATTTTTAACTACTATTAGAAGGAAGAATCTGATGAGAAGCTGAACTTGGCACATTCATTATTAACTCTGCATTATTAGAATTGTTTGGGTTTTGAATCTGCCCTGGCTAACTTCATTCATTCCTTTAATAACTATTTATTCAGTACCCACTATCTTCAAAGTACTGTGAAAATACCTGCATTTTCAAAAAAAAAGTCTGCATCTCCCTTGGGCTGTGCCTAGGGAACTAACTTAACAGGCTTACATTTTCTCTTCTCTTTTATTTGCTTCCTTGCTCCTAAGGAGACAGTTGTCAGCAAGGAAGGTATCAACAATCCTAAAGTCAGTCATTAAGGAAGAGGAATGAAGCCATAGTCATTAGCCTATGGATGATTGGTTAGTGGATGTATTTTATTTCTTCAAAATAAAATTTTATTGACATATTTTGTTTTTATATCCTGTATTTCTCAATGTGTCCATCCTCTTGCCTTCCCAGAGAGCCATCCTTATTAAAAATAAAATAAAAGAGAAAAAAAGAAACAGTTAAGCAAAGCCAATGAACCTATTAAAAATCTTACATTTTCCTGTAGGCTTCTACCTTTGTAGGTCCTCATCTCTACAATAAAGGGGAGGAAGTGCCTTCACATGTCTTTTTTTGGGGGGGACAACTTTGGTTATTATAATTTCACAGCATTCAACTTCAATTGTTCTGTTGTTATTCTTTCCATTTACCTTGGTGTATTTATTGTGTATATTGTTTTCCTAGTTCTGTTTGCTGAACTTTGTATCAGTTCATATAAGCTTTCCCACACTTCTTGCTGTTCATAATTTCTTATAGTACATTAATATTCCATTACATTTAAGTAGCATGTCTTGTTGTTTATTGAGTTAAAAAATCTGACTAGGAAGTGCTGTCAACTCAATGCCACTGCATGACTGAGAACAAGAGAGTTGGAGCATGTTCTCTGCAGCCTATCTGTTTACACATAAAATATCTCCGACCAAGCAAAAAACAACATAATTATCCATCATTGTTAGCTTAGATTCAGCATCTGGACTCTTTTTGTGTAAGGAATTTGCTTTAATTGAGCAAATAAGGAAAGAACTATTGCCAGTGCAGTGTTACAGATGTGTATTTGCTAAATTAGGGAAGATAGTTAGATGGATTCATGATTTCATCAGTTTAGGTTTTCCCTCAATTGAGGCAGATAACAGACCTTCTCATCTTATGCTATCCTTGTCCATGTTTTCTCATATGCCCTCCCTAGAGATTTCAGGGAAGACTGAGTACTAGTCTTCTTAATTATGCCCTGAGTGAAAGCTATATATTCTGTAAAATGGGAAAATTATTTAAGAAGTGCAGGTAGAGACTAAACGTCCAAAGTAACAAAATGGATAGTCAGAACACTGATGACAGTTGACAGAGAATCCCCTGCAGTATATATAGAAATTTATCAATTCTGTATGAAAAAAAAATCCCAAGAATATAATAAAACAAAAAAAGAAGTAAAATTTTGAGTTTAACTTTAATTTTAATTATATGAGATAAATGCTTCATTGCTAGTTATTAAAGGCATACTAATGCATCAAAAGAAATTAAATGCATGTGAATTAGTTGGAAAATATTCCCCAGTCCCTGATACAATTCTACTCATGAAAGCAAAATGAAACAAAGTCATATTATTGAAGTAGTAGATTAGTACATAGAGGTTCTAGTTCCCCCAACTTCTCTAGCAAGTCTGTTTTTGAAAAAAAGGTCTCCCTTGATGTTTCTCCATCCGCTGCAACCATCAATGATCAGTGAGGTATAGGCATCTTTGACTCGGAACTTGCCTTTCAAGTGACTGTTCTTTGAAACTCCTCTTGAAAGGATCAAATTTAATAGAAATGTAGCATATACCTCTGCTGACAAATACATTTGCAAATTTTTGGTTGCTCAGAGTGTTGGTTGATTTAAATGAAAACATACCCAGAAGACTCCCTCTCTATGCTCTCTCTCCCTAAGGAATCTCGCTATGACCCCTTAAACCACTGCCTAACAATGTGCAGCAACCACTTCAGGAAAGACATTATCTTTTATCAATTTTGAATCATGTCATGGTGCAGGATGAGAGTGAACAGTGCTGTTGGATAGGCTGTGCTTACCAGCTCTGGTGTTTCTGCCCCCACTGTTTCTGTTAGGCACTTTATAGTTAATTGAAAATACTATGCTTTTAAGTTGACACCTGATGACTTAGCAGTACCAAACGACAGGTATAACACTCTTAGGAAAAAGAGGAAAAGGCTTGGTTTTTCATAAGCATCTTTTTATAACCATTGTCCTCCTTGTGGATCAACATCCTTACAAACTGAAGGATTTCTTCTTAAAGTGCGTTGCAACTAGAGAGAAGAGTAATTATTTCAGCTTCATCAGTGAAAAATTTTGATCAAGAAAGAGAAACATGTTTGATTCTTAATGCTTGCATTTGTCAAATCTATTTCACGGAAGGTCTGGAAGGATGGAGAATCCTCTCAGTAACTAAAGAGGGGTCAGCAATTGATGGGATTGGGAGGAACCTTCAGGTATTATTCTGTGCTATACAACAATTCACTGACTGACAAAGGAGTAAAGAAAAGAATCAATGGATGTTCTCTGAGAGGCTGATAGACAGAGTGTGGTAATAATAACTCAAATATCTTTAATATGTTCACATTTATAAAACACTGTATACCAACAACCTTTGTACCATTGTTGTGCCAGTGCCATTGTGTAGATGAAGAAACTGAGAATCAGGGAAATATATGGATTTGATCAATATCACATAGTAAATTTTGCAGCTTATATTTAAACCCAAACCTCCTGACTCCAAGGTTTTTCTTACTACATCACACTACCTCTCTACCATCTTGGCACCAAATCCTCAACTGAACTCAAGGTCAAAAACTCCTTCAATTCTCTAAGCTTTCAAATTTGCTGCAAGTCCTGGTCCCACCATAGGTGGTCCACTAAACTCTGAGTAATTGTCTTATTCCCTGCTATGAATAAACATGTGGCAGGATTCAGTAATCACCAATGAGGTCGTTGGTATGTAATACAGTCATCACCAATGAGGTCATTGATATGTGGTACTAATAGAAGAATTAGACAGATTTAAGCCTAGAAAAAATAGTAGAGAATGGATATGTCATATATCTTCACACCTTTGAAGACTTGTCATGTGGCTGAGGGAATGCATTTATTCTGTTTGGTCTCAGATGGCAGAACTAAAAACAATGGCCAAATGTTACAAGAAAGGCAGATTCAGATTGAATGTAAGGGAGAAAAAACAACCTCCTACAAATTAGTGATATACAGAAGTGGAATGGACTAAGACAGGAGGTAGTGGGTTCTCTCCATGCCATCATAAAAGGTCTTCAAGCAGAGATCATTTTTTGCCCATTTCTTGGGTATATTGTGGAGGGAGTTTCTGTTCCTGTATAGGTGGAACTAGGTGGCCTCTGAGGTCTCTTCAGATTCTGAGATTCTGTGAGTCTGTGAAGGCTAGTTCTATGGGAAATTCATTCAACATTCCACCATAGTCCGGGGACACACATTTCTCATCAGCGACAATGAAAATGATGCATGAAGATTGCTTGAAAGTGGGGGGAAGCAAAGAAATACTACTGATCAATTTAGTAATTATAATAACTCCATAACTTTTTATTTCTGTTGTATCTACACAGGAGAAAATCACACCTTGTATATCTGTTTGAATTAGAGACGGCACCTTAAGTCCCAAGTATTCTGAATGATAACAAAAGATTTCAAGTCGTATTCATATGCATGATGATTCATAATTTGAGAATTCTTAAGAACCTGAACCATATCTCCCTCCCCTCCCTCCAGACCCCCTCTTATCCTTTGTTGAAAGCAGTGAAGTATAGCAGAAAGAATACTGGATGTTGAATAAGACGGTTTGAGTTTGCATCCTAGCTCTGCCACTTACAACCTTGGTGATATCGAACAAGTCACTACTTCAGTTGCTCTTCTATAAAACTGAGGTTGGACTAGATGGCCTCTAAGTGTCCTAGCTCTAAATCTATGATCCTATAAAATCAAGCTCCCTGATCCCTCACAAAAATTAAACAAATCCTTGATCTAGTAGAATCTTTCCTAATATTAAAATGTCATTTGGATTCAATAATAAAAGAGTATACAGCAAGGAAAAAGAGAGACAGAAAGCTTTGAGCTTGAATCCAGAAGTTGCCTTCAATCAATGGATAAAGGTGATGCCTACAGTCTCGTTGATCTCCTCAAGGCAAGATACATTAAGCAAAATAATAATAATAATAAAGGAATAGGCTATGACCGAATACATTAAGAGACTGATATTCTGAAATAAAAACTGAAAGGTAAGAGCTCATTTAAGGCAATTCACACCTATGTAATAGCAGTTTTAATGTACACTTTCAGAATCGTAAAATGAACCAGAAGAGATTTCAAAAGTATCCTCACCAAAAACCAAAACCAGAATGCATACAACATTAGCAGAATACACAGCCCATTTCCTGAAGTTAACTAGAAAAAAATGAAAACTTCATTATTGAAAAAGAGAATTGAGAGGCATTGTCAGAGCATAGGATAAAGAGATCAAAAATCTTTAGAAATACTTGAAGAACAAGCAGACACCCTTTCAACAAGCCAAGCTGATAACAGATATCATTGGATTTGTCAAATACAGCCAAAATTGGTTACTTCTGAATAAAGTCTATGAAATAGCCTAGATACAAGAATTGAGGAAAAAGTCCCTCTATGGGTAATAAACACATGACCTTCCAAACAATATGTTAACAAATTTGTTATTATCGTTCAGCTGTCCAACTCTTTGTGACCGCATTTGGGGTTTTCTTGGCAAAGATACTGCAGTGGTTTGCTGTTTCCTTTTCCAGCTCATTTGACACATGAGAAAACTGAGGCAAACAGATTCATACAGCTAGTAAGTGTTTGAGGCCAGATTTTAACACAGAAAGAGGAGTCCTGACTTCAGGCCTAGCACTCTACACTGTCACCATAGCTGCTATATGTTAACAAATATATATCAGCAAATGGATGTCATACACATTAGTTTGTGAAAATAACATGTTAGTTATGATGGAAATTCAGAACCAGGCCTACTAGAAATTACAGAAAGTTTATACTTATATATCCTGAAATTAGTGATCAATGTAGATTATAGAAGGAAAATAATGATGATGATGATGATTATGATAAAGCTCGTATTTACTCAGTACTTTAGAGTTTGCAAAACACTTTACAAATTTTCTAGCAGTTTATCCTCACAGCAGTCCTAGAAACTCATCAGCATAGCACCTCAGGCTATTAAAATGAACACCTATTGGATACTCAGCCAGTCATTTCCTGGTGGCTAAAATTGTGTATCAGAAGCTATTTTTCATAGACTATCGTAGTAAAAATCACCATACTATGAATAATGACCTCAAAATATCTTTGAGGATTCATTCATTAAACAGTATTGAAACTGAGCCCTTATCACAGACTTAACTGTTGTCCACATTTGTCCAGACATAAAATTGGTCCATCCAAACTTAAAAACAAGGTTTTTATATATTTCATTATGCCAAATACTCATAATATTTTCTCCAAGCCATATGGAATGAATACTTTTCAAAATGTAAAGATCAGCAGAGGGTGTCAAAATCATGTGGCAGTGGAATCAGGTATATGTTATTCCTGTCATTCTGTCTACTTCTGGAGTTCTGATGAGAATGTTTTCAGTGATTCTAGAGAGCATGAGTTTATATCCTAATGACTTATTCAACTGCAAAAATCAATAGTTTTATAAATCTATGTGATAGCCTCTAGAATATTGAATAGAAAAGAATAATAGTAGGTTATTGGCGTGACTCAGAATTGTTTCTATTTGGAGCTCATTGAAAAGAATGAGAAAGACATAATGATAACATCCCCTTCAAAGTCCAATCTATCAACCCTGCTTTTATTACTTGCCTATATTAAATTATATCAAATTTAGAAACAGAAAGAAACTTCATACTGCTTTAAAAAAAACATACTCAGCTCCAAATTAAACAATAGTATTTTGCTGATCCGTGTAGGACAATTATCAGAAATATCTGTATTCCTATGCCCAAATGAGATGCAATAACAGAAATTGAAGTGTTACTTAAATCTAATGACCAAAACATAGAAGAACCAGAAGGCATTGAAAAAAATCAATATTTAACAGAAACTGAAAAGTGTTATTTAACTATGAAATAAATGTTGAGAATAATGCTGACATCTCCAAAGATTTTGAAAAGATTGGCATCCTTAGATTGGATTGGTTTGAAGGGCTCTTTTTTAATTTGATAGCATGGATTTAACTAATAAATAAACAATATCAAAAAGGTAGTATCTACTTACAATCACAATGTATGAATATATTGCCCTGCAATAGTTGGCAGTGTATATAAATCATTTTAAGATCTTCACGCAACTAATAGATGGATGGATGGATAATAAAGCATTTTAATGCTTACTATGTGCTAGGTGCTATGATAAATCATAGATATACAAATATAAGAAAGATGGTACTTTCCCTTAAGTAACTCACATACTAATGGTAGGCAGATGACATATGAAAGTGAGCTGGAAAGCAGAGGTGGAGTTAGGGAGAAGTAAACATATAGTGACATCATTTTGAAATCATGGGTAAGAAGTAAAGTAGAGGCTTGGTTCTGGGCAAAACAAAGTGAAAGCTCACCAATCAGAGTCCAGAGCATTTCTAGGTGCAGAATCCCAAAGTTCTAATGGGACAGAGATGAACAAGATGTTGATAATGGCCAAAGCATAATGGTTGAGAAATGGTAGCTGGGAATGTTTGGTTCATTAACAATCATGGGGGAGAGGTGGAGCTAGGTAAAAATACTCCAAAGGACAGGTATAAAATGCTACCATAGCACACATGGTTTAAGAAAATTATTTGAAGACATGAAGAAAAGTATCAGAAGAAATTTTTTTTTCATATTTATTGCTAAAAATATTTACATTTGTAAGAAAATTATATTTTCTGAGGAGCAAAAAAGGTGTGATTTAAACAAGTGTAAAAGGTGTAAAAGAGGTATGAAGAACAACTTAATATATATTTTCTTATTTTTATACATATCAACTACCCAAAGCACATTATCTTTGTGCATATGTGTGTATATGTGTGTGAAGCCTTTGACATCAACATCTAGCCCATTTGTTCAATAGAAAACTTCAACATGTTATTGACTATTAAACACACTATTAAAAAAACATGACATGTACAATAAATCCTGGAAAATATGTTTATCTGAAATTCTTGATATCCTTAATAAAAAGTAAAGGGTTAGTCAAAATGTTAAGACAACTTCACAAGTCAAAGTAGTGCAAAGAACAGAATAAACAATTTCATATCAATTAAAAATGATGCTAAAGAGATTTGAGAAACAGAAAATTAGGGAGAGAGAGAACTGGAGAAGGAAGATATGGAAAATTTCTAGTCATCTATATGACTAGACATCTATATGGTCAAAAACTCAAATTCAATGAAAGCTCAAGTTACTTCAAGACAGAATGTGTACAATTCAGATGATGAAGAATAGAAGAATTATGTCAAATGAGGTAACTGAAACTCTTAGATTTCCCACAATACTGTTAGGTGGCAGGTGTGGATAAAACCTGTAATGGTTGGATAAAACACTTTACAGAGACACATGAATTACTATCAAAACAACTTCGTAGCTTCCTCTCTGTTGAAAGCATGTTCTCTGTTTTCTGAACAGAAGGCAATACATATTTATGACCAAGTGATGACAGCACCAATGACCTTTCCAAATGCAGCCCAGTTGTGTGTTTATGCACCACATAGAAAATATTCACAGCTTTATTGCTCAAAATATCTAAAACAACTTAGAAGAAAGCAGTGCATTTTCTGAGGAGCATAAAGGGTGTGCTAGAAAGTCCCAGGAAAATGAAGAACCTGCTGTACAGACAATGATTATTAGACAAGCCACATAAAAGCACCATAATGTTATGTGATGATTTTCATTAAGTCTTTTATTCAGTTCTGAACTCATAGCTTAGTTAAGTATTGCAGATATATAAAATATATCTGAGCATAGTCAGAATGCTAGAGGATTTTATGTCAACACGGAAAACTTTTCGCTTTAAAATATGCCCCTATTACAACAATGTCAAGAAGAATTGATACTCAATGTGGCACTTTTCTAGGAGACAGCTTAAACCTCCTGTTATTCTCATACCAGAAAGTTGTACTAATCACTTGATGCACATTCATGACTTTACGTTATAGGTTTCCACTATTGCCAATTGGCATTGGTTTAAAAAGTAGATCAATAGACTATACTAGAATCAAAAATAATAGAAATCAATTGCCCAGTGTTTGATAAACCTGAAAACAACTTACTTAGGAAATTACTCCCTATTTAATAAGAATGCCTGAGAAAACTGAAAACCAATCTGGCAGGAATGATGCTTAGATCAACAATTTGTGCCATTTTCCATAATAAATTCAAAATGGATACAGTACTGAAATATTAAAGATTATATTATTTAAAAAGAGAAATACTACATATTACTCATACATACGTGAAGGAGATTACCAAACAAGGGATAAAAGTGATTATAAAAAATAAAATAGTAAATTTGATTGCATAATATTGAAGAGCTTTTGTACAAATAAAATTAATACATCCAGGGTAACACAGGACACAGTTGACTGGCAACATGTTTTTGTATGAAATTTATTGGATGAAGGTTTGATATCCAAGATATACAGAAAGTTAATATAAATATACCAGCCAAAATACTATGTTCCCTAATAGTTGAGTAGTCAAGCATATTAATAATTAGTTCTTAAAAGAATCATAAACTATTAATCTCCATGTGAAAGAATACTTCAAATCACTAATAAAAAGAGAAGGAAAAAACCCTGTGAGGTTTTGCTTTATTTGCTTCAAGTTAGCAATGAAAAAAATGAGAATAATTAATGTTGGAGGAGTTGTTGAAAGATAGGCCCACTAATACATTGTTGGTACAGTTGTAGAGTATAATTATTCCAGAAACAATTTGGAATTATGCAATTAAAGTGATTATAATGGTATATTTTTTGACCCAGGATATTCTACTGCTGGTTGTACATGCTAAGGAAGTAATTTTTAAAAAGGCCCTATATGCATCAAAATATTTCTAGAAATACTTTTTGTGGTAATAGAGAACTGGAAACAAAGTAGATGCCCATTGATTGCAGACTAGTTAATGTAATGGAATATGACTGTGCTGTAAGAAATGACAAATATGATTACAGAAAAGTATGGAAAGACTTACCTTGAACTGATGGAAAGTGAAGAAGACAGGACCAAGTAAATAGTATACATGATGACTACAACAATGCACATGGAAAGAATAGTTAGTATAAAACAATTGAAAATGAATGTTGCAAAATTCCAAAGAACAAACTTGATCCAAAGAAGATATAAGAAAATTCTCCGTTACTCTTTTATGGAGGTGCTAGGGGTACGCGAGTGTGGAATGATACATGTATTGCTAGATTCATTCTTTGCAGATCCCCCCTTTATTACAAGGGGGAAGGGAAGGGTGCACAGCAGACTATCTAAGGAGGAGTGGTGAACCAGTCAAGGTTGAAACAGAGGAAGCCAAAGTTCCTGTGGTGATTAGCAATGGAATCATCTCAATCAGTGGCTGTATCCCTTTATCTCCCAGGTGCCTCTTGCACACCGTGCTATATCACTTTGTTGTGAAAATTGATGGTGATAGAAATTCTGAATGTGCTTCAGGTGGATAGATCCACTCATAGGTGGAGAGATGGAATGCTGTGGTTCTCTAAAGTATTCAGGTTGTGATGATTTTGTGAACCATGTTGCAAAGCACTTTAGCAATGTTATCTCATTGGATCTTCACAACAACTCTAGGTGGCAGGTGCTATGACTAGCCCATTTTACAGATGAGGAAACTGAGGCCTGCAGAGGTTAAGTGACTTGCCCAGGGTCACACAGCATATTTGTGTTAATTACTGGTGTTTTCTCCACAAAAGTCCTCCTTGATTGCTTCTTTTCAGCTGTGCAGTACAATGCAAGACCAGCTTACACCTTAGGGTATCTCTCCCAAGGGACATAAAAGTGTTCAATGGCCTGCCACCCCTCAGTAGGGTACATTGTTCTGCTTCTTTCCTAATTGTGTTGTAAAGACGTCAGAGAGCACACACATTCACATAGGTTTAAATCCTCCTACTGCAATACTCTAGCAGTTCACAAAACTCCTGACTATGGGCCGAACTATATTAAAATGTAATTGGGAAGTATTTAATAAAATAAATAAAAATACAATAAAAGAGATAATATTACATTTAAAATCTAAGCCAATATGTGAATTTCAGGGATCCTTACGCAGATTAGTGACACCTATTTCAATTTGAGTTCAGCACCATTGCTCTAGAAGATCCCTGGTCTCAATGCATATACTCCAGTACTGCAAATCATAATCCATCCATCCATGTATTCTGTAGCGTGATACTCTCATCCAAATTCTGCCATAAATCGTTCACTTGGGATCAGTGCATAGAGGGATGGCTGTTTTGTCTTTGACAGTCTCTAAGTGTCAATACAGCAGAAAAGCTGTCTTTCTTCCCCTGATCTTACTATAGGATTGTAATAGCTCTCTTTCCCCCAGACTTATATTCCCTGGGTGATGTATTTGCCACTATATCTTGCATGCAAGGAGTTGATAACATGCTGCAGCCTGCCTCCACCCACCATTTGCCATTCCTTCACTCATCGGGTCACCTATAATTTGGATTCCTCGAAGATTACAGCATTCAATGATTTGTAGTCATAAAGCATCCTCAGGAGAATATTGGGGTTAAACAGATTGGTTTTTGTATGTGGTAGCAGCTTGGGGTTAGTGGAAGTATTGTGCATTTCTCAAATGGAACACAGCCTCCTCTATTCCTAGGTCTACACATTACCCATCCGTAATATCTGCAGAAAGTTTATGTATTTTTTAACATATGGCCCAGAAACTTGATCCCAGGTTCAATCTTGAGACTTTTCAACAATTATACTGTTTATCTCATTCCCCAGGCAGGACTGATTAGTGATTCTGTCTCCATAAAGAGGGGAAAACGACCCTAAGCTCCGATGTAAGCACCAAGGCTAACAATACATCAAATAAAGAACAGGCTTTATTTTACCCCAAAGAAAATGAAGAAAACACACATCTGAGCTGATAAATAGTCACAACAGCTCTCTTATGACCTCCAGTAGGCCTCTACCTCCTTCAGGGATATATGAAGTCATCCAAATATTCATTATTATACCAGATTTGAGACATCACAAAAAAGGAAAAATATTCAGAATTGTTATATCAAGAAATGTCCTTGCCCTCGTGAGCCTCATCTCCTCTATTCAATAAATTCTACTTGGCTATTAAATCACTTCATAAACTGGCTCATCCCTACCTTTACAGTTTTCTTACACCTAACTGCCCTTTGTGTACCCTGAGATCTATCTAGTGACATTGGCCTCCTTGTTCCTTGCATGTGACATTCTATCTCCAGACTCCTGGTGTTTTCACTGGCTATCCCCCATGCCTGGAATGTTCTCCCTCCTCATTTCCATCTCTAAGATTCCCTGGCTTCTTCAAACCATGACTAAAGCCTCTCCTGCAAAAAAGCCTTTCTTAATTCTCCTTAATCTTAGTGTCTTCCCCTCAAGACTACTCCCAATTTATTCTGTATGTGTAGTGGTTTTTTTGAAGGGAGGAAGGCAGGGCATTTGGGGTTAAGTGACTTACCCAAGGTTGCACAGCTAGTAAGTGTGTCAAGTGTCTGAGGTAGAATTTGAACTCAGGTCCTCCTCACTACAGGGCCAGTGCTCTATTCACTGCACCACCTAGCTGCCCCTTATATCTTGTTTTAACACAATTGTTTGCATGTTGTCTCCTTTACTAGACTATGAGCCCTTTGTGACCAGAGACTGTTTTTCCCCTTTCCTTGTATTCTCAGCACTTACCACAAACAGTGCTTAATAAATGTTAATAAACTGACGACCTTTGCCACTATGTCCAGAGAAGGAATCCATGAGCTGAAGCCCAGCTTGATCTCCTTGAGTCTTGTGGGTCCCTGATGCACATGATTCCCTGGAAGTGTCATAATAGTGGAGAGCCAAGTGAGTTTATTTCCATCGACCTGTAGTCTTTGTCTAACCAATTCCCTTCAGTCCTATCAACCTAATTCTTTACATTTCTCTCTTTTTTATTTCCGGTCATCCTAATGTCTGAGTGAAGTCCTAAGACAAGTCTAATGTCATAGGTTAGGCAGAGGGCTAACCATACAAACAGCCATCTTCAAATATATTCAAGAAGGTCAGTGAGATCCAGGGCAAGTTGAATGCACACTTCATCAAGGAAATATCATTAGTGCTAGAACAAAAAACATTACTCACAAGATAGCCTGGCTGTGCTCCACATACTGAGTGATTAACTCAATGGACCTAGGCTCAAGAGTCTTGGGGACTTCTGGCCATTGATGGGAAGAACTTAATTGGCTCAGGATACTGAAGTGGCTGACTGGCGCTCTTAATATGAAAGCTAAGACCTGAGGAACCACCTAGCGCTTCCCTAGGGCTTCTGACCAGAAGAGCAACATCATGATCAATGGTGGTCCCGGGAAGATCTGCTTAGCTGGATTGATGCAATTTCCTCACTGAAGAGCCTTTGCCATGCTCTATCCTTCCCTTGTCATGGCTGAGGTTAGTGGGGATGCAATATGGACGCCTCCCTCCAAATATCTCTCTCTAGTTTGACTGGCTCACTCTCTTCACTTGCATGTGTGTTGGCAGTTCAAACCGGTTTTCCAAATGGGTGACCACACTATTACAACCCATATTCAGCGTCTTGGGGACGACCCTGGCTTGGGGAAATTGTCTTACTGCTCAAAACTATAGGTCTGGGGTCTTGTTCTCATTTAAAACAAATCGGTCAAGATAATAATAATAATGATAACTAATATTTATATAGAACTTACCATGTAGCAAGCAGGGTGCTCAGCACTTTACAGTTATTACCTAATTTTATCCCCATAGCAACCCAGGGTAGGGGGGAGGTCTTGTTACTATCCAATTTTGGTGGGGCATTTTGTTTGTTTTGTTTTTCAAAGCAATCAGGGTTAAATGACTCGCTCAGGATCGCACAACTAGTAAGTGTCAAGTGTCTTGGGCTGCATTAGAATTCGGGTCCTCCTGACTTCAGGGCAGGTGCTCTATCAACTGCGCCATCCAGCTGCCCCTAGTATTATCCCATTTTAAAGATGAGGAAACTGAGACAAACGGAAGTTAAGTGACTTGCCCAGGGTCACGTAGCTAGTAAGTGTCTGACGCCATTTTTGTACTCGAGTCTTCCCGACTCAAGGCCCAGTGTTCCATCCACTGCATCACCTAGATGCCACTATTAATTCTTAATAATGAAGGCAAAACAGGGATAATCATAACATATTAATTCATCCATAAGTAATAATCACATTCTCTCATCTAGGCAAACAGTTTCCCTGGGGAAGAATGGGCACAAACTTGCAGAAACCTGGTAGGAAGCTTATGAGTAGGAAAACCTGTGTATCTGAGGTAATTCACAACTCTGGACTGCAGACCTCCATGTCACTGGCCTTCTTAAGAAATAGTCTGTGTCTGAAGCCACCTGGTGGGCAGAGCCATTCCCTTTCTGGGCATCTCCACTCACCTGATGTTCTTTCTCGAGCTGAACTGCCAAGCATTCAAACTCCACTGAAGAGAGCACAACCCTGATGGGCTGGCCACGTTGTTCCAATATCAAATATGTTTTTGCCTAAAAGGCTATTTTACAGAGAACTCACACAGGGCAGGTGCTCACATGGCAGCCAGAAGAAGTGATACAAGGACATACTGAAGGTCTCTCTGAAGAACTTTGGAATTCATTGTAGGACACGAGAGACACTGGCACAGGACTGCCCAGCATGGCATGCCTGTATCAACAAAGGCACTGTGCTTTATGAGCAAAGCAGAATTGCAGTAGCTCAAAGGACATGTGTGAACCACAGATTTAGAGACATCTCTACTTCAGACATTCATATGGACCATTTGAGACCAAACTGTTGTAGAGCCTTGAGCTTGTATTGGTTGGATCAGCCACAGTGGAACACACTGTATCTTGTCCCCAACATAGTGATGTCATTTTGCTCCTCTTTAAGCACAAAGGATAACAACCAATATGTGTGTATATGTATGTATGTGTGTATATATGCAAATCCATGAATTTACATACATGTCTCATCAATATGTCAAGGAAGTGATTTTGTTAGTATGGGAATTCCCACCACAAGTACGCAGAATATAACATGTCAACAATACAAAGACTCAGAAGTTTACTTACTATCATGCAGAGCAGTCAGAAGCTGGATTTGAACCTTGCCTTCCTTCACAGCATTTCATTTCCTTTCCCCATGCCTTTACATGGACTGTGACACACATATGAATTATTCTCTCTTTTCAACTCTACCTCCAGTTAGTTATATCTTCATTCAAGGCTCAGCTCAAGGGCCTTTTTTCATGAGTCCTTCCCTAATGTCTGCAGTTTTCAGCACCAACCACATTCACCTCCCCACCCCCCCCCCCCCGCAAAAGAAATTCCCTCATATTGATTTTGTATTTATTTACATGTGTGCATGTTATCTCTCCCCCCAGGCCCTGCAGGAGAATGTAAGCTTCTTGAGGGCAGAGACTTTTAATTTTTTCCCCTGTATTCCTAGTGCCAAGCATAGCACCTGACATTTTGTTGGTGTTTTAGCAAGTGTCTGTTGAGTTGAAATTAATTGGATTCTGGACTCGATGTTCAGTGCTCACTACACTTTATCTTATATGCAACCATGCATGTGTGCACATGCATATGTGTATATGTGTGTGCATATGTGTGCGTGTGTGTGATTTTTTGCCTTCGTTCGGGTTATGAACTCTTCTTTCATTATCATACCATACAATGGCAGCTTAATTCAGCTCACCAGATTCTCTCTTCAGAGATGCCTTACTTAAAGTAAGAACAGAATGGACGTTTTCAGCTTTCTGCATCTGCCCTCCTTTCTGCTTTGTGCCTCATTGGGCACAGCTTTATGTGCTTTCTCTTTGTAGAGCAAAAATAAAAGAACAGAACGTTATTATTATATTTTTCAAAAATACCTTGAATGTGCATTTGTGGCTACAGATGACACTTGATGGTGAACACAAATGTGGATCTTTTAAAAAAAAAGAATGTTGGAGATTTTACCCACAAATCGCACCCAGTCTAAATGCTGACAAAATAAAAAAGTGAGGAGGAGATGCCTGTGATCCAGTCATACATTTATCTAGTAATAGAAACGAATACCCCATTCTCCAAGATGCCTCTGACTAATGGCTTTCACGGGTAGCTTCATGGCTTGGCAACGAAGCCGAGCTCTGTGATGCAGGAAACCTGTTCTGACAATATAACTTTAAGATTTAAAAATAGCTTTCTCATTTTGATGCTCTTTACCCAGTTGCTATGTTTGTTTCTCCATCCATACATTCTTACTCTGCTCTCACTGGACAAGGGCTTTGTTAATAATCATAGCTCAAATTTCTGGAGCACCTTAAAATTTACAAAGTACTTTTCTCACAACCACCCTTCAAGGGAGACAAAGCAAGGCTCTCCCTTCCCCCCTCCCGCCTTGTGCCTGGACCTGGGATTTCACTGGAAAGGGGAGTTCCTGGTATAGAAGCCAAGGGAGATAAACAGTGGATGGCTACTTTAGGACAATTTCTATGTAATTTTTGGGGGAGGGGAGGCAATCAGGGTTAAATCACTTGCCCAGGGTCACACATCTTGTGAATGTCTGAGGCTGGATTTGAACTCAGGTCCTCCTGACTCCAGGGCAGATTGTCTATCCACTGTGTTGCCTAGCTGCCCCTCATCTCCATATCATGTTACCAGTAGGTTTAGTTTTTTCTTCTTCTGACTAAAGCTCCAACTCTCATTCTTTAGACTTTGGGCTCTGACGGATAAGCTTTCACGTTCTCCAGTCATTGTCTCAAGCCCAGCAAAACACTTTTCAGTCATCTCCATACCATGCCACCAGCAGCTCTAGCCTTCTCCTCCTCTGCTGGGAACTCAAGACACCCACCTCTGCAACCACCACACCCATCTCTCCAACTCTAGATTCAGGTGTTCTTTCCCTCTTAGAATGTAAGTACCTTGAATGCAAGGAATGTATTGCTTGCTTTTATTTTTATCCTCAGGACTCAGCACATTATAACTCTTAATAAATGTCTTTCATTCATTCATGGATTCAGATCTATAATTTATAGCTTTGAGAGTTGCCTAGGAGCTTGAGAAGTTGAATGACTTCCCAAGGGTCACATGGCTTATGAATATGAAGCAGGACCAGAGTTCAAACCTTTCTGAGCCCAAGGACAGGTCTCTATTAGAAAAGCTTCTCTGTGTAAAGCTTATTTTCCTTCATTTTACAAATGAGGAAACTGAGTGTCAAAGAATTGAAGTATCAAATTCAGGGTCACACAGAACTCAAATCCACATCTAAATCTGATGCTCTTTTCCGCCATTGACAACAATTGTTCATAATGTTATGCCCTCAAATGAGGCTCCCTAGTTTGGGACCAAACCTTGATCTATTTAATCAAGCTTTGAATTCTAAATGGATCAATTTCCAATTTAATTGCTGAAGCCATAATCCCCCTCTCCTCTCAAAATGACTCATGGAGAATTTCAGCAGGAATGAGGTATGGATGAAATTCCAAGAACCCCACTACACCCCTGTACTGATAGTCTCCTTTTGTAAAAGCCCTAAATCTTTAGGAAAACCTAAAGCAACTCTCCATTAGGAGCAGGTTCCAGACTAATTCCCCATCCCCATCCTTATATGACCATCCCTATTTTAAAATATACATATATATATATATGTATATATATATAGTACATACACATACATACATATATATACACACACATGTATACATATACATATACATATATATATATGTATATAAACTCATTGATGTTGCCTTTTATTATTCTTGCCACCCCTATCAGTTGGGAGTTAGACAGTAACCTCTAGGATATTTTTCCTTCTGTTGCAGTGACATTAGTTCCTATTTCACAGTTCTTTGCTCCATCTCTTCCCACCATCCCCAGGGACTTTAATATGCATATCATTATCCCCTTTAACAATTTGACCCTCACATTTCCTCCTCAAAGTCAAGGATCTCCTTTTCCAACCCACTTCAATGACATAACAAATGGTTATACATTAGACCTTTTTGCTTCCATTATCTTTATCATTAAAATTCTACTTTCTTATTAAACTTCCTAACTTTTCACCATTTATCCTTTCCTACAGTAACTCTTTGCTTTGACCTCATTGTGACCCGCCCCCCCCCCAGGGCTTGGATGCGCACTCCTCTGTTCTCTAAAATTTTACCAAACTGTTCATTTCTAAATTCATCTTAAAATTCCACCCTCTAAAATTAAGGGGTGAAAGAGGAATATATTGGGAGAAGGAGAAAGGGAGAGATAGAATAGGGTAAATTATCTCACATGAAAGAGGCAAGAAAAAGCTGTCACAATGGAGGGGAAGAGCAGGGGGAGGTGAAAGGGAATGAGTCAACCTTACTCTCATCAGATTTAGCTTAAGGAGGGAATAACATACACACTCAAATGGGTATCTTACCCTACAGGAAAGTGGGGGGAAAGGGAATAAGAGAGGGGGGATGATTGAAGGGAGGGCAGATTGGGGAGGGGTAGTCAGAAGCAAACACTTTTGAAAAGGGACAGGGTGAAAAAAGAAAATAGAATAAATGGGGGGTGCGAGAGGATGGAGGGAAATATAGTTAGTCTTTCACAATATGACTGTTATGGAAATGTTTTGCATAACTATACATATATAACCTATATTGAATTACTTGCCTTCTCAATGAGAGTGGAGTGGGGAGGGAAGAAAGGAGAGAATCTGGAGGTCAAAATTTTAAAAACACATTAAAAATTGTTTTTACATGCAACTGGGAAATAAGATATACAGGCAATGGGGTACAGAAATCTAGCCCTACAAGAAAGTAAGGCGGAAGGCGATAAGGGGGAATGATAGAAGGGAGGGCAGACTGGGGAAAAGTTAATCAGAATGCATGCCACATTGTGGTGGCGGTAGGGGAGAGATGGGGAGAACATTTGGAACTCAAAATCTTGTGGAAATGAAAGTTGAATACTAAAAATGAATAAATTTTTACAAAAGGAAAAAAGATTCCACTCTCCACATCCCCCCTATTCTAGCCAAGTAGACTGTTCTTTGTCCCTCAAACACATTCTGGAACATTCCTCCATTGTGTATTTGCTCATATCCTCAAAATTCCTTTGCTTGTTGAATTACTACCCTCTTTTTAAAAGTCCAATTCAAAGGCACTTTACTTTTCCTTTTATTTGTAACAATATTCTTTCTTGGACTTTGTATAAGGCTTTATTTTTCAACTTTCTAACTCACTCATCTAATTTTATGTGCCTTAGCTATTTGCTTCCAATTAGAATAAGAACCTCATGAAATAATTGACCCCGTAATATATCTGCATCTTTTTATCTAGTGTCTATAACAGTTCTCTGCACATATAAATGATTATTTAATATTTGATGACTGAATAATACTATTTTGAATACTAAAGTCACAGAACTGTTGTAAGGAAGGTACGTTGTAAAGTGTTATAAAATGTAAGCTGTTATAATTATTATTGGAGATATGATTCATGAATCAGTAAGTGCTTACTAATTACCTGCTATTTCCTATATATTCAAGGGAAAGAAAAAGAGGGTTGAGTTAATAAATAATAAGAAGCATTTAAATGTAAGTTGTATGCCAGTTATTTTCCTGGGTACTAGAGAAGAAAAAAAATCAAGATCATCTCTACTCTCAGGGAGCTTGTGTTCTAAAGGAAGACAAATATATAGAGAAGTGGTAAACAGGGAGGGTTATTTTGGTCAGAGATATAAGAGGGATGATGTGTGCAGACTTGGGTAATTGATTTATGTGTCCTTTCCAAGAACAGTAATATTCATTACTCCAGATTCCACAGCTAGAGATATAGAGTGTGTGTGTGTGTGTGTGTGTGTGTGTGTGTGTGTGTGTGTGTATAGGGAGGGAGGAGGAGAAGAGTCTATACAAGTAGTGATATGGTGTGAAGATAGTCTGAGAGCAGTGTAATGGACATGACTTGGGGTAGACATGATGAATTCTCACTAATCAGAATAGATCTTGCCCTGAATTTATTTTTCCTACTAGAGAAAGAAAAAGAGATTTAAAAATTGCAGTAGAGTTGCATATCTATGTACATTCTTTTTAGATCCAATTAATAGTCAATTGTCCTTCTAGATTCTTTGTTTTTCATAGGTCACATTAACAGATGGGCTGTTTGTATAGAATTTGACTTAGGACAGAAAAAAGAGTGAAGACTTGGTTTATTATCAACTGTACAATTTGCACCTGGGAATGAGAATGTATTTCTAGGGGAATCTAAGCAGATATCCCATATGGTGTCACCAAAAAGTGCTTGAAGTGTCCTGCTGAGCTTACAAGGTTTAACAGCCAAAGGGTGATTACACCCTACTGAGGAAAAATGACGTGACTGGGACAAATGTAGATTGGATTATAAAACAGAGACAGAGGATTTCAGATATTCTCTTTGTATACAGATAAAATTGTCTGAAACTCCTCATATTTCAGGGTAGCTTGTAAGTGAAAGTACTTCATAATGGTTTGGGTTATTTTCAGTTGAGGGGATAGTGGGGGGAGTAGTCATACAAAGTATGGAGTCAGGAAATATCAAGGAATTATTCCTCCCATGCCTGACAGTAACTAATAATACTCCTTATAACAATATCCCTTACCACCTTTAGAAAGGACAGGGACAAGGTAAAGATCATTGAGAAGATGAAAGACAGGGTGATAAAGAAATTGGAGTTGAAGCTATGAGAATTGGTTAAAGGGATTAGGAATGTTTCACCTGGAGAAGTGAAGACTTGGGAGCACATGGGTTGTCATGAGGAAGAGTAAATAAACTTATTCTATTTGACCTGGGGAGAGCAAGAACCAGTAGGTGGAAGTCACAGATAGACACATTTTAAATCAATGTAAGCAATAGCTCAAAAGCTAATTAGGATACTAGAGGTCTCCCAATGAATATTGGATTACCAATTGCCAGGGATATTATACAGGGAATTTCTGGTCAGGGTACACATTGGAGTATTTTGAAATCCCTTTAAACTCTAAGAGAGGGTGGTTCCATGATTTTTAATGTATATGTCTGGGAGATTTTAGACTACTCTGGAAAATTTATAAAAGGCTTACTTTCCCTGCCTTGCTCCTACCGCACTTCTGTTCTCTATTTATTACATATACTTTTTTCATATATAGCCTGTTTATTCAACATTATTGCTTAGTAGTTATATGTGTATCCAGCCTCATGAATTCTTCCTTTTTTTCCTTCTTAGAGTCTTATAGATACCATGATCATCAAGTTAAATAATTCTTAAGCCACCACTAAAACAAACACACATTTCCAATAAGAGAAGTGTATGAATAATTTCTCCATTCCTCCTGAATGGTAACAGGTCCTCTCTGTTCCCATTCCAAGAAAAAGTGACATTTCTTTGTTCATGCTTGGCAGACCTAGCATTCTCACACACTGGGTAGTCGAGCCCTGTCCCCATGATAGGCATATGACTCAGCAGCATAGAAGCATTAACTTAGGATTGGTGAATTTTACCAGGTAGCTTCTCAATGGCTACATCCTTCTAGCAGCCAAGGTATGCCCTTTGTAAATGAATAAAGGATGATTACACCCTCCTGAGCAAACACACTGTAAATGAACAAACATACTGTACTTTCTCACTGCCTCCATATCCATTTCTGTGAGCTCTACTGAACTCATATGAGTTCTCTGTTTTCTCAAAACAAGAGAGATAAAATGCTGGCACAACAGTTACAAGAGGAAACTGAACAAAATCAGTGGGAGATAGTAGAGAAAGTACGTGCCTTGCCTTGCTATTTCTCAACCGTTATCCTTCCTGACCTCTCTGTAGCCTTTGATACCAAACACTTCTTCTTTATAATCTCTTCTCTCTAGTTTTTTTTTTATTCATTCCTGATTCTCCTCCTACTTTTCTTATTCCTCCTCAATCTTCTTTACTAGATCTTCATCTGGGTCATGCCCACCAACTGTGAGGGTCTCTCAAGGCTCTGTCCTAGGCTCTCTCTCTTTTTTGTCTTGCTCTAAACAATTTCACTTGGTTATCTTATCAGCTCACGTAGATTTGATTATCATCTTATGCAAATGATTTTCAGATCTGTTTGTCTAACCTTCTTCTTTCTCTTGAACTCCAGTCATATCTCCAGCAGCCTGTAGATATCTTAAACTCAACATGTTCAAATCTGAACTCATTCTCTTTTCCATGAACCTCCTCCCCTTATAACTTCACCATTACTGGTGGAGGTAGGACTACACCAAGGGTGGGGAACCTGGGACCTCGAGGCCACATGTGGCCCTCTAGGTCCTTAAGTGCATCCCTTTGACTGAATCCAAACTTCACAGAACAAATGAAGTTTGGATTCAATCAAAGGGCCACACTTGGGGACCTAGAGGCCACATGTGGCCTTGAGGCCTCAGGTTGCCCACCCCTGGACTGTACTCTTAGATACCCAGGTTTATAACATTGATTTTATCTTTAATTTCTTACTCTATCTCATGCTGCCCCCCATATCCAGTCTGTTGCCAACTCCTGTCAACTGACCTTGTCATCTCCTTATTGTTATTCAATAAATTTCAGTGACTCCTTATAACTTCTAGGATCAAATATAAAATCCAGTTTGGCTTTTAAAGCCCTTCTTAACTTTCCAGTTTTCTTATGTCTTCCTTCCTCATTCGCTCCATCCTCCCTTCCCCCTTCCTTCCTCCCTTCCTCTCTCCCTCCCTCCCTTCCTTCTTCCTCCTCCTTCCTTCTTTCCTTCCTTCCTTCCTTCCTCCTTTTCTCCCTCCCTCCATCCTTCCTTCCTTCCTTCCTTCCTTCCTTCCTTCCTTCCTTCCCTGAACTATATGATCAATGATTTCTTTGCTATTGCTCAAACATGACACTCCATCTCTCAACCTTAAGCATTTTCCCTTGCTGTTCCTCATGTCACGAATGTGCTCTCTCCTCATCTCTGCCTCTGGGATTCTCTTGCTTCCTTTAAGCCTCAGTTAAAGTCCAACCTTCAGCAAGAAGCCAATCCCAGTTCTCCTTAACCTTAGTGCCTTCCCTCTGAGACCACTCCCAATTTATTCTGTGTATATCTTGTTTGTATATATTTATTTCTTCTATTACACTGTGAGCTATTTGAGAGTAGGGATTGATGTTTTTAACCTTTCTTTGTATCCTCAGTGCTTAGAACAATGCCTGCCACTGTTCTAGGTACTTAATAAATATTTGTTGACTTCCTAACCAATTGGTTGGCTTGGACTTTTGGGAGGGCAGGATCTTGTCATAGGTATCATCCTGTTTGCATTGGCTTAAAAAGAGGTTGGTTTCTTAACAGTTTTCTTTCTGCCTTTCTTTCATGGAATTGTTGAGACCCTTCCCATACTCCTGAACACTAATCAGGGGCTGCTAAGTTCTGCTTTTCAGTGCAAGTACATGGCGTGTTGCGTATTTTTGTTCATAGGGTCCATGCCAACAGTTCATGAGTAATGCCGGTTTTGAAGTTGGTCTTGTAAATAACCCAAAATTCTAAAGTCCTAGAATTTGTCCTAGTCACAGGAGATGTATTTGGTAGCAATATCCTCAGTGCTTAACTTGCAAGGAAAATTTTTGAGCTTCAAAGTTTAAGGATCTAATCTCCTATCCAGAAAAAGAAAATTTTCTTCATAGCATGCCCCTTGGAAAGAGAATAGGATTCCCAAATCTTCCATCCCCATACAACTGAAGATATACCAAGGGGCTCAAGTTACACTATGAGTGAGCAAAAGACTTCCACTTTGCTCTCTGTTATTATCATGATTTATTTAGATAATGTACATCAGATGATAAGGGGATCTATGAACCTCGATATATGTGATCTTTCCAGGCTGGGATTCCATGCCCTCAGAGGCTATGAGGTTTAATAAGGACTCATCAGAGTGTTTGATCATGGCTTGTATAACCGATACACAGTGTGTTTCCATTCTGGGTAGCACTACAAATCAGGAGCAGGACCAAGGAGTAAGCTATGTTGGATGGATGTTGTGGAAAATTGATACATTCCAGAGAGAGAGATAAGAACTAACTTGACTATTAGTGGACCACTATGAGTTATATATGTGTTTTCCATATGTGTTTATGGACTCCTAAGAATCTTTTGCATTTTTGGTGGGGTGAAATTAATACTGTGAACAAGATACATTTGTTACCCTGAGTTTTTGTATGAAAGCTTTAGACCATGTTATACCTATTTTCAGAAATCTAGACACACACAGTATCTAAACGATATTAAGAGCTCTCTAAAAGTAAACTTTGGATGAGAGCTATATGAACCAAAGAGAGAGTGTTCTTTTAGGGCCAGCTATAGGAAAAACATAGTCTATATAAACAGGGTTTGGGGATACTGGGTTGCAGTTATGCAAATGTGAACTATGACGATGACGATGATGATGATGATGATGATCTGACTTCTACATGATTATACTTCTACATATACTTTGATAATAATAGGAGTTGGCATTTCTATGGTGCTTCACAAAATGCTATACATACATTTCCTCATTCGATCATCACAATAGTCCTCTGAGGTAGATTATACAAACAATACTATCCTCATTTTACAGGTAAGGATATAGAACTTATGAGAAATTAAGTGGCTTTGCCAACTCGTAAGTGGTTGTCAGTCAGTCAAGAAGTATTTATTAAGTGATTACTGTGTGCCAGGTACTGGTCTGAGCCCTGGGGATACAAAGAGAAGCTGAAAACCAAAAAAACCCCAAACCAAAACAAACACCCAAAAAACAAAACCCAGCCCCAGTCCTGCTTTGAAGGAACCCATAGTTTAATGGGGGACTCAACAGAAACTTTATCTGAAGACAGCCCCTATTTAAATTGGGGGAAGCCTAGTCACTGAAACTTATTTAATAGCTGTGTTTTGTTCTCTTGTCAAGGTTACAGTAGACGTGTGTACTCCCTGCAAGGATTCCAACCTGGAGGGGAGAGACAGAGAGAGAGAGAGAGAGAGAGCGAGAGAGAGAGACAGAGAGAGAGAGACAGAGAGAGAGAGAGAGAGAGAGAGACAGAGAGAGATGGAGAGAGAGAGAGATGGAGAGAGACAGACAGAGACAGATCTACACACACACACACAGAGGGAGAGAAGAGAGAGACAGAGAGAGATTCAGAGACAGAGAGAGAGAGAGAGAGAGAGAGAGAGAGAGAGAGAGAGAGTGAGAGATGGAGAGAAAGACAGAGAGAGACAGAGAGAAAGGCTGGATCTGGAGTCAGGAAGACTTCAGTCTGGCTGGGCAAGTCATTTAACCCTCTTTTTATTCTAGTTTCCTCATCTGTAAAATGGCGATGCTTGTCCTTACCTCAAAAGGTTGTTGTGAGGATAAAATGAAATATTTCTAAGGCATTTTGAAAACCTTAAGCCATGATACAGATATTACTATTATTAACTGTAGTTTAATATAATTAATTTCTTTTGAAATCCTATATATTGCCTTTTATTCATTTAAATCATTATTCTGAGAAAGAGTCCCATGGGATTCACCAAACTGTCAAAAAGGTCCATGACAAAAAATGTCTATAGGGGGCTAAAAAATTTGAAATTACACTTCATTGTCATGTGACTTATCTTGTTGATAGGGAGAGTCTCTTAATCAATCCATTACATAGAATTTTAGGGTTTATAAAGTTCTTTCCTCAACACAAAACTATGAGATAATACAAATATAACTATCTCTCTTTTACAAATGAGAACATTGAGGCTCAGAGATATTAAACTACTTTCCCAAAATAATAGAGCTAGTGTCAGAGCTGACATTTGTCCCTAGGTCTTCTATTTTGTTCCCACTAAATGAAATTTCAAATGATCCTTTGATTATTGTACTTCAGCTATGGGCTCAGCCCTATAGTAGGCACTGAAGGAGATGCAAACACAATGTATGATACTTTCTCTGCCTTATAATCATACTGGGGAAATAAGATAACACATATGAAACAATTATGAAATAGCCCAACTGGTAACAGTTGTGGACCAAAATTTGTTGCTACAGGCAAGGAATGATAGAGATGATTTGATAAACTAAGAATAAACTAGAGTAGCCTTGGAAAGCTAAATAGAAGAGATGAGATTAACCTGGGGCACTGAAGTACATGGGAAAAAAAAGATATAGACAGAGGTAGAAGAGGAACGAGGACATTGAAGGCAGAGAGAAATGAATGTATAAAGGTATAAGGATGAGGGTGGAGCATGGAGTGTATGTAATATAGCCCAAAGAGAGAGGCTATGGCAGGAGGTCACCTGTAGTGGGTTGTAATTCTGGATATTCAACCCTCCAGTCAAACTCTATGAGCACCATCATGAGGAGAAAGAACATTTGACTTTAAGTCAAGAGACCTGGGTTTGAATTCTGCCATTGAGAGTTACTAACCATGTGACTGTGGGCAAGTCACTCCCCTTCCCTCCCTGTTTTCTCATCTAAAAATGGTGGATATAATATTGATATTATCAACCCCACAGGTTGATGAAATTAAGGAAAGTATTGTAAATTGTGTAGAGCCATGAAAATGCACATTATTTTTCTAACACCTAGCCCAGTGCTCTGTACTTAGCAAGCCTGGAATAAACATTTAGGGTATTGAATGCAGAAGAATGATTTATGAAAGGCCTTTAGTTAAAGAAATGGAAAAGAGATGAAATATAACATAGTGGATAGAGGGCCAGCTTGTTGGCCTTTGAATCAGGAAGATGTAGGCTCAAATTCCTTCTTTGACAGATATAGGGTGTGTGATTCTGGGCAAGACATTGAACCTCTCTGCACCCTGGGTAACTCTAAAAATATGTAGGTGGCGGCTCTGCACTGACAGAAGGAATTTCTACACTGGGTGACCCCACCCCTTAATGAAATCCCGAGTACAGACTCCCCCTTTCCTTTCCATGCACCTCCCCCCAACAAAAACCCAAACAGATAAAACTGCAGAAGTGAAGGAGAAAAGAAATTCATTGTTACTCGTTGCAGGTTTTTCTGGTGATGAAAGAACAATTACTGTGCTCTTGTTGAAACAAGCAATAACACAACAAGCAATAATGCCCATAAAGCCAGAATTAGCACATTTATTGGCCATTTCTTCTTCAGCTGTCCTTGCTCTCAGGGTGCCCTTATTTTCATCATCAGCAAGTGGTGTCACACTGCTCTTGCCTTCAGGTGTGTTTGGTGAGCAGCTGCTGGTAGAGTCTTGGATTACCCTATACCAGGAAGGAAGCTTTGTTAGCCAATGAATATGCATTTTGAAACCTACACAGAGAGAGTAAGAAACAAAGTCAGGGGTGTGCTGGAGCCATTATAAGCTGGTCTTGGGGGCCAATTGTTAAGTTTTCATTGTGGATATGTACCATCTCAGAATTCATCAAATGCAGTAAATTGAAGGCAGAGCCAAGATAGCAGAGTAAAGGCAGAGACTCGCCAGAACTCTCCCCCAAACGCATCAAAATACCTTTAAATAATGACTCTAAACAAATTCTAGAGTGACAGGACCCACAAAAAGATTGAATGAAACAATCTTCTGGCCCAAGACAACTTAGAAGGTTGGTGGGAAAGTTCTGTTGCATCAGTGTGAGAGAGGAGTATGGTCCAGTACAGTCCACACCAGTGCAGACTGGATCCCAGAAAATCAGAGGCAGCCCTCAGTGACTAATCAGTGGGAGCAGTAGCAATTTCCAGATCTCTCGGTCCACAGATGGTAAAGTGATTGGACAATGGGTCAGAAGGAGATTTACAATAGTCTCTTTGCTGACACCAGGGACAGGACTGTTGCATTGCCTATACCTGGATTTGGATCTCAGCCCTGGGTCTTAGTTCCAGTGGGAGGAGGAGTACTAGCACAGCAGAGCTTGTGGCCTCAGGAGATCAGGGACCCTGGTTACAGTTCCAGGGTTCAAAAGAGTGCTTGTGGTCACTCCTAAACCAGTGCACAGTACAGGAGAGTAGTTAACACATCTGTCCTTAGATCATACCACCTTGGAAGAGCCAAAAATTTACAGGTCTCCAGAGTTTCCTCCCCAGAAGGAACATAGCTGCACAAAAAGAAACACAAACTTGAGACAGAATTAAAAGTCAAGAAATAGGCTGGAAAATGAGCAATCAAAAGAAAAAAATTCTGACCATAGAAAGTTACTACAGTGACAAGAAAGATCAACACAGACACTCAGAAGAAGATAACAAAGTCAAAGCTCCAGCATCCAAAATCCAAGAAAAATATTAATTGGTCTCAGGCCACAGAAGAGCTCAAAAAAGATTTTAAAAAATCAAATGATAGAAAAAGAGGAAAATTTGAGAAGAAAAAGGAGAGTGATGCAAGAAAATAATGAAGAAGATTCAGCAGCTTGGTAAAGAAGACACAAAAATTTCTGAAGAAAATACCATCTCAAAAAACAGACTAGGTCAAATGGTAAAAGAGGCACAAAAATCCAATGAAGAGAAGAATGCCTTGAAAAGCAGAATTGGCCAAATGGAAAAAAGATATACAAAAATTCACTGAAGAGAAGAACTCTTTAAAAGGTTGAATGTGCCAAATGGAAATGGAGGTACAAAAGCTCACCAAAGAAAACAATTCCTTAAAATTTGGAATTGTGAAACTGGATGCTAATGACTTTATGATATCTCAAGAAATAATCAAACAAAATCAAAGGAATAAAATATCAAAGAAAATGTGAAATATCTCATTAGAAAAACAACTGACCTCGAAAATAGATCCAGGAGAGATCATTTAAGAATTATTGGACTACCAAAACATCTTTATCCAAAAAGGAGCTTAGACATCATCTTTCAAGAAATTATGAAGGAAAACAGACCTAATATTCTAGAACCAGAGCATAAATTGGAAATTGAAAGAATCCACCAATTGCCTCCTGAAAGAGATCCCCAAATGAAAACTCCTAGAAATATTATAGCCATATTCAATACCTCCCAGCACAAGGAGAAAAATATTATAAGCAGCCAAAAAGAAACAGTTCATACATCATGCAGTCACAGTCAGGATAACACTAGATTTAGCAGCTTCTACATTAAAGATTCAGATGGCTTGGAATATGATATTCTGAAGGGCAAAAGAGCTAGGATTACAACCAAGAATCACCTACCAGCAAAGCTTAGTATAATCATTTTGGGGAAAAATGGACATTCAATGAAATAGAGGACTTTCAAGAATTCTTGACGAAAAGACCAGAGCTGAATAGAAAATTTTACTTTCAAATACAATATGCCAAAGAAGCATAAAAAGGTAAACAGAAAATAGAAATCATAAGGGATTTGATAAGGTTAAAGTGTTTACATTCCTACATGGGAAGATGATATTATAACTCCTAAAAACTTTCTCATTATTAGGTCAGTTAGAAGGAGTATACATAGAAAGTATAGGTGTGAGTTGAATGCAATGGTATGATTATCTTTAAAAAAATAAAATTAAGGAATGAGAAAGATGAACACACTAAGAGAAGGAGGAATGGAGAGGTAGACTGAGATAAATTATCTGACATAAAAGAGGCTTAAAAGATTTTACAGTGTGCGGGGAAATGGGGGAAGTGGAGAGGGGAAGACATAAACCTTACTCTCATTAGAACTCTCTCAAAGAGAGAATAATATACACACCTAGATGGGTATAGAAATCTATCTTAATATACAAGAAAGCAGGAAGGTAATGAGATAAAGGCGAGGAGAGCTGAGAGAAGGGACAGCAATTTGGGGGAGATAAAGGTCAGAAGCAAAACACTTTTAAGAATGGACAGGGTAGGGTAGAGCCAAGATGGTAGCTAGAAAGCAGGGACTTGCTTAAGCTCTCCCCCAAATCCCTCCAAACACCTGTAAAAATGGCTCTGAACAAATTCTAGAGCTGTGGAACCCATGAAGCAGCAGAGGGAAGCAGGTCTCCAGCCTAGAATAGCCTGGATAGTCACTGGGAAGGGTCTATTGCACGGTGCTGGGAGCTGAGCATGGTTCAGCATGGGCCATGCCAGGACAGACCAGACAGGTCTTAGGGCCTTAGGGCCATGGAGCAGGCCTTAGGGCCATGAATCATTGAGTTGTGGCAGTTACCACACTTCTTAACCCACAAACGCCAAAGACCAAGGAGCATGTTAGTGGGAAAACTGCTAGATAGGTTAGAAAGTGGTCCAGCTCCAGCCCTAGGCATGGCAGAGGTGGTAAGGTGGTGGAGCTCCAACGTCAGCTGCTTCCAGAATTCCTGGCTCTCACAGTGAGAGGAATCAAGCAGCAGACTAGAGTGGGAGTGCAGGGCTTGCTTTTCCCTTCTTGGATCTGGGTTGCAATCCTGTTGGGTGTTCTTGAGGGAGGAGGAGCACTGCTGTGGCAGAGCGTGCAGTGACAGTGGAGTAGAAGTACTTCTGAAAACAGCAGTTCAGCCCCTTCAGCACTCTCTACTCTACAAGTCACACCCTTACAAAAAGCTCAAAGGTCAAATAGTTGGCTGGGAATATGACCAGGCAGTGAAAAAGGACACCGACTCAGACTCAGACTCAAACCCTAGAATCTTTTTTTGGTGACAAAGATCAAAACATACAGCCAGAAGAAGTCAACGAAGTCAAAGAGCCTACATCAAAAGCCTCCAAGAAAAATATGAATTGCTCTGAGGCCATGGAAGAGCTCAAAAAGGATTTGGAAAAGCAAGTAATAGAAGTAGAGGAAAAATTGGGAAGAGAAATGAGAGTGATGCAAGAAAACCATGAAAAAAAGTCAACGACTTGCTAAAAGAGACCCAAAAAATAGTGAAGAAAATACCACCTTAAAAATTAGATTGGAGCAAGTGGAAGCTAGTGACTTCATGAGAAATCACGATATTATAAAACAGAACCAAAGGAATGAAAAAAATGGAAGACAAAGTAAAATATCTCATTGGAAAAAAACCACGGAACTGGAGAATAGATCCAGGAGAGATAATTTAAAAATTATTGGACTACCTGAAAGCCATGGTCAAAAAAAGAGCCTAGACATCACCTTTCAAGAAATTATCAAGGAGAACTTCCCTGATATTCTAGAGCTAGAGGGTAAAATAGAAATTGAAAGAATCCACTGATCACCTCTTGAAAAAGATCCCAAAAAGAAAACTCCTAGGAATATTGTCGCCAAATTCCAGAGCTCCCAAGTCAAGGAGAAAATACTGAAAGCAGCCAGAAAGAAAAAATTTGAGTATTTGAAACACAATAAGGATAACATAAGATCTAGCAGTTTCTACATTAAGGGACTGAAGGGCTTGGAATATGATATTCTGGAGGTCAAAGGAGTTAGGATTAAAACCAAGAATCACCTACCCAGCAAAACTGAGTATAATGCTCCAAGGCAAAATTTGGATTTTCAATAAAATAGAGGACTTTCAAGCTCTATCAGTGAAAAGACCAGAGCTGAATAGAAAATTTGACTTTCAAACACAAGAATCAAGAGAAACATGAAAAGGTGAACAAGAAAGAGAAATCATAAGGGACTTACTAAAGTTGAACTCTTTTTCTTACATTCCTACATGGAAAGATGATATGTGTAATTCATGTGACCTTTCTCAGCGTTAGCGTAGTTGAAGGGAATATACATATATATAGATGTGTATATATATATATATATATGTATATATATATATATATATATATATGTATATACATATATATATATATATATATATGTATAGATGGAGGGGACAGGGTGGGTTTAATATGAAGGGATGCTATCTAAAAAAAAATAAAATTAAGGGATGAGAGAGGAATATGTTGAGAGAGGGAGAAAGGGAGAGCTAGAATGGGGTAAATTATCACACATAAAAGTGGCAAGAAAAAGCAGTTCTGTTGGAAGGGAAGAGGGGGCAGGTGAGGGAGAATGAGTGAATCTTGCTCTCATCAGATTTGACTTGAGGAGGGAATAACATAGACACTTAATCAGGTATCTTACCCCCCAGTAAAGTAGGGGGAAGGGGACAAAAAGGGGGGATGTTAGAAGGAAGGGCAGATGGGAGAGGAGGTAATCAAAAGCAAACACTTTTGAAAAGGGACAGGGTCAAGGGAGAAAATTGAATAAAGGGGGACAGAATAGGATGGACGGAAATATAGTTAGTCTTTCACAACGTGAGTACTGGGGAAGGGTTTTACATAATGATACATGTGTGGCCTATGTTGAATTACTTGCCTTCTTGGGGAGGGTGAGTGGGAAGGGAAGAGGGGAGAGAATTTGGAACTCAAAGTTTTAAAAGCAGGTGCTCAAAAAAAGTTTTTTTTTTTTGCATGGAAATGAGAAATAAGATATATAGGGAATGGGGCATAGAAATCTATCCTGCCCTACAAGAATGTAAGGGGAAAGGGGATGGGGGGGGAGTGGGGTGACAGAAGGGAGGGCTGACTGGGGAATGAGGCAATCAGAATATATGCTGTCTTGGAGTGGGTGGGGGAGGATAGAAATGGGGAGGAAAATTGTAACTCAAAATCTCGTGGAAATCAATGTTGAAAACAAAAATATTAAATAATAAAATAATTGTTTAGAGAAAAAAAGAATGTTCAGGGTAAAGTGAGAAAAAGAGACAGAGAGAGAAAGAGAGAGAGAGAGAGAGAGAGAGAGAGAGAGAGAGAGAGAGAGATGAGAGAGATGGATAACGGGAAAAATAGGCTGGAGGGAATACATAGTTGGTAATTGTTATTGTGAAAAAAATTTAAAGTGAGTTCCTCTGATAAGGATTTCATTACTCAAACATATAGAAAAGTGAATCAAATCTAGAGAAATAAGAATCATTCCTCAATTGATAAGTAGTTAAAGGATATGAATAGGCAGTTTTGAGACAAAGTAATCAAAGCTATCTATAGTCATATGAAAAAAAATCTCTAAATCACTGTTGATGAGAGAAATGCACATTAAAACAGCTCTGAGCTACTACCTCACACCTGTCAGAGTAGCTAATATGACAGAAAAGGAAAATGACAAATTTTGGAGGGGATGTGGGAAAACTAAAACACTAATGTACTGTTGGTGAAGCTGTATACTGATTCAACCATTCTAGACAACAATTTGGAACTATGTCCAAATGTCTGTAAAACCGTGCATACTCTTTGACCAAGCAATACTACTAATAGTTCTGTATCCAAAAGAGATTAAAAAATCCCAAAGGGAAAAGGACCTATGTCTACAAAAATAACAGTTACAGCTCTTTTGGGGTGGCAAAGAATTGGAAATGGAGGGGATGCCTATCAATTGGAGAATGACTGAACAAGTTGTTGTATATGATTGTGACAGAATACCATTGTACTTTAAGAAATGATCAGGGTGCTCTTAGAAAAAAGCATGGAAAAACTTACACGAATTGATGCAAGGTTCAATGAGCAGAACTAGGAGAACGTTGTACATAGTAACAGCAATATTGTATGATGATCAACTATGAATAAGTTAGTTATTCTCAGCAATGCAATGGTCCAAGACAATTTTGTAGTATTTACGATGTAAGCTGCTGTCACCAAAAAAAGAACTGATAGAGCTTTAATGCACATCAAAGATACTTTTTCTTTACTTCATTTATTTTTATTGTTTTTGTCTGTTTTCTTTCGCAGAATGACTTACATAGAAATGTGTTTTGCACGACTACACATGTATAACCTCTGTCAAACTGCTCGCCTTCTCAATGGAGGGGGGAGGTGAGGGAGGGAGAGAATTTGGAACTCAAAATTTGAAAAAAATGTTAAAATTGTTTTTTACATGTAATTAGGAAAAAATAAAATATTAAGTAAGATTTTTTTAAAAAAGAAATCATCAAATGCTGCAAATGAGGGTATGATTTGTTGATTGTCCCTAGGCTTTAAAAGTGATGAAGAAAATATTAGTGCCGATTAAACTTTTTAACATTTAATCTTTTTGTTTTATTGTTTATTGTTTATTCTCAATCACCTGTAAACATCATTCATTTTCTAAAGTTTTGAATCCCAAATTCACTACCTTCTACCTTCCCCTCCCTTCTCCTTGAGAAAGCAGTTTTATAAAGAGTGTACATGCACAGTCATGCCAAACATTTCCATGTTAGCCATGTGGTCATACAGCTTCCAATTGAAGTCTTCTGTATTGGGTTGCCCATTATTTCATGGGACAGCCCATTACACTATAGGTCATGTTTGCTGTTACTATGTACAATGTTCTCCTAGTTCTGCTCATTGAACCTGGCATCAATTCATGTAAGTTTTTCAAATGATGGCATGTTTGCCATCATTAAATATTTGAAGGACTGCCTTATAAGAGAGGATTAAACTTGTGTTCCTTTGTCCCAAAGGGCGGACCAAAAAGTGCAAAAAGAAAAAAGCCCAAAGGATAAAGGTGCGAAGAGACAGATTTTGGCTTGAGAGAAGGAAAACTTCTCAAGTTTTCTCTTCTCCAGGCTAAATATCTCCCAGTTGGGGCCCAGAGCTCAGGAAACTCAGTGATCTAAAGTTTTATGGCAGTGACAGAGAAAATGTAGCTGCCATTTTAGACATGTGGGCTGTTGGCTTATTAAAGAAAGAAACACATCAGGTGTAGTAATCCAGGGTTTGACTTGTGAATGCTGCCCCCTGTCTAAGACATTATCCTTGTGTTCCTCAAGTAGTAATTTTCTCCCACTTGCAGCACTGGACTTCTTACTTATGTTCTATCGGGACGTATTTTGGGATGGAGATGGGTAGTGAGTAGAGAGTAGACAGTACTTAAGATAAGATCTTGGTTAGAGCCCTTTAAAAATTTTTCTCCTTTTGGTCAAGCTCCTACTTTGGGCATTATAGATCATGTAAAAGAAAAAGATACATATTGATCTTACCATGTGTGTAACTGTGGAGATACATACATTTACCCATATATTGTATTTACATGTATATTTACATATCCAGACACATACATACATATTTGCATATATAAACACATCTCTACAGATTTTGTGTGTGTATATATTATATATATATGCATATATATATATAAACACATGAGAATAGATCAGCTATAGTATATATATATATATATATATATTAATTATACCATTTTATATCAAAGAAGTTGTCAAGATGTACAAGTACAATCTTGGATTCTCACAGGCTATACTGGCAAATCCTCACTGCTATTTACTAGCTGTGTAACCATAAGGAAGCCATTTTCTATCTCTGGGATTCAGTTTCCTCATCTGTAAAATGAAGGATTATAGGGGTGGGGAACCTGAAACCTTGAGGCCACATGTGGCCTTCTAGGTACTTGGGTGCAGCCTTTTGACTGAGTCCAAGTTTTACAGAACAAATCCTTTTATTAAGGGGATTTGTTCTGTGAAATTTTGATTCAGTCAAACGTCCGCACTTGAGGACCTAGAGGGCCACACATGGCCTTGAGCCTGAAGGTTCCCCTACCCTGCCAGGTTTTCCTCTAAAGTCCTTTCTAGCTTTCGCTTTCTAATACCTTACAACCTTATAAGTTTTGTCAGATCTACCAAGATGAAAAGATTTCAGAGACAATTGTCTCTTGTCTCACTCAGCTGAGTTCATCTCTCTACTGAATAACTCTACAGTTTCTTCTCCTTTCTGCTGGGACTCTCCAAAGTTGCTCTTCATTTTGCTGTTTCTCTCAGCTGCCATCTGCTACTCTTTGGCTTCTATTTGCTTCTAGGGATGACATCAACAATTTAGTCAACAAGCCTTTATTGAGCACTTACAATATGCAATATAAGTTAAGCACAGAGGATTCATATACAAGCAAAAAACCAAAAGATAGTCTTTCCCTTCAAGAAGTTTACATTCTAATTTTTATTAGAAAGCATTCTTTTCAATTTGATGTCCCCAAAGGTCTTCTTTAGCTCTTTTATGATGCAGACACCCAACTAGTTCCATCTATCAAGATAGATAGAAAAATTCTTTGTTTAAAGTCAACATTTTCAAGTAACTCTTCTCCCCCATGTTTTGGATTGTCTCTGTTTAATTATTCTCCGAGTTATGGTTAGAAAATTAATTTTAACTGCTATCATACTTAACCCTGACCCTGGTCTAGGCAAACCACTTCCATGGACTCTGCTAAACAGAACTGCAAATGTACTGGATGAAACCATAGTCAGGATAATCTTTTTCAACCCCCATCATCATGGCTCCTGTGTTTTTTTTGCAAATCACAGGGATTGAATTAGGTTCAATAGACTGAAAAGGTTCAGCAATACTTTTTTTTCTTCTTCCCACCAGCATCCAAAAGTTCTGTGTTTCTTCATGTAGAGAAAAAACCCTAGAGGCTTACTGCAAAAAGGTTAGCCAAAACATGATGAAATTTTTGGTCTCGGTAACTTATGAAATAAGGAACAACTTATGATCTACGCTGTTGAACAGAGGACCCAAATAGATGAAATGAATGTCTAATACAATTGACAATTTTCAGTTGTTCAAGTAAAATTTCAATAGTGATCCCCTTTAGATCATAAATTCTTGATCTGGATGGGAAATAATAGGTTTATTTTAATATAATTGGTTTCCTTTGTAATACTAGATATTTTATTTTATACATTTAAAAAGATTTTTGGAGAGAAGTTCCATATTAGCTTGATGAAGTCTGTCAGGCTGCACCAGACTGTCAAAGGAGTCCATGGCACAAAAAAGCCAAGAACCCCCTGCTATGTATGGTGAGACCCTCCAGATGTTACTGTTTGTCCATAATATTGTTTTAATTGCATTAAGTCCCAAAAGTAATGAAGAGCTTCTTAAATTAGGTCTTTAATCTCTCAAAAGAATTTGGCCTAACTATACACAGGAAGAATAATTAAATAGATGAAGAATTCCTATTGCTTAGGCTATGATAAGCACTTGGATGGACAACCTAAAAAGCTGATATCTATATATCTTAAACCAGTAGTGGAATTTGATCATGAATCAACCCTAGAAGAGGAAAGTGGGTTATTTTGCCTTTGGGAAACCATAAGATTATTTTAATGACCCTAAGATTCTTCTTGAATCAAAAACATATCTTTTTAACACCATCATTCTTCAGGTAATATTATAGGAGGGTGCAAAATAGAATGCTAATCCATCAAGGGAAATGGAATTAAGGATTACCCAAAGGCCAATGGGGAGGCTCATGGTGGGAATGGGTAGGCTGTAGAATGTTACAAATAAGTAATTACATTGAAAAAGTAAGGTAAAATGTTGTCATCAGTGAAATGTATGCTCACAAAATAAGAGTGATTGCAAGATAACCAAGGGACTGCTAATATGTTCCTTTAGTATACTAAGAACATCTAGAGAATGTGAGGAAGGTCTTCCTAGAACATTGAGTAATACAACATTCATGGGACTTTCACAGGATGGGAAAGCATAGGTCAGTTGTGAGCTGCATTTTTGGAAGGAATATCCAAGTTAATGGGATCTCAAATACTTTGGAGTATTGATATAATGGATTAAGCAAGCCAAGCTAAGTACAATGCTCTGACAAGTACCCCACTAAGTGAGACTGGTTTGGCTTACCAGTGGAGCTAAATACTGAATATGCACCAATTTGCAGATCTCTGCAAAGAACTCAGGCCGTGGTTGAAATCTAAAATTGCGTATACTGGGTTGGTGTTATTAGGAATATTTTCCCTCCTTGCACTAGATATGGTATTTTCCCAAGTAAGTGTCTGTCCCATTTTTCTTCAAATATATGAGCACTGTTATTAAAAACAAAACAAAATTTAAAAAAAAATACAAGATTGTAAGTCAGAGGGTTCTGGTCAAATCTAACTGCAACTTTCTTCCCTGAATGACTTTGAGCAACTCACTGACTTTTTCTGGGCCTTATTTTCTTCATCTATAAAATGAAGAGATTGAATGAGATAATTCTCAAGATCCTTTCCAGCACCTGATCCTCGGAACGTGTAGTGACACAAGGTGGTAACCAGTAATAATAATTCCTGACATTTATATGGCATTTTAATGTTTGCAAAGCACTTTACCTACATCATCTCATTTGAGCCTCACAGGAAGTGGGTGGGTAGGCACTATAATCTCCATTTGGCACATTAGGCAACTAAGCATCAGAAGGGTTAAGAAGCTTGCTTGCACAATGCTAGTGAATACCAGGCCAGGATTAAAAGCCCAAATATTCTAACCAGTAGTCTTATACTGCACACTGTCCTTCAAAAAGATTGAAGGAGAGAAGTAAAGCTGCTAAGCTTTTGCTAAACCAGTCTTGTGATAAATCTCAGCTGCAATGAAAAGGTGGGGTGGGGTGGGGAAGGCTTAGTTTTTTTGATAGGTTTTAGTTGAGTGATTTATTCTGCAGCCTCGTGGTCCCAGTGCCTTCTTTGTTTTCCCTCTAACATTTTGTTTCTTTTCTTCCTTTCTTGCAGGGAAGTGATGATGACATGGTGGATAAGAACAAGTGTTGTACCCTCTGTAACATGTCTTTTACATCAGCGGTGGTGGCTGACTCACACTATCAAGGGAAAATCCATGCCAAAAGGTTAAAACTGTTGCTAGGAGAACAAACCCCAGTAAAGGCCACAGGTAGGTCTATGAACAATAACCATCAGGAGATGTTGGAAATAGAACAACGTGTACAGCTCATTAATTACACTCACTATTCAGAAGTACAATTGGTTGGAGCAGCAACTTAATGGTGGACCTTATTAAATGGCTGGATAAGTAGCCAAGTCAAGTAACCACCGCGATTCTTCTTCTTGCTGTCATAACAACCTTCAAAAATTGCAGAAGTTCATTATATCATTTTGCTTTGTTTTGATTCATGGTTTAGCAGCTGAGATTAGCTCTCTATTCACAACCTGGGAAGCAGCTTGTATCCTAGAAGATATTGGGTGTTGGTAAGAATACTGGATTTGGAGTCAGAAGACCTTGGTTTGAATCCTGGCACAGTCACTTAATTGGGAATCTTTAATTTTTAGATGTTCTCTGATGGCTATGTATTTACAAATATACATACACATAGGCATGTATGCCTTAGCATATAATTAACATAATAGCCCCTGTTTATGATTTACCAGTCATATTTTATTTTGAATTTGGGGGTTACTATAGTTCTTCAAAAAATGTTGAATTCATTGATTGTATGACTTTGACACAATCATAATAAGATTAGTTTATCTATTTTCATATTTAAAAAGTAAAGTATTATTGAAACTTTATTTAGCTTTAATATAGCAGACATAAATGTGGACTTTCAATCAATCCAATGAGCCTTTATATAACATCTACTTAATCAGCAAGGCATTGCTATGTGATGGGTATGAAAAGGCAAAAAAAATGGCTCCTGGTTTCAAGAAACTCACCTTCTACTTGAGGAAGTATAACAGGTAAACAGACAAGAAGATGCATGATAATTTGAGGAAGAAGAGAATATTAGCTGCTATGGGCATTCATTAAGAAAGGCTTCCCATAAGAGATGACTCATGAGGTGAGTCTCAAAGGAAATCAGAAAGACCTGGGCAAAAATCCTACCACTGACACATACTATCAACCAACTAATCAATATATGTTTTTAGCACCCCAACTATGTTCCAGGCACTGTGCTAATGATACAAAAGTAGGCAAGAGATAGTTTCTGCCTTTAAGGAGTTCACAATCTCAAGGGATCTGCAGAATTCATTTAATTTCTCAATGCCTCAGGAAAACTGCCTAGTACTTTTCTATTGTCATAGAACTGTGAATTGTAACACTTATTATATATGTTGATCCTATCAGAAAGCAATTATTAAGCACCTAATATAATTTACCAGGGGTGGGGAACCTGTAGCCTCAAGACCACATGTGGACCTCTAAGTCCTCAAGTGTGGCCCTTTGACTGACTACAAACTTCACAGAACAAATCCCCTTAATAAAAGGATTTGTTCTCTTCTGGGAGCCAAGATGTCAGAGTAAACAGCAAGTTGCTCTCATCCTTCCTTGTTGACCTTGAAAAACCCAGAGAATATTGCCCCAGGAAAAATCCTGGAATAATGGAGCCAGCAGAAAGACAGGGTATGACAGTCTTTCAGCTCTGGAGGCTAGGGAGATTAATGGGAAAGGTCCATCTTGCTGTGGCTGGAGGTGACCAGTCCAGGATGGGAGGCATCCAACCCCCACCTCAGTAGACCAGCAGGAGATCCCGAGCCCAAGGGTGGAGGAGCAGGCAAGCTCCAACACCAGGCACACACCACCTCCAGCTCAGCATCAGGTAAACTACCAGACTACTACAATATCCAACTGCTAGCACCTGAGGTGCCAGCACAGAAAACCAGTAACCAGGCCCCTAGCCCCAAGCACGAGAAGTCTGGGACAGTGGCCCCTGGGCTCCAGAAGTAGAGATGAAATTTAAAAGCTGGAAGAAAAGACAAACAATATGAGCAAGAAGAATAAAAAATTAAATGACCATAGAGAAAAATCTTGGTGACAGGGAAGATGAAAACACAAATTCAGGAGAGCACAACGTGATTAATATACCCACGTCTGAAACTTCAAAGGGGAATATGAACTGGTCTCATGCCCAAAAAGCCTTCTTAGAAGAGCTGAAGAAGGGTTTTAAAAATCAAATGAGAGAGGTAGAAGAAAAATTTAAAAATACAATTGACAAAATGGAAAAAAGTAAACTGAAGACAACTCCTTAAAAATAGAATTGGCCAAGTGGAAAAGGAGGTACAAAAGCTAACTGAAGAAAGCAATTCATTAAAAATTAGAATTGGGCAAGTGGGAGTTGATGATTCTATGAGATAGCAAGAAACAGTCAAACAGAATCAAAAGAGTGAAAAAAATAGAAGAAAACATAAAATACATCATTGGAAAACAACTGACCTGCAAAATAGATCCAAGAGAGATCATTTAAGAATTATTGATTTACCTGAGAACAATGATTAAAAAAAGATCCTGGACAGCATCTTTCAAGAAATAACCAGTGGAAATGCCCCTGAGGTCCTAGAACCAGAGGGTAAAATAGCTATCAAAAGAATCCACCAATCACCTCCTGAAATAGATCCCAAATTGAAAATGCCAAGGAATATTGTTGCCGAATTCCTGAATTATCAGATCAAGAAGAAAATACAGCAAGCAGCCAGGAAGAAACAATTCAAATATCATGGAACCATAGTCAGGATTACACAAGACCTTGCATCTTCTAAATTAAAAGATTGGAGGGCTAGGAATATGATATTTTGTAAGGCAAAGGAGCTTGGATTACAACCAAGGATCAACTATCCAGCAAAATTTAGCATGATCTTTCAGGGGAGGAGATAGATATTCGATGAAATCAGGGACTTCCAGACTTTCCTGATGAAAAGACTATAGCTCAATGGAAAATTTTCATCTTCAAATACAAGACTCAAGAGAGACATAAAAAGGTAAACAGGAAAGGAGATAAAAACATTATTCAATAAGGACAAACTGTTTACATCCCTACATGGGAAGATGATACAACTCTTGAGAACTATATCTTTATTATATCATATAGAACGGAAATATCTAGACAGAGGGGGTGGGTTTAAGTTAATTTTGATGTGATGATAAAAAGCCTAATTAAGAGCTGCAAAAAGGTTGTAATGTGAGAAGAGAGGAGGAGGAGGCCGAAAAGGGTAAATTACATCACATGAAGAGGGACAAAGCCATATTGCAGTAGAGGGAAAGAAGGGAGGGTGATGAACATTGTTTGAACTTTACTCTCATTTGATTGATTCAAGGAAGAAATAACATTCTCAGTTAGGTATAGAAACTGAACTTGTCCTATAGGTATTTGGAGGGGAAAGGGGAAAGAAAAGGGAGGGAGGGGGATAGAAGGGAAGAAGTAGTAAGGGAAAAGGGAAAGAAAGGAGAGCTGGTGCTAGAAGAGAGGACAGATTGAGGGAGGCAGCCATGAAAAGCAAAACTCTAATGAGGAGGAAAAAGGAGAAAGGAGAAAGAAAAAGATAAACAGGTGGGGGATAGGGCGGAGAGAAAGACACAAATATTAATCATAATTGTGAATGTGAATGGGATGAACTCTCCCACAAAATGGAAACAGATAGCAGAATGGATTAAAAATCATAATCCTACAATATGTTGTTTATAAGAAACACATTTGAAACAGAGGAATACACACAGGGTGAAGGAAAAAGGATAGGGAAGAATATATTATGCTTCAGCTGAAGTAAAAAAAAAAAGCAGGAGTAGCAATCTTGATCTCTGACAAAGCAAAAGCAAAAGTAGATCTAATTAAAAGAGATAAGGAAGGAAACTATATCCTGCTAAAAGGCACCATAGACAATGAAGCAACATGATTACTAAACATATATGCACCAAGTGGTATAGCATTTAAATTCTTAGAGGAGAAGTTAAGGTAATTACAGGAAAAAATTAACAGCAAAACTATACTAGTGGAGGACCTCAACCTCCCCCTCTCTGAACTAGATAAATCTAACCACAAAATAAATAAGAAAGAAGTTAAGGAGGTAAAAAGAATTTTAGAAAAGTTAGATATGGTAGACCTTTGGAGGAAATTGAATGGGGATAAAAAGGAATACACCTTTTTCTTGGCAGTACATGGAACTTACACAAAAATTGACCATGTACTAGGGCATAAAAACCTCACAATCAAATGCAGAAAAGCCAAATTAATAAATTCATCCTTTTCAGATCGTGATGCAATAAAAATTATATGTAATAAAGAGCCATGGAAAGATAGACTAAAAATCAGCTGGAAACTAAATAATCCAATCCTAAAAAATGAGTGTGTTAAACAACAAATCATGGAAAAAAAATCAATAACCTCATCCAAGAGAATGACAATGATGAGACAACATACCAAAACTTATGGGATGCAGCAAAAGGGGAAGTTTTATATCTTTAAATGCTTACATGAATAAAATAGAGAAAGAGATCAATGAATTGGGCATGCAACTAAAAAATCAAGAAAAAGAACAAATTAAAAATCCCCAATTAAACACAAAATTAGAAACATTTAAAACCAATGGAGAGATTAATAAAATTGAAACTAAAAAAAAAACTATTGAACTAATAAATAAAACTAAAAGCTGGTTTTATGAAAAAAATAACAATAAAATAGACAACCTTTGGTATCAAAAATGAAAAGGATGAATTCACCACCAATGAAGAGAAAATTAAAACAATAATTAGGAACTATTTTGCCCAACTGTATGCCCCTAAATTTTACAATCTTAGTGAAATGGATGAATATTTACAAAAATATAAATTGCCCAGATTAAGAGAAGAGGAAGTAAAATATTTAAATAACCCTTTCTCAGAAAAAGAAATTGAACAAGCCATCAATGGACTCCCTAAGAAAAAATCTCCAGAACCAGATGGATTTACAAGTGACTTCTAATGCGTTGTTGGTGGAATTGTGAACTGATCCAACCATTTTGGAGAGCAATTTGGAACTATGTCCAAAGGACTATAAAAATGTGCATACCCTTTGAACCTGCAATACCACTTCTAGGGCTGTATCCCAAAGAGATCATACAAATGGGAAAAGAACCTACATGTACCAAAATATTTATAGCAGCTATTTTTTGTGGTGGCAAAGAACTGGAAATTGAGAAGATGTCCATCAATTGGCAAAAGGTTTAACAAGTTGTGGTACATGAATGTAATGGAATACTACTGTGCTATAAGAAATGATGAGCAGGCAGACTTCAGAAAAACCTGGGAAGACCTACATGAACTGATGCTGAGTGAGGGGATCAAAACCAGGAGAATATTGTACATAGTTACAGCTACATTGTGTATTGACTAGCTTTGACAGACTTGGCTCTTCTCAGCAATGCAAGGTTCTAAGATAATTCCAAAGGGCTCATGATAAAAAATGCTATCCACATCCAGAGAAAGAATTAAGGAATGCGAATGCAGATTGAAGCATACTATTTTCTCTCTCTCTTTTTTGTTTTGTTTTGTCCCTTCTTTCTTGTGATTCATTCCATTGGTTATAATTCTTCTCTGTGACATGACTAATGTGAAAATATTTTTAATGTAAACGTATATGTAGAGTCTATGTCAGATTGTATGCTGTCTGGGGGAGGGGAGAAGGGAGGAAAGGGAAGAAAATTTGAAACTCAAAAGCTCGTGGAACTGAATTTTGTAAACTAAAAATAAACTTTTTTAAAAAAAGAATTGGTTCTATAAAACTTGGACTCAGTCAACAAGGCACACCCGAGGACCTATAAGGCTACATGTGGCCTCAATGCTGCAGGTTCCCCACCTCTGATAGGCTTCTACTGAGTGCTAAGGATTCAAAGAACTGCCTCTATCCTCAAGAAATGTACAGTCTAACGTGGGGGGAGTTCCCATGTTAGGAGTTCTACAAACATCAAAAATCAGGGATCCTTTACATATTTACCATTTACCTAATTATAAGGAGTAGCTAATTATTGGCTGAGGGTTGTGGATCCAGAATCAGACAATCTGGGTTCAGATCTCAACTCTGCCTCTTATTACTTGAATGATCTTGGGTAATTCATTTCCTATCCATGCTTGGACCTTAGTGTTCCTGTCTCTAAAATTTGGCTTAGATTAAATGGAATCTATGGTTTCTTCTCTTTCTAAATTCTATAATTCTAGGTAAACTCTTGGCCAACTCTATGATTCTGTGGAATAGTGCTTTTGCTGCAGTATAATTAGAATAGAGGGAATTTGAACAAAGTGTAATTGTTTTGTAATCCTCTAAAGAGGTGGGAAATATTTCATAATTATTGCTAGTGGCAGGTTAGTTACCCTCACAGAGGAATTAAAGTTAAGCTTTGCATTCTACCTCATTGTCTAATGAGTTGTGCATAAATCATCTATATAATTAAATGGCCATTTAAAAGGAGGAAAAAGAACATAGTTTTTTAGAGTCTAAGATACTACTGGCCTCTTTTTCCTTACCAGTGCCTCTTTTAAGGAAATCTTACCCTCTGCTGAGGCCAAACAAGACAAATAGTTGTTTGCTGACCATGCCTGAAACTTTCTTGCCTCTGAGTCTTTTTTATTTGCTCACTCATTAATTATTTCATCTTTCCATTCATCCATTCATCTACTCATCCATTCATGCATTTATTTATTGTTTTCTTTATCCAATCAGTCAACAAGCATTTATTAAGCATCTACTATGTGGCACTAGGAGGCACTATGGTAAATGTTGGGGATACAAAGAAAAAGAAAAAAAACAATGCAATGGGATCTGAAGAGTTCATTAGCATGATATGGATGAAGGCTCATTGAAAGAAACCAAGAATAAGAACAAAACAATTTCTTTATAATAATAATTTGGCCAAAGACTACTGTTTTTTCAATGCTTGATGTAATATAGACTTCTATTGTATTGAATAGATGTAGTTTAGAAATGAACCCATCTTTGTTTTATAGGCACAGTTTGGATAATAGCATAAGACAATATTAATAGTTTACATTGCGACATCACTTTAAGTTTACGAACTGTTTTCTTCACAACCCTTTGAGATACCAGTACTAGTACAAGTATTAGTATCCCATTTTACAGATGAGGACATTGAGGTTTGGAAAATTCAACATGTTACAATGAACATGTACCCATTTGATAAAGGCCGTATCTTGCTTCTTCAAAAGGTGTCTTAGTATACACCAAAGAATCTACTCCAAAATAGACAATGGAAGACAATTATCACTTTAAGCATTTTCCTTGTATGTTTAACCAGCCCTTTTGTTTTCTATGGCTAAACTCAACAATTATGCTAAGCTTAGATTTTGGAAGTAATGAGGGAATAAGATGAACAATATCTTTGTTTATAGTCTCTATTAGCAAGTGCTGAAGTTATTATTTTTTTAAATTTCACTTCATGATAAAAATAGTTCTCTGTGAATTTAAATACAACCTCAACACAACAAAATACCAGTTTGTTTTCATGAATTCAAACACCCTCAGAGCTATAAAATGTTTCCAGGGTAATGTAGCAGTTGCTGTCAATAAACTAAGTTTTATTTGAATGTAGCTGAAGCTCACAGTGCCCACACATATTCATCACCACAGAACTGGTTGGAGCACTCTACCCAGTGACTTGGCTGTCACATCTGTAGAGCTGTCCTTAGGTTTTGACAAAGTTAGGGAATTGCCCTATGCTTGTATTGACATCATCTGGATAGCATTTTATCCTTCAGTCAACAAATATGTATTATGTGCCACTAAGTGCCAGACACTGTGTTTAATAAGCACAGGGAATACAAAGAAAGGCAAAAAACAGTCCCTGCCCTCAACAAGCTCTCAGTCTACTGGGGGAGACAATATGAAAACAACTATGTAGGAATAAGCTAGATACAGGATAAATTAGAAATGATCCATAAAGGGGAAGCACTAGCATTAAGGGGATTGGGAAAGACTTCCTATAGAAAGTAGGATTTTATTAGGGGCTTAAATGTGAATCTCTGATTCATCCCAGTGAAAAATGCTCAGGAATGGAGAAGACGAGTATTGTTTGAAGAACAGCAAGGATGCCGGTGTCATTCTATCAAAGAATATTTAGTAAGAAGACTGAAAAGGTTGGGGGAGGGGTGGAGAGGATATTATGAAGGGCTTTGAGTGCTGAACAGAGAATTTTATATTGTATCCTGAAGGTATTAAGAAGTCACAGGAATTTCTTGAGAGCTGACCTGCTCTTTAGGAAGATCACTTTGACGACTGGATGGAGGATTGACTAGATCACTGGGGGAGAAAGGATGATTGCAACTCTGCCATTTACCCTCATGAGGGTGCCAGCCTCTCTCATCCTCTGAACCTTCCTGTTGGCCATCCTATAAAGCCAAAGCTAGGCTTGACTTCAGGGAAAGTATTCCTAAGGGGGCACAAAACTACAGCACTAACTATGTGGTCAGGAGGGAGCTCAAGAGAGCCCAATGAGACCTCCCTGTTAGAGAGTAGTATAACTCTTGGGAGTATGGTGAGCTGGATGGCATTCTTTGTTTGCCTCTGTATTCCCATATTGTATATCTCCCCAGGAAAAGGATTGTGCATTGGATCATACTGTGTGTTGCATGCTTCTGGAGATTTTAGGCATAATATAGAGGATTAGGTTACAATGATGTAATTCCAAAAGGACAGTGATGACTGCTGCGTGGGACATATATTCTGAATCTTGCCTCATTCTTTTGGCCAAAGGTGACAGGATCATAGCAGTCAGAAGTCTTAGGACCCAGAAATTCTGCATATAAGGCAAAGGGGGGTTCTAAAATGTTCTGAGACCCAGATAGCTACTGCTGCAGTGAAGCAAGGTGGGGGTGGGGAGTAGAACAGAGCTAGTGATGAGCACACGATGCCACAAATGGATTCTAAAAGGATTTCATCTCCTCTGCCACCACTCTAATTCAGCTCTCATTTTTCTTGTCTGGTGTGTTGCAATAGCATCTTCACTAGTCTCCCAGGTTTCAAACTTGACCCCCCCCATCTCCATTTTAGATATTATTGATATTATTTTCCCAGGGAATAATTCAGATCTGTTACTTTCCTATACAAAAAAGTAAAAAAAAATATGAAGAAGTGGTTCCATGTTGTCTGCTTCATTGAGAATAGATACTTTAGGGGAAGCTAGGTGGCAAAGTGGATAGAGCGCTGGTCCTGGACTGGAATCAGGAGGATAAGTCATTTCTCTATGATTGGGAGAGAGAGAGAGAGAGAGAGAGAGAGAGAGAGAGAGAGAGAGAGAGAGAGGGAGAGAGGGAGAGAGGGAGAGGAGAGAATAGATACTTTAACCTGGCATTCAAAGCCTGGTTCCACTTTACCTTGATGTATTTATCTCTCAAAAACATAATTTTGGCTCAGGGAGTATTCCAAGAATACGTTCCACTCTTTTCTGCCCCTGAGCCCTTACTAATGTTGTTCATCTTTTCATTCAACAATAAAATTTATTAAAAACCTACTGCTGTAGAAAACACCATGCTAAGTGCTGAGGGAAACACAAACAAATGTAGATGGACCATACTGTACATAGAGGATTTTTGGCAAAGATACTGGAGTGGTTGCCATTTCTTTCTTCAGTGTACAAAGGCAAGCAGAGGTAAAATGACTTGCCCAGGGCTGAATTTGCACTCAGGTCTTCCTGTCTCCAGGCCCTGCACTCTGCACCATGGCTCCACCTAGCTGACACAAACAGAACTTAGACACAATCTCTGCCTTCCTGAAATCTTACACCTTAGCCATTGCTCTGTCTGGAGCCCACTACATGTTGAAAAAATCTAACTATATTTAAGCGCCCAACATAAGTACCAGCTTCTCTATATAAATTTTCTTGATTGCATGTGATCTAGTCCGACTGTGGGAACTTCCTTTCTACCTGCTTTATTGCATTTGCCATTTTCTGACTTATTGTTAATGAATACTTGTCTCAGTCCTCTTTTATTAGATTTTAAGAACTTTTAGGACAGGGACCTTGTCTTAGTCCTTTTTCATCTCATATAGTATCTTATATCGAGTCGATCAATCAACAAATATTTATTAACTACTTACTACTCATTAGGCACTGTGCTAAATGCTGGGTATAAAAAAAAGGCAAAAGCAGTCCCTTCCCCAAAGGAGCTGAGATTCTAATGGGGGACAGTAAATGACTATATTCATAGAAAGGGTTGATGGAAATTTATCTTGGAGGGAAGAGACTAGCTTCGGGCTGAGATCTCTTATAGAAGGTGAAATCTGAACTGAGTTTGAAGAGCAATGTAGCTGCATTGTAGAGTGTGTTGAGGGAAGCAACGGGTAAGAAGGGCTGGATTAGATGCCAGACTGAGGATTTTCTATGTGATCCTAGGGGTAATGGAGGGGTCACCGGAGTTTATTAAGTGGAAGGCTTACATGGTGAGACCTGAACTTAAAGAAAATCACTTTGGCAGCTAAGTGGAGGATTGATTGCAGTGGAGGGAGACTTGAAGCAGACCAATTAGAAAGCTATTGCAATATACCACATATGAGGTGATGAGAACCTGTAAAAAAGTGGTGGTGGTGTGAATGGAGAGAACACTATTACATACTCAATAAATATGTGTTGAATTGAAACACATTCAGTCAGCATGCAGTGTTTATCTGCTGAGAATGGGAGGGTTGGGATAGGTTGTGTGCTTTCTCTCATCCGTATACACCCTTCTGAGGTTTCATGGGGCCTTTTCATCCCCTGACACCTCTTTCCCTTATATTCTACTTCAAGGTTGCTCTTCCTGTTAATTTAACCAAATTTCAACTAGATATAAAGTTAGGGTTGAAGGGGCCCATATAAGGTGACCATCCGTGGGCCTTGTTCCTTTCTTGGTCTGCCCTGACTACACATTTCCTAATGGACTAAAGCCCACCCACTATCTACCTGGACAAGCCACATAGGTTCAATGTAAGAGCCAAGGACTGTACAAAGACTAGATCTCCCTCTGTCCAAATGAAGTTTTCTTGATATAGTGTGTAGTGGCCCCACGGCATTTCCCTCCTGAAGGATTTCAGCCTTTGTTGAGGTATTGTAGCCCCCCTGAGTGGCTGCCAGGATTCTAAAAGACTCCAACTACAAAGCCCACATGATCTTCTATAAGTGTCTATCAGTGTGACCTTGGGAAATAAGTCAGTTGGGTGACTCACTAATTTGTCTAATCATTACTCATTATTCATGGTATTAAAAGGTAAGGAGGAGGAGGAGAGGAAGAAGAAGAAAGAGGAGGAGGGAAGGAAGGAAGGAGCAAAGGAGGGAAGGGGGGAAAGGAAGGAAGGAGGAAAGAAAGGAGCAAAGAAAGGAAGGAGGGAGGAAAGGAGGGAAGGGGGAAGAGAGGAAAGGAAGGAGGAAAAGAAGATGGAAGAAAGGAAGGAAGAAAAGGAAAGAGCAAAGGAGAATAGAATAAAGGAAGTAGGGAAGGAAGGAAAGGAATGAGGAAAGGAGGATGGAAGAAAGGAAGGAGGTAAGGAAGAAAATGAAGGAGGAAAGGAAGGAAGGAAGGAAAGGAAGGAAGTAAGGAAGGAAATGAAGGAGGAAAGGAAGGAAGGAAGGAAGGAAAGGAAGGGGAAAGTAAGGAAGGAAGGAAGGAGGGAAGGAAGGAAGGAAAGAAGGATGGGAGAAAAGAAGGAGGGAAGGGTGATGGAAGAAAGGAAGGAGGGAAGGAAGGAAAGGAAGGAGGAAAGAAAGGAAGGAGAAAGAAAGGAAGGAAGGAAAGGAAGAAGGAAAGGAAGGAAGGAAAGAAAGAAAATATTCAAACCTACCAGATGAATTAAGTTTGTTGAGACAGGCATGTTTTTCTCTCTTAGCTACACTAGTCATATGGCCTCTCCATTAAAAAATAAAGGCTCTTCAACTGACGTAATCATGGGTTAGGCATAGTTTGAGTACAGATCACTGCTTTTCTGGGCTACTCCATCTGATGAAGGTGAACAATTGGAAGATGTGAACCAGCCCCTTCCCTCACACCCTCAAGGTGCACTTGTTCAGCTGGACTTGCTCACAGTATTTGTTACTATTGTGTTTTCTCCTTCAGATTGATGCATGGTTACTAGGTCCTAAGAAAGGTCTTAGCAGATCTTAGGGAAAAAGGCTGTCTGCTGATCCCTGAAATCCCATCAAAATCTGAGTTCTGTAATTCTGTGATTCTAGTTGTAAATCAAACATCAGAGTCTGTTCTCTGAAAGGCAGGCTGATTTATTCTTCCTTGGGAACCTCTCATTAATCTTTGTGGCTCATTATGCATCCACCCAGGGTTTTTCCTGGGCACATAAGAATCTGGCTCATGTCTCTTAAAGGATTCTCCACAGACAGTCAACAACATTTATTAAATGCTTAGTTTGTTTCGGACAGTCTGCTAAGCACTGAAGAGTCAAATAAAAGCAAAAAAAAGGACAGTCTCTGCCTTCGAAGAGCTTCCTTGGGGGAAGACAATACATAAGAAATGGCTGAATAGGGAGTGGGGAGTGGGGTTAGAAGGTACTCAAATGAAGACTTGGTGGTAAGATCCAAGAGAGTCAGAAGTACAGCTGAGAGAGGAATAAATCATAACCTGATTGGACTTGTCCCCAAAATGGAGGCCCTGGAAGTAATTCACCAATGAGAGAAGGGGGCTGGGATGGCAGAGGGATGTTTCAGAGTGAGAAGGCCCCAGTTACTGAGGAAAGTTTCAGAGTGAGAAGGACCTTGCAAACATAAAGGCTAAGAAAAATGACCCGTGGGACAGGTTTAGCAAAGTCAGTGAGATAAGCCTGCAGCTGGACATCCTGTAGCATTATTAGAGTTAGAGCCTCCATTTTAGTGATCTCCACTTCCTTGCCCTCAGAAATTTGGACCTAGTCCTCATGAAAACTCACAGTCCAGCACTTAATTCCCAGAAGAAAAAAACATTGGATGTTATTCCTAGCAACATGCACTGAAATTAGGGCCTTTGGTGAAGGGAAAATTTCTTCATTTCATAACTTGCCTGGATACCTCAGTGCCCTGCTGCTCATTCCCTTACTCCATTGTCAATATACCCACTATTATTCCTGCAGATTCTTTTGGTCTGCATCCCTCTCATCCTAGCTCTATGATTCTTATAGCTCTCTGCAGGAGGTTTCCAGGGCCTGAAGGTCCTTAAGCTCCTAGCCTTGCTTTGGTGTGTCCCATCATTTACCAGTCTGTTTACATGGTCACTTCCCAAGACTGATTCCATATTCCTCATAATTGTTCTCCCAGACATTTCATTTTGTTACATTATTTGACATGAACCTCTAGCTTTCTTTTATACTGAGTGACGGAGGGGAGATTCCCTTCACTAATAAAATCACATTCCTAAACAAAAGTACACACACACACACACACACACACACACATACACACACACTTCTCCCTTTAACTTTTACTCATTGATTCTAATTTTCCCTCTGGGTAAAATTAGTAGATTAAATCAAATGCTGCATCCACTGTGTTGATTGATGGATGGATGGAGCCACATAGTAAATATTCAGATATCTGGAGATAGCTCTCATTTCCTCTTATCCCCACCCCCGTCTTCTCTTACCCACATCTTTCGTTGGTTGCTTTAGCGATAGGGTCTCTGCTTCACTCATTTGGCTTCTAGTTCCTGTCTTACGGAATTAGTATCTCATATTTGTATCTGTTATAAAGCTGATGGGCATGAGCACCTCTTGAATATTAATAATGATAAAAATGTGGGACAGCATGGTGTCATGGTAACAGAGCACTGATCTAGGAGTTAGGAATCAGCTGACTTGGGTTCTAATCCCAGGCCTGCCACTAATGAGCTGTGTGATTTGGTACCAGTCATTTACCATATCTGGGTCTCAGTTTTCTCATTTGTAAAATAAGCCAGTTGGTTTAGGGAAAAACATGGAATCTGAATTCCAGAGCTGAAAGGGAACTTATTCATTTCATCAAGGAAGAAAATGAGCTTAGAAAAGTGAAAGAATTTATCTCATTTCCCAGGATCTCGAAGGTCCCTCCTTAATCAATGAGTCTATGAAAAAGGAAGGGATAAAGGTAACTAAATTGTGTTGAAATCCTGTTAGTACTTAGTTATGATTCACTGAATTTAAGCTTATGCCTTAAGGTTTTGTTTTGTTTTTCTTTCTTTTTTAAAAAAAATTCTTCCTTTGAGAGCTAAATTCCAAACTCAGTCTTGTTTACCTGATGAAAACTGACAAAGGTCACAAACCAAAATATCCTGCCTTCAGACTGGTGATTTTTTTCCCTCCCTTTTGTACCTAGTGAACCCCTACAAATAAGATAATAGGAATAAGAATGAGACTGAAGTCTCATTCAAAACCCTGCAGAGCAATATAAGCTATCATGAGAACATCAAAGATACAGAATCTTTCAAAATAATATATTAGAATATTTCTTGGTGCAGATGTGTTTGTGAATTATTTAAGGTAAAAAAAAAACTGCAGCCCCAGAAAAGCCATGTGTATTCTCCACTTCTCACTCATTAATTATTAATAAAATTTTAAGATTAGACATACTCAGGCTGGTTAGGCATTATTTTTAGGATTAGCAAGACAATGCTTCTTCAATTTTCTATGAGTCATACATGAGCTCCTTTAAATAGATACATTATCTTGAGCCAAAGAATAGTGTGTTAATAGCCATGAAGCCCCCTCACCCCCTGCCAAACATCCAATTCTGTTTTCTGCCCAGTCATATCTCAAGTTTGACCGGTACCCATGCTGAAATTCCCCTTTGTAAAGTCACCGTAGCTTATGAACACCAGGGGATTGAAAAGTGACTAATATGTTGTATGAATGCATGGTAGATAGCTTAGGAATGGAAATATTTATAGTTTTATTTCCCAATCAAACTTCTTTATTGTTTATTTAATTTTCACTTAAATGAAGAAGCAGTTAGGATATTTCACTTTGGAAGCCTTGTGACACCTGACCTTCTGTTTTACTATGCAACTGTCTTTCTGCTCCTTCAGTAATTTTTTAAAAAGCATTCTATAGCTTATCTTGGGTATAGCTACAACATTAATGATTCTGTGTCAGTTGTTTTGTTAATATCTGATAATATTACTATCAATTGAAAGTTCTAGCCTACAGCTTGTTGAAGTTGACAAATTGCTCTGTGTATATTATCTCATTTGATCTTCACAGAAATTCTGTAAAATAGGTATTATTCCAGGAGTGACTTGCTTAGGGTTACACAATTAGTAAGAATTTTAGGTAGAGTTGGAAGTCAGGTGCAGGAGTCAGGAGTCAGGACTTCAAGGACCTGAAGTCAGGACTTCAAGTGCAGCACTTTATTCATTTTGCCAACTAGCTGTCTCTACTCAATAAACTCCAGTGGTTTCCTATTATCCTCCAAATCAAATATAAGGTACTCAGTTTGTCATTTAAAGCCCTTCCTACCTTTCCAGACACCTTATACTTAACCCTGCCCTCCACTTACTCTATGAACTAGTTGAATCTGCCTTAATACTTCATGGCTACACCTTGTATTTAATTCCATGATTCAAGGTTCTCTCTGAGTCCATTGGTATGGGTACCCTCTGCACCCATGTAAACATCAGCCCTTCCAGTCCTACCAGTAAGGCACTGCATTTTCAAGACATTGTTTTAGGTTTACTAGGGATACAAAGACAGTGAAAAATATTCAACACTGTAGTAGAGAGTCTTCATGAATTTCTGTGGCCAATCGTTCTGACAGTGAGCTTTTCTGAGCTTGACTAGAATGGCTTTCAGATAGTAGACATACACTCCATCACCAGGACTCTACTTCAAGTGTTTCCATCTTGAGGGGACTTGATGGAGCTTTTGATTCTCTGTTAGACTCTGAAAACCTAGGATCACTGGGAGGCAGCATGGCACAGTAGAAAAACAATCCCCATAGGTGACTGTGACCAAGTTGCTTAACTTCCCTGGGGTCAGTTTCTTCATCTGTAAAATGTAAATCTGTAATCTATAAACTTTATATCTGTGATCATAGGAGCCTCCTCCATACAACAATGAGGTGTTTAATGCATATGAATCAAAATTAATTAATTGTGGATGAATTTAAGTTAATTTTGTTTGGGGAGCTCTTTTCAGAATTTCAAAGCACCTTGAAGATTCTTGGAGGTTGCAAAGCTGGTTGGCTTGGCTGAAGTTGTTCTGTATCTGTGCACATGTCAAAGTTGGATTAGCAAAAGAGTGATTGCTTACTAAAGAAGCAAATCACTTAGAACTGTATGCCTGTCATTAAGGTGACTAAGGACAATATTTAATATGGCTTGATTGAGTTGGGAATTTATAAACGTGAAACCAATATTTTGAGATTGGTAGGAGCAGTGAACAATGAGAGAAAATGCCCATGTAAAGAAAGATGGAGCCTTGCACTGGTTATAGTCTGTGTAAATATGTTTAATGTGCACTCCTCTTCTCCTGGAATTCTGTCACACTTCCACTTATTTCCTTTTTCCTTTCCTGATAGAGCTGAGAGAGACAGAGGGAGCTTCAGAGCTTCTCCATAAATTTTCATGCCAGGCACAAAATTGCTTATTTGAGTTCTATATTGAATTAACAAAGATCAGGGTATTCTGGATCTGTTTGAAAGTTACATAAATCCAAATTTTGCATAATGCATGCACTCAAAGTTCAAACAGTGATGCCCATTTGCATATAAGGTATTATATGCTACAGCAGGTCTATCAGCTGATGAGAGTCATTCGGGTTCTTCTAGGATAATCTCTCTAGATCCTTGTTCTGATGGGTGTAAATAATGGGTCTGTTTGTCACAGGCAGATCTACATAATAATAAGATGTTTTTTGTAAGAAAAGATACATTCTACAGTATCCCTACCACCCTGCCCAACCAATCCATGCTTTCTAATGACATCTTTTGCCTACTCTAATGGTTACAGAAAGTACCAGGTGTTTTTGGCATGGAGGAGCCCTGAAGACTCTGAGATCATTATCATTCCTCTTTCAGACTTCATTCTTTCCTTCTTGACCCTATAATATACCTAAAGTCCCACGTTCAAAGCCTTGGCATTATCTTTGATTTTTAGCTCTCCCTTACTTCTCATAGCCAATCATTTCTATTATCCCATCAATTCCACTTGTACAACCAACACCTCTCATATTCTCCCTTCTCTAGTTTTCCTGCCATCATCCTTGTAGAAATTATTACTACTAATCACCCAGACCAAAGCCTTCTAATTGGACTTCCCACTCCCAGTTGCTACTTATTCTATTCTATCGTTCATATGCTATCATTCATACACCAGCCAGAATATTCTTTCTTAGACATAGTTCTCATCAGGCTATTCTGCTAAAATCAAAACAAAATCAAAACACAAGTAAAACAAATAAACCTTCCATATTGCTTACCTGGACATTGAATTGATCAGACGCTTCCACACCCCTGCCTTTCTTGCCTTGTGCTATTTTGTTAACTCTCTGCACTTCAACCAAACTGCTGTACTCTCTGTCCCCTGAGTGAATATGAATCTACCTTTTTCTGTCCCTTTAATCCTGATGTTCCCTTTGTCTGGAATGCCTTCCCTCCCTCTTATCTGCTGTTGGATTCCTACCCTTTAAAGCCTATCCTGAATAATGCCTTCTCTATGAAGCCTTTCTTTTTGTTTAAAGTTAATTAATTTATTTTTAGTTTTCAATATTCACTTCCATAAGTTTTAAATTCTCTCCCCCTTCCTCCCCTTCCCTCTTCCACAAGATGACATGCAATTCAATATAGGCTCTACATATACATTCCTATTAAACATATTTTCACATTAGTCATGTTGTATAGAAGAATTAGAATGAATGGGAGTAAGCATGAGAAAAAAAACCATAAAACAAAACAAAACAATAGTCTGCCTCACTCTTCATTTAGACTCTATATTTTCTTTTCTGGATGTGGATGGCATTTTCCATCATGAGTCTTTTGGAATTGTTTTAGGTCCTCACATTGCTGAGAAGAGCTAAGTCTATCAAAGTCAGTCATTGCACGCTTTGGCTGTTACTGTGTACAATGTTCTCCTGGTTCTGCTCACTTCACTCAGCATCAGTTCATATAGGTCTTTCCAGGTTTTTCTGAAGTCTGCCTGCTCACCATTTCTTATAGCACAAGATTATTCCATTATGTTCTCTACAAAGCCTTTCTTGAATCTCATGTTTGAAAATGATCTTCTACTGCACCTTCTGTAACAGAATGTACTTTATACCTATCATCTACAATTACTACTCCTGTTAGCTAGACAGCATTTTATAGTACTTTTTGGTTTGCAAAGCACTTTACAAATATTATCTTATCTTTACATCAACCCTGGGAGGTATGTGTTATCATTATCCTCATTTTACAGGTGAGGAAACAGAGCTAAATAGAAGTTAAGTGACTTGCCCAGGGTCACACAGCTATTCAGGGGCTGAGGTAAAATTTAAACTCAGGTCTTTCTGACTCCATTTCTCTAACCACTAGATTGCCTGGCTAATAGTTAAAGACTGTTCAGCTAGGCCGGCAGAGACAGATGTATTACAGTATTCCTGTTGCTACTCAGGGGGTATCTTTGCTGTGAAACCAATTATTCAGTTTGGAATAAGGAGACTGGCCCATAAGACGAAGGGGTTCCCTTTTCTCACATTTTTTGGCTCCTATTGTTATCCTAATAAACTTGCACTGTGCCTGCCACGTAGTAGACATGTAATACAGACTGGGTGATTGGTTAAATCCCCACTCTGGTGCTCGTAGGAATTGTTTTTTATTTATTTTATTTTTAATTAGATTTTTTATTTTTAGTTTACAACACTTAGTTTTACATGTTCTTGAGTTTCAAATTTCAAATTTTTTCCCTTCCCTTCCCCCGATGGCATGCAGTCCAATATAGATTCTATGTAAACCTTTGCATTAAACTTGACAATAGTCAAGTTGCAAAGATGAATCATGACAAATGGAATGAATCATGAGAGAGAAGAAACAAAACCAAAAAAAGAAGGAAAAATAGAGCAAATGGTATGCTTTGATCTGCATTCAGATTCTAGAGTTCTTTCTCTGGATGTAGCTCACTTTTTCCATCATGAGTCCTTTGGAGCTGTCTTTGAACCTTGTATTGCTGAGGGGAGCCAAGTCTATCAAAGTTAGTCATCACAGAATCAATATGTCTGTGGCTGTGTACAGTGTTCTCCTGGTTCTGCTCCCCTTACTCAGCATCAGATCATGTGGGTTTTTCCAGGTTATTATGAAGTCTGTATCTTCCCCATTTCTTGTAGAAAGGAATTGTTTTAATTATGACTCATCTATAGGTCCTCCCCATAATGGGAGAGTAGCAAGGTACTCAGTGTACAGTAGGAGTCGAGTGTAGGACAGTAATTTATTTCTACTCACACAAGAAAAGCTAAGAATAGAAGACCTACAATTGTGCATTAACAAAATAGGATTCAATAACTTAGAGCTAATGTTTCAATCTTCAGGGAGATTTATAATTAAACCCCACCAGAACATAAACCAGTTTAAGGACTACTAGTTAGGCATTTTACATTTCACCTTGGATCTACACTGTCTAAACCTTTCATCTTTGATAAAATGGCCAGGCTTGGGCCAATCCTCACGTCATGCTCAGCTAATGTAGAAGCTTTCCTTGCCTTCAGTCTGTTCCTGTTGCTGCCGCAGTCAGTTACTCCTCTCATTGAACCCAGAACTTCTTGAATTCACAAGATCACCCTCAAGCCTGTACCTATCCACACCGAGAACTGTGTTCAGTCACCTACCCAGGAAAAAGTGGAAATGCCTGACAGGATCCCAGTTCACTAAGCTGAGTCCATGATCCATGTTGGGGTGGATTGAAGGCTAAGGGGTTTGGAAAAGAGGTCTGCCCACTCTCCCCCCAAGGCAAAACAGAAACTTTACTACAACCACACAGGAGAGAGTCACAGCTGAGACAAGTGAATGGCAGGACTTTCCCTTTCATATGTTCACCAAGTCTCTTTGTATGTTAGACTCTTCTGGCTGCATAGCCATGGTGCAGGGGGATTCCTCCTCATGTCTCAGTATAAACCCTTCAGCAATTAGTCACACATAATTGTAAGTAGCCTACCTAAAGCTTACATGTGATCTTCAGGAATGAGAAGTAATGACTGAGTATGGTCCATGATAGGGGGAAGGAGGATTAAAGGAGGCCATAGCAAAGCCACCAATTTTTTCCTGATAATTCATCTGTTTGTGCTTAATCTCTTTCTACTAGGGGAAGCTCCATGAGATTAGGCAATTAAACTTTTTACCACTCTTAATATCTAGCACAGTGCTCTGCACATTAGGTGCCAAATAAATGCTTGTGAAAAGTGAACAGACTCAGATAGCCTGACTGGTTAATATCTTGGATTTTATTTTTTACAAATAAATTATTTAAAACAATACATGATCTCTTCATATAAGTCATACTCTGATGCCTCATCCTTCAGACAGTTAATAATTTTATTTATTTATTAAGTGCCTACTATGTGCCAGGCACTGTGCCAAGCACTGGAGTACAAAGAAAGGTAACAGTTGGTCTCTTCCCTCAAGTAACTCAAAATCTAATGTTTGTTCTCTAAGGATAAGGCCTATCTACATGTGGAGGGGCTCAACATCAGAAAGGCAGCCAGAAGCTGAAGAATTTTAGTCACAACAAAGACAAGGCATAAAGAGTTTTCACTTCACAGTGGTAGAGGGAGAACTACCACCAATGCAATCACTTGCTTTGGAAAGCATTACAGTGTAATCAATCTTATGTATGATTCATTGGGCCTGTTCAACAGGCTGAGCAGTTAGAGGTAAATGGAATCTCTTAGGCCTTCCAATCTTCTAAGTCATTTGAGGCCTGACAGAGCATTCGATCAAGGCAACTATGTTTTCCTTTTAAATTTCAGGACAACAACAAGTGACAAGATGATGGTAAAGATTTTTATCAATGAGACAACTGGCATAAGCAATTTTTAACAATCTTTTCAATGACCATATGCTTATCTTTAATTTTTTGGTGATTGAATCATACAAAAAAGCTGTTGATGTCAGCAGTTATCATGATGTAGTTATGCTTCAAATCCAGAAATTCCTCTTCACCATACTTTTGATGGGGGCAGTTGTAGAGTGACAGATTAATCAGCTTTCTCTGGTTACTAGGACTCCCTCAGGCTCATCATAGGATAGTATTGTTATTGAGTCCCTGTAAACAAAATGCCTAGCATAATTGAACTGTTTAGTCATTCAGCAACCACCTATTAAGTGACTTGAGGTGGCATTGCACTAAATATCCAGGATATGCATTTTTGTACACTATCAGTTTATGGAAAATGTGTCTAGTAAGCAAATATTACTTCCTTTAATATAAGACATACCACCAGTTTCTCCTTCTCCTGTATAATGCTAAATTTAAAATGTTTGCCAAATGAGAGACCCCTTATTCAAATAGGATTTGGGGGTTAAATGCTTTATGACATTTAAAATTTGAAAGTCTTACTTGATGCTGATACAGAATAACTTAAAATTCTCTTAGTGATTTCATGAACTCCATAGGTTCCATTACCATTTCTATGCAGATTATACCCGTATCTTCGTAACCAACTCTAATCCCTAGTCTGGGCTTGAGACCTGCATCATCAGTTGCTTATTGGATATTTCCAAGTGGGTGTTCTGCATTTATTTCAAATTCAACATGTCTGAGACAGACATCATTTTCTCTGCTCCCTTCCCCCAATCCGACTATCTTTTTAACATTCTTGTTTCTGTCAGCATAATGCCTGCAACATAACAGAACATTATTCATTCATTGAGAATGTTGAGAAAACCATTACCTGTCCAGTATCCAGGTCCACAATCCAAGATTTATTTTTTAGTTTTTACTCTTTCATCTTATCCCACTTGCGAATAGTTAACTAGTTGCTAAGTCTTCATTATTTGATCTCCAGGACGTCTCTCATATCCATCCCACTCTCTTCACTTGTGCCACAATAACCCTATGTCAAGCCCTCCTCAATTCACATCTGGACCATTATAATAGTCCTCTCAGTGGTCTCCTCCACTCAAGTCTCTACCCTCTCCAATCCATTCTACACATAGTTACCAAAGGACTAGTCTTCATTTACAAGTAGGAACACATCTCTCTTGCTCAAAAATATTTAGCGCCTTCCATTGCCTATAGATTAAAATAAAAACTTTTTGGCCAGGCAGCAAAAATGGACCCAGATAGGGTCTCAGACTATGGATTCTTTCTTTGGTGACAAAGAAGACCAAAACATACAGACAGAAGAAGTTAACAAAGTCAAAGAGCCTACATCCAAAGCCTCCAAGAAAAACATGAACTGGTCCCAGGCCATGGAAGAGCTCAAAAAGGATTTGGAAAAGCAAGTTAGAGGAGTAGAGGAAAAATTGGTAAGAGAAATGAGAAGGATGTGAGAAAACCATGAAAAACAAGTCAATGACTTGCTAAAGGAGACCCAAAAAAATACTGAAAAATATACTGAAGAAAACAACACCTTAAGAAATAGACTAACTCAAATGGCAAAAGAGCTCCAAAAAGCCAATGAGGAGAAGAATACCTTGAAAGGCAGAATTAGCCAAATGGAAAAAGAGGCCCAAAAGACCACTGAAGAAAATACTACCTTAAAAATTAGATTGGAGCAAGTGGAAGCTAGTGACTTTATAAGAAATCAAGATATTATAAAACAGAACCAAAGGAACGAAAAAGTAGAAGGCAATGTGAAATATCTCATTGGAAAAACCACTGACGTGGAGAATAGATCCAGGAGGGAGAATTTAAAAATTATTGGACTACCTGAAAGCCATGATCAAAAAAAGAGCCTAGATATCATCTTTCAAGAAATTATCAAGGAGAACTGCCCTGATATTCTAGAGCCACAGGGCAAAATAGAAATTGAAAGAATCCATCCATCAGCCCCTCAAATAGATCCCAAAAAGAAATCTCCTAGGAATATTGTCGCCAAATTCCAGAGCTCCCAGATCAAGGAGAAAATACTGCAAGCAGCCAGAAAGAAACAATTTGAGTATGGTGGAAACATAATCAGAATAATCCAAGATCTAGTAGCTTCTACATTAAGAGATCGAAGGGCTTGGAATACGATATTCCGGAGGTCAATGGAGGTAAGATTAAAACCAAGAATCACCTCCCCAGCAAAACTGAGTATCATGCTCCAAGGCAAAATATGAATTTTCAATAAAATAGAGGACTTTCAAGCTTTCTCAGTGAAAAGACCAGAGCTGAATAGAAAAATTTGACTTTCAAACACAAGAATCAAGAGAAGCATGAAAAGGTAATCAAGAAAAAGAAATTGCAAGGGACTCACTAAAGTTGAACTGTTTTGTTTACATTCCTACATGGAAAGATGATGTGTATGATTCATGAGAACTCAGTATTAGGGTAGATGAAGGGAATATGCATATATATATATATATATATGTTTATGTATATATATGTAAGTGAATGTGTATGTATGTATATATGTATGTGTGTGTGTGTATATATATATATATATATATATATATAGAAAGAGAGAGAGAGAGAGAGAGAGAGGGAGAGAGAGAGAGCACGGACACAGGGTGAGTTGAAGATGAAGAGAAGATATCTAAAAGAAATAAAATCAAATTAAGGGATGAGAGAGGAATACATTGAGAGAGGGAGATAGGGAGAGATAGAATGGGGTGGATTATCTCGCATAAAGGTGGCAAGAGGAAGCAGTCCTGTGGGAGGAGGGGAGAGGGCAGGTGAGGGGGGAATGAGTGAATCTTGCTCTCATCAGATTTGGCCTGAGGAGGGAATACCATACATACTCAATTGGGCATCTTACCCCACAGGAAAGAAGAGGGAAGAAGATAAAAAAAGGGGGGATGATGGAGGGGAGGACAGATGGGGTTGGAGGTAATCAAAAACAAATACTTTCAAAAGGGGACAGGATCAAGGGAGAAAATTCAATAAAGGGGGATGGGTTGGGAAGGGGCAAAACATAGTTAGTCTTTCACAACATGAGTATTGTGGAAGGGTATACATAGTGATACACATGTGGCCTATGTTGAATTGCTTGACTTCTTAGGGAGGGTGGGTGGGAAGGGAAGAGGGGAGATAATTTGGAACTCAAAGTTCTAAAAACAGATGTTCAAAAGTAAAAACAAACAAAAACGAACAAAAAAAACTTTTTCTGTTAGGCATTTAAATCTCTTCACTATATGGCTTTACAGATTTATCACATTTCATTCCATGCCCTTTATGATCCAGCCACATAGGGCTTATTGCTCATATACCCCAGTCATTTCCCATCCCCATGACTTCCTGTAGGCTAGCCCTCAGGCTCACCTTCATGTCTGAAGTAGTCTAACTTCTTTCAAAGCTTAACTCAAGTTCCCCAATCCCCACGAATTTTTTCTAATCCCCCAAGAAAGTAGTATTTCCCTCTAGTTACTTATTTACCTTATATACTTAAAGAATCAGATGAGATAACATGTATAAAGTGCTTTACAATCCTTGAAGTCCAGTATGCATGTGAATGTTATTGTTAGTATTAATATAGTGTTTTCCCTGTAGAATGTAAATCCCTTTCGGGCAGGTTTGCTTTGTTTTTATCTTTGTATTCCCAGTTCCTGGCACATACTAAACTAGTAAGTGATTAATAAATGCTTGCTGACTGATTGATTAGTAGATAAATCTTTAGGTCCTGCAGTCTAGCTGCCCCTAGCTAGATACTAAGAAAATGCAAAATTTAGATGGGACACTTGTGTCCATTAATAACCTGAGAACAAACACTTGTCTTCATTTGGAGCCAGAAAGTATTTCTGAAAGATAAATTCTCATTCGGGGATTATAAGATTTAGAGCTTGAAAAAATCTTAGAGATCATCTGTTCAAATAATCTCATTTTTCACTTGTGGCCCAGAGGTACATGTCTGGTTAACAGAAGAGCTGGCATTTAAAGTCAGATTGCCATCCAGTGTTCTTCCTTCTACGTGACCATACTTCGCTAGACAACATTTTTAAGAGCTTTTATTATTGGACTAGATGTCTAAAATACCATTCTCCCCATGAAACTACCCTGTTCAGTCATTTCGGTCATGTCCAACTCTTCCTGACTCCACTTAGGGTTTTCTTGGCAAAGATACTGAAGTAGTTTGCCATTTCCTTCTCCACCTCATTTTACAGATGAGCAAACTGAGGTTACATGACTTGTCTAGGATCACACAGCTAGTGAGTATCTGAGGCCAGATTTGAACTCAAGATGAGTCTTCCTGACTCAAGGCTTGGCACTGTATTCACTGCCCTACCTATGTACCTGAAATTAGACTGCAGAGCAGTAAAACATCTAGAATTTCATCCTTAGACCCCTATGCCCTTGTTAGATTGAGCTCATGGGGCTATCAGTGGCTCAGGGGATAAGGACTTAGAGTCAGAGAAAATGAGGGAGATTCAGGGGGGAGCGGAGCAGTCAGTTTTCCAAACTGAAAAGTTTTCAGGAGTAAGGATTTTTGCACTGATTAGTAAAAAATGGTTACTGGACCTGAGAGCTTTTAGTACTAATCTTTAGGAAACACAAGACTAAGGGGAAGTCAATCTGCAGTGTTTTTTGTTTCTTTTTCCCCCACTCCATTCAGCAAGACTTCTTGCTATATTTCTTCTGGTTAATTATGCTGGGATTAGTGTGACCTGTAATCACTGGCATCTTCATTCTGCTTTCCTTTTGGAAGAGGAACTGAAGCAATAATTCTAGGATCTTTCTTTTTCAATTTAGTAGAAGGACTGAGAACATCGATTAGGGAGGCCAGGCGCTAACTTTGCTGCATGCCAATTGTGAACAAATCAGTTTATGGTGCATAATGTTGGTTTATTGAATAAACATTTATTAAGTGCCTAATATGTGCAGGGAATAGGATAGTGTTCAGTGAGGAGAGGAATGAGCTAGAAGTCAGTAAGACCTAGATTTAAGACCTGACTATGACATCTGTATACTGGGAGACCATGGGCAAGTCACTTGGATTCTCATAGATTTCAGATAATACTCTAGAACCATAAGTTGAAAATGAGTTGTTAACATGCATTTGTGGAGGCTGTACTAAATATTTCCTATCCCAATGAAATTATAACTCAGAAATACCTCTCCCTCCTCCCCCCTCCACCTCTGTCTCTCTCTCTTTGTGTCTGCCTGTCTCTCTCTGTGTTTTCTCTCAATCTCCTAGCATTTCTCCTCTCTGTTTCTCAGTCTGTCTCTATCTATCTCTGTCTCTCTGTCTTTCTTTGTCTCTGTCTCTCTCTGTCTCTACCTCTCTCTCTCTCTCTCTCTCTCTCTCTCTCACTCTCTCTTTCTGCCTCATGATCGTTGGGTCATCAAGTTAGAGGTTTATAGGTGGAAGAAACCTCAGAGGTTATCTAGTCCAGCCTTCATATTTTCCCCGTAAAGAGACTGAAGCCCAGAGTTAAGTGATTTTGCCCAAGGTCACAACATAGTAAGTGAATAACACAAAATTTGACCACAGCTTTTCCTAATTCCAAATCTATCACTATATTATGCTTCCTTTCAAGGCACTTCCAATCACAAAGAAATATTTCACAAATTAGAATATAGTTGTATAACCTATATCAGATTGATTACTATCTCAGGGATGGGGGAGGGGAGAGGAGGAAGGATGGAATTTGGAATTTAAAATTTAAATACAAAACTATAAATTTTAAAATTGTCTTTACATGTAATTAGAAGAAATAAAATGTTATTAAAAACAAATTAGAAGGTTGTTATGTATGGAGGAAATTTGAGAGAGGGATGAGAGATCTGGAAAGAGAGGAATCATGTTGAATTGAATAGAGTCAAGAAAGTCTTCTCATGGAGGTCATGGTACTTGAACTAGATATCAGTAGCTAGAAATGGTGAGGGTATGTGCTCCAGAGCCTGGGTTTGGCCAACCTGCATGAAGTGGGAGAAGGCAGATTGATATCTGGAAAGGCTAGTAATACAGTTTGCAAAGCTACTAGAAAGTATAATATATAGTTATAAATCATCTCTAGGGAATTTTCCATGAATGAAAACACAGCACTACGAATGACTTCTTCCCAACAGGAAGACATTTTATGCTGTTTCATGGAGCTGCAGCAAATATCACTAATGCTACTAGCAAATGGAGTAAGGACTTCTAAGTGTAGCTCTCAGAACTGGGAAGATGGGGGTCTTCAGAAGAAGAGGGTACTTAAAAGCTTGAAGGAATGATTACTATTTCACTGCCAACTGCTGAGATCACTTAACCGAAAAGACAAGACTGGGGTGAAAGGCCCACTCATGAATTCTCCCTATTAATTATGTCTTCATTGGTGTGAGCTGATAATCACTGATATCCTTAATTTGATTCTTAGTCAACAGTGATAAAGAACCCATAATACCTGGACCTTTTGTATCAGACATGCTAGGTTCATTGATTAGGATTATCCTCTACTAACTGGTACATAAGGAACATTTTAGTTTCTAGTTTTGGAACTTTCAAAAAATGTAAGAGAAAGAGAGAAGGGAGAGGGGAGGAAGGAAAGAGGGAGGGAGGGAGACAGAGGAGAGAGAGAGAGAGAGAGAGAGAGAGAGAGAGAGAGAGAGAGAGAGTATGTGAATGAAAGATGAAAGTGTGGTGTGTGTGTGTGTGCGTGTGTGTGTGTGTGCATGTGTCCTTTCCAAGTTCCTTTCTAGTAAAATGAACTAATTCGCAGGTAAGGGGGAAAAAGCACATGAAACCTTTAAATTTGATTGCCATAGTATTTAAGAATGTTTAATCATCTCAATGACAGAAGAGGACATAGGGATGCAAGAGTGTTGTGCTGACCAAATTGAAAAAAATTTCTAACAGATGAGTAGAATTGAAGTCATCTTATCCATCTCCTTGTCCCTAGGAAGGATTAACTTTAAACTATTCTAGACAGAGGAAAATCCATTTTATTTAAGTGTACTCCAGTTCATTAATAACCTTCACATTTTACACACCTGTCTCAGAGCCAGGAAGCCTCAGAGGAATGGTGGTGTAGGGGAAAGGGTGGCAGACCTGGAGTCAGAAATGCTGGTTTCAGCAGCTGACACTGTCATTTAGTAGTTATGTGGCTATGGATAAATCATCTAGCTATTCTGAGCCTCAGTCTCCTTAACTGAAGAAGGGAGATGATGATACTGATACTGCCTATCTCACAGGATTATTTCAAGTGTTATTTAAGCTACAAAATGATGGATGGATGAATAAATGAATGAATGGATAGATAAATAATCAATGAACTTTTATTAAGTGCTTATTGCATTCCAGGCACTATGCTAAGTACATAGATAGATAGATAGATTTCCAATCAGTTGCCAAGTCTTGCCAATTCATCCTCCAGAGCTTCTCTAACTTCCATTCCATTCTTTACTCTCCATAGCTACCACCCTAGTTCAGGTACTTAGGCATCTATGCAGCTAGGTGGCATAGTCAATAGAGTATTGGATCAGGAATCAGAAAGATACAAGTTCAAATCTGGCTTCATGCCTTTACTAGATGTTTGACCCTGGGCAAGTCTCTTTACCGCTACCTACTTCAGTTTCCACATCTGTAAAATGGGGATAATAATAGCATCTACCTCCTAGGGTTGTTGTGAGTATAAAAAGTGACCCAACTTTTTTATATTTAATTTCTTTTCAATTTTCAACATTCATTTCCGTAAGTTTTAAATTTTCTCCCCCTTCCTCGTCCCTCCCTCCCCAAGACAGCACACAGTCCAACATGCGCTCTAACATAAATTCCTATTCAATACATTTTCACATTGGTCATGTTGCATAGAAAAATTATAATGAATGGGAGAAACCATGAGAAAGAAAACAAAACAAAAGAGAAAAGAGTCTGCTTCATTCTGCATTCTGACTCCATAGTTCTTTCTCTGGATGTGGATGGCATTTTCCATCATGGGTCCTTTGGAGAAGGTAGGTCCTTGAATTGCTGAGAAGGGCTAAGTCTATCAAAATCAATCCTTGCACACTGTGGCTGTTTCTTTGTACGATGTTCTCATTTTGCTCACTTCAGTCAGGATCAGTTCATATAAGTCTTTCCAGGTTTTCCCGAACTCCACCTGTTCATCATTTCTTACAGCACAATACTATTCCATTACATTCATATACCACAAGTTGTTCAGCCATTCCCCAGTTGATGGGCATCTCCTTGATTTCCAGTTCTTGGCCACCACAAAAAGAGCTGCTATAAATATTTTTGTACATGTGGGATCTCTTCCCATTTTATGATCTCTTTGGGATATAGTCCTAGAAGTGATATTTCTGTGTCAAAGGATATGCACATTTTTACATCCCTTTGGGCTAATTGCTCACCAGAATGATTGGATCAGCTCACAGCTCCCCCAACAATGAATTAGTGTTCCAACTTTTCCATATTTTCTCCAACATTTATCACTTTCCTGTTTTGTCATGTTAGCTAATGTGGTAGGTGTGATGTGGTACCTCAGAGTTGTTTTGATTTGTATCTCTCTAATCAATAATGATTTAAAGCATTTTTTCATATGACTATAGAGAGCTTTAATTTCATCCTCTGAAAACTGCCTGTTTGTATCTTTTGACCATTTATCAATTGGGGAATGACTTGTATTCTTGTAAATTTGACTCAATTCTCTATATATTTTAGAAATTAGGCCTTTGTCAGAGACGCTGGTTGTAAAAATTCTTTCACTGTTTTCTGTTTCCCTCCTAATCTTGGTTGTATTGGCTTTGTCTGTGCAAAAACTTTTCAATTTAATGTAATCAAAATTATCCATTTTGCATTTCATAATGTTCTCCATCTCTTGCTTGGTCATAAATTTCTCCATTCCCCATAAATCTGACAGATAAATTATTCCTTGCTCCCTTAATTTGTTTACAGTATCAGCCTTTATACCTAGATTGTGTACCAATTTGGACTTTATTCTGGTATACAGGGTCAGACATTGGTCTATGCCCAGTTTCTGCCACACTATGTTCCAGTTTTCCCAGCAGTTTTTGTCAAACTGTGAGTTCTCATCCCATAAGCTGGGGTGTTTGGGTTTATCAAACAGTAGACTGTTTTAATCATTGACTACTGTGTCTTGTGTGCCTAACCGATTCCACTGATCTACTCCTCTATTTCTTAAGCCAGGACCAAGTGGTTTTTGTGATAGCTGCTTTATAATACAATTTAATATCTGGTATGGCTAGACCACTTTCCCTAGCATTTCTTTTTATTAATTCCCTTGATATTGTGGACCCTTTGTTCTTCCAGATGAATTTTGTTATTATTTTTTCTAGCTCTATAAAATAATTTTTGGTAGTTTGATTGGTATGGCACTGAATAAGTAAATTAATTTAGGTAGAATTGTCATTTTTATTATATTAGCTTGGCCTATGTATGAGAAACAGTTATTTAGATCTGACTTTATTCATGTGAAAAGTATTTTGTAGTTGTGTTCATAAAGGCCCTGAGTTTGTCTTGGCAGGTAGACTACCAAACACTTTATTTTATTTTTTTTTTTTGCTAGTTTTTTTTTAAAGGTGTTTTATTTATTTTTAGTTTACCACACACGGTTCTACATAGTTTTGAGTTCCAGTTTTTCTCCCCTCCCTCCCCCCTCCCTCCCCAAGACAGCATGAGGTCTCATATAACTGTCATGTATAACTTCGCATTGAATTAATTTATGCTCTAGTCAAGTCGTGGAGAAGAATTTTGACCAATGGAATGAATCATGAGAAAGAAGAAACAGAACCAAAAAAAAAAAAACAAAACAAACAAACAAAAAAAAACCCAAAAACAAAAACAAAAGAGAAGCAGAAAAGGCGAGCATGTAGTGTGCCTCAGTCTGTATTCAAACTTCGCAGTTCTTTCTCTGAATGAAGATAGCATTCTCCATCGTGAGTCCCCTGGAATTGTCCTTGCCCCTTTAGGTTGCTGAAAGAAGCGCAGTATGTCAGGGTTGGTCCTCACGGAATCCACATATCTGTGGCTGTGCACAACGTTCTCCTGGCTCTGCTCCGCTCACTCAGCATTATGTCGTGTAGGTTTTTCCAGGTTGTTACGAAGTCTGCATCATCCCCATTTCTTATGGCACAATAGTATTCCATCACCTTCATATACCACAGCTTGTTCAGCCATTCCCCAATTGATGGGCATCCCTTTGCTTTCCAATTCTTGGCTACCACAAAGAGAGCTGCTATAAATATTCTTGTACATATGGGTCCTTACCAAACACTTTATAATGTCTACCACAACTTTAAATGGAATTTCTCTTTCTATCTCTTGCTATTGGGCTTTGTTAGTAATATATAGAAATGCCGATGATTTATGTGGATTTATTTTGTATCCTGCAACTTTGCTAAAGTTGTTTATTATTTCAAGTAGTTTTTTACTTGATTCTCTAGGATTCTTTAAGTAAATCATCATATTGACTGCAAAGAGTGATAACTTAGTTTCTTCTTTGCCTCTTCTAATTCCTTCAATTTCTTTTTCTTCCCTTATTGCTAAAGCTAACATTTCTAATACCATATTGAATAACGGTGGTGAAAATGGACATCCTTGTTTCACTCCCGATCTTATTAGAAATGCATCCACCTTATCCCCATTACATATACAGCTTGCTGATAGTTTTAGGTAGATGCTACTTATCATTTTAAGGAAGGCTCTATTTATTCCTATGCTCTCCACTGTTTTCAATAGGAATGGGTGTTGCATTTTGTCAAAAGCTTTTTCTGCCATCTATTGAGACAATAATATGGTTTCTCTTAGTTTTGTTGTTGATATGATCAATTAGGCTGATAGTTTTCCTAATATTGAACCAGCCTTCTATTCCTGGTATAAATCCTACCTGATCAAAGTGTATTGCTCTCAGGATAAGTTGCTGTAGTCTTTTTGCTAATATTTTATTTAAAATTGTTGCATCTACAGTCATTAGGGGAAATTGGTCTATAATTGTCTTTCTCTGTTTTGGCTCTTCCCAGTTTAGGTATCATTATTTATTTATTTAATATTTTTAGTTTTCAGCATTAATTTTCACAAGAGTTTGAATTATAAATTTTCTCCCCATTTTCATTCTGATTGACCCATTTCCCAGTCAGACCTCCCTTCTGTCACCCCACTCCCCCACATCCCCTTTTCCCTTACTTTCTTGTAGGGCAAGATAGATATTTATGCCCCATTGCTGTATATCTTATTTCCTAGTTGCATGCAAAAACTTTTTTTTGAACATCTTCTTTTGAAACTTTGAGTTCCAAATTCTCTCCCCTCTTCCCTCCCCACACACCCTCCCTAAGAAGGCAAGCAATTCAATATAGGTCACATGTGTATCATTATGCAAATCCCTTCCACAATACTCATGTTGTAAAAGACTATATTTTGATCCTTCCTGTCCTATCCCCCTTTATCAAATTTTCTCCTATGACCTTGTCAATTTTCAAAATGTTTGCTTTTGATTACCTCCTCCCCCATCTTCCCTCCCTTCTATGTTCTCCCTTTTTATCTCCTTCCTCCTTCTTTCCTGTGGGGTAAGATACCCAATCGAGTGTGTATGTTATTCCCTCCTCAAGTCAAATCTGATGAGAGCAAGATTCACTCATACCCCCTCACCTGCTCCCTCTTCCCTCCCAACACAAGTGCTTTTTCTTGCCACTTTTATGTGAGATAATTTACCCCATTCTATCTCTCCCTTTCTCCCTCTCTCAATATATTCCTCTGTCATCCCTTAATTGGATTTTATTTTTTTAGATATCATCCCTTCATATTCAACTCACCCTGTGCCCTCTGTCTATCTATATATCTGTATCTGTATCTATATCTATATATCTATATCTATATGTGCACATCATCTTTCCATGTAGGAATGTAAAAAAAACACTTTTCAACTTTAGTAAGTCCCTTGTGATTTCTCTTTCTTGTTTACCTTTTCATGCTTCTCTTGATTCTTGTGTTTGAAAGTCAAATTTTCTATTCAGCTCTGGTCTTTTCACTGAGAAAGCTTGAAAGTCCTCTATTTTATTGAAAAATCCATATTTTGCCTTGGAGCATGATACTCAGTTTTGCTGGTTAGGTGATTCTGGTTTTAATCCTAGCTCCTTTGACCTCCAGAATATCATATTCCAAGCCTTTCAATCCCTTAAGGTAGAAGCTGCTAAATCTTGTGTTATCCTGATTGTGTTTCCACAATACTCAAATTGTTTCTTTCTGGCTGCTTGCAGTATTTTCTCCTTGACCCGGGAGCTCTGGAATTTGGTGACAATATTCCTAGGAGTTTTCTTTTTGGGATCTTTTTCAGGAGGCTATCTGTGGATTCTTTTGATTTCTATTTTACTCTCTGACTCCAGAATATCAGGACAGTTCTCTTTGATAATTTCTTGAAAGATGATATCTAGGCTCTTTTTTTGTTCATGTCTTTCAGGTAGTCCAATAATTTTTAAATTATCTCTCCTGGATCTATTCTCCAGGTCAGTGGTTTTTCCAATGAGATATTTCACATTGTCTTCGACTTTTTCATTCCTTTGGTTCTGTTTTATAATATCTTGATTTCTCATAAAGTCACTAGCTTCCACTTGCTCCAATCTAATTTTTAAGGTGGTATTTTCTTCAGTGGTCTTTTGGGGCTCTTTTTCCATTTGGCTAATTCTGCCTTTCAAGGCATTCTTCTCCTCACTGGCTTTTTGGAGCTTGTTTGCCATTTGAGTTAGTCTGCTTTTTAAGGTGTTGTTTACTTCAGTATTTTTTTGGGTCTCCTTTAGCAATTCATTGTCTTGTTTTTCATGGTTTTCTTGCATCATTCTCATTGCTCTTCCCAATTTTTCCTCTACTTCTCTAATTTGCTTTTCTAAATCCTTTTTGAGCTCTTCCATGGCCTGAGACCGGTTCATGTTTTTCTTGGAGGCTTTGGATGTAGGCTCTTTGACTTTGGACTTCTTTAGGCTGTATGTTTTGGTCTTCTTTGTCACCAAAAAAAGATTCCAAAGTTTGAGTCTGAATCTGAGTCCGTTTTCACTGCCTGGCCATGTTCCCAGCCAACTACTTGACCCTTGAGTTTTTCATTGGGGTATAACTGCTTTTAGAGTAGAGAGTACTTTGTTCCAAGCTTGACGGGCTGCACTGTTGTTTTCAGAGCTATTTCTACACAGGAAGTTCTGCCACACCAGTGCTCCTCCTTCCCCAAGAACCATCTACCTGGACCAGATGCAGATCTTAAGCAGGCTCTGATCCGCCACTTAATTCTTCCCACCAGGTGGGCCTGTGGCCAGAAGCAACTGCAGCTGTAGTTCTGTCCTCTGAGCTGTACCACCTCCACTGCCCCTGGGGAGGTGGCAGAACTGAAAACTCCTTTCACTCTGTACCCTGCAGTTTTTCTCACTCACCTTCTCTGTTTTCTTTGGTGTTTGTGGGTTGAGAAATCTGGTAACTGCCACAACTCACTGATTCAGGATGCTGGGAACTGTTCTACCCTGTTCCCGGTCTAGTTGGTCCAGGCGCAGCCCACACTGGGCTCTGCTCCACTCAACTCCCAGCTCTATGTATGATAGACCTTACCCAGAGACCATCAAGGCTGTCCTGGGCTGGAGCCCTGCTTCCCTCTGCTATTTCATGGGTTCTGCAGTTCTAAAGTTTGTTAAGAGACATTTTTATCGGTGTTTGGAGGGTCCTGGAGGATAGCCCTTGGCAAGTCCCTGCTTTCCAGCCACCATCTTCCTGGTTTAGGTATCAGTACCATATTTGTATCATTAAAAGAATTTGTTAAGACTCCTTCTTCACCAATTTTCCCAAATAGTCTATATAGTATTGGAATTAATTGTTCTTTAAATGTTTGCTAGAATTCGCTTGTAAATCCATCTGGCCCTGGAGATTTTTTCCTAGGGAGTTCATTGATGGCTTATTCAATTTCTTTTTCTGAGATGGGGTTTGGGATCCAACTTTGAAAGCACTTTGCAAATCTTAATGTATTATCTAAATGTTTTTTCTTGTTATCATTATCACCTCTTGCCTGGACTATTGTAATACCCTTTTAATCAGTCAGTATCTCTCCTATCTTTCTCTCTCTCTCTTTTGCTATGGTCTATCCCCAATACAATTACACATATGGCTTTTTCTCAGTCCTCATACTTTTGATGAGGTCGATCACATCCTCCTAAATATGCTCTCTTCTCTGGGTTTTTGTAATATTGCTCTGTCTTGCTTCTCCTCCTAGCTTCCAAAGCTCTGTCCTAGGTCCTGATATGTATTGTCTTCCCCTACTGTACACACACATATACACACATATCCATATACACATATACACTTACATATATATGTATGTATATTAATTTTCCTCTAATTACAACCACCACTGTTCAGGCTTACAATACTTCTTACCTGAACTATACTGATCTAGCCTTCTAAGTGGTCTCTTCTGCCTTAAGACTCTACCCACTCCAATCCGTTTTCCACACAGGCACTGAAGTATAGTTCTGACCATGCCACCCCCAGCTTTACAATTATTATCTCATTTGACCTTCACAACAACCCTGGCATGTAGGTGCTATATTATTATCCTCATTTTACAGATGAATAAACCAAGGAAAACAAAGGTTAAGTGACTTGCCCAGAGTCATACAGCTAGTAAGTGTCTGAGGCTGGACTTTAGTCCCAGTGTTCTATCTATTATGCCACCTAGCTGTCTCTCTCCAGTGAACTCCAGTGGCTCCCTATTACCTCAAGAATCAAGTATGAGGTCCCCTGGCATCTAAACCTCTTCACAATTTAGCTCTTCCTACCTTTGCAGTCACCTTGCCCTTATCCTCCCTTCTACTTTAAACTGATTCATTTGTGATTTCTCAATTAGGGCATTTCAACTCCTCTCATGGTGCTTTTGCCCTGAATGTCTTCCATGCCCAGGATGATCAAATCCTACCTTCTTTTATTTAAAGGTTTGCAAAGCACTTTGTGAAAAACTATTAAGGCTGGCATTATAAGTACAATAATAGTCATTTATAGATATATTTCTGAAGCTTAGAAAGTAACTTCCATCCCTATTCACAAAGCTAGGATGTGTTTGAGGCCACATTCATACTCACATTTTCAGATGGCTTGTCTGTGGTTCTAACTGTGCTATATGGTCTCAAACTAAAAGAAGAAACTGTGGCACCATTTTCTTGTGAACAGAGCACAAGTTGAGATGTCAGGGATGTGCACAAAATAAAAGTGTAAGAGTAAACTCAATAGTGAGCACACCATTCTGTCTAACCATTGATGGCGTGTGCCCTTAAAGACTCAAGTTCTACCTTCTCCAGGTCTTTGTACATCTCCCCGGCTACTAGTATCTTTCCCCTTAGATTACCTTCCAGCTACTTTCCCTATAGATATTCTCTATACTGTATTCCAAGTCATTTACATATTGTCTCCCCCTTTACAATGTAAGCTCCTGGAAGGCAAGGTCTATTTTTGCATTTCTTTGTATCCCTAGTGCTTAGAACAGTGTCTAGCACTTAGTATTTGATTAATGTGTTCTTTGATTTGACTTACTCAAGGTTGTGCTCTTCTGGCATAGCCTTTGAGAGAATCTATTCATTTCTATGGCAGCAAGGTCACACAGTGGCCTGTTCAAATCTGGCCTGTTCAAATCTGGCCTCAGAATCTTAGTAGTTGTATGATCCTGGGCAAGTCACTTAACTCTGCCTCAGTTTCCTTACCTGTCAAATGAGCTGGAGAAGGAAATGGCAAACCACTCCAGCATCTGCACCAAGAAAACCCCAAATCAGGTCACAAAGAGTCACACATGACTGAAACAACTGAACCCCAACAATAATGGGAAATAGGTATTAGACTTGCTATTCTTTGCCCAGTAGAGCAGAATAGTCAAAATGGTGTTGACTGACTGAATGAATGACTGGACAGCAGCATCCATTTCCATGTCACATTGAAATATTAGGGAAATTGTATTATATATAATGCAGGAGGCACTATTGCTTAGTGGATAGAGTACATTGGCTTTAGAGACAGCAAAATCGGGGTTTAAGTCCTAATGCATAGTGTATATATGAACCTGGGCAAGTTACCTATTCTCTTCATGCCTCCAAGCAATTCCCTAAGTATAAATCATAAAGGAGTTGTTCATCTACAATCATAGAGGGAATTTCATCACCCTATCATGGTCCTCTCCCCCATGTGTTCTTAATTTTAAATTGTCATCATCATTCTTACTAACTTGATATGGATCTGTGATTTCATAGATCTAGGGAATTCCTGGTGTGGCAACTCCTTCCATCTGGGAAGATTGGCAATTCTTCTGTAGTTAATACTCCTAGAGAATCCCTTGGGATCACTGGGAGCTTGAATGATTTGCCTATGTTCATATTGCTTCTATGTGTTAGAGATAGGCCTTGAACCTGGTTCTTCATGACATCAATGTTAATCCTCCTAGAAGTACAAATATCTGTCTATATTTGTTTGTTCAGTCCTGTTCAACTTTCCGTGACTCCATTTGGGGTTTTCTTGGTAGAGATACTGGAATGGTTTGCCATTTCCTTCCCTAGCTCATTTTACAGATGAGGAAACTGAAGAAAACAACATTAAGCGCCTTGCACAGGGTCACACAGCTAGTAAGTGTTTGAGGTCAGATTTGAACTCAGGTCCTCCTCCTGATTCCAAATTTGGCACTCTATCCACTGTACCCCGTAGCTACCATTATATCTATAAGTCTCTCTCTCCCTCTCTCTCTCTCTCTCTCTCTCTCTCTCTCTCTCTCTCCCCCCCCCATCTCTCCATATATACATATGTATTTATTCTCATATACACTCACACTTAACCTTGAAATGACCCACAAAACACTCTAAGCTGATTTACGTGAGTAGAGGGAGTTCCCTTCACTGACGAAACTTTAAGTTTCTCTCCCCTCTGCCCCCACCCCAGCTAAGGACATCTATATTTACATGGAAACATTTCTTTATCTAATTTAAAGCCTCCTTTTCCAGTTTTAGGTTCTCTTATTCTGTCTCCAATAGATAGAGAGAGCAACTGGCCATCATCCAACTATTATAATCCTCTATGTACTTGAGGTGTTAGGAAGTTGCACTTTTGCTTCATATCTCTTGGCTACATAATTCCAAATGCTTTAACCTTTACTCAAAACCTTTTTTTAATTTAACTGACTCCACAATAGTCCTCTTTGCCCTCTCAGTTGTTTCACAGAATAGTCTGAAAACAGATAAGCAGCTTTGGAAGGATCTTGAGTTGCTGCAGTTAAATGAAACTTACTATTAGTTGCATGTATGTATTTCTAATATTAAGTATACTACTCTGACTTGTTCTTTTGAAATCTCCCTAAGAACAACAACAACAGTAATTAACAACTGATATATATATACAACAATTTTAGGTTTTCAAAACACTTTCCTCACAGGAACTCTGTACAGGTATTAGTTCCACTATTTTATGGGTAAAGAAGCTGAAGTTTTGGTTGTTCAGTCATTTCAATTGTGTCTGACTCTTTGGGACCCCATTTGGGGTTTTCTTGGCAGAGATACTAGAGTGGTTTGCCATTTCCTTCTCCAGCTCATTTTACAGATGAAGGAACTGAGGTAAATAGAGTTAAGTGACTTGCCCAGGGTCATACAGCTAGTAAGTGTCTGAGGCTGAATTCGAACTCAGGTCTTCCTAACTCCAGGCCTGGTGCTTTATTCACTGGGCCCCCTACCTTCCTTTAACTGAAGTTCAGAGAAGTGACATTACTTGCCTCTAATCATATAGCCACACAGCTATAAACTCTCTGTTTGCCTTTGCTCCCTTCTTCCAGATTTCGAGCAGCAGGACAGTGTGTGGTTTGTTGTTGTTATCATCGCTTTGCCTGTCTGTGTATCCTCAGGGCCTGACAAGGTGTCTATCACATATTTAATAAATGCTTATTGCTAGACGGAATTGGTCATCAACGGTCCCTCTGAGCTTCCTAGAACATTGGAGTGGTGTTGTATCAAGAGCGTGGGGGAGGGATGTTGAGTTGTAGATTCTAATCATGGTGCTGCCAGTCAATCAATAAGAATTATTAAGCACCTACTGTTTGCCAAGCCCTTTGCTAAGTTCTAGGGATATGGCTAAAGGGAAAAGACAGTTCCTGTTCTCAAGGAGTTCAGAGTATGATAGAGGAGACAATAATGAAAGCAAATATGTACAAACAGATATACATGCATGCATACACACACATATGTGTGTATGTATATATGTGTATAATATGTACATAATACACACACAAGACAAACAGATTGAGGAGGCTCTTCAGCTCTTTTAGAACCAATTTCCTCATTTATGACCTGAGGAATTTAGATGAGATGATCTAAAGACTACTTCAACTCTTAAATCCCCTGTGTTCCTCTTTTTTCTTTTCCTTCCATTTCTTTTCTTTTCTTTCCTCTCTTCTCCTTTTCCCCCCCTCCTTTCCTCTCCTCTCCATTCCTCTCCTCTCCCCTCCCCTCACCTCTCCCCTCCCCTCCCCTCTTTCTTCCTCTCCCCTCCCCTCTCCTTTCCTCTCCTCTCCTTTTCTTTTCTTATTCTTGGACTTCTCACTGTCAATGAAGCTGGACAGTCGACACAGAAAAGGATAATATAATGTTGTCTCTAACTACAGGGTCCATAAGTATCTAAAATAATTTTGTGTCTAAAGTAATTAAGGTTCCAGGTAATTGTCTGATCCTTGAATACAATGCTTACCAGCTTCTCTAAAACACTGATTAAAAATGTTTTGTGGAATGCCTAGAACCTTTCCTATTAAAGGTTAGATTGACTTGACCTGCTCTTGTGTGGATCACAGACCTTGTAGTCAATCAGGCAATCCACTGAAGTAATGCTTTGAAAGAAGTTCGAAGGAGTCCTGGAAAAGTAGGAAATCTACTACAAGTTTCTCAGGAACTGATTGCTAAGAGGAGGATACAATTGAGTTTGCCCACCTCATTTGCTCTCATTTTTGCTTGTAGACTTCACCACTTGTGGCAGGTGAATCTCTATTATATCCTGAAGACTTTCCCCAAAGAATAATTCTATGACTTGCCTCATGCACCTGTCTATATACACAGCAAAGAGATAGGTGTACAATTATTTGGTTAATTGTCTGGCTACTGTGAGCACTGTTCATAATGCTTCTGAATAATTCATACCCCGATGTAGATTTTTTAAGGGACATAATTTTTCTCATCATTTCCCCATATTTATAAGAAAGCCTGTATTGCCTTCATTTGTCTTTGTGGAGTCAACGTCTCCATAATAATCATTATATGGTCACTGTTAGCTAGCATGGTTTCCTGCAGAAGTCAGAATCATAATAACTAGATACATCTCTAGCATCTTAGAAATTGCAGAGTGCTTTATGTGAATTATCTCATTTAAATCTCACAACAGCCCTATCCATAAGTGTCATGGGGATTATTATTTTTTCAGGGATGAAATTTTTATATTTTAAAAATTTATTGTTGTTACATTTGACTTCTAATCTGTCTCCCTCTTTCCCTCCCCACCCTGCACTAGAGAAGGCCACCATTTGACACAAATACACACACACATATTCATATATACACATATACACATGTATTTGTATATATGGATACACACATATGTATGGATACACACATGTAAATCCATACTATACATACTTTTTTATTTATCAGTTCTTTCTCTGGAGGTAGATAGCATCTTCCTTCATAGGTCCTTTGTAGCTGATTTGAGTATTTTGAATATTTATAATACTCAGAATTACTTAATCATTCACAGTTAGTCTTTGAATAATATTACTGTTGCTGTATTCTTGGTTCTGAGTGTTACTGGAATTAAGGTGCTTTTACAGATGAGTAAACTGAGACTCATAGAGATTAAATGACTTCTTCATGTACACTAAGTATCAGAGGCAGTATTCAGACTGAGGTCTCCCAGTCTCTTAAACTCAGCACTATATTACTCTAAAACACCCTGTTTCTTTCATGCCAGATTAATCTCATTTCCTTCCCCCACACTCCTCCTGCAGGTTTCCTAGGCTCATAGATTAGGGGGCTATGGGAGGCATAGCATACCTGAATTTCCAAATGGTATATGACAAAGTCTGTTACATTGTCCTTGCTGATGAGATAAAATCTATGGCTTGGAAATTGTATAATTCAGTGAATTGAGAGCAGCTTAAATATCTAGACACAAAGAGAATGATAAAAAAAATCTGTTGATGTTGGCCTGGAGGGAGGTCTCTAGTAGAGTGTCTCTAAGCTCTATCTTTTGCCTTGTTCTGTTTGAGATTATTATTAATGACTTGGTTGGAGACATAAATGCTTATCAAATTTTCAGATGACAGAGGACTGGGAAGGAGAGCTAACATACGGGTTGAGAGAACCAAGATCCTGAAGCTCTTGACAAAGTGAAATATTGGCTTGAATCAAACATGATGAAATTTAGTGGGAAAAGGGCAGCTAGATGGCACAGTGGACACAGCACCAAGCCAGGAGTAGGGAGGATCTGAGTTTAAAGCCAGCCTCAGACACTAGCTGTGTGACCCTGAGCAAGTCACTTAACCCCACTTGTCTCCAAAAAAAAAGAAATTTAATACAAAGAAATGTAAAGTCCTAAGATGGGAGAGGTATACCTAGGTAGCATTTTGTTCTAAAAGGATCTGAGGGATTGTGTGGACTTCAGGCTAAACACAGTGATATTCAACCAAGAGAGCTATTGCAACCTTCAACTATTTTAAGAAGACAGTTTTCTAGGACTAGGGCAGAAATGGTGCTATTGTGTATTGCCTTTGTTAGACCATATGTTGAGTATTATGTTAAGTTCTAGGTACCTCACTTTGGAAAGTGCAATAATAAGCTGGAGAGAATACAAAGTAGGTGGAGCAGCATAATTTTTAGATAATGCCATTTGAGGATTGGTTGAAATAACTGATGATTTCTGGCCTGGAGAAGAGAAAATTTTATTTGAAGGTCTATGATATGGAAGTGGGATTACACTTGTTCTTTTTGGTTATAGAAGGCAGAAGAACTGGTAAGAGTGACTGAAAGTTGCAAAAAGCAGATTTGGGTCTACTTGGGGGTTGGAGAGAAGAGATGACTTCCAAAAGATAGCTGTCCAAAAGTACAACAAACTTGTCTTGGTTGGTGGCAGTGGGTGAAGCATGGAAGTCTTTGAGGAAAGCTACATGATAATCTGTTGGGGAGTGTGTTCTTGTTTATGTACAAATTGTACTAGACGTCTTCTTTTTTAACAGTATGATTTTCTTTCCTTTTTTAATTATAAATTTATTATTTTTAGTTTTAGTTTACAACATTCAGTTCCACAGGTTTTTGGGTTCTGAATTTTTCTCCCTCCCCCTCCCCCCTTCCCCCAAGATGGCATGTAATCCAATGTAGGTTTTATATTTACCTTCACATTGAACTTATTTACATAATAGTCCAGTTGTAAAGAAGAATTATAACCAATGGAATGAATCATGAGAAAGAAGAAATGAAACCAAAAAAGAAGGAAACAAAAAGAGAGTAAATAATTTGCCTCTATCTGCATTCAGACTCCATAATTCCTGTTCTGGATGTGCATGGCTTTCATGAGTCTTTTGGAGCTGTCTTTGAACCTTGCATTGAAGAGAGGAGTCAAATCTATCAAAGTTAGTCCTTACGGAGACAATGTGTCTGCAATCGGGTTTATGGGTCTCTTGGTTCTGCTCCCCTCACTCAGAATTAGTTCGTATAAGTCATTCCAGGTTATCATGAAGTCCATCTGCTTCTCATTTCATATAGCACAATAGTATTCCATTACATTCATATACCACAATTTGTTTAGCCATTCCCCAGTTGATGGACATCCCCTCGATTTCCAATTCTTTGCCACCACAAAAATTGCTGCTATAAATATTTTTTGTACATACGGGTCCCTTTGCCACTTGATCTCTTTGTAATATAGCCCTAGAAGTGGTATTGCTGGGTCAAAGGGTATGCACATTTTTATGGCCCTTTGGGCATAGTTCCAAATTGCCCTCCAGAATGGCTGGATCAGTTAGTTCACAACTCCACCAATAATGTAGCAATGTTTCAATTTTCCCACATCCTCTCCAGCATTTATCATTTTCCCGTTTTTTCATGTTAGCCAATCTGACATGGAGAGATGTGGTACCTAAGAGTTGTTTTGATTTGCATTTCTTTAATCACTAGTGATTTAAAGCATTTTTTCATATGACCATAGATATCTTTAATTTCTTCCTCTGAAAACTGCTTGTTCATATCCTTTGACCATTTCTCAATTTCGGAATGGCTTGTATTCCTATACATTTGGTTCAGTTCCTTGTATATTTTAGAGATGAGGCCTTTATCAGAGACACTGGTCGTAATGATTTTTTCCCAATTTTCTGCTTCCCTCCTAATCTTTGTTGCATTGGCTTTCTTTATAAAAAAAAACTTTTGAATTTAACATAGTCAAAATTATCTATTTTCCATTTTGTAATGCTCTCTATCTCTTGTTAGGTCATGAATTCTTCCCTTTCCCATAAATCTGACAGGTAAACTATTCCTTGCTCTCCCAAATTGCTTATAGTAACAGCCTTTATTCCTAAATCATGAACACATTTTGACTTTATTTTGGTATACAGTGTAAGATATTGGTCTATGTCCAGTTTCTGCCATACTATTTCCCAATTTTCCTGGTAGTTCTTGTGAAATAGTGAATTATTTTTTTCTATTTATTATTATTTAATATTTTTCGTTTTCACCATTGATTTCCATAAGATTCTGAGTTACAAATTTTCTCTCCATTTCTACCCTCCCCCCCACCCCAAGAGGGCATATATTCTGATTTCCCCTTTCCCCAGTCTGCCCTCCCCTCCGTTGCCCCACTCCTCCTCCACCTTATCTCCTTTCCCTTTACTTTCTTGCAGGGGAAGATAGAGTTCTATACCCCATTGCCTATATATCTTATTTCCCAGTTGCATGTAAAAACAGCTTTTTTTGAACATTTGCTTGTAAAATTTTGAGTTCCAAATTCTCTCCCTTCTTACCTCCCCATCCACCCTCCTTGAGAAAGCAAGCAATTCAACATAGACCACATGTGTCTTTATGCAAAACACTTCCATAATAGTCATGTTGTGAAAGACTATATTTCCCTTCATCCTATCCTGTATCCCTTTATTCAATTTTCTCCCTTGACCCTGTCCCTTTTCAAAAGTGTTTGCCTTTGACTACCTCCCCACCTAATATGCCCTCCCTTCTATCATCTCCCCCTCATATCCCCTTCCCCCCTACTTTCCTGTAGGGTAATATACCCAATTCAGTGTGTATGTTATTCCTTCCTTAGGTCAAGTCCAACAAGAGTAAAATCCACTCATTCACTTTCACCTGCCCCCTATTCCTCTTCCATTATAACTGCTTTTTCTTGCCACTTTTATGTGAGATAATATACCCCATTCTATCTCTCCCTTTCTCCTTCTCTCAATATATTCCTGTCTCACCCCTTAATTTTATTTTTTAGACATCATCCCTTCATGTTCAACTCACCCTGTGCCCTCTGTCTATATAGGTATATATAATCCCTTCAACTACCCTAATACTGAGAAAGGTCTCATGAGTTACATATATCATCTTTCCATGTAGGCATGTAAACAGAATGGTTCAATTTTAGTAAGTCCCTTGTAATTTCTCTTTCCTGTTTACCTTTTCATGCTTCTCTTGATTCTTGTATTTGAAAGTCAGATTTCCTATTCAGCTCTGGTCTTTTCATTGAGAAAGCTTGAAAGTCCTCCATTTTATTGAAAATCCATATTTTGCCCTGGAGTATTATACTCAGTTTTGCTAGGTAGGTGATTCTTGGTTTTAATCCTAGCTCCTTTGACCTCCAGAATATCATATTCTAAGCCCTTCAATCCCTTAATTAGAAGCTGATAGATCTTTTGTTATCCTGATTGTATTTCCACAGTATTCAAATTGTTTCTTTCTGGCTGCTTGCAATATTTTCTCCTTGACCCGGGAGCTCTGGAATTTGGCTACAATATTCTTAGGAGTTTTCTTTTTGGTATCTTTTTCAAGAGGAGATTGGTAGATTCTTTTAATTTCTATTTTACCCTCTGGTTTTAGAATATGAGGGCAGTTTTCCTTGATAATTTCTTGAAGGATGGCATCCAAGCTCTTTTTTTGATCATGGCTTTCAGGTGGTCCAGTAATTTTTAAATTATCTCTCCTAGATCTATTCTCCAGGTCAGTGGTGTTTCCAGTGAGATATTCCACATTGTCTTCTATTTTTCATTCTTTTGGTTCTGTTTTGTAATTTCTTGATTTCTCATAAAGTCACTAGCTTCCACTTGCTCCAATCTAATTTTTAAGGTGGTATTTTCTTCAGTAGTCTTTTAGACCTCCTTTTCCATTTGGCTAATTCTGCCTTTTAAGTCATTCTTCTCCTCATTGGCTTATTGGGCCTCTTTTGACATTTGGGTTAGTCTCTTTTTAAGGTGTTACTTTCTTCAGTATTTTTTAGGTCTCCTTTAGCAAATCGTTGACTTGTTTTTCATGATTTTCTTGCATCACTCTCATTTCTCTTCCCAATTTTTCCTCTACTTTTCTCACTTGATTTTCCAAATCTTTTTGAGCTCTTTGAGCAATTGAGCCTTAGACCAATTCATATTTTTCTTGGAAGCTTTTGATGTAGGCTCTTTGACTTTGTTGACTTCTTCTGGCTGTATGTTTTGGTCTTCTTTGTCACCAAAATAATTCTATAGTCTGAGTCTGAGTCCTTTTATGGTGATTGCTCATTTTCCCAGCCAATTACTTGACTTTTGAGCTTTTGGTCAGGGTCTGACTTCTTTTAGAGTAGAGAATGCTTTGTCCCAAGCATCAGGGGTTTTACACTGCTGTTTTCTGAGCTAGTTCTATTCTGAATTGGTATGATGCTCCTCTCCTGGTCTGTGCTCTGGTCTGTGAGTGCAAGCACTCCTTTCTGTCGTGTAACTACCAGGAGGACTCCCTGTCCACAGTCACCACAGGCTCTGCCATACCAGTGCTCCTCCTCCCCCAAGAACTGCCAACGACGACCATGACCTAGATCCAAGCAGGGTAAAGCAAGAGAACCCTGCCTCTGTGCCAGCAAAGTGCTCTCTGCACTCCTGCTCTGATTCACCACTTGATTCCTCCCAACGTGTGGGCCAGGGACTCTGAAAGCAGCTGCTGCTGGAGCTCTGGAAGCAGCTGCTGGAGCTTCCTGCTGCTGTTGCCCACCACCCCTGGGGCTGAGGCCGGATCGTGCACTTCTCTCACCCAGATCTAGCAGTTTTCCCACTGACCTGCTCCATCATCTTTGGCATTTGTGGGTTGAGAATTCTGCTAAGTGTCACAGCTCAGTGATTCATGGCCCTGAAGCCTGCTCTGCCTGGTTTACTCCTGGCCTGGTCTCTTCAGGCACCGCACAAGCTGGGCTGTGCTCAGCTCCCAGCGTGGATACTATAGACCCTTTGCAGAAACCATCCATGCCGTCTTGGGCTGGGGACTTGTTTCCCTCTGTTATTTCATGGGTTCTGTAGCTCTAGAATTTGTTCAGAGAAATTTTTATAGGTATTTGGAGGGGTTTGGGGGAGAGCTTAAATGAGTCCCTGTTCTTAAGCCGCCATCTTGGCTTCGCTGAAATAGTGAATTCTTAACGCAGAAGCTGGATTCTTTGTGTTTACCAAAGAGTAGATTGCTATAGTCATTGACTATTGTGTCTTGTGTATCTAACCTATTCCACTGATCCACCACTCTGTTTATTAGCCAGTTGCAAGAAGTTTTGATGACTGCTGCTTTATTATATAGTTTACTATCTGGTATGGCTAGGCCACCCTCCCTAGCATTTCTTTTCATCAATTCCCTTGATATTCTGGACCTTTTGTTCTTCCAGATGAATTTTGTTATTATTTTATCCAGCTCTGTAAAATAATTTTTGGTAGTTTGATTGGTATGGAATTGAATAAGTAAATTATTTTAGGTAAAATTGTCATTTTCATTATATTAGTTGGGCCTAACCACAAGCAACTGATGTTTTTCCATTTATTTAAATCTGACTTGATTTGTGAGAAGTGTTTTGTAATTGTGTTCATATAGTTCCTGGGTTTGTCTTGGCAAGTAGACTTCCAAATATTTTATAATGTCTACAGTAACTTTAAATGGAATCTCTCTTTCTATCTCTGTCTGTTGGGCTTTGTTAGTAATGTATAGGAATGCCGATGATTTATGTGGATTTATTTTATCTCTTGCAACTTTTCTAAAGTTTTTTAATTATTTCCAGTAGTTTTTTTTTTTTTATTCTCTAGTATTCTCTAAGTAAATCATCATATCACCTGGAAAGAGTGATAATTTAGTTTCTTCTTTGCCTCTTCTAATTCCTTCAATTTCTTTTTCTTCTCTTATTGCTAAAACTAACATTTCTAGTACCAAATTGAATAATAGGGGTGATAATAGACATCCTTGTTTCACTCCTGATCTTATTGGGAATGCATCTGGATTAGATGTCTTCTGATGTTCCTTCCTTCTTTTCAATTCTGAAGGTCTGATGCCATGATTACTGGCTTAAGTATTGGAAAGTATTCAAAGAGTCTTGGCATGTTTTATTTGACTCCAGAGAGTAGAATTGGTGGTAACAGGTAGAAGCTGCAGGGAGGTATATTTCAACTCAAAATGAGGACATTCTTCTTATTAGAGTTGATCAAAAGTGAGCTGAGCAACCCTGGGAGGTTTTCAAGATACTTTGGGAGGGCTATTATACAAGGGATTCCTGCTGAAATAACAGTTGGATGTGGAATATTCCAAGATTACTTTCAGCTTTCTAATCAATTTCATTCAACAAGCATTTATTAAATACCTACTCTGCTAGGCAGGTGCTGAAACCATAAAGAAAAGTAAAATATGACCTCAAAGAACTTATATTGTACTAGATTTGAGATTCTATGTCTCTGTTTTAAGGAGGTAGGATTTCTATAGGTCTTTGGGATGACAAGATCCTCTTATAATTAGCATTTCATATAATACAGTACCATTTTTTGGTGAGATGTTGAGGGCAGGATCCAGAGTTATTGGAGCAAACACAAATTAAACACATGAACCCTCACTATGCCATTCACTCAGATGCATGCTAGCCCCTAGAATCATTACTCTGAGATCAAAGATAGAAGAGTTGAGAAGAACTATTCAACCTCCACATTTTATGGTCAGGTAGGTGGTGTAGCAGATAGAATGGAGGTCCTGGAGTCAGGAAAAGTCATCTTCCTGAGTTCAAATCTGGCCTCAGACACTTACTAGCTGAGTGACTCTGGGCAAGTCACTTAATTTTGTTTGCCTCAGTTTCCTCATTCATAAAATGAGCTCGAAAAGGAAATGGCAAGCCACTCCAGTGTCCTTGCTATGAAAATTCAGGGTCATCTGAGTTCAAACCCACCCTTAGACACTTATTAGCTGTGTGACCATGGGCAAGTCATATATCTCTGTTTACCTCAGTTTCCTCCACTGTAAAATAGACATAATAATAGAACCTACCTCACAAGGTTGTTGTGAGAATGAAATGAGATAATATTTGTAAAGTGCTTAACACAGTGACTGACACATAGTAGGCACTTGATAACTGCTTATTCCCTTCCCTTCCCCCTTCCTCTGTGAAGATCCAATGAAATATCTGCAAAACATTAGGTAAACCACTAAGCTCTCTAAACCCAGGAGCTGCTATTTTGCTGATGATTATTCTTGTGGACACATATTGTTACATAATCATTTCAACTTTCCCCCCACCCCAAAGTTTACCATTTGTGAGTTAATTGCATTATGTAACCTAATGAAGAAGTAAAGCAACAGACAGCCAAGCTGGGAATTTAGATCTTGACTCTCTTATATCTTCAGGTTTTAGAAGTCAGAGAATTCTTCTCTTCTGTTTCCATGTGACAGTGGAAACTGGAAAAGGGATATCTCTTTCATTTTCCCCCTCTTTTGGAAAGTTTTATTGAATAACTGATCTTCAAACATTATATTTCTGCACATGCTAGACATTTTTCAGACATTTAGACACTAATCAGTGAGTGAAACAAAGGACGATTATTCTCTATTAACAAAAAGCAATGCTCTATGGATTCTACTTTACTAAGACTGATAATCTATGGATATAGCATGGGTGAAAAGGCAATTTCCATTAATAGTCTGATTATACTTAGAATGTCTGTACCAAAATGGAACAGGAGCGATGCCATGGTGATCTCACCCTCTGTTTACTCCTGCCATGTGTTCAATGTCACATATTTTAAAATATCAAATACGTGATGTTGCTCTTATAAATTGCATTTGTTGTTTTCCTTCTCATTTTTGTTGCTGTGAAATGTCATCTGTTTTTAAAAAAAATAAGAGCAGGATTGTAGGATTTAGGGGTGAGAAGGATCTCAGAGTCCAGCCAGTCCAATACTAGTTTTACAGAGGAGAAAGATGAGAGCCCAAGAGGTTAAGTAACGTGCCGCCAGAGACCATACAGGTTGTAATTAGTGGAGCTGAGACTCAAGCCTACTCCTCCTTTGCCTCCAAATCCAGTGTTCTTTCTACCACACCAATCCAATTCAATTCATCAGGGACTTATTAAGCACCTGCAAAATATTCAAGGCATTGTAATAGGAATGGAGATACAAAACAAAACAAAAAAGTCCCCCCCCCCCAGGATTTTATGGTCTATTATAAGGAAGGGGAACATAAAAATGGATAAGTAACCATGGACAAATGATATGAGGAAAGGGGGAGAGGGGTAAGCATTAGCAATGTTTATTTTGGCCTCATAGGACAAAACTGGAAATAGCTGCTAAAAATTGAAGGAAGGTGTAGTTCTGTTCAAAATAAGGAAATGCTTCCTGACAATTAGAGCTGTCCAAAAAGTGAAATGGATATCTTTTGGAACTTGCTTCTCATTACATTTTTTTCAAGCATAGTCCTGATGGGATTCCTCCAGAAATAATTGAACTTAAAGCATTCTGAGGTTCCTTCCAGGACCCAGTTAAATACAATAGGCCTTACTAAGCTACTACCAAGAGGGGATGAGCAAAGGTTTCCTATAGGAGCAAGCATCTTCATTGAGCTAAATCTTGTTAACAAAAGAACCCCAGGCTTATTAAGGGACCTGAAATGGAATAGTCCAATATACCAATTAAAAGCACTTATTGTCTGAGAAGAAGAATTTACAAGGAAGAGGAGAGGGAGAGATTTCTCAGCTGCTCAAAAGGAAGTAGAAAAGGGGTGAGATAATATTGGTTCTAGAGGCTTTCAAACAGGGACCGAGGTTAAAAGGAGGGGGACTTCTGTACATACAATAAGCCAAGATGTTTTGAAAATCCCAAATAAGGGCTCAAGTCTGTAGCATCTGTTCAAGGTTGCCCTTGAGATGAACAAGGCTGGTTCTGTGGTTTCTGGCAGGTAGAGGCATCTCCAATTTTGATTAGAGTTCATTCACAAAGGATCAGCTCTGAGCCTCAGAAATCCTTCTGATTGGCTGGTAGTTGTGTTACTCCAGTGTCCTGTTCCCTGGTGAAGAAGGGAAGTTCTAACATAACATATAGTTATTACAGAGCCCGTGTTCACAGTATTTTAAGAGGAAAGGGTAGGAGGGAGACATTGTAGAGATCTTAGTAGTTCTAGTATTACAGATTTGGACCTGGAAATGGTCTCAGACAATCTTATCCAAGCCCATCTTTTCACAGATGAGGAAAATAAAGTGAAGTCTCTTTCTTGAGATCGCACAGGTAGGAATTGCTAAAGCCTAAATTCAAACCTATGTCCTTTGACTCCAAATTTATCAATCTTTCCAGGGTACCACACTGATTCCATTCTCTAAGCACATTCTAGCAAAGGGAGAATATTCCTGGCATTTTTTTTCTTTCATCTCTTCTTTGCAGGGAATGCTGGCAAAGAGCAGAGAGTGGAGCACAGTGAAGGCACCCAGCTTGAAGAACTACGGGGTAAGGCTTCACGATCAACCAGAGGATGCTTCCTTACTGCCTGGCAACCTTCACTATAAACTCTACAGCTGTAATTTATAAACTCTGATTGTTGGTGGTACCACTTCCTCCTGGTTGGCCACATGATGAGGCAATGGGCATTTTGCCCTTCATGGGCTAATGTTTTACTGGGTGGTGATAGGGAAGGGAATGCCACACAATGTGTAAGCAAATAAGTGAATCCATTCAATCGCATAATCATTAAATAAAACAGTGTGGTCCCCTCAGTTTCTAGGACAATTAGTCAATAAGAATTTATTAAGCACTTACTATGTGGCAGGCACGATGCTAAGCACAGGGGATATGAAGAAAGGCAAAAGACAATCCTTGCCCTCAAGAACCTTACAGTCTAATGGGGAAGAGAAGACAAAAACATCTATGTACCAACAGGGATCCATAGGAGATAATCAACAGGGGAGAGGCACTAGAATTGGTGGGGGTGGCAGCTAAGGCAAAGCTTCCTATAGAAGGTGGAATTTTAACTGGGATAGAAGTGACAAGAGTCCTGATACCTCAGGCAGGGTATCTTTATAGGGAAACAGGTTTCTTGGTATTTCCAAGATGATGTGTTTGAATTTAGTCTCATGAATCATGGAAAGGAACGTGCCAGTGGAGCTAGTCACTTGTGAGTCATTTACTGAGTCACCCAGCAGCACTGTGCCACAAGAGACAGCAAAGAGAGGTTTGGGTGGATGTCAGCACCAATCACCTCGTTACCTTGTCATTTTCCTGCCAATGTTTGTCTGAGTAGTGGGTGCAAGGCACAGAAAGCATGGCCTTGGTCAGTCTCATATAATCAGTAAGTGTCAAGGGCAGGGCATGAACCTAAGCCTTGCTGTCTCAAGTGCAGGACTTTATCTCTGATGCTAAATTATAAAGAAAAAAGCAACCCATTTCTTTAGCTTTAAGGTTTGGAAAAAGCTTTCCTAATAATAAAAGCAAATGATAGTTAGGACTTATGTAGCTCTTAAAGGTTTACAACACATTTTACAAATATCTCCTGTTATCTTTATAACAACCCTAGGAAGGAGGTGCTATCATTACCCCATTTTATAGATGAGCAAACCGAGTCAAACGGAGATTCACTGACCTGCCCAAGGGTCACACAGCGGAGAAGTGTTGGAGCCTAACTCTACTTCCAGAATATGGGCAGTTCAAGTATTATCAGCACCAAGTCTAACCAAGTCAACTATCATTTACTAAGCATTTACTATGTGACAGGTACTGTGCCAAGCACTGGGAATACAAAGAGAGGTGAAAACTGCCTCAAAGAGAACATAGTCTAAAGGGGGAAAGGGACAATATGCCAAAAACTATCACCATTTTACAGATGAGGAAACTAATTCTCAAAAGAGGTACAATGACATGGCCAAGGTCACATAGCCAGTAAATGGCAAAGCTAAGATTTAAACCCAGCATTTTAAAAATATAATTTCAAGAACAATAGTCTTATTATATACTTAGTAGCAATTGCTGGAGCTGGAAGGAAATGAAGAGATTATGTGGAAAGATGGATGGGTTTGAAGTCAAAAGAATAATAAAGGTTCAGCCACTGTCTGTGTGATCATTGACAAGTCCCTCAACCAACTTAGGCTTCAATTTCTCATTTGTAAAATGAGAGTGTTGGGTTAGATGACTATGAATGCTTTTTCTAGTCCTAAAATCTATAATGTTATAGTCAAAAACCCTTTTTTAACTGAGGCAACAGAGTCTCATAGAGGGGAAGAGGTTTGCCCAAATTCAGCTGGCTGGTTGTGGAGACAAGAATTAAATCGAGGTCACCTGACTCTTAATGCTGTGTTCTTTTCATATGAGACCTTGTGTTTAAAACCCATCCATGAAACATCACAATTAGTTCCTCATCAAACGAATATTTCTTTCTCAATTTGAAGTCTTTGCAGAAGAAATTCTAGGAAAAAAAACAAAAAACAAAAGGGCCAGAAAGGTTCAATCAGTCCACCATTAGAGTATACATCCTAGGAGTGGAGAACCTGTGGCATCTAGGCCCTATGTGGCCTTCTAGGTCCTTGAGTCCAACTTTTATAGAACAGATCCTTTTATTAAGTGGATTTGTTCTGTGCAATTTAGATTCAGTCAAAGGGCTGCACTTGAGGACCTTGAGAGCCATGTGTGGCCTCAGGGTCGGATGTTCCCCACCCGTGGGGGTGAGACTATCTACAAGATAGTATTCAGGGAAGAACCAAAACAAAAATGTTTAAATAGTTTTTAATTTGGCATTCCGAGTGAGGGGGAAATTACTGTGTATTTGTATACGTTACTTAACATAGAGACAATTAAAGTTAGAAACATGCAACAAGTGATTTCTGACAATGAAACTGAACTAATCAAATATTACCCTTCTCCAGGGTGTAATAAATTCTTCTCTCATCCTGTATATGTGTTCATTCATTCATTAATTCAATAAACATTCATTAAGCAACCACTACCTGACAGTCAACATGGTAAGTGCTAAGTATACAAAGACAAAAAAATAGTCTCTGCCCTCAAGAGTTTTCATTCTATTGAGAGATGGGATGGAGGTGGGGAGAGGGCAGCATGTACACAGAAAAGTAAATATAACATTTTATGAATTTTTAGGAGCAAAGGGACTAGTAACTGAGGGGATCAAGATAGGCCTTGTTTAGGAAGTGACACCTACTGAAAGCCTTGAAAGAACCTAGGGTTCCTTCAAGATGGAGGTGAAAAGGCAAAACATCCCAGATTGCAAAGGCCTGGAGGCTAGAGATGGAATGCCCTAGTTTGGCTAGAACAATGAGTAAAGGAGAGTGATGTGAAGTAATTCTGGAAGGGTTGGCCAGAGTTAGACTATTTAGAACTTTTCACATTAAATAGAAGGACTTATTCATCCCAGAGACAAGAAAGGGGGAGCTATTGGGACTTCCTGAGCAAAAACCTTCTTGTACCAAAGTTTTCTGACTCTAAATGCAGTGAACAAACCAACAAATGGGTGTATGGATGGATGAATCTATAAAGGAACAAATGTATGAACTGTATTTAACTCATCTCACCCTCACAACCCTGGGCTTCTCACATTTGTCCAATTCCCTTTCTCTCATGCCACATTATCTTTCTCTCCCGCTTTAAATCCCTGATCAGTATCCAATGGGTTTATGTGTAAGAAGATACAGTAAAGAAAATCTGAACCTGGGTTTTGATGGAAGATTGAGCAGAATTATTTGAGTGAAGCCTGAAGTTTACAAACTCTTCATAAGAGCCCTGTGATTAGATTATAAAAAAAAATTTTATCTTTGTTTTATAGGTGAGAATACTAAGGTCAAGGAAAATTAAATGATTTGCTCAAAAGTCACATGACTGGCAAGTGGCAGTGGTGATTTGAACACAGATCCTCTGATCTAAATAAAGTGCTCTCCTACTGCATCATTTTGCCTGTTATAATACATTAGGCAAGGCATGTTTTTTTTAAATGAATTAGCTACTATCACCTCATTTGATAAATGTTGGATTTTATATCATTCCTGGTATTGTATGATATAAAAGATTGTGATTCAGTTGTGTCCGACTCTTCATCACCCTATTTGGGATTTTCTTGATGAAGATACTGGAGTGGTTTGCCATTTCCTCCTCCAGCTGATTTTATAGATGAGGAAACCAAGGCAAACTAGATTTAGTGACTTGCCCAGAGTCACACAGCCAGTTAAGTGTCTGAGGCCAGATTTGAACTCATGAAGATGAGTCTTCCTGACTTTACTGCACTCTATCCACTGTGCCACCTAACTTCCTGGCTATATAGAAGGTATCAATTGATAAAATCAATTTATTTCATCTAAAAGATGATATTTAAAAGATGACAGGTTGGGGAGGAGGTGTGGCCAATGATTATCCTGTGACCCTTAGTTTGGAGGGTTCACTTCAGATCAAAGGTCTGATCGTCAGCTCAGTAGGCTCAGAAATATCCCCCTTTCAATTCACCCAGAGGTGTCCAGGCTCAGTGATACAAATCCATGCTACGTAAACTAAACAGAGAATGAATTGTAAAGTAGGATATCAAATTATTAAAGTTAGAATTTCTCAAGCCTTTGCATAGGACTGCTCTATCCTAGACAGTAGGTCCGTTCAAGAAACCAAATTATAAAGGAGAAGATTGTTTGGTGACCAGAGAACCAGAGCAAAATATATCTTTAAAAGGATATTTTAGTCAAGCTCCTGAAAGCTGATGGATTTCCCTCCTCTAATCTAGGGATATCGTTTCTTAGAATGGCCTACTGCTACAGTTGCCTAATGTCCTATCTTTATGTTGCTTCTTATTAACTTCAATTTTAGAGGGTAATACCTTCTGACCTTGTCTCTAAATTCCAGTGTATCCTATTTGAAAGTTTGTTCGTCTGTGTGTGTGTGTGTGTGTGTGTGTGTGTGTGTGTGCGCGCGTGCGCCTAGGAATAAGTAAATTTATTCTTCAAAACCACCAGTTCTTCTGATTGTGAACTTTGGATCTTTTCCTCCCATTATAGCACTTTTTCCCCACTTCTCTAATGCACTTTCCATCAATTATTATCTGTCATGCCTATTTGTATTTGTGTATTTTTTACACCCCATGAGACTTGTAAGCTTTGTAATAATAAGAGTTCACATGTTTATAAAACCTTCAGGTTCACACAGCAATTTATATGCTTTGTCTCCATTTAAAACTCACACTACCTCTGTGAAGGAGAGATTTCAGGTATTCTTATGCCCATTTTACAGATGAGCAAACTGACCCAGAGAGATTAAGTGGTCATAAAGTTAGTTAAGTGACAGATTCAGGATTTTAAACTGGAGATCTGTCTTCTGACTCCAACTTTCATAGTTAGTCCACAGAAGCTCTCATGGTATGATCTAGGGACCCCTGGTGGTCCCTGAGAGCCTTCCAGCAGGGCCATGAGGTCAAAAATATTTTCTTAATAATATCAACTCTTTTCATACCGAATAGAGGAAGTATTGCAGAATAAAACCTCATATTAAAAAGCTCTTGAAGAAGGGTCTCAATAAATTTTAAGATTATAATAGGGTACAAAGAGCAACAAGTTTGAGAACCACTGCCCTAGACCGTGTTTCCTCTATGAGGGCAGAGGATTTTATAAACTCTGTGAGGATATAGTAGATAAATTATTCAACACAGCAAGTATTTAATAAGTATTTGTTAAATGAATCAATGAACAAATGAATGGTAGGTTGCATTCTGCTAGTATCACCTTCTAGATCCCACTAGCATAGTCCCCGAGGACCAAACCACCATAAAACATCAAAAGAAACTTTTGATCAATATTTTTATTATTAATAGTAACCCTTCTGAACCATGGTATTCCAACGTAGTTTTCTGCATTCCAAGATGAGATTACTTTGCTAAAAAGCCCTTAAGACAAAAATCAAGCAATAAAGTTGTTTTCTCACAGGCTCCTCACAAGTATTGTTTTGGTCCCCAAACTTCTGATCAGAAGGAATCTCTGGAAAGAGGGCAAAAACATGAGTTTACTCCCATCATAACAAGAGATGTCTTCTAAGAAAATGTCATTTGCTAAGTAATTACTTCTGTGTCAGGCATTTTATCTAAAAGAGAAAGACCTAATTAAAAGTAATTTGTAAGCTAGGTATGCTGATTAAGTGTTAATTGTGCTCTGGAATATAACAGTAGTACCCCAGTTCTCAGCCTCTCTTTTAAGCAAACCCATATTTTATTGTTTTGGCAGCTTCATTCCACGCTGCAGAAACACATCGAAAGAAGCAGCAGCTATGTTGCAGTATGACTAAATAGATCATGTGAGAATTTGCTAGTTGTCCTCAAGACATTTTGGATCTGAATCTAGTCCTGTTCAGAATATGACAAATATTCAGGAGATGGGGAAGGGAAGCAAAAGGTGCTGTTTGGGTGACCACTATTACCCCAAAGCCTTTAGAGAGACAGTCTAATGTGGGGGAAACAAGCCTTGAACTGTGAGTCAGGAGACCTGGGGTCAGCTCCAGGCTCCTCCACTTATTAGACCCTTGGAAAATCTCTGAGCTGCTGCAGATGACCTCAAAGGCTCCTTCTAGCTCAAAATTCTGTAACTTCACGATTTAAAAAAAATCATGAGAAATGGCCTTGGTGAGAAGCTAATGTCTTTGTTCTTGACTTTCCCTTTAAATTCATATTCTCTGGATCTAGACCAGATTGTAAGCACACAGACTGGGAATACTTTAGATCAATAACAGAAACTGTCCACATCTTGAAATGCTGTAGCTTGTGATAAATTCCTTATCAATTTAGAAAAGAAACATATACTCCTACGTACTCTGGCAATTCCTGCAAACTTTCTGCTCCCTGCCTCCTCCCCCCACCCCACAACAAAACAAAACAAAAATTTACTTAAAGCATCAACTAGAAAAGTCATTTTTCAAAGGAGTCAATCTCTCTCTTCTCTCATTCTTTCTTTCTCTTTCCTTTCCTCCTGTCATTTCCCCTTGTCTCCTCTCTCCCTTCCTCCTCTTCTTCCTCCTCCTCTTCCTCTTCTTCCTTCTTTCTCTCTACATCTTTTTCTGTCTCTTTCTGTCTCTCTGTCTCTGTCTCTGCCTCTGCCCCCCCACACACACACAGAGGGGAGAGAGAGAGAGAGAGAGAGAGAGAGAGAGAGAGAGAGAGAGAGAGAGAGAGAGAGAGAGAGAGAGAATGTTTGGAAAGGATTTTAGAATATTAAACCAAATAGAATGCAAGGATAGGAAGGAGCCTTAGAATATGGACATAGAATGTTAGACCTAGAAAGAATCTCAGAAAGTAGAACACACACTGACAGCTTGAAATGACTTTAGACCAAAGTTTCTTAAGTTGGGCTCTCTGTATCCTTGGATATATTTCAAGGATTCTATAAACTTGGATGGGAAAATATGCATGTATTTTTTTTATTTCAATACAATTATTTTCCTTTGCAATCCTATGTATTTGATTTTATAGAATTAAAAACATACTTCTGAGAAGGGGTCCCATAAGCTTCACCAGACTGCCAGATGGGATTGTAATACAAACAAAGACTAAAAACCTCTGCCTTAGATTATAGATACAGATTTGAACTGCACTTCATTTTTTTTGTATAAGGAACTCACAGGTAAGGAAACTTCCTCCACCATTGCAAGTCAGAAGCTTCTCTTGCATTTTATAGTCTTAGAATGTTGCTTAGAGCAATGAGGAGTAAATAACTGGCCAAAGCTCGCACAGCCAGTCTGTCTCAAAGGTGGAACTTGAACCTAGGTCGCTGCGGCTCCAAAGCCAGTTCTACATCCATGAAGCCAATGCTGCCTTTCATGGAACATAGAAGTTAATTAAATTCAACACAACAATTATATGGTTAGTAAATGTCAAAGTTGAAAGGAATTTAGGATATAAAACAAAATGAGTTAGAAGAAGAAACAACAGAATCCAGGTATTTTGCCATGGTGGAAAGAACATCAGACCTGGATTTAAGGGAGTACTGGATTCATATACCACCTCTGACTGTGGATGACCATGGGCCAAGTCATTCAATCGAAGATTCAGTTGTCTCACTTGTAAAATGGAGATAAGTTAGTATATCACAGACATCTTCCTAAACATTCCTCGTACCCATTGTTCCTCAAACATCTTTTGATCATAGCTTTCCAGAGTAGTAACTAGTGTAAAAGAAACTTGAATTTATCCAAGTACTTTATTGGGAACCTGTAACTCAAGCTAATACCATGAAGAAAAAGCTTGCTGTATAAAAGTCATTACATGCATCCCACCTTTTCCTAAAAAAACAACCTCATATTCAGTAAAACATCCATCACTCCTCCCATCCCTGGCATCATTTTAAGCACCATTCTTCCTTTCCTTCTCCCAAAATATCACTCAAATATCAGTCAATAAGTTGCTAATATAATTAATTAGTTAATGTAATTAATATAATTTGCATACCTTTGGCATAGCCTGGTCTAAACTTCAGCTGAAGGGACTCCTCTGTCACCCTGGTAACAGCTCCATGGTGCTTGCTTGTCAGTGCCCCCTGCAATTGGCCTGTTGAGGTGAAACTCTGGTCGAAGTTCTCCGTGTCATAACTACATCCCAGGGTGTTTATAAGGATCAAGTGATATGATGTACGTAGGTCACTTTGCAAACCTTAAAGCTCTACATAAATGGCACCTGTTATTATAATTTTATGTGATAGTTTATGTTATCATTATTATTAATATCATTATCACTGATGGAGCTAGGTGGATGAAGCAGAAGACTTGGGAGACAGGAAGACTTAAGTGTGAATCCTGCCTCAGACACTTACTAGCTGTTTGACCTTAGGCGAGTCACTTAACCTTTATTTGCCTCAGTTTCACCATTTGGAAAATGGGGATAATAATGGTTCCCGTTTCCAGGGTTGTTGTGAGGACAAAATAAGGTAATATTTGTAAAGTGCCTTGCAAACCTGAGAGCACTATGTAAATACCATTATTATTATTATTATTAATTATTATTGTTATTATTGTGTTGTTGTTCATGCTACTATTTTCATTATTATTAAACTGAAAAGTCCATTAGAGCATAGAAAATAGAACAAGAATTGGAGATTTTATGATTGTAAGAGCAGCAAGGAGCCTTAGAAGAGAAAAGAAGGGAAATGGACCTTATAGATCATCTATTTCAGATCCATTTTTCAGAGAAGAAAACTGAGGCCATGTTGGGGAAGCAAATTACCCCCTGGCTATAGCACTACTGAAAAATTTGTCCTCGTTTTTTAAAGGATTTATTGAAGTCTCAGTTTTCTCTCTGATGTATTCAGGCTGCAGCAGGTAGGTGTCTGAGACGAGAGAGCAGGGCTCATTCGCTAGCGGTTCGCTTTCTCGTTCTGTGTATTTCAAATAAAAATGAATCTTCATTCACTTCAATGTTGATTTTGAAATAAATCTTCCTTTTCAGGGTTTAGCAAAGGACATTGCATCTTTCCTCCTGGGGGTGGCTTGTTCCTGAGATTGTCAGGTTTTTGCATAACTCTATGAAAACTCAGCTATCAATAAATTATGAGGCCTTGGTAACTGCCCAAATTCATTAAAGGGGGGGGTTGGCAAAGACAATTGATGGATTAGTCCTAAGGAATTACAATGACAGCGTACTCTCCATGGTCTCTGTCTCACTTGATGAACATATAACTAGGGTTACTAGCCATTAGGCCAGTCCTTCCTTTTCTGTGAATCTTTTGTAATCATAATATAGTTTTATTTTGTTAGGTCTGAAGGTCTTAGGTTGTTACATTTTCTACTGAGGAAGCAAGCAGATGCTTATTAAACACCTACTATGTGCCTGGCACTTTGCTAAGCATTTTGCAAATATTATTTCATTTGGTCCTCATATATAACACAGAGAGGTAGGTGCTTTATCATCCCCATTTCACAAGTTGAAGTATCTGAAGCAAACAGAGATTAAGAGACTTGCCCAGGATCACACAGCTGGTAAGTACCTGAGACTGGATTTGAACTCAGATCTTCCTGAATCCAGGTCCAACACTCTATTCACAGCCTAATGTAGCTTTGAGTGTTCGCTCTTATTATCTGGCCTTAGTCAAGGAATTTAATCTCTCTGGGCCAGTCAGTTTCTTTGCCTGTTAAGTGATGGGCTTAGACTAGTTATTATCTTTTTTCCTGTTAACAACTCCTTCAGCAGTCTGATAAAGCCTATGAATCCCCTTTTCATAATATTTTTTAAAACTTCTTACATAAAGAAATGCTAAATTTCAGCTAGAAGTTAGTAAAAGGAAAGATGTACCTCCCTCCTCTTCCAAGTTCATAGACCCCCTGAAATCTACCAACAGACTTTTGGGGGTGGGTCTATGAACTCCAGATTTTGAACCTCTGGACTAGATGATCTCTAAGGTCCCTTCTAGATCTAAGAATACAATCCTATGGACTATTTTAGCTACACAGTGTACACAGGCAACTCCATCAAGCATTCTGAACCTCAGTCTCCTAGCTATAAACTAGAGATATGAATGCACTCTCTACCTCACTGAGTTTAGTGAAGATCAAGTGAGATCATGTACAGAAGTGACTATTAAGGGCTATATAAATATGAGCTATTATTATTGTGCATGACATTATTTTAATTAAGTAGCTGTGCTTCATATTCAGCTCTCAAGTTGCTATATTTGATCCTTGAGCTCAGTGACTAATGTGGGGGTATCTTTCAAATTCAGGTGTTGGGAAGAAAATGTAGGCAATCATGGCTTAATTATAGCCTTTCTTTATGAATGTTTCCTCTTACAGAAACCCCCTTGAGTCCACTCAAGCCTCCCCACTCGGCCAGTGCCCCAGGAGTGGCCATGTCTTCACCCCATCGTCGAAGAGATTCAGACAGATACTGTCAGCTCTGCGCAGCCTGGTTCAATAACCCTCTGATGGCCCAGCAACATTATGAAGGCAAAAAACACAAAAAGAATGCTGCCCGGGTGGATTTGTTAGAACAACTGGGGAAGACGCTGGACCTGGGGGAGTTGAGAGGTAAGGGGGATAAATTATTTGGGAGCTCTAGACTAGCTCTTAGTGCCAGCTCTAAGACAATGGAGACTCTCAAGTCCTGATGTTTCCTCCTCTGAGTCTTCGCCGTCCTTAGGCTCTGTGCATGCATTCCTAGGTCATAGCCAGCAGGTATATTGGCTGGAATGATCACTGACATCCCTGTGTTAGCTCATGTGACCCTGTGAAGCAGGTCCTGCAGCTAGTATGATTCCCATTTTACAGATGAGGTAAACAGGACTCATAGAGCTTCAGTGACTTGCTAATGCACACATTGACTTGTGTCAAAGGCTAGGTTTCAACTAAAGTACTCCCAATTCCAAGGCCAGAGCTTTATTCATTCATTACCTCACACTGCCTCTAGACCAGGGGGTCTTAAACTGGCACCTTAATTTAACCTCGATTTTTTTAACATTAGACAATGTATATGACATATCTGTATAATAATAATAATAATACTGACATTTATATAGTGTTTACTATGTGCCAGGCATTGTACTAAGCGCTTTTTACAAATATTATCTCATTTGATCCTCCCTCACAACCCTGCAAGATAAATGCTACTATCATCTCAATTTTACAGATGAGGAACCTGAGGGAAATAGAGGTTATATGACTTCCCCAGGGTTGCACAGCTAGTAAGTGTCTGAGGTGGCATTTGAACTCATATCTTCTGATTTTAGGGCTCAAACTCTGTTTACCGCATTACCTATCTGTGTCATCATATATGTGTGTGCATATGTATACATATATAAACACATAAACATATACATGTGTTGTACACATAACTAGCATATTGTTATATATAATATATATATGTATATATATATGGTGGTAAATATTAGATATGTATACACACACATATTCTCTTTTCTTTGTAATCCTGTGCATTTTATTTTATGTATTTAAAAACATTATTCTGAGGAAGGGTCCATAGGCTTCCATAGACTGCCAAAGAATCCACAGCCACAAAACGTGTTAAGAATCCATGCTCTTGCTAGAGGAATACTGAGCTGTTTGGAAAATAGTATTATAAAATAAGTAGTGGCTGCTTCCTTTTTCCTGACTCTGTTTAAAAATTACTCCCACCATGTATTTTCATACGGAGGTGTTGTGGAATTGTGAAAAGGGCATTCATTTTGGAGCTCTGGTCTTGAGTCCTAATTCTGTCACTGAGTGACCTTCACCAAGATGCTTAATCTTTCCGGGCTACAGGTTCCTTCCTCTATGAAATGAGGGGTTCAGATCAGGTGATTCCTAGTTCTATATTATATGACTCTCTCAAAGCCGTTTAAACTGATCTTGGTGCTTTCTTGTAGGCCATTTCTTCAACATGTCTTGTGATTAAAAAAACAACAACTTTAAGATATTATGTCATTATGCATGTCTCTTAGCTAAGGGAAAACAAAGGGTTTAATATTTCAGAACAACAAATGATCCCTCTCCAAGTGCCTTGGGAGACCTGTTATTATTGCTTTTTCTTGGGGGACTGTCCTTACCATAGAGTTTATCCAAAATAGTGTAAGAGTCTCTCATATTTGAAGGCCAAGCTGCACCTCCTTCTTCCTAGGAATGAGCACAGTTTGTTAGGGGATTCCATCATGGCAGAGCACTGAAGGAGAAAAAGAGGGTTTTATTTATGTTTTCTGCCAGATATTATGACTTGAAGAAGAGTTATTCCTCGAGGAAATTCTCCTTCGCTGTTCTAAATGATTGGTGCTGCATCTTTTATGTACAGACACATATCTTAATGACTTGGGCATCTGAATTCTTTAACATTTAAGCAGTCAGTCTTTTATATAAAAGACAAAAAGGATCCACCTTGACTTGATAACTCAATGTGACTCTGACTCAGTCGCACGTGGAATGTGATTAGCATCGAACAAACTGTCCTTGAAACTAACCTTTTTGCCAGCCATATGAAGCATCCTGAAATACGTGCTATATACATTCACTTAAAGTTTTATCATAGTATGCTGCCAAGTCCTGTGAGCTGAGCACTTGGGTAGCCTGGTTTCTTTTAAAGATATTGATTATGTCATGATTGCTGGGAAATCTCCAATGGATTCATAATGAGAGCCTGGAAAGGAATTAGAAGTTACTAAAAGAATAATGTGATTGGGGGATCTTAGCTGTGATCCCCTTCAATGCTAGTGCCATCCTTCTATTGATTTTTTCTAAATGATCCTGTATATAGCTTGTTTGTACATAGTTGTTAGACTGCGAGCCTCTTGAGGGCAGAGATTGTCTTTTGCCTTTCTTTATATCCTCCGCACTTTGCACATGATATATAGTAGGCACTTAATAACTGCTTATTGACTGATTCTCTCATCAAAAATGGGCAATGAATTTGGCAGCAGTGGGGAAGGGTAAAGATATCTGAAAGCTTACTTACTTGGGCTTCAACACTAGGCCTATTATGTGGCAGGGGAAGGCTGGAGAATAAATGAGGGGTGGGGTGGGGGTGGTGGAGAACAGAATCTGCAAGTCACATTTAAGCTACTGTTGCTCTCCTACCCCACTGTCATATAATGATTCATGGATCCTTTGAAGTGCTAAAATATTCTGTCCTCTGAAATGTATATGTATAATTATATGATTATGTGTGTATATATTTCAGAGCACTATATATATATTTCTATGAATATATTTGTGTGTATATATAAGAAAGTACTATATTTATATGTTATATAATTATATATGTGTACATATATATAGATGCACACATACATCTGTGTATGTATATAAGCACATATGTGCATCTACACACAATATGCTCAAATGCATATGTGTACAACACATGTGTGTACATGTACACACGTTTGCATACATATATGTGCATCCATATATGCATATAGATGTACACACACAAAGTGTCCCAAATGTCTTAGTTTAGTTCTAAGCTATTTAACCTTAAAATTATTCTGGCTTTGGGGAAAACTTGTATATAATCTATCTTTCTTACTCAATATTTTTGGTCTTTATATTCTGTATTTTTATTGGTTATAAACCTTTCTTGTGGTGGGGAGATGCTACTGTCATCAAGAGAAACAGGCAATTTATGGCAGGGTCTGAGTGAAGATGAGGATTTCAGTTTAGACTTGTGGAGTTTGATGTTCTGCTGGAACATCGAGATTGGAATGTTCAGGAGGCAGTTGAAAATGTGGGTCTGGAATTCAAGGGAGAGATATGAGAAGAATCTATAGATCGGAGCGGCAGCTTTATAGAGGTGACAATTGAAGCTATGGGTGAAGACAAGGTCTTCAGTGGAGAGGGTGGAGAGAGAGGAAAGAGATGAAGGGTAAGGGTATCTTAAGAGAACTATGAGCTTTCAAAGCAGGGATCAGGCAGGTTGAAAATAAAGTAGGATATATAGCAGAGGCCCTTGGGGAAGAGAGTGCCATAACAAAAAGGAACGGGTGATCCTTGGTATGCTTCCTCAGAAAGACCAATAAGAATGATACTTGAGGAAAGATCATTGAATTTGACAGCTAAGCCATCATGAGGTTTCCAAAGAATGGAGCTAGAAACCAGATTGTAGTAAGATGATGTATAAGTAGGTGGGAGAGAATATTACTGTCCCTTCCACCATTCCTGTCCCCCTAATTGGACTGTCATTCAGTCTTTATTTGTTCAGTTTGTCCACAAGAATATAGTGAGAGACTATATCTACTGCATCCTCTATGACTTAGGTCACACAGATAATAAATTGCAGATCTGGGATTCAAACCCAAATTCCCAACTCCAGATATCAGATTCTCACTCTCCTGGAGTCATCAAATGGCAGGAAAAAATATAAATGCATATATATGATATGTAGTCCTATATGTGTGTATATATACATGTGTGAATATCTGTACAGACATATTATTTCATATCATAAATATGTAGCATGATGGAAGTTATGTACATGGACATATGACTATCATATCTCTCTATATAGCTATATGTCTTTTATACACACCATATATTAATTTTTTTCTTGCCTTCCCTTCCATGTCATATATGTATGTAAATATATATATATATGCATATATGTGTGTGTATATACACAGACACACACATATATGTGTACATATAAATAGTGCTTTAATTGCTTGGGAAAGGTAATCATGTTAAATTTTATTTTGTGACAACGGTGGTGATTCATGCTGTCAGCTAACACCAAACTGATTCAGAACAGATGATCTTGACCTCATGAAACTAGACTGAGCTAGATTCTCCAGCTTTAATTAGCTCTCTGTCAGTTGAGTGGCAGACTTCAGGCCACACACATGTATTTCACTGCTTTTTCATTGTGTTTTTAATCTGATGGTTTTAAAGAATGAATATTATTCTAAGACGTAGCTCTCAAATTGACTTCTGGAGATATTGCTGGGGCGCTGGTGTGAGTAAATGAAGCATGTCAAAGGTCATTCAAATCCGTGATGAAACAAGGTCAGTAGCACTGAAATGTAAAGGAAAATGTGGGCCCAAATGGAAAATAACACCAAGCAAGAATGATAGATTATTGCTGTGTAATAATAGCCCAGTTAATTCTCAGAAAACAAGAAAAGACTTCTAGAAGGACCTGGCAGTTGGAGAGGTTGCAATGATACCTCTGCAATGAGGCAGAGATTTCTTGAAGTTGGAAAATCAGCAAGAAGCACAATAAAAAACTAAACAAACAAACAAAAAATCCAAACAGCTGCTGGCCTCGGTTATGAAGGAAACAAGGCCTCTCATAAGCCAGACAATACAAATACAGAAGTACTGAAGGTTGCAGAATAGGAAATTTTATTAATGAATCTCACATTTTCATTCAAGAGTATACCAAAATCATTGACTAAATCCTGACATCTGGACATCTTCATCAGGCTGGAAAATACCACTGAAAAAGATATTTTCGGATTTTTTTTTACTTCAAGTTGGTCTGGAAGACATATTCATTGAAGAGAAGGATGAACTCTGATAAATGTAAGGATATACTAGCAAACTTAGGGGCAGTTAGGTGGCACAGTGGATAGAATCCAGGGCCTGAATTCAGGAAGACCTCAGTTCAAATCTAGCCTCAGACTGTGTGACCCTGTTTGCCTTAGTTTCCTCATCTGTAAAATGAGTTGGAGTTGGAATGGCAAAACATTTAGTATCTTTGCCAAGAAAACCCAGATTGGGTCACAAAGAGTTGGAAATGATTGAAAAACACAAAGATAGGCATTCTATAATAATCAAAATTTTATAATTATATAAATAATGACATATGAATGTATATATACATACATATATATAATATATATATATATATACATAGAGAGAGAGAGAGAGAGAGAGAGAGAGAGAGAGAGAGAGAGAGAGAGGAGAGACAGAGACAGAGACAGAGACAGAGAGAATTTTCCATGGGGTTTAAATTATGTGAGTTCTCAAGTCATTGAAGCAAATTTATCTGCATCATTTATAGATTTGACTAGATAAAGCACTTATTAAGCACTTTCCATGTGTCAGGCACCATACAAACCACTGATAATACAAGGAAAAAGAACAGCAATCCCTTAAGGAGGTTACATTCTACAAGGGGAGGATAACAAGTGCAAGGTGGAAAAGCAGTGTGAAGGGTTGGGGCAGGGAGAGGTTGGGAAGAGAAATAGGAGTGAGCTGAGTTAGAAGGGAACATGGTTGTCATGGGTACTTCCACAAATGGAGGTTGGGGAGGAACTCACCCAAGAGAGTAGGAGGCTGGTGAGTGGAGTCATTGTCAGTGTGAAGGAGCTGCTGGAGAAGAGGAGGGAAAGTCATAGAAGGCTGAGCCAGGTTAGCAGTTAAATACACTTCTTAACCTTTTTTAATACTTATATAATTATAGAAATGATTATGATTCTATAATTGTGGAACTGTCCAAATGGAGATAGAATTGTCAATAAACATTTATTAAGCAACAACTGTGTGCTAGGCTCTATGCTAAGTGCTGGGGATGCAAATATGAAAAAAGAAACAGATCCTGACCTCAAGAGGTCTAAAGGGGAAGGCAAAACACAAAAAGGAGCTGAAAGGGGGTGGGAGAAGGAGAAGGTACATGACAAGGGGCCATGGTGGAGAAGTCAGTCAGAGAAGTCCTAAAGTAGTATAGCCAGGTGAGAAATGGTGACATTTCTGAGTTGAGCTCTCTCTTTAAATTGAGGTTTGAAGTTCATCGCCCCATCCTCCAATCAGAAAGGTAGAGGGTATTGATGAGGTGAGGCAGCTATGTTGCACAGTGGATAGAGCACTGGGCCTGGAGTTAGGAAAAGTAATCTTCCTGAGTTCAAATCCAGTCTCAGACACTTACTAGCTGTATGACCCTGGACTAGCTGTATTAACCCTGTTTGCCTCAGTTTCCTCATCTGTAAAATGAGCTGGAGAAGAAAATGGCAAACTACTCCAATATCTCTAAGAAAACCCCGGATGGGATCATGGCCTTGGACATGACTGAGAAACGACTTAACAACAACCCCATTGATGAGGTGAGGCTAGAAAACTGATGAGATCTTACTGATAAGGGAGCTTCCTGAAGCATGGGGCAGAACAATGAAACATGACCTTTTATCATGCCACATGTCACAGAAGGTTAAGAGATTTATACCACTGCTAACCTGGCTCAACCTCTTTCTGCCCCCATGACTTTCCCACCTCTTCCCCAGCAGCTCCTTCACCCTGACAATGATTCCACTCACCAGCCTCCTACTCTCTTTGGTAAGTTCCTCCCCAGACTCCATTTGGTGAAGTATCCATGACAACGGTGTTCCCTTCTAACATAGCTCAGTGCCATTTCCCTTCCCAACCTCTCCACTGCTTTTCTGCCTTGCCCCTCTTGTCTTCCCCTTATAGAATGTAACCTCCTTGAAGGAAGGGACTGTTGTTCTTTTCGTTTGTATTCTCAGCGCCTTGCACAGTGTCTGGCATGTGGTACATACTTAATAAATGCTTTATCTAGTCGAATCTATAAAGGATGTAGATATATTTGCTTCAATGACCAGAGAGCTCACATAATTTAAACACCACTGAAAATTTATGGACTATACTCAAGGCTAGATTTTTTAAAATGAGCTGTTAATGTCCAGGTGTGCTTTCATAAAGAAGAATTAAAGAATATGTGTCAAAATCTTGAGAGCTCAATGCCAAATTGTATACAGATGCTTGCAGCAAAAGGAGGGCCTATTGTATATTTTAAAAAGTTTAAAGATATAAAAAGTTTTAAGATTCATTGTATGAATCAATAAATGTAGTTATTTTGCTTTGTCTCAAGTAAATTGAATTTTAATAACTCACTTAACTCCTTCAGTCCTCAGTTTCTTTATCTGTAAAATGAGAGAATTAGACTAAACCTTGTTTAAACTCCCTGCCTTCAGAAAAGCTCTGATCCAGTGATTTGATGACCAGATTTTTCTGTGCACACTCCTATGTTACAGTCCCAGCTCAGTTAGGGATTGAATGATTTGTAATTGACTCTTAATGCCTCTGTATTAAGTCCCCAGCTAAGGCCTCCGTATTATTCCCAAAAGGCACCATTTCTAAAGGCATTGGCAGATAGACCTCCAGCTTTTGCTTGAATAGATCTAGGAATGCTACTTTATGCTTTCATGGTTTAAAGAGATAGATAATTTCCATTTTAAGTTTGTTTTTTTTTTGGTAGACATGATCTTTGGCCTCAAGGAACACCTCTTCCTTCCCTCATAAATAGGAAGCTGGTAGCACAGTAGACAGAGCTCGGAGCCTGAAGTCAGGAAGACCTGAATTCTGATATGATCTCAGATACTTATTAATTGTGTGACCTTGGGCAAGTCATTTAACCTTTGCCTCAGTTTCTTCATCTGTAAAATGGAAACAATACCAATATCTATTCTTGGGGTTGTGAGAATCAAATTAGATAATAATTTTAAAGCACTTAGCACAGTGCCTGGCATATAGTAGGTGGTTAATAAATGCTTATTCCCTCTCCTTCCCTTTGCTTCTCTTCCTTATAAAGTGTGGTGCCTGCATCTTCTTAGAAAATTCAGTTCCATCCAACAAACTTTTATTAAGTACCTACTAGGTTTGAAGCCCAGTGTTAAGCATAGGAGATACACTGGAGTTTATGACTTTCTGGGAGTTGTGAAGAAAGTTATATAACATGTAGACAGATAAGTAAATGCAAAGTATATTCTAAAGAACATAAGGTAATGGGGCAGCTAAGTGGCACCATACTGATTAAGAGCATCAGACTTGGAGTCAGGAAGACCTGAGTTCAAATCCTGCCTTCGACACTTACTGGCTGTGTGACCCTGGGCAAGTTACTTAATCTCTGTTTGCCTCAGTTTCTTCTTCTGTAGGATGGGGATAGAAAAACATCTCCCTCACAAGGTCATTGTGAAGATTAAATGAGATATCCCATGTCCAATGTTTTGTAAACCTTCAACTGCTGACAGAAATAGCAATGATAATAATGATAACTTATTTCAAGAAGGCAAGAAAATTAACAACTCGGTGAAACAGAGCGAGACCTCTATGATATTAAGGAGAAAAAATCAGGACTTTCTGAACTAACCCAACATTGGCATCCTAAATGAGGTTGGCTAAAATATGTAGAAACAGACATAGTGTTTTCTCTTGGATTGTACTGTAATTTGTGGTGGGAAGCAGTTGTGGAAAACCGAAGCTCTCCATTGCTCCTTCCGCTTCCAGTACTAATTCAAAGTGGGGGAGAGGGAGAGGAAACAACCACCTCCTCCTAAATGTGAAATATAACACACACAAAAAGAAAAGTCGCTGAATTATGGAGTCATAAAATTCCCCAGGCCAGAAAGTACCTTGCAGGTCATCTCCCTAGCTTAAATCTATCTGATATATAAAACCCAGAGAGAATGCAATTTCTTATTTAGAAACATTGGAAGTAAAATCTAAAGTGTAAGTTAGGAGAATTCATCCAGGAGGAGATGGAGGGTTAATCTGACACATGCTAGAGTTCCTTTGGGAAAATGTCCTCTTCTTTAAACTTTGAATAAACTTTTTTTTTGTTTGTTTCAAATAAAACTGCAATTAGCTGCTTGAACTCTCGGCTATGTGTACAGAAGAATAGGACTCATCTTTTAGATTGAGAATGAATCCTAGAAACACGGAATGTCAGAGTTGGAAGGGACTAAATCTCTTTATTTCATGTTGGAGAGTGAGCCTTTGGTTTGAAGCAAAGTGACATGAATTAGGGCACATAACTTGTTAGTGGTAAAGCTAGGAATAGATCCCCTGTTAAGGGCTGGTCAGTGTTTTCCCCACATACTCACACTTTGAATTTGAACCACCAGGTGGCAGTAGGGAGCTCCCCACCCCAAGTTGTGAGTACACCCTACAGAGGTCACAGTATTGAATTAGTGCTCTTACTTCTATCCCTTGGTTCAGCCTTGCTGTATGAATAATGCTCTATGCTCAAATAAGATAACATTCATAAAGTCTGCAACACAGCCTGGAGTAGGTGCCATAGAAATACTTATTCCCTCATCTCTATGGGGCAGTGTCTGGGGTTGTATAGATTTGCAGATCTACCAAATTTGTACTTGATTCTGAGTCTACACACTCTGGTTAACACTGCTTTTTTTTGAACCTAAATTTCAAAAGACCCTAATATAGCAGGTTTGGTCTTCCTGGAAATAGACATGCTACATACATCCTTTTTACTCTTAAAAAGAATCAGTAATTTAATTAATAATTCTTAATGGCCAGGAAACAAAATGCTTTGGCTCTCTCTGCATCCATGTCCTTTATCTAATGCTTCCTGTAAAGGCAAAGCTGTGAGGTGGTATCATTCCACTAACCCCAGAGTACCACTTCATTAGTATGCCTAATAATAGAAAGAGTTGTAGCCCCTAGACGTTGAGAGCCTGCTGTGCACACTTCCAGGAAAGGCCTCCTCCAGGATCATATCATGGGATGGACATTCTATCTATCTATCTATCTATCTATCTATCTATCTATCTATCTATCTATCTATCTATCTATCTGTCATCTATATCTATCTATCTACCTATCTATTTGTCTATCTATCCATCTATCTGTCTATCCATCCATCTATCCATCCATCTATCTATCTATCTATCTATCTATCTATCTATCTATCTATCTATCTATCTATCTATCTATCATATATACCTGTTGAGCACAGCAACTCAAGAAGGCAACCATCCATTGGGTTAAGGAAAGGTTTCAATTTGCACCAAAGGAGGTGCTACCCACACTGAAGAAACTGTAGCTCTTTGAAGAAACTGTAGGTCTTTGGGGGAGGCGGGTAAAGTATTACACACACACACACACACACACACACACACACACACACACTGAACAGTTTTGAATTAATTAATTATGTGCCATGACTAAGCCTATATGCAACATCTGTTTTTCTTGAGGTAATGGACACGTGCTTGTAATGCAGGTGCTGCCTTCATGAAATAATGATAAAATTGAGGATTTAAATTTGCCAGATATTTTGGCACATTCCAAAGAAGACCAAACTAATAGCGAACATGGTAGGAACATAGTAGATTGCATTTCTTCCATACCTAAAGCCTGATTTTGTGTAGGCCTAATATGATTTTTTTTAGTCAGAGGTTGAGAGCTGGTTGCTTATGTTCATATCTGAACTGTAGTCAGCAGTTCTATGGGAACAACAGAACTGTTGTGCAATTTAACTAGAGTCCTCATCATCCCCACTTTAGTGGGGAGCAGAACTTGAACCTGAATCTTGGCCTTTATAGCGTAAATACCTACTATGTGCCAGGCACTATGCCAAGTAAGTGCAGGAGATGCAAAGAAAAGCAAAACAAAACAAAATAAGATAATCCTTGATCTCCAGGAGCTCACATAGTAATGGCAGGTATGTTTCAGAAGAAATAAACTAGGTACATTCAGATGTAGGACAGTCATGTTTTCATAGATCCATCTGATAAACTTAAGTTTTATTTAATTCAACAAATAGTGAGCAAACAACTACTATTTTATGTGTAAGGTACTAAAGACTAGTAATTTAAAAAAGGGGGGGGGAATTCCCTGTGCTCAAAGAGTTCCTAATCTTTGGGGAATAGGGAAGGATACAACACTTACTCAGATAAGCATAATACAAGGTAAACAGCAGAAAAAGAACACTATCTGGGGTTTCAGGGAAGACTTCATAGAAGATGTTTCAATGGAGGTGTGCCTTGAAGGGAGAAAAAGATGCTAAGAGGCAGAGAAGGATAGGCATCCCACTCATGGGGACGTTGATTACCTGCTAAAATGCACAAACAATATTTCACTGAAATTCTATTTTCAGAGTGGTTGGGTTCATTAATGGACAGTGGGGTTGGTGGGATTTTTGAAACTAAACATACGTTTGCCATTGCTCAAAGCAGTCACCTGTCTGTTGCTGTGAGTTTTTCATCCAGTACTCTGGAAGTTGAAAGGGTATCAGGTTCACAGGATCTCCAAATGCCAGAGTCTAGATTGTGAGCATCTCAAAGAGCACAGAGAAGGGGGCAAAAGTCAAGGACACTACTGACACTGACCTTGGAACGTAGAATCATCATCACCATCAAATTCTTTGCCATATGCTATTTTGTAGGACATCCAACACCTTCTTGGCACAGCCTACCACTAGGATCTTCCTCAAAATGGAAGTTCTGAGGGGAATTCACCCATAGAAGAAGGCTATGAGGTTGAAAGGAGAAGGCAGCTGAAGAGGCATGGTGACTAAGTTCAAAGAAAGAAGCATGACTGGTTTAGGACCTTCCTCGAAATGGAGCTTGTAGGCTTGCTATAGATACCATCAACAGGGGAGAGGGCTGTGCCCTCTTTGGTTATTGGCAGCAGATTCTAGTTATTTGTATAAAGTATTTGGTTGTTGTACCTTTCTATTCCACAGATGAAATCTCTGCCTCCCTGACTTGAGATAACAAGATCTAGATAGAACTTCTTAACCATTTCTGTGTGGCATGGACCCATTTGCCAAACCCTGGTGAAGCCTATGGACCCCTTCTCAGAATATTATTTTTAAACACATAATATAAGATATTCAGGATGACAAAGGAAACAAATTATATTAAAATATTGTTATAGTTCACAGACCTTAGGTTAAGAACTTCTGGTCCTAGGTGGTTCAGTAGATAGAGGACTAGGGTTTCTGGAGTCCAGAAGACTTGAGTTCAAATCGAGCCTTGGACACCAGATGAATGATCATTTAATTTGTGCCTCATTTTACCCAACTATAAAATGGAGACAATAATAGCACCTACTTTGCTTTCAGGATTTTTGTGAGGATGAAATGAGATATTTGTAAAACACATATCACGGTACCAGGAGCATAGTAGGTGCTATATAAATGCTGCTGCTGCTCCTTCTGCCAGGGTCCCTTACAGGGCACTGATTCAATTAACTTGAGAATCAAGATTATAGAATTTAAAGTTAGAAATAGCTTTTACCTTTATCTTAGAGGTTACCTACTCTATTCATGACCCCACTTCCTAGTCATTCAATAAGTATTTATTAAATGCCTACTGTATACCAAGACTGGTTATATGAAGAAGGTCAAAGAAAACCACAACAACAACAGCAAACCAACCAGCCAATTCCTGCTCTCAAGGAGCTTACAGTCTAATGGACAAGAAAGGTTAAGTAACCAGGGCCACAGAGCAAGTATGACTCCCCTCCCCCATTCTCCTGACTCTCTGAGGCTGGACTCTTTTCAGTTCCTCACAATGACCTGATCACATACAGAGCAGTGATTTCCAAATTATAAAGGCTTAAAATTACTGACCAATTAAATTCAATCATATTATTCTTAAGAATTTAAACTAATACCATATTATCATATTTCCATCCCTGCCTAATAATGTCACATTTCTATTAAGCCTGAAGGTCTGTGGATCTCCTTTTCTCTAACAATCCTGTGAGATGTGGTACCAGTGAACAATTTCCAGATGAAGAAACTGCAGGTTAGGCTACAATGACTTGCCTAAGGCCACTCAGATACTGAGTGCCAAATCCAGGACTTGAACCTAAGTCTTCAAACCTCCAATGCTACACTCTTTCCCTCATGCCAAGGGTTTGAAATAATGTACTGTATGTATCTTCCGTAGTGGAGATTCAGCAGAAAATAGGACCTTTAAAAAGATATGGTAATTATAGCACATAATCTTAAATTGAATAACAGGAAAAGAGGTGACAGAAGCAAATATTCCATTTAGCTTACACCTGGTTATTTTTATATTATTATTTTTAATTTGTTTTGACACCTCAGCTGGTACATATATCCTCACCCTAATCTTTATATGCTATATTTTGGATAGCATAATTAAATTGCTTAAGTGGACTTATGTGCCTGGCACATCTGGTGCAGGTGTAGGTGGGACGGGGGTGGGGAGAGATGGTAGCATAGCACGTATGAAGAGATGGTCCACACAAAATAATTGCTCACGTATATTTTATTTGTGAAGATGGCCACTCAGGGGAAGCAACCAGACTAACAGGAAGGCAAAACAAAATTTCAGAACCATCATTATTTTAACTTCACTGCAACTCTGCCATCTTTGGGAGTTGTCTTGCCTGCAGGCAGTAGGGCAGACCAAATGGGCTTTTGAAAGCATCCAGGAATAGTACTTTACAAACAAAACTTTTCCATTCAGAGAAATAAGGCTGTAGTGCAGTATCCAATAATATCATACTTGGTGTACTATACCACGTAGACACTGTTGTAAAGATATGAATTTTGAAGTAAATATACTTAATACAATTATCATTTATAATAATGACTCCTTTAGACAGCATTTTAAAGTTTACAAAGTGTTTTTGTACCCTATTTTAACCTCCTTGGATCCACAAAACTCTAGGCAGATATACCTATCTTAATAATGTCTTCAATTTTAGGGAGAAGGAAAGTTGAGACTTAAAGTGAAGTGATTTACCCTGGTTGTACAGTGAGTCAGTGGTAGAGTTGGAACTCAAATCAGATGCTAAGTCCAATGATTTTTCCCATTTCTATTTGGTCTTAAATTCTAAATAAAATTAAAATAAAATTCTAAATAAAAACTAATAAAATTTAGAAGGTCTCTTGCCCTATCCTAGAATAATTTTTCTTTCTAAAATTAAAATTATAATTTATAAGATTAGCTGGTCATGGTATATAAGGTCCCTTCTATCTTGAACTCCAATGATCTTATGATAAATACACACAGAGAAACAATAATACATGATAAGTACATATAAAGGGCAGCTAAGTAGCATAGTAGATAGAGTGCTAGACATGGAGTGAAGAAGACCTGAGTTCAAATCCCATTTCAGATACCTACTAGCTGAGCAAGCTAGCAGCTACTAGCTTAACCCTGGGCAAGTCACTTAACCTTATTTGCCTCAGTTTCCTCATCTGTAAATAAGCTGGAGAAAGAAACTGCCAACCACTCCAATATCTCTGCCAAGAAAACCCAAAAATGAGATCACAAAGTGTTGGACATGATTGAAATGACTGAACACAATAAAGTACACATAAGAGACACTCATCTTATAGAACAATGTCTAAGCCTGAGGAAAAACACTTTGCCACAAGTAAGGAGACGCAGAGTCAGGATTCAAATCTATTCACCAAATTCACCACTCTTTTCAGTTTGCCCTATTAGACTATAACCAATCAATAAGCATTTATTATGGCACCTACTGTGTGCCAGGAGCTACTCTAGGTGCTGGGGATACAAAAAAATGAAACAATATGTGTCTTCAAGAAAGTTATATTGTATCTGGGGACCCAACTATATGGTTTTCATATAAATATACACTATATGGCATATTTATATACACATACACATATAGATGCATACAGAAACACACACACACACACACACACTATATGAAAACCACATCGTGCTTTTCATATAAATACACACAAAATAAAAACAGGTTTATATGAGAGGTAGCTAAGGGGATCAACAAAGGCTCCATGGAGAGTAAGAGGACTCAGGCTCCTTAAAAGTAGGATGACTTTTTATTTAAGCTTTATATTTTTTCCTCCCTTCTCCCTTCTTCCCCCTCCCCACTTCTGTCCTTATCCCATAACACAATATATGCTGTCTCTGATAATAGAATTAAATGATAGAACCACAACTAGAACCCAGGCATCCTGACTCCTCACCCTGCATTTTTTTCCTCCGCACCATAGCACCGCAATACCTTATTTTAGTCACACTGTCATCAATAAAGGGCAAAGACCTCTCCTCCCCACTCCCATCCCCTTCTTCCACTTTTGTTTGCAAGAAGGAAGGCAACGTCATAGGAAGTTACTGAACAATTCATTTTCATCCTCCAAGCTCTGAGATTCATTGTTAGTATTGATTGAAGGTCTCCATTGTTCAATTTCAGCTGAAGCACCTGAGTCATTTTTCCTTAATGCAGAGCAGTGTTTGTTACAAGCTTCTATAGCACTATACGTCAATTCTGTCACTTCTAAATGGGGTGTTCTCTTAATACCCTACATCCATTTTATAATATGAGGAAGCCTCCTGAAAATACACAGATAGAAAGATAAATAGATAGATAGGTAGATAGATAGATAGATTGATTTATAAAATCAAGAGAAACTTGCCCTTTCATGGATGAGAAGATTTTGAAATGGTTTATTCCCCAAAGGCCTATATTCTCTCCTCACAGTGCTAATATTAATCATGGACTTTTCTGGTTTGTTTTAATATATCCATAGTTCAAAATCACTTTATAGGTAGATGTGATCCTGAAATGCTGGCTATGAATTATATTTTTGTAAATTAAATAATATTTAAATGCACAAGGAGACATCGTTATAGAAGAAATTCTGTGGTAAATCCTTTTGTACAGATATTAGTCACTCAATAATCACCTACTTAATAAATTCAATTTAATTCAGCCAACATTTTATTATGTTCCTACTATTGTCAAAGTTCTGTGCTTAGGATACAAAAATGTAAAATAACATGGGCCTTGTCCTCAAGGAGATTACAGTCTAATGGGGATTGGGGTGGCATACTAGTGGTATACAGTTACACAAAATTGAATATGATAAGGCACCTGATGACATGGACCCACTCACTTAGATGATTTGTCTCCAGGTCCAATTGATGCCTTTTCCCATGCAGAGTCTATGAAGGAGGTGAAAAGAATGTCCTCATATATAGCCTCAGTGGGGACTTGTCATCATTTGCCCATTTGCTAGACTTATTCCATGGAGATCAGCATAGGGATCCATCAACATTGCAGGCACTTAATATATTCTGGTTGATTGATCGATCAAGGTCACTTGCTAAGTAGACAGAGTTGGGGTTTCTTTCTCTACTTGTCTTTTGCCTTTCCTTTCCCTTTTAACTTTTTTGTTTAACCAATCTTTTACTTCTTCAAGAATTTTTAAAACTTTTGTTCCACTAAAGTTCTGTTGCTTCACCACCCTTCCCATCAACATACGCTTCTGCTCTTTCAGAACCACTTGTTTTGGGTGAAATTCAAGGGGAGAAAGAAGAGGAAGGTCATTCTGGCCCACGTCTACCACCTTAGAACTACTGTAGTGGAAAGATCATTGGATTTTCGAAACAAAAGATAAAGCTTCAAATCCTGGCTCTGTAACTCTGACCGAGGGCATTTTTTTTTCTTCCTCCTTGACCCTCGCTTTCCTCCTTTTTTATTTAACCATCAAATGACATACTTAGCCAGTCACCTGATCTTATTTATCAAAAGAATTAGGAATTAGAAAGTCTCAAACCCACCCACCATCAGAGGGAGCTCTGGGGAAGTGCTAACTTTTATGTGGTTCCCAGAGAGGGGACAACCTTCTAGAAGTACTCAAACCTATTTCTTTCTGATTGACAATATTCATCTCATTAGTCTAAGGGTAAGCATGTTGTCATCATTGTTCAGTTATTTCAGTCATGTCCTACTCTTTCTGACCCCCTTTGAAGTTTTCTTGGCACAGATGCTGGAGTGGTTTGCTATTTCCTTCTTCAGCTTATTTTACAGATGAGGAAACTGAGGCAAACTGAATTAAGCGACTTGCTCAAGGTCAAACAACTAGTAAGGGTCTGAGGCCAGATTGGAACTCAGGAACATGAGTCTTCCTGAGTTCAGGCCCAGCATTTATCCACTGGTACCACCTAGCTGCCCTGCCACACAGCTAGTAAGCATCAGATCCAGGAGTACAAGCCAAGTTCGCAGTACTCTTCTCACCATACCTAGTATCCCCGGCTAGAACTCTAAATGAAATTCTCCATAGAAACATTGTTATAAATAGTTCTAAAGTTCTATAATTGTATTTGAACTGCATGTCAGTTACTTCAATAATTCAAGTATTGGTGATTCCATTAGTGGGAGTATGCCTTTGCCTGAGCCAGATTCAATTTTTTAGTGATTTAGGAGATAGTCTTTCTAAGCTGCTATGGTTTACTTATTTTTTTTTAGAGTATTCTCTGTAGCTGCCTTCCAGTGATGAATTTTTCTACACTTAGAAAGGTCTAGATGTAGACAAAAGATAAACAAAAATCTTTGGATCCATAAGGAACCTTTCAAGCCTTAATGTATTATTAGAAATGAGTATTATTATTATTATTAATATTATTATTATATAAGTTTGTCAATCTATCGATAAGCATTTATTAAATAACTGCAACATTCCAGGCACTGTACTAGGCCCTGGGGATACAAAAATGAAATTGAAATGGCTCCTGTCTTCAAGAGTCTCAAATTTTATTGGGGGAAAACAGCACCTAAGGTATATTTGTATTCTTTCTGGGTAAAGGGATTGGGGATGCTAGTAGCTGGGAAGAACAGGAAACGCTTCACCTAGAAGTGATTTTTGTAACTGGGGGTTCTAAATGGCAGTAGTGAGGAAGGAACGTTTCCAGTTTGGTTGCCAGCCAGCACAAAGATGTGAAGCCAGGACTGGATTCTCTTACATATGGAACATGAAGGAGCCTGGTTTATCTGGACTGTAGAATAAATGAAATAAGGTACGAGACTAGAAAGGTAGTCTGGGGCAGGCTTGGGAAGGGCTTTGAATGCCAAACAGAGGAGTTTATATTTTAGGAGCTATTGTTGAAGTTTGCTGAATAATGGAATGATATGGTTAGACTCGTGCTTTAGAAAATCTCTTTGGAAGTTATGTGAAGGATGGGTTGGAGTGGGGAGAAATTTGACGAGGAAAGACCAATTAGGAAGCTATCTAAGGGTCTAGGGGTGAGGTCATAAACAGCTGAACTAAGGTGGTAGCAGCTTTAAGAGATATTTATCAAAGATATTAGTAAATATGACTTTACTGCTACTTCTTATATACATCCTGTGAACCAAGAATTTTTTATGTTTTAAAATGCATTAAACCTTTATTTAAAAATATTTTTAAATAGTTCTTGGCACCCAGCTGTATGAAAACAAGAAGTAGGCTGACTGGGCCTATGGGCTGTAGTTTGCCAATCCCTACTTTAAAGGATTAGCCTAGGAATTGAACTCCTCTGTACTATACTATAACTATAGCAAAATGTGTTCCTGACAGGCATGAATCTTCTTACAAGAAATTTCTGGAAGGAAAATGTTTCATAAGCTGATGACTGATGACATCAGGATTTTCATGCATAAATTTAAGTCTAGAATTGGAAGGAAATTTTAAATCCATTTAGAAAATCCCCTCATTGTACAGAAAAAGAAACTGAGGCCCATGGAAATGATTTGTCCAAGAACACAGATAATTAGTGTCTGATGTGGTATTGGAACACCATATTCTCTGATTCTAGAGCCAGCATACGGCAGGTTTTTACAGTTTGGTCTGTTGTGGCAAATGAAATTTTGTGGGAAGATTTAAACATCAGCATCTAACCGCACACATTTCTGCAAGGAAAATATTTGCAAAGTGTTTGGAGCATCTTTGCTGTTCCAAATCTTTAAAAAAATGTTTTTCACTGTGTAGCAACTAAACTTTCAAAGGACTAACTCAAAAAATATTCTTTAAGTGGTGTGGTGGTGTTTGGAGTAGGGGATATGAATCAAACTGTTTCCAACCATATTGTTTTACTGTGTCTTGTGAAGCCCAAACAAGTAACTGGCAGGCTACTTGCTAATTTGTGAGCAGTTAAATGAGGGGCTGCCTTTGAAATTTTTTTTCTTAAATAGCATTTTATTTTTCCCCTGTCACATGTCAAGAAAAATTTTAGCATCCATTTTTACAAGATTTTGAGTTCTAAGTTTTTCTCCATACTTCTCTCCCCTCCCCTCTTCTGAAAATGGTAGGGAGTTTGACATAGCTTATACATGTGCTATCATATAAAAAATATTCCCATATAGTCACAGTTGTGGGAAAAGAAACAGATCAAAAGAAATAAAAACTTGAGAAAGAATAAAGTCAGTGAAGAAAATATGCTCCAATCTGCTTTCAGAATCCATCGGTTCTTTATCTCGATGTGGATAGCATTTTCCTTTGTGAATCCTTAATACTTGTTTTAGGTCAATGTGTTTCTGAGAAGAGCTGAGTCATTCATAGTTGATCATCACACAATATTGCTGATACTGTATATAATGTTTTCCAGGTTCTATTCATTTCAATTTGCATCAGTTCATATAAGTCTTTCTAGGTTTTTCTGAAATCTACCTGTTCATCATTTCTTATTGCACAATTGTATTTCATTACGTTTATATAGCACAGCTTGTTTAGTCATTCCCCAAATAATGGACTTCCCCTCAATTTCTAATATTTTGCCACCACAAAAATAGCTACTATAAACATTTTTGCACATGTAGGTCCTTTTCCCTTTCTTGTGATCTCTTTGGGATACAGACCTAGTAGTGGTATTGGTAGATCAAAGGGTATGTACAGTTTAGTTGCCCTTTGGGCATAGTTCCAAATTGCTCTCCAGAATGGCTGGGTCAGTTCATATCTCTACCAACAATGCATGAATATCCCAATTTTCCCACATCTTCAGCATTTGTCATTTCCCTTTCCTGTCATATTAGCCAATCTGATAGGTTCAAGGTGGTACCTCAGATTTATTTTAATTTGCATTCTCTAATCAAAAGTGATTTAGAACAATTCATCATATGCCTGTAGATAGCTTTGATTTCGTCATCTGAAAACTGCCTCTCCATACCCTTTGACCATTTATCAGTTGGACAATGGCTTGTGCTCTTATACATTTGACTCAGTTCTCTACATATTTGAGAAAGGAGGCCTTTATCAGAGACACTTGCTGTAAAGATTGTTTCCCGTCTTTCTGCTTTCCTCTAATCTTGGTTTCATTGGTTTTATTTGTACAAAAGTTTTTTTTAACATAATCAAAATGATCAATTTTCCATTTTTTAATACTCTCTGTCTCTTGTTTTGTCATGAATTTTTCCCCTCCCCATAGATCTGACAGGTAGACTATACCTTTGCATATGGTGTCATAATTTACTTATGGTGTCACCCTTTCTGTCTAAATCATGCTAAGACTGTCGTATCTAACTTTTCTAATATTCTATTTACTTCCTTAGTTTCTTTCTTGTTTGCCTTTGAATTTCATAGAATCATTGGATATAGAAGAGGAAAGGAGTTTAGAAATCATTTAATCCAATCTCATCATTTTAAATGAAGGAATGAATTTTTTAAAAAGGATTTAAAGGCTTTTGTTGTTGTTGTTCAGTCATGTCTGACTCTTTGTGACCCCATTTGAAGTTTTCTTGGCAAAGATACTAAAGTGGCTTGCCATTTCCTTCTCCAGCTAGTTTTGTAGATGAAGAAACTTAGGCCAACAAGGTTAAGGGATTAGCCCAAGGTCACAAGCTTAGTAAATGTCTGAGACCAGTTTTGAACTCAGGATGATAAGCCTTCCTGACTCCAGGCCCAGTACTCTCTCCACTGCACCATATAGCTGTGTAAAACACATAGGTGCTGGAGATTAACCTGTTTTGAAGGTGGTCCTAGGAAGGTGATCAATGGAAAGAAGAGAGCAAGGAACAACACATAAAGGAGGCATCGACTCTAAGTAAGAGAAAAAGGCATAGGGGACCTTAAGGTGTAGGGGGAAAACAGATGGTGATGGTCTTTCTTAATGTTATTTCAATTAATAAAACTATTGCTTAAACTGCATCCATATCTGAGATCAATCTGCATGACAATGCCACCAAAGTCTTTGGTGAAGGGAACATTCTTTTTTTATACCTTTAGTAGCTGTGACAGCTGAGGAGGCAGGGACTCAGCCCCTGCAGAAGCCAGTTACCAGAAAGCATTTCCACAAGCATTGTGCCCTTCCTTTCATGATGGTTTCAGAAGCTAGACTGGAAATAGGACCAGTGATCTGGAAGCCACTGTTTTCCTGAAGGTACTCCCAGTACTTTATGCCCTGGCTTATCTCCAGTCAGGTTTGAGAGCAGATCATGGCAGTGGTTTGGTTCACCTGCCCACCTGGTACATACTAGCTCCTTTTTCTCACTTAGGCTTGTCTTCTACTTCAGCTAGGTTGGTTTATCTGCTCCATCAATTGATGTTGGTAATAGTAGAAATGCTTTGCATTTTTTGCACAGGATTTGCTCTCCGTTATGATGTTTGTGGGGACCAAACTACAAACAGAGCTTGTAATCAGTAGTTATGGGTGGAGGGAGAAGGATTAATGAAGCCCAGAGAGATTAAATAAGTTTTTCAATATTAGGTCAATGACCTTGGCTACTGACATAATGAAGAGAATCATAGAGGGCTCAGAATCGTTTGTCAAAACTGCAGTTTTTGCTGACCTTATGCCACACTGTTATTTCTGTTTCGCTATATGCTGAGCACTGAAATCTCTAAAATTGTAGTACACCTCACTTCATGAGAGCCTTTCTATGGAGACAACACAAGTATACATGGGGAAAAAACGCACTGGGGGAACTTTCTCAGTGTATTCCCCTCTCCTCTATTAGGGCCAATTTAAGAATATTGGCCCACAAACCTGTATTGTCTCTACTGGCTGGCTCATGATTGACCTCAGAGCTGAGGACAGCCTGGTGCTTTTGTCAGCTATTGCCTTTCTGTACTACAGATCAGTTGTCCCATCATGCTGATTGTGGCAACGGTAAGGAGCAGAGCTGGGACTCCAATATAGAACCTCTGCCATCAAATCTATTGCTCATAACACTCTACCACAGCCAGCTCAGTTTCTGTTCTAACTATGCCCAAACCTGACGTTTGCCAAACAATCCTTGAAAGAAATACTTCCATTTGAAAATGTCTAGCAATAGAACTCCAAACATCTTTAGACTGGCACAGCTCCTCATTATCTGAAATTTATTTATGAAAACAGCATCTCATTTTGGAAATTTATAGGTGTACTTCAGACCTGCATTAAGAAGGAAAGAAAATTGAAAAATTTGAGTTTGGCAAGTGTTTATAGAGTCTGATGAGCATTAACTGTTAGACTTAGGTAGGTAACAGATAGATGATGCAGTGGCACAACCATTTCAGGGATGCCAGCTGACAATGTGTTAGATGCTTTTAAGTAAATCATCTTACTTTAATATTTTAGGAGCGAGAGACTTAATCCCTCTCCATTTGTAGTTATGTGCGGAAAGTATTTGTCAGAGATCACAGGCTTAATCCCTGGGTGGGCCAGCTAGCTTTGTGCTATTCTGAGCCCCATGAATTACCTCTCTACCCCTTGCCAGCTCTCTCACAAAGACATACTTTTATTTATAAGAGAGAGCCCATTTCTGGCAAAGAAAAGCTCATGATCTCATGTTCCCAGCATGATCTGCAGATATTTGGGTCAATGCATTTTATACCACATATAGGATTTGCCTTGATAGAGTAACTAATCCGGCTGTATATACGCTTATTTTTCTGGAGAAAGAAGAGTCTATGTCTTAGGATTGGTGGTAGGGGTTGATGAATTGGTGCCCATGTCATACAAGATGGTCACTTTTTTCATGATAGCACAGTATTTATCAGTGTGCCCTGAGGATGTGGGGAGTCTGTGAACTAGCACATCATGTGAAGCACACTTTCCTTTGTGGCCTGAGTAGATTCTGGGTAAGGGACCATACTCAAACTCATCCATACTCCTTCATACCATTATTTGATAAACACACATCTAGATTAGTTTCTCCAGTAAGATAAACAGTGGGACATAGAGGTACATTAACAAAGAACCACTCAGAAACATCAGGTTCTGGGATGTGTTGTTCTACTACACATGGGTCTTCCCTAGCATGCTCTCTGGGGAGAACTCATTAACATGCGTATAATGGGTCAGCCTACAATTAACACTAACCCAGAATTTCTGGTTTCCCCTACTTTTACGTGCTTTTTATCAATTCTGTTTAGTATTCTTAGCTCAGTCAATCAATAATAAGCATTTATTAATTGCCTCCTATGTGCCAGGCACTGTGTAAGTATTGAAGATGCAAAGAAAGGCAAAAGACAGTCCCTGTTCCTGAAGGCTACTTGCACAATCTGTTACCTTCTTTATTGACACACGAATTGCCCTGCCTATCTGATTAAGACAATAGTCATAAAATATACCTGTTTATGACTTCCCCTACCACCCCAAATCTCAAAACCAAACTGAGCTGAGGTAGGCCCAGGTGTGTGAATAAGGTCCTCAGATAGTTATTGATGCTTGCTCCGGTAAAATAAAGGCTGCATAGGAATTTACATAGGACTTATCTAGCTTCAAGTTTTGAAAGTACAAAAGGATGATTCCTAATCAGCATCACTGTTAACTTCTAGAATGAAAACACAAGAGAGAAGCTATCTTCTATAGTTCACGTTTAATTGGATGTATGTGTATGTGTATGCATGTGCATGGTCAAACAGCCTAGGGCATCTGCCTTGTGGAAATGGGAAGACATTCTAAAGCCCCATAAAAATACACACCTGCATCTTCTGAATTAGCATCCAATATTACAGTACAGGTAATTCAGAAAGGGCTTTGTAGCTTCTAAATCTCACTCCTCACCAACCCACACAGTCATTTTGGAAAGGTAAAACTCAGGCATTCAGTCAGTGACTCAAATCAAAAGCTCCTTGCCTTCTTATAAGTACTTTCTACTCCATGACAAACTGTGAAGCTCAAACAATCACATTTCAGAGATAGAAAATTATCCATCTCTCTTATGTGTTGCTGCATATATGTGTAAATTATGCATATATATATATATATATATATATATATATATATATATACATAGGATCTTTTTTCTGGAAAATTCAAATCCTAATAAACTTCCACCTATAAAGCACTTGAGATACTTTACTCATAAGAACACTGTGAAGCAGATAGTATAAGGGCCCTTAGCCATTTTACAGACGGGGAAAGTGAAGCTCAGACTTGTGACATTGTTTTATTTCTCTTGAGCATGTACCTAGTCTAATTCTTAAAACAAAGGCCGATGTGACTCTTATTGTGCAGTGGGCATTTTTTAACCCACCAGGAGTACCCTACTCAGTCTAAGGCTTAGCCTATATGGCCTGGGTGGACCGACAAGATGCTGATTTTCCATCTTCAGTACATAGGGTTTCTTTAGCTCTGATGTTGATAGTTGGGTCTAATCCATCCACACATCTTGGGTCCCATGATAACAGCAACATACCTATGCTACAGTTGGTTAGGTTCAGAGGTGCAATCTATAGCACTGGGACAGAAAAGACCTGTGTGGTCCAGATGGTTCTTGAACTCATCCCATTAAACCAATTAAAAGCACTGCTGAATGCCCCCAAACATTCTATCCTTCCAATTCCTCAGACACAACCTTAACTGTGTAAGTATGGAGCTTCCCCCCTATACAGTGGGGATGTGAGATGGGCTGTGCTATATCAGATGCACTGAATGTTTGGTCTACTTTGTTCTACATTGTTGATGGCCCTTCACAACATATGTAGCCAAAGAATATGGGCTGGGCATACAGGCACTCTCTCAGCTCACATTACCATGAGCCCTTCCTATTCCCTTCAGTTATGTATGGGGTGTGGACCAGGTTCCCCATTATCTTTCTGATTAAATGTAAACTTCTATTTGTCATTTAAAGTATTCAACTACCTTACACTTTCCTATCTTCCAGTTTTCTTTTTTTTATTTTTTTTTAGTGAATAAAAATTTATTTCCTTTTCCTCCCATCCCCCACTCACTTGAAAGAAGTAATAATAAAAAAACAACCAATTCTCTATAACATCCATGTGTTTTGTCCCTTAGCTGTTTTCAGTTGTGTCCCACCCGTTGTGTCATCATAAATATCATGCCCACAGCTTCCCTGAACTTCTTTGTGGTGGCAATGATGATGATGATGACAAGCATTATTTATGTTGTGGTTTTAAAGTTTGCCAATCACTTTGCAGCAAGCTGACGCTCATTTTATCATAACAAGGTAGGTGCTATTATTATTCCTATTTTAAATTTAAAAACTGAGGCAGACGGGGGCAAGTGACTTTGCCCAAGATCACACAGCTAGTTAAGTATCTAAAGCTGGATTTGAACTGAGGCATTCCTCATTCCATATCTAGTTCTATATCCATTGTGCTACCCAGCTGCCTAGATTGCAAATGATTTAGCTAGAAAATTTAACTAATGTAATTTACAAGAATCTGACATGAAATCAAGCATAGAGTTTGGGAATAAAGTTTATTTTCTAAAAAGCAAAGAAACAAGACAAATGAGCAGCCTTTTGTTATTTTCTTACTACCAGTTTTTTTTTTATTTTCTTCCTCCTTTTCCTCTTGTGGTAAAGGAAGTTCATGCTGACGATAGAGGACCAGCAAAAGTGGTTTACTATGAAATTAAATGGGAGCCATGTTAACAATTCTTTGTAACTCACTCTCTTTGGCTTCTGTTTCATATCCTGATAGTCTGATTAGATATCATATCGTGACTCAACCCTTGAATTCTCACAAAACTATCCAAATATGTTAAATACAAACAGGGAGAGAGGAGAGAGATTTGGTAGGATGACAATATCATGAAATGTTAGAACTGAAAAGTACTTTAGAGATAATCTTGGCCCTCTTTTGTTTTATAGGTTAGTAAACTGAGGCCCAGAAGGGACATATGACTTGCCCAGGTCATATAGTATGTGTCAGAGTTTATACTACTGTTTAACACTAGAGTTTATACTACTACTCCCAGTTCTTTTGAGTCTTTTGATACTAAACCTAGTGCTCTCTCTATTATATCACGGATCTGAGTTGTTATTTACCTACAATATAACTGAAAGAAGGATCAGAGAGAAACATGATTGAAGTTCCATTTCTAGCCAGGTAATATGACAGCTTCTCACATCCAAAGATTTTCAGTGTTTCCTCATGTAGTTTACTATCAACCCAAGATATATGAATTAGGTTTCTAAAATTAATATTTAACCTGATTAATTAACTTAATTAACATTTAACTTGAGAAAGTATTTCTATGTAAAATACAGAGAGTGACCTTTCACCAAGTGGTGAGTGGGATTAATTAATTAATTAATCCCTCCACAAGTGGGAAGGGATTAGATGTTTGCGAGGCTTTGAACAAGAGTTTGTGCTTCCTATATAAACTTGTCCATTTCTGGTAGGTTTTTATGTTTCTTTCTTTGCTTGCATTTCCTTAATTTCTGTTTTTAGACTCTTGTCACATTGTGTTTTTATTAACATTTTAAAAATCTTCTTGGAAAGAGAGATTTTTGACTCACAGAATTTATCCATCCGATCAGAAAAACTGTCTCCAAAAGTTCCTTTGATATAATTTAATTTTGACTCGGGTGAAATTATTAGGAAGAACTTATCCCCACCTCTGTTCAGTGTAAGTAAGGGAATTGGTAATATTTGTCCAGTGGCCAGATGTGGGGATATCAAATGGAAATGGGCTGATATTTGTGGCTGATGAGGCAACTCTCTAGAAAGGGTGCTTACTACCTGAGGCAGAGGAGAAGGATGTTAGTTGGAAATGTATATATACATTACACACACACACACACACACACACACACACACACACACGGACACATAGACACACATTTGTAGTATATGTATCATATATGTCTGTGTATGTATGTGCATGTATATATATGTGTATATGTGTATGTATCACACATATATCACAAAGCCCCCCATACGCAAAGTGTGTGTGTATATCATATATATGTGCATGTGTGTGTTTAACAAAGCCAGCTCAGATTGGTAGCAGTGTGTTTATGGAGTGGTTCAATCTAAGAGGCTAACATGAAAGGAAGAGCCCATTTCGGAAACAGACATTTTATCTGGGAAATCCATGCTAGAGCAATAATAACTTTTAAAAAATATTCAGGAGTTGGCTGATTCAGCCTGTATCCCCACAGCCTTAGGCCTTTTATGATTGCTACTGGTGTTCCCTGCTTTGTACTCATGTGCCAGTATGGTGAACAATGCATACTGCTCACTCATCCCAGCCCTTTTTATTGGGAGGCTCCCACACCAAAACAAGGAGGGCAGACCCACCACAGAGTGGAAATTCAAGGAGTACAAAGTTAGGTTAGCTTGGGAGCTTCTGACTCCTCTTACCTGCACCTTCCCCAAACTTAAGCAAAAATTTTCAGCTATCCTAAATATACGGAGACCTTTGCTGGAGTAAGAGTCTCACTATTATGGCCACGTGATTTCGTCTAGCTCTTATGATATGCAAATTAATTGCAGTTTGCAAGAAAAAATAGAAAGACCCAAACCCAATAACAAAGCAGAAACAAGAGATTAACTATTGAAAAGTGATGATGAGCTCAATTTTCAATTCAACAAACATTACCTAAATACCCAAGAAAAATCCTAGGTGCTGGAGATTCAACAAAAACAAGTATAGTCTCTACTTTTAAGGAATTTACATTCTACCCTTTAGATCCCACATGGACGCAAATTATTTTTTTTTTATTAAAAGATGTATTGAGGAGGGAGAGAACTCTAACAACTGTTAGTACCAGAAAAAGGCTTTTCACAATCAATCAATCAACCAATTAACATTTATTAAGTGCCTGTCATGTCAAAGGCCCTATGCTAGGCTCTGGGGATACAAAAGTGGACACACATGAGCTGAACCTTAGAAGGAAGACTAACACTCTTTTCTGAGAGGCACAGTTGAAGAGGGAAGGCATTCCATATATGGGGGAAAGGTTGTATGAAACTATATTGGAATATTATGAAGAGAGAAAATTGTTAACAGGCCTGTTTGACTGGAATATAGGATTCATGAGGTCAGGTAATATGAAATACAAATGGAAAAGGAGGTGCTAGTCATATGGTAGAGGGCCTTAAATACCAGGCTAAGAAGTTTGTATTTGATCCCAGAAGCAATAGGGAACCCCTGAAGGTAATTGAGCAGGGGATTGATCTGATTTGATATGTGATTTAGTAAGAATATTTTGGCAGCTGTATAAAGATTGCATTGGAGAGGCCAGAGTTTTGCATCGTGTACATAAATGTGCTGTGGTGTGTGTACCACCTTAGATACTATTGGTGCCTATCATTCAATATAGGAAAACAACAGACCAGAGATAGCTTGTTCTGCCGGTATTGCTAGTACTACTTTGTGCAACAATTTAGTAATCAACAGTAATTATGGTTCTTGGAGATCATAACCTAGAATTTGTATTTTACAAAGAGTATTGTACGCACTCATCTAACACTTAAATAGTTATAAAAATGAACTATAGTCAATAAATGCTTTTTATGCTTTTACTATTTGCCAGGCACTATGCTAGATGCTAAGGATGCACAGACAAAAATGAAGACAGTATCAGTCTAAATCAGGAGCTTATATTCTGCTGGAAAACATTTCCCATATGCATTCCTCCTAATACAACGATGTGTGTTGAACCAGAAGCTCCATGCTTAGTGGAAACTCTGTGAAACAGAAAAATTGCTAGGTCACTTGTTAATACTGCATTTTCCCAAGTGCGTCAATGACATTTTTTAAGAGCTTAGCATTTTTGAAGTTTTCCCCAGAGTCTGTCCTTGGCAAATTGAAATATGGGAAGTTTGGCCTTGGTGTCATTCTCCTTCTCCTTCTGCACCTTTGTGGTTTCCTTTTCCCACTACTCTTCTTTCTTCCAGTTACCTTCCCCTCTATCTGTGGCTGCCCTCAGCATTTCTAGACATTCGTTTACCACCCTATTCTGAATCTAAGTCAATGTGACAACCCACCAGGAGGATTTGTATTTGATGTCTCATCTCTAAAGATGGACTGAAAAATTTTAACCCCTTCCTATATGTGAAATTTCAGTCATCGGGTACTATGGTGTATCCTTTGCCTATGAGCGTGTTTGGTGAGTATTTTGTGAGCAGAAGAACCTTCCTGGGACCCCTGAATTGCAGCCATTGTAAGTCACAGCCTATTTCTATAATAAGGTATGGCAGATTCTAAGTTATGGCCAGGTGTCAAAAAAGCTTTCTTGAGAACCAGGACAAACTCCGTACAAACCTCTCAGGTTACACAAGGGCATTGACAGCTGTCCTTGAAAGGATGCCGGCACCAAGATCAAAGTTGTCAAGGTAAGATGGGTCAGTTATAGTTGTGGTTTTCCCCTATGGTGCCACAGCAATCTTGGGGCCTTTGTATTCTTTTTATGTAGTCCTGGGGCAGTTTATGCTTTTTTCTCAATACTCCTCTGATGGATGTAAAGGTTTGTTTTTTTTTTCCTTTTGGCATGATAATAAGGCATTACACGTTAATGCTTTGTTCTGAGTCACTTTGTCCAGACCTCAGCTAGATTAGAAGGCTAGTATTTTATGAAATCGCCCATTTAGCAGGGTTGGCAGTCTTTAAAAGTCTGAGTCAGCCAGAATGTCATTAACTTTGATCCCATAGGTTGCATTTCCCCATGGGGACTCTTGCCCTTTATTGTCTGTTTAAAATTGGTTCCATTTTGAAAATTACCTGAAGCTAATTTTATTTCTCTTTGTCATATTACTGTAGTGACCCCCCATCCCCAGTCCCACACCCTTCCCCTTCTCCCTTCCTCCTCCCAAACACACTCACACTTAAGATTTTGGCAGTCAAATGTAGCCCCAAGACAAGAGTGAAAGAAATGTAGGTTCTGTATTTCACAAGTTCTGCCCGTGCTTAAGAGAGCTGCAAAGTTTTTCTGCTTGATTTCTTTTTTAAAATTTTTATGGTTTTTTTTTTTGCTTTTGCATTACCTTCATTTCCCAATAGATCTCTACCTCCTTTTCCATTTAGATAGATCTCTAGTTAGATATATATTTATATGTATATGTATGTATACATATATATATATGTGTGTGTGTGTGTGTGTGTGTGTGTGTATGTATTCAGTAAAACTAAGAACACAGTATCAGCCAAGTCCAACAGTACATACCTATAGTTTCGGTGCCAGGTACTATGCTAAACACTTTACAAATATTAACTCATTCAGTCCTTACAGAAATCCCAGTAGTTAGGTGGTGTACTTAAACCCATTTTACAGTTGATGAGATTGAGGTTAACTGACTTGCCCAGGCTGACACAACTCCTAGCCCAGTGCTCTAACCACTGCACCACCCACAGCCTTGTTTTCCCTCTAAAGACGGGAAGGAGATAGCTTCCCCTGTCTCTCCTTTGGGACCAATCTAGTTCCTTGTAATTTCACAGTATTCAGTTTTCTTTGCTTCATCATTATTGTTCTTTCTATTTACATTTATTTCAGTGACTGTTTTCCTGGTTCTGCTCATTTAACTTTACATTAGTTTATGTAAGTCTTCCCAAGTTTCTCTTCATTAATCATATTCATTGTTTCTTACAGTACAATAATATCCTGTTACATTCACGCACTGAAACTCTTTTACCCATTCCCTGAGCAAGGGGCATCCACTTTGTTTTATGTTTCTTTGCCGCTATAAAACACGCTGCTGTAAATATTTGTGTCCACTTAGGACCTTTTTTTTTTTATTGTCAACCTTTCTAGGGCATGTGCCTAGTTAAGAGAGGATCTCTGGGTCATAGAGGATAGGTGTTTTAGTCACTTTCTTAGCATAATTCCAAAACATTTCCCCAAATGGTTGGTTCTTTGGTTTCTCAAAGTCACACTCACAAACGTCCATTTTCAGAGCTCCAAGCGTCAGCATCCAAAAGCACTGAAATTAGAAAGAGGTACAGGCCTCCCTCTGAAGGGAAGTATCTGTTGAAAAGATGAAAGATTTCCATTAAAACAACTGACCAAAACACCTGGCAAGAGGCATTTATGAACTGAGTGAAATTAAAATTGATCCAAACGTGCCAACCCCTTCTGAATGATTCCTCAAGCCTCAAATCCCAAATGCCTATGTTAATATGACGTGATTGCCTGAGACAATATTTGAACGTCTTGTTTATTCATCAGGAAGTAGCTGACAACGCTTTCGGTGGGTCCATCCCCTTTAACTATAGGCTTCTCTAGGCTCTTCCCATTCTTTTATTTTTTTCCTTGGTTTTAAAGCTTTTTGAAACAGTATAACTATCTCCCAAGTTTGGGGGGTTTATTGCCTCTACAGAGTAATATGAGTCAGCTAAAGAAATGTGAAGGCAATGAAGACTGACCCGCTGTTTGCCCAAAAGACCAATTATGCGATCCTTCTGATTGTGTTTGTCAGGGCCAATTGAGCAACAGCATAAGGCATGAGAGTTTGGAGGCATGTGTTTGACATTAAAATCAGAGACATGGGGTTTTTAACAAACCTCAAATTCTTATACACTCTGTGTCATGGAATCACTTTATCCACAATAACCAGGCACTGCATTGCAAGCCTCTTTCTCATAAGTTGGGGTGGAAGGAGCATTTCTATTTTCTGAGAGATGCTTTTGTGTCCTTCAAACATGGCCTGAGATATTGAGACCCCTCATAAATGGACGGCAAGCTTTTTCACCTATGTCTGTGTTGTCAGGTGTCTGCCACAAGCTGGGGGTCAATAAGAATCCCAAGTGATAAGAATTCGTTAATGCACAGCTACACTAGAAGCCACTGCAGTAACCATAGAAAGTAAGATGAAAGGGAACTTATTTTTACCATTTTTTTGTATCACTAGTACTTGGCACAGTGCCAGACACACAGTAAGCATTCATTTGGTGGTGGTGGTATTTGTTCTTCACCCTAGAACAGGGCTGTCCAAAATGCGGCCTGTAGGCTGCAGCCACAACATGATTTATGTGCCTGGCTACAAGCATAGAAATTTACATAAATGCTTTAGTAAATGAAGTGGAGCTACCGAAGAGCTCTCACTAAAATGGCAAATCAAAATATATTCTCTATTGTTTCAATAAAAACCTAAGGTTGGACAGCCCTGTTCTAGAAGAAGACCAATGATATCAGGAGGGTGATGTCTTAAATTGCAAGTGAATTGGATTTAAGTGAAGCAGGGCTGTGCAGTCACCAGCCTCACTCTCTCCTTAGGAGCCACCTGGGTCCAGTGGTAAGACATAGGTCAGGATGACTAGAGATGACCATGGATGAGGAGACCTTGGCCTTTTTAAGCTAAGGTATTTCCCAGGTCTGTTTGTCTGAAGCAACACCCATTCAGTGATTCAGTGATTTGAGGCTAGGTAAGAGATGAGGCAAAAGATGGCCTAAATTTGCCTACTCAAAAATAAAAATAAAAATCTATCTGGGAGGGGAAGACCCTTAGAGTTTCTGGCCAGAACAGAAACAATTGCTACTTATACTCACTATTAGCCACCAAAACTCAAATAATCACCAAGTAAGGCTTGGGCTGGGACCTATTATTGGCCAATCAGTGAGAGCCAGAGTCGTTTAGGCATTCAACAACAATGGATTGACTGGCAACCCAGTTGAAATATTAAATGTGAGAGGGTGTGTAGTGGAAAGAGAATTGGACCTGGAGGAAGGAAGCCTGGGTTTTAATCCTGGCTTTGCTATTTCCTGGTTGTGGGGCTTCAGTTTATAGTATTCTTACTTACAGGGTCAAGGTGATCAAAGCACTTTGTAAACTTTAGAGTACTTTAGAAATGTAAGGAGTTGTTATTATTGAAGCAGGAAGTTACCTTAGAATTTAATTAACACAAATGCCTTATTGACTGGTTGAAGAAACCAGGACTCAAAGAGGTGACAGACTTGTTAAAGGTCCCACTGCAAAGTTGGTGGCCCAGGTCTCCTAACTCTTAGTTCTGTGTGACTCCCATGACTTTTCCCTGGAACAAAATAATCAAAGAAAAAATTTGCCCCCCTTTAGACAAGATTTGGATTCCTCTTCTGGCATGTGGGAGACAGGAAAAGGGGGAGGAGTGGGCAAAAGGCAGGGAAAGGCTTCTTTTAGGTGATAATTGGGTAGATACCAGATTATAGAAGTTAACACTAATGTTTAATCAGCCATTTACTCAATTATCACCTCAAATAAGAACTTAAAATGAGGTGACTCTGTTGAAGGAGAGGTAGCTTTGATTGATTATTAAGGGAAGGGGGGTTTACAAGGAAAGCAGACCTTACATGAATTGTGGGAGTTAAATACTTTCAAAGAAGGTACTATAAAGGCACTGGGAGTGTGGTAGAGGGGTGAGATTGAATGCACAGAGGTAGCGAAAGAAATGCTAACTGGAAGGCAAGAATTCAATGCAAGTTACCTATTTTCAGTTTCGAAAAGTACCCTGGTGATAGTAATGTATCAGGTGCCATTGAATATCATCTCCCATGCCACTCTGCAGCACCCGAATTTTAGTGCCCCAAAGCCATGTCTAAGCAGAAAGTTCAAAAATTCTGTAGAGTCTATGTCCAGTTCTCCATCAAAGCTCTCTTCTGATTCTTAGCATGCCATTGAGGGGATCTTGGGCACTCAAAGACAAGGGGTGTGGATACAAATCCTGGCAGGTTCTCCTAAGCTGGAAGGCCTTCCAGTAGATACTTGACTGAAAAACATGCTTCTACCATCTGAGGATCAATCAATTAAGCAAACTGTAAGCTTTTGTTAAGTCCCTAGTATATGTCAGGCAATGGACTCAATACTGGGGATACAAGTACAGTAAATGAAACAAATGCTACTCACAAAGAATTTGTATTCTAATGGGGGAGACTGCGTGTGTGTGTTTGTATGTGTGTGTGTGTGTGTGTAGACATACATACACACACACACACACACACACACACACACACACACATATATACACACATATATACAGGGTGTCCATAAAGTCTACGCACAATTTAAAATAGTTGTAAATTGCAAATTGCACTTGGACTTTAGGGACACCCTATATGATGGATTATAGAAGGATTTTATATACTATATATAAAGATGATAAATATAGATACATGTTTATATTGTTATATATTTGTTTTATTTCATATAATATAATAATATATTGTATACAGATATATATTTATATAGTCATATACATATTTATATAGTTACTATATCTATGTGTGTGTATTATCTCTCAAGGATTGTACAGAGATTATATAAACAATATAAAAAGAAAATAAATGTATATACCTATTTATATAGTTACTATATCTATATGTGTATGTGCGTATCTATCTATCCATCTATTTATCTATCTATCTATCTATCTATCATGGACTAATAAATATAGATACATATTTAGTTATATTATATATATATATTTATAGTCATATACATATTCATATAGGTACTATATCTATGGGTGTGTATCTCTCATGGATTGCACAGAGATTACATATACTATATATAAAGATAATAAATGTATATATAGTTATTATATCTATATGTGTATGCATATATATATCACGGACTAGAGAGAGATTATATATACTATATATAAAGGTAATAAATATAGATACATAATTATATACTTATATATTTATAATATTATATAGTATATATTTTTATATAGGTATATATTTATATAGTCATATACATATTTATATAGTTACTGTATCTATGTATGTGTGTGTATCTCATGGATTTTAGAGAGATTGTATATTCTATATATAAAGATAATAAATGTATATATATTTAGATAGTTACTATATCTATATATATGTGTGTGTGTGTGTGTGTGTGTGTGTGTGTGTATACACACAGACACACCATGGACTATAGAGAGATAATATATTCTATATATAAAGACAATAAATGTATATACATATTTATATAGTGACTATATCCATACTACACAGATAATATAAATGCATACATATATGTATGCCCATACTTGCACACATTATATGTTATGTACGTGCATGTGTACATGTCTATGCATAGTCAGGGAGGAAGGGCATTAGTAGTTGAGGTAAACAGGACATTTTTCCCGTATAATGGAGTGCTTGAGCTGAGTTGAGGAGGGGGTGCAGTGCTTCCAGGCTTGAGGATAGCCAGACACAGAGATGAGGGATGACGGGTTTGTCATGTATGAGGCATGGAAAGAAGGTGAAGCTTAGCACAGTCTGGCACATAGTAGGTACTTGATAACTGTTTATTGACTGTCTATTGACAGTTTGGCTAGAGTGTAGAGTATGGCAGTGAGAATAATTGGAATAAGTGGAAAGAGAGATTGGGGCCAGTTGGTGAAGGGCATTAAAAACTAACCAGAGGAGACGGTTACATCCAGAATCAAATATAAAATACTCTGCTTGGCAGGTTGAACCCATCACTAGCAGAATAATATCAGTCAGCTGAAAATACAATCTTCTTCATTTTATTCCCTGCAAGTATATTCTACAGTCTGGCTACAATGGCCTACTTGCTGTTCTTTGAAGACGACACTTCATCTCTCAACAACTTGTCTTTCTACTGGCTGCCCCCTATGCTTGGAATATTCTTACACTTCTGTTTCTGGGTTACCCAGGATTCCTTCCGGACTCAGCTAGACTCCAAACTTCTGCTGGAGTTCTTTCTTCCTCCTAACTCTGCTCCCACTGCTGGTGTCACCCCTCTGACATTCATTTAAAAAGTAAATAAGCAAACAAATAAATGAATGAATTAATAAATATACATATATATAATATGATAATATATGTATATAAATATATTTATTTTTTATATTTTGCACGTACATATTAATATATTGTCTCCCTCGTTAGAATATGAGGTCCTTGAACACAAGGGCCAGTAAGGGCTTAATAATTGCTTGTTGACTGCCTTGGTTTTGATCAATAAGAACAAGACTAGCTGAGTACAGAGAAGCTCATTACTGGAAGATTTGGCATCAGATAATGGATTTTTTTTTGGCCACAGCAGCTCATGAAAATGTCTATAAAGGCAATGAGAGGTTGCCATCTGCATCGTTGGAGTTTATAACAGCAATCCTTGAAATAAGTATGTATATTTTATGTTCAGAAGAGTATAGAGAACACTAATTTCAAAGCATCAATGAAAATGGTCATTTGGTCAAAGGGACCTTATTGGTCTCTTGAAGCAAGCTGATCAGAGGCCACATGGGAATAGTGAAGAAACCAAAGTGATAAACCTGAGGGGCAGGGTATAGGATTAAATGTGAAAACCAGTTCTCTTGAGTCACTGAAGTAAGAAAGGCTTTTCTTTTTCTATTTTTTGGAAGTGTGTTTACCCATTTACATTTAATGTTTATTTATCTTAAGTCAGATATTGTAATATAGTTCTTAACCAACTTCATGGAAACTATGTGTATTATTGTTCAATGCAGACTTGGGAGGTGTGCATAGGAATTTCTGGGAGAGAGAGAGAGAGAGAGAGCTATTAAATGAGATAGCTACTAAATGGCTTTATTTTTTCAGAACATGATTTCTGGTGGGGGCTTAGAGAAGGAATATATTCAGCAGTACTTCTCTAGGCAAAGGAGTCAGCAACAGTCATGACTAGCTAAGGTTGGGGGCGGGCAGGGAGGGAGACTGATATTGAAGCCTAGTTTACAAAAAAAAAAAAGAAAAAAAACAAGAAAAGCCACTCCTCTGAGAGGAGGGACCAAAGGAGTAGCTATCCATCAAAAAGCATTTATTGTGTACTTTGTGCCAGGCACTATGCTAAGTGTTGAGGATACAAAAAGAGGCAAAAAGTCCCTGCCCTCAAGGAGCTCACAATCTAGTGGAAGAGGCAAGTAACAACAACAAAATACACATCTATACAAAACAAGCTATATGGTAGATAAATAGGAAATAATTAGCAAAGAGAAGGCATTCAGAACAAAGAGGGATTGAGAAAGGCTTCCGATAAAAGATGAGATTTTAGTTGGAACTTAACAGAAGCCAGGGAGTTCAGTATTCAGAATGTGGCACAGGGGACAGTGAGAGAAAATGAAAGGAGGAAAGACATGGAGTGTCTAAGGCTAGAGAGAAAGTCACACTTACAGGGAACTGAAGAGGAATCAGAAGGACTGACCCCTGCCTGCTTAGCACATCACTGAAACAACCAGAAAAAGAACCAAAGATGGAACTTTCAGAGCCTAACCATTAAGTAAGTGAAGGCATCTACCATGGAGTTGGAAGCCCTGGAATTAAGTCCTGTCTTAATTATAAAATAGCTGCACGAGCCTGTATATGTGACTTCCTCACCAGTAAAGTGTCATTCAGTCATTTCTGACTCACTGTGACCTAGTTCTGGGGTTTCTCGGCAAAGATAAGGAAACTGAGGTAAATAGCATTAAATCACTTGCCCAGAGTCACACAGCTAGTAAGTGTCTGAGGCCAGATTTGAACATGAAGATGAGTCTTCCTGATTTTAAACCCAGTGCTCTATCCACTACACCACCTAACTGTTCTGTAAAGTGAGGAGAATGATATAGAAAACTCCGTTTTATTTTTTCTCTCACTTTTTATTTATGTCTTTTGCTTTTTTATATTATATTCTGGTAATATATCTCCTTCTTCTTCTGTATCCAGTTGGACCTTACTCATAACACAGATTTTAAAAGAAAAAGAAGGGGTGGGGGGGAACGTAAAAAAACAAATAACATATTGACCATGACTGACAATATAATAAAACATTCCATACTCATTTAGTCCACCCATCCTCCACCCTATAATAAATGTAAGAAAGCACAATTTCTAAACTCTTCCTGTGAGATATTTTCAATAAATCTCCATAAACTTATTTCTTCCCCTTGTTTTTTGTTCACCGAATTCAATTAGATTCTTCGTTTAGAAGGGAAAAACTGCTGTAGCAGCTGTATAAAATTAGCCTGTCTTACTATCATAATTTATTATTTGTTGAACCTCAACAGTACACTCAGTACTATATAAGGAAAAAATATCACCCACTATTCCCTATCTTCCTTCCAGGTGCTTAAAGTGAATAAGGAAGTCAAAACAATTCAGACATAAAATAACAACTTGGAAAGTGCTTAAAATTCACAGGTGTAAGGTTTTTCCTCCACTTAGAAGCAATAGAAACACTCTAAGATGGGAGAAGAGCATTTCTTTATCATTTGAATTATAATGCTCTTCAATGTTAGTGATGACATTACTACAGAGTCATTTGTCTTTTTCTTTTAACTTGGGCAAAGGTAGCTAGCTGATGCTCATTCCTATGTATCTTTTCTACCTTGTACCCCACAGCATTGGCTAGAGGTGAACTTAAATGACCCTTTGTCATCTAAAGGGAGTTGGATCAATGTCTCTGAGCAATGTCATAGAAAGAGACCTGGATTTGGAATCAGGACACTTGGCTCTATGACTTACTAGCTGTGAGATGCTGCACAAATGACTCCCTCTCACAGAGATTTGGTTTCCTCCCATGTAAAATAGGTATAGAGAATCGCTGCCTTTCCCATCTCATAGAGTTATTGTGAGAATCAAAACTAAGATGACCATGTGAAAGCCCTTTGTGAATTATAAAGTGACATATTGACCTCTCTCACTATCTTGGTCATCCTCTATTGTACACCTTCTAGTTTATGTCTTCCATAAAATGTGGTACCCAGAACTGAACACCATAGTCTATATGTGGACTTATCAGCACATATTCATGTTTTTTTTAATTGTTATCATATCACTATTACTATTACAGGAGGCAGCATGGTCAAGTGATGGGATCAACATTCTATGATCCAAGGGACAAGTGTGGCCTGCCCTCATCCTTTCTCATGGCCCACAAGCTGATTACAGTCAGCTTGTGGACCATACAGAAGCTGGCAGTGGGCTAAATTTGGCCCTTGGGCTATAGTTTGTTAACTCCTAATCTACTGAAGAATATGTAGATGTTAGACTCAGAAGACTTAGGTCTGAATCTTGATGGTGCATGTACTAGTCTTTGTGACCTGGGGTGAGTCACTTGAAGGCAGTAGAGAAGGAATCTCTATTCATCCCAGTTCCTCAGGTATAAAATGAAGGAGCTGAACTAGATGGTTTCTAAGGTAATTTTGAACTCTAAATCTTTGACTCTATGCTCCTTATACCTACCATATTTTCATACACTGTGACCCTTTCTTCTCCCACTCTGTCAACCTTGATCTGGCCTCAATTTCTTTCCTACCCAATCTTGACTCATTGTCACCCATTGCAATAAATAGCCCTCTCAACTCTTCAATCTTTTCTTCATTAGATCTTTTGCTAGTCTGCTAACCATTGATTATACCACATACCTCTTCTATTCCTTCTCCAAAGTCACTGACCACATCTGGAGGAAATCACAGAATCCTGCTGACTGAATCAATTGTAAACCTAGGCTAACCTAGGCTGTCCCTGCTTCACTCCAGTCTCTTGCTTCCTTATCTTATCACCATTTATCCCTTTTCAAACCTTAGTCCTGAAGCACTTCCACCATCCAAATCCCCCACTCCTACTTATGTGCTGCTGAATGGGGCTGAAGGAAGAATTATGACCATGCTGACCAAGTACATTATAAAGTCATGTTATTCTACTTCAGCTTGGCCCTCACTGCAGCAAGGCAATCCTTTTTATACGTTTTATTTGATTTCCTATCTTGCTTCCCCAAACAGGACCAAACAAAACACTTTTCTGAAACTCTTCTCTCCTTAAAATCTTTACATACTTCCACTGCCCTCTCAGCTGAAGACTTTGCCTTTTATGTTAGAGAGAAAATTGAACTCTCTCTTTCCCCAAATCTTCATCTCTAAACTCCTTGACATCACTCTACCACTCTCTGCTCCTTTACTCCTTCTCTGACAATAAGGTAGCCCTTCTCCTCACCAATATTCCTACATGTACCCTTGATCCTCTCCCATCCCATCCGCCAGCAGAGTATCATCATTGTCATCCTTCCCCCATCTTGAATTTTCAACTTCTCCTTTTCTATAAGTTCCTTCCCTACTACCTTCAAATGTATTCAACTTTCCCCAACACTTAAATAAATCACCACAGGATCTCAAAGAGCTCCCTTTAATGAGGGAGAAAACATGCGTATCTATATCTATATATGCTAAACCTACAGTGCTGGGTGCTATAGGGGATGTGAAGCTGAGTATGACTTGGACTCTGTTCTCCAAGAGAGCTGGTGGTGGAATGTGGGGGTAAGGCATATGAATATGGGCAGATATATAAGGCAGATAAATATGATATAATCTAAAACAAAATGGAATACTGTTTCTTAGGTTCCTCATCTGTAAAGTGGGGGTAATAATAGCACCGGCCTCTCAGAGTTTTTTGTGAGAAACCTTAAAGTGAAGGGCATGCTCACTATTCTTATTGTTCAGTCTTTATGCCCTGCTACCTCTCAAAAATTATATGACATTATTATTATTATTATTATATCTGTGGGCATCAAGAAAGGCTTCACGGAAGGAGGAACATTTGAGATGAACTGTGGGGGAGTCATAGGGACATTTTAGGCAGAAAGACCACCCTTTAAAGATGCTAAGGAAATGAAGTAGAATATATAACAAGGAATCTGATTTGTCTAGGCAATGAGACTCAGAGGAGAAATAGCAGTAGGGTGGGGATAAAGGATCATCAATTTAGACCAGCAAGGAACCTTAGATATCGTCTAACAATTCAGGGACGGGGAACCTGTGGCCTCAAAGCTACATATGGCCTTCTAGGTCCTCCAGTGCAGCCTTTTGACCAAGTCCAAATTTTACAGAACAAATACTTTTATTAAGGGGATGTTCTGTGACATTTGGATTCAATCAAAGGGCTGCACTTGAGGTCCTAGAGGGCCACATGTAGCCTCAAGGCTGCATGTTCCCCATCTCTGAATCCAATCTTTTCATTCTAAAGAAGAGGAAACTGAGCTCCAAAGAGATGAAATAACTTCCCCAATGTCATGCAGCTAAATTAGTTTCAGAATTCCATCCTGCTGAAACTGGGTCCAGTGGTCCTTCCACTGCACCATGTTGTCAAGGACTTTGTTTTAGTGATAATATATATTTAATATCTCAAGAGTATTTAAAGTTCCAGAGAAAATTGGAGGCACTGCCCAGTACTGAACCCTGGGTGTTCTAGGAGAAATTGACTCTGATGGGGGAGATATTTTCAGCAGGGGTGGGTTCTTTCACATACCTTCAAACAAACCATATAAGTATCCCACCACCTTGTAAGACTTAGGAGTTTTATGCTTGGTCTTAGAAACCTTGTTCATTTGGCATCTACACAGACAATGCCTAACCCCTGTGCTTCTAGATTAAGCTTTTATTTTCTTTATGGTGAATTACAAATCACAGCAATTGGTCATTGAAAAGGAATTGCTAGATCATTTATCAATTCCAAACACACTCAAACTTTCTGCCAGGCTTTTCTTGCTTCTTTTCAGCAATTTATAAATTATAAACTGCTTCCATGTGTGAGGCTGTAAAAGAAGCAAGTAGGTTGCTTAAGAGTCAGGAGACATTGACTCAAATCCGGGTGCTGCCTCCCCTTCCCCAGTGATTTGGGGGAGAGTCACTTCTGTCCTCTGACCCTCAGCTTCCTTCTATTTAAAATGATCAAGCTTGACACCATCATCTCTATGATCTCACTTTTATCCCTATGATTCTGTGAGTATATTTCAATATGGTAACATGGAAAGAACTCTGGCCTTGGAGTCAGGAAGCACTTGGCTTCAAATTGAATCTCTGACATTCTCTAGCTGTGTAACTATGGATATGCCAGTTAAAATTCTCCGTGCCTCATATGTAAAATGAGAATAATAGATATAGTACCTGCCTCATAGGGTTTTTGTGCAAATCAAATTAAGAGTCAGTGTGGGGGGGTGGGGGGGAAGATATGGGATATCTCTTTATTAAAAAGCAATGCAAGTTTTTGCATCAATGTGACTAATATCCAAAATCTATAAAGCAGTTTATTTCTTATAATCTTAGTGAATGAGGGCAGCCATTCATTGATCCATTTAACTAGCCAACAAATGTTTATTAAGCATCTACTGTATTAGGCACTGGAGAAAGTACAAACTTCAGATAAACTAGCACAATCACTGCCCTCGTGGAATTTATAGTGTAGCAGAGAGAGAAGACATAGATACCAAGTATGAACAAATCTGAATGCTGCTTTGGTCCACCTTGCCGCTTATAAACTCTCCTCTCCCACCATCACTCTGAAACTTTCCTCCTTTGAGGTTTTCTCTATTCAAATTTATCACCCAGTCCAGAACCTTGTGGCTATCTACTGACGTTCAAGACGTTCTCTCTGCTTGCACCGCTCAGACATCTTTCCCGCTAGTTCCTCCTTCATTCATGTCCCTAATGAAGTGATAGCCTTTCTGCTTGCCAAGGCAGACTCTTCTTGGTTTTATCCCCTCTCATCTTTCCTAGCAGGTTGTCCCATTATCATACCGACTTTATCTTTTCAATCTTTGATCTCTTCCTATCTACTTGTTGCTTACCTTCTGTCTGGAAATATGTCCATACCTCCATCCTTAAAGTATGTTTTTAAAACTTACTTAGTACAACTATCTCTACTAGCTATTTTCCAATATTTCTCCTTTCCTTCTCAGCTATACTCCTTAAGAAAGCTATCCACCAGAGGTGCTTCCACTTTTTCTTTTCTCACTCACCTTTAATTCTTCTGCAATCAGACTTCCAGCCTCATTTTTGCATATGTGTGGGAGGGAAAAATGTAAGCCAAGGTCTTCTTCTAAGAGGGTGTTGGAAAGAGTATGGTAGCTGCAGAAGGGGATGAAGAATGATTAAAAAAAAGTTTTGGTATAGCCACTATGGTGAATATGTGGATGTTATATCACCAATTAGATTATAAGCTCTGATAAACCTAAAAATTCCAGCTTCTGGGACAAGAATACACTATTTGACAAAAACTGCTGGGACAACTAGAAAATAGTATGACAGAAACTAGTCATAAACCAACATCTCACATCCCATACCAAGATAAGGTCAATTAGACATAAAGGGTGATACCATAAGCAAATTAGGGGAGTGTGGAATAGTTTACCTGTCAGATATATGGAGAAGGGAAGAATTTATGACCAAACAAGAGATAAAGAATGTTATGAAATACAAAATGGATAACTTTGATTGCAGTAAGTTAACAAAACAAAACAAAAGAAATGAAATCAAGTTTAGAAGGAAAGCAGAAAGCTGGAGAACAATTTTTACATCCAGTGTTTCTGATAAAGGCCTCATTTCTCAAATAGATAAAGAACTGAGTCAAATTTATAAAAATACAAGTCATTTTCTAATTGACAAATGTTTAAAGGATATGAATAGGCAATTATCAGATAAAGAAATTAAAGCTATCTATAGTCATATGAAAAATGCTTTAAATCATTTTGGATTAGAGAAATGCAAATTAAATCAACTTCCAGGTACCAGATCATACCTATCAGATTAGTTAGTATGACAGAAAAGGAAAGTTACAAATGCCGGAGAAGATGTTGGATAATTGGGACACTAATGCATTGTTGGTGGAGTTTTGAACTGATCCAACCATTCTGGAGAGAAATTTGGAACTGTGCCCAAAAGGCTATAAAACTGTACATACCCTTTGATCAAGCAATACAACTACTAGGGCTGTATCCCAAAGAGATCACACAAAAAGGAAAAGCACCCACCTGTACAAAAATATTTGTAGCCGTTCTTTTTGTGGTGGCCAAGAATTGGAAATTGAGGGGATGCCTACAATTGGGGAATGGCTGAACAAGTTGTGGTAAATTAATGTAATGGAATACTATTGTTCTATAAAAGTGATGAGCAGGCAGATTTCAGAAAAACCTGGAAAGACTTGCATGAACTGAGGCTGAGTGAAGTAAGCAGGACCTGGAGAAAATTGTACATAGCCACAGTAACATTGTGTGATGATTAACTCTGATAGACTTAGCTCTTCTCAGCAATACAATGATGAAAGACAATTCCAAAAGACTCGTGATGGAAAATGCTATCCCCATCCAGAGAAAGAGCTAATGGAGTCTGAATGTAGAATGAAGCATACTATTTTCACTTTTTTTTCCTTTTTTTTGTTTCTTGTCATTTTTCCCTTTTGTTCTGTTTCTTCTTTTACAACAAATGTGGAAATATGTTTAACATGATTGTATGTGTATAACCTATATCGGATTTTTTGTGTCTTGGGGAGGAAGAGGGAGGAGGAGGGAGAAAAATTTGGAGCTCCAAATCTTACAAAAATGAATGTTGAAAACTATCTTTATATGTAATTGAAAAACACAAAATACTATTAAGTGAAAAAAAGAATATAAGCTCCATGAGGGCAGGGACAGTTTGATTTTTACCTTTTTCTTCTCACCACTTCAAACCATGCCAATCACAGAGTAAGTGCTCAGTAATTGCTTGATGCTTGATTGATGGAACATCATAAATGTGTTAGAAAGCTACAAAATGCAGCAAAAGCCCAGGAAGGAGGTCGATATAGTTACAAAATTAGAGAATCAGGAAAAGTTTCCCGGAGGCAATTCCTTGGGTAGTTAGGAATTTCTCAAGTAAAGAGTAGGAATAAATACAATCTACCCACAGGAAGCAGTATGATCCAAAGCACATAGCTTGGGACATTCAATATATGTGTGACAGTAGGACAATCCAGTTTGGCTGAAGCATAAAGTTTGCATAGGGGAGCAATACGAGATGAGCCTGAAAAGGTAGGCATTGTGAATGTGTGTAGAACCTTGAATGCTAGTCTCAAGAGTTTGAAATGTACCCAGGAAACATTAGGGAGCCCCAGAAGGTTATTATGCAGAGAGATGACACAACATTTATCATCATCATCATCATCATCATCATCATCATTGTTCATTCATTCATATTAATGTAGCTTTTAAAAACTCACAAAGATGCTCCTCCTAATCCTACAAAATAGTTAGCATAAACATTATTATCCCCATTGTATAAATAAGGAAATTGTGTCTCATTGTGGTGAAGTGATTTGGCCAAATCCCACAGCCAGAAAGTGTTAGCCTTGCCTGGTGCTGTATATCTTCCTTGATTCCCTGACCCAACTTTCTTCAGTCTGGCTAATCCTGCCTTTCTTAAAACTCTGTATGTGACTTCAAGTAGACTGCCCAAAGGTATTAAGTTACAGAACTAGAATAAGAATGAAGGCATCTGGATTGGTGCCACTGGACACTTTTCACTAGACCAAGCTATCTCTCATCTCACTGGGTCTTCACGTAACCTGAAAGAAAAACAACAAAAAAATCACGGAATTCTCTTCTTAAATGACACAGAGCTAAGCCTTAGAGAATAAAATACTGTTGATGATTTTGGTACAAATACAGACAAGTCTTTACTAATCCCCAGCATAGTTTGAGAGGCATTGGAAATGAATGAGAGGCAGGGCTCACATCCTCAGATTCTTCAGCAGAAAAATAAGCGGATAACCAAGTTGGCAAAGAAACTTGAGCATCAAACAACAAAATAGAGGCCTAGCTGAGAAAATGCCTGGTGCAATGGGAAGAAATGTAGTGGAAAGAACATTGGATGTGAAGTAAGAGGCCTGTCATCTGAGCTCCTGTTCTGCCACTTACTATTAGCTGTGTGAATTTGGACAAGCCACCAGCAATCTGAGCCTTGGTTCCTACTGTTCTCATTTGTAAAAAGGGATGATAATACCTGTATTACCTACCTCATAGGGCTGCTATAATGAAAGTACTTGGCAGACCGCTGTATTAATGGGTGACATTTTTATTCATTGAGGTTACACTCAACTTTATATTCCTAGAATTCTGATGTTCCTGGGCCATTGGCTAACAAAAAACAGAGTTGTGGGATCTTGGAGGTGAAAAGACCTTAAAGTCTTCTTCATTTTACGGGTAAAGAAACTGAGGCTCAGGGAAGTTTGACTTGTCCAGGATCATAAAGGTAGTAACTGACTGAGCTCAGAATAGAACCCAGATCATCTAACTCCAGATCTTTGTGTTATACCATACCATGTTTCTGCAATCTCCACTCAGCCACTAACCAGCTGCTTGTATTTGGGAAAGGTATTTCATCTCACCAGGCCCTCAGTTTCATCCTGTAAATCAATAAGTTAGTTAATCAGTCAGTCAACCAAAGGCACTTGTAAAATTCTTTGGCCTGGATTCAATCAAATTGGCTTTGAGGTCTCTTCTCACTCCAGCAGCCACTCTGGGAAAATCAAGTGGCCAGGTCTAAACTTTTTTGTTCAAACTTTAAGATTTTTTATTTTTAGTTTACAACACATGGTTCTACATAATTTCGAGTTCCAGATTTTCTTCCCCCACCCCAGTACCCCCCTCCCTCCCCTATACAGCATGGAATCCAATATATCTTCTACATATAACTTCACATTGAACTTATTTACACAAAAGTCAAATTGTAAAGAAGAATTATGACCAATGGAATGAATCATGAGAAAGAAGAAACAGAACCAAAAAAACCCCAAAAAACAAAAACAAAAGAGAGGAAAAAAGGGAGAAAAAAAGGCAGGCATAAAGGGTGCCTCAATCTGCATTCAGACCCCATAGTTCTTTCTCTGGATGTAGATAGCCCTCTCCATCATGAGCCCTTTGGAGTTGTCTTTGCACCTTGTTTTGCTGAGAAGAGCAAGGTCTATCAGGGTTAGTCATCACAGAATCCATATATCTGTGGTGGTGTATGATGTTCTCCTGGTTCAGCTCTGCTTGCTCAGCATCATATCATGTAGGTTTTTCCAGGCTATTATGAAGTCCGTATACTCCCCATTTCTTATAGCACAATAGTATTCCATTACCTTCATATACTACAACTTGTTCAGCTATTCCCCAATTGGTGGGCATCCAATTCTTTGCTACTACAAAAAGAGACACTATGAATATTTTTGTACATATGGGTCCTTTTCCCACTTGTGTGATCTCTTTGGGATACAACCCTAGAAGTGGTATTGCTGGGTCAAAGGGGATGAACATTTTTATAGCCCTTTGGGCATAGTTCCAAATTGCTTTCCAGAATGGCTGGATCAGTTCACAACTCCACCAGAAATGTAACAATGTTCCAATTTTCCGACATCCTCTCCAGCATTTATCATTTTCCTGTTTTGTCATTTTAGCCAATCTGACAGGAGAGATGTGGTACCTAAGAGTTGTTTTGATTTGCATTTCTATAATCAGTAATGATTTCGAGCATTTTTTCCTATGCCTATAGATATCTTTAATTTCCTCCTCTGAAAACTGCTTGTTCATATCCTTTGACCATTTCTCAATTGGGGAATGACTTGTATTCCTATAAATTTGCCTCAGTTCCCTGTATATTTTAGAGATGAGACCTTTATCAGCGACACTGGTTGTAAAGATTTTCTCCCAATTTTCTGCTTCCCTCCTAATCTTTGTTGCATTGGCTTTTTTATATGAAAATATTTCAATTTAACATAATCAAAATTATCCATTTTGCATTGTATAATGCTCTCTATCTCTTATTGTGTCATGAATTCTTTGCTTTTCCATAAATCTGGTAGGTAAACCATTCCTTGCTCTCCCAAATTGCTTATAGTATCAGCCTTTATTCCTAAATCATAAACCCATTTTCACTTTATTTTGGTATATGGTGTAAGATATTGGTCTATGCCCAGTTTCTGCCCTACCATTTTCCAATTTTCCCAGCAGTTTTTGTGAAATAGTGAATTCTTAGCCCAGAAGCTAGATTCTTTGGGTTTATCAACAACTAGATTGCTATAGTCGTTGACTTCTCTGTCTTGCATACCTATCCTATTCCACTGATCCATGACTCTGTTTCTTAGCCAGTACCAGGTAGTTTTGAGGACTGATGCTTTATAGTATAATTTAATATGACTAGGCCACCTTACCTTGCATTTCTTTTCATTAATACCCTAGATATTCTAGACCTCTTGCTCTTCCAGATGAATTTTGTTATTATTTTATCCAGCTCTGTAAAACAATTTTTGGTAGTTTGATTGGTATACATACATAAATACACATACATATATATGGAAAATTTAAGTTTATGTATTATACATGTAACTCGTTTCCCCAAATCCATTGGTATGAGACCCTCTCCTTATTAGTGGAGATGAAGACTCTACATACACTTAGTGAAGGGTAAGGCAGAGCTGGCAAGAGGCAAGAGCTAAAGTTCTCAGTTAGTCCCCCTTTGGGACTCTAAGTAAGAGTTTCCTTTGAGTCCTTTTCAGGATTCTCCAAGTAAGAGTCTTGTTTAAGCATCAGGCTTCTAGCTTAAAGAGAGAAACTGGAAGAGGCCAGTTCTACCTCAGATTGCTGAAGGAAAAAAAAAAACTCTGGGAAGACATGAGAGGAACATGCAGTCTTCATCATGTCACTATTCCCAGCTTGCTACTCCTCAAGAGCTACTCTGGAGAGTTTCCTCTTAAGTGAGACCCAGGACGCTCTCTCTTGGTTGAGCTGAGTCATCTGGCTCCCAATGGAAAAACTCCTTTACTTTTTATTGTCTGGTATATATTCCCCTGTGTATAACTTCTTTGATTTCTATTTTACTATGATTCAGACAAAGGTTTCTTTGCTATTCTCTATGTATGTATGTTCATTGTGGAACTGGTATTAGGTGGGGAAGGCATCAAACCTTGGGTGTGGAGCTTGGGATCCTCCTGTCCCCCCAAATGACAAAGTGATCAAAAGTTAACTGGAATCCAGTTGTATCCCCCGGGTGAAAGGGAATAGATAGATATGCTTCTAGCCCGGTACCCTCTGTCTCCGAGAAGAACAAAGCATAGCCTTCAGCCACAAACTCCTACTTCCTCTCCTGGCAGGAATGAAAGTCTCTTTGGAGAAAGGTGAGAGAGAAGAGGCTAAAGATATCTATCCTGCCTCACTTTGAGCCACACAAGGACAGTCCTCCTTGCCACATGTGGACCTCCTTACACACGTGGGACCCACTCCATTCCTAATTATGTGTGTGTGTGTATATATGTATGTATGTTTATGTATATTTATATATGCATGTATATGTGTATGTGTGTATATGTGTACGTATATATGTATGTATATGTGTATGTATATGTATATATGTATGTGTATGCATGTGTGTATGTATATACATACATAAACATATGTATGTTATGTGTAGACACGCACATACCCACACGCACATAGGCTTCATGAAGACAGAGACTGTTTTTCTCTTTGTATCTCCAGTACATAGCCCAGCACTTGGCACATAGCAGGTATCTAATAATTGCTTATTGCTTTATAGTGATCATCTGCTCTAAATGACTCAATTTATAGATAAGCAGAGATCTCTAAAAGATCAGTGACAATGTCAGGACTTGAACTCAGGTCCACTGACCCCAAATCCAAGACTCTTTGCACTAATTAATGTTAATTGCTTATCTTAATTTTCATTTCCCAGAGTGAAGCTGAATGAGGGAGAAAACATACAGCTTGTATGAAGATGTTATTTCAAGTCTATGCTAGTAATATGTTCTAAAGAATGAGCTCCATGAATGTAGGGAGCATATAATAAGTACATTTTGTGTCTTCCCCAGCCTTGCGGAAAGAAGGAAGGAAGGAAGGAAGGAAGGAAGGAAGGAAGGAAGGAAGGAAAGAAGGAAGGAGAGAAGGAAGGATAGAAGGAATAAAGGAAAGAAGGAAGGATAGAAGGAATAAAGGAAGGAAGGAAGGGAGGAAGAAAGGGAGCAGCGAGGGAGGGAGGGAGGGAGGGAGAGAAGGAAGGAAGAAGGAAGGAAGGAAGGAAGGAAGGAAGGAAGGAAGGGAGGAAGGGAGAGAGGGAGAAGACGAGGATAAATGTTTATCTTTCTCAGACAAAACCATAATTGTTCTGAAGAACCTGGACAGCTGTCTCAATTGTCTACCCTATATGGCCACTAAAAGAGGCATTTCCCCCCAAACAAACAATAATAACAAAAAGCCTCAGTGGACTCAGGCTCTCCAATCCAGTTTCAAATTTTCACATTAACCAAATGAGATGGGCACCCAGATTTTAAAATAACAAAAGATCATTGAAACCCTTTATGAAGTATGAGAGGATGTTCTGTCAACACAAACCAGAGTCCTTTGGAAAGATATTTAAAACACAGCTTCATCTTTTTTGCCTGGAGCATTGGGAAGACATTGGGAGATATATCGGGTGTCAAGGCAAAGTATTTAATCTTGCCTGTTTCCCAGGCAGTCGCTGGGACAGAATTGTTTGTGGGTTTTTAGCCTCTTCTAGCATGGATGTGGAAGATAGATACTAAAAGCTCCTAGGGGAGTGCTCTGCTGCAGATGCAGATCAACACCTCATTTTTTCTTTTGTACCAGACACAGATGACACATAGAGATGGATTGGGGGTGGGGGTGGGGATGAAGACAGCCATTAAGGAAGGAAGGGTACTGAATCTTATAAGAACTTTTACTAATTTTTTCCTTTTTTTCTATGCAACCCAACTGATATTTAGAAATATCTTTAAACTATTCTCTTTGGAAATCAGATTCTGTTTAGCAGGATCAATTTGGACCAGATTATGCAAAACAGATGTCCATCAGAAAGAAGGAGGGAAAGTTAGTGGAGAATTTTAATTCTGGCATTCAATTTTCCCTAAAACTTGCCTTTTGAAGTCAAAATTTTAAAAAAAAGTTGCCTGGCCTATTTATGATTTTTCCAAGGTAAACAATCAGTGCAATAATTTTTCCTTATCAAGAACTTTTAAAAATAGACTTCTCTTTGAATCATTTATTTGTGATACATAACACCAAAGCGCAGAGTTTATCACACCCTGTCTTCCATTGGGCTTACCTATACTGTCGTTTTGTTTGAGGTTAAGTATAGTTTGTCTCCCTAAATAGGGTGTAAACACCCCAAAGTTAGGGACCCCACACCATCTCCTCTTTTGTGTTCTTGAGGACAGGGAAAATTTTGTGTTTATCTTTGTGTTCTCAATGCCTAGCATAATACCTTACATTCAGGAATAAATAATTGTATTGACTGAGCACTTAGCTAGGTGCTCTGTAGAATACAAACATGAATAAAATAGAACCCCCTTTTCTCAAGAAACTTATAAACTAGTAAGAGAGAAAAGATGTATATAAACAAAAAAAAAATCTCCATGCTACTCCTTGAGAGCTGGGCCTTAGAGATGGTTGTGTAAAGTAATAAGCCTTTATTACGGCACATTAAAAAAACAGCAAAAAAAATGTCACATAAGGGAAAACTCAGGGCATAAAATAAAACACCTTTGGAAAAGGAGAGAAGAGGGATAGAGGAGAAAGTATGTCACTGAGCCTCAGTTACTGGGAGGGTCCAGTCACACATTGCATGAAATGTCTGGGAGTGGCAGGGGTGGTAGGCAATGATGCTTCAGAGTAACTGCCTTCAAGCTTGACACAGCCAGCTTCACAAAACTTTCCATCATTACTTGGTTGAAATTAAGGTTCCTGTCCCTCTCCAGGCAGTGAAGATCATGGGTTACATAGGGAAGGAAAGCAGATTTTCAAGGGACAGTTAATTGGTTTTCTATCTTGATGGTATAAGTCAAAGAGATACCAGATATGGGCTAGGGGAAGCCAGAGAGACCTGGAAACAAATAGGGAATAAAAACGTGGAGGAAATGGAAGTTTCCACAAGAGCACAGACAGAAATGCGTTTGCTCAAGTAAGCCTTATGGATCTCAGAGAAACCTCCCAAGGCAAACAATTAAAAAAAAACTATCATGCCTAATTTGTCTTCTAGTTTTTAGCCCCCTTTCTCTTTCCTCTCTCATCCACTTTATCCACTAAAGAATATATAACCCCTACTATGAGATAAAGACCTAGATATTTTCAGTGTGCTAAGCACATCACAAATATCATCACATTAAACAACACTCACAGGTAGTACTATTATTATCCCTACTTTATAGTTGAGGAAGATAAGTCAAACAGAAGTTAAGTGACTTTCCCAAGGTCACACGGTTATTAAGTTTCTAGGGTTGGATTTGAACTCAGGTCTTCCTGACTCTATGCTCATTGCTCTATCTACTACTGCCAGGCTCAACTATCATTCACTATTCAAAAAATTCAGTGATTCTCTACTGTCTTCCAAACAAAATACAAACTCCCGCGGGACACACCAATATGGGAGCAGGGCGAAAAGGAGAAATAAGAACCACAGAAGCCGGGGGAAGAAAGAACATTAAGAACCATTGTGGATCAACGTCATCAAACGCTACAGAGACAACAGGAAAAGGTTTTTGATTTGGGGGGTGGGAGGATTGTGAACTCTGAGGAATTTCGGTACTAGAGTGGGAACAGAAGTCATTGCTAGAGGTTGATGAGTGATGTGGGTGGTGAAGAAGAGAGAGTACTGCATTTGGATTATTTTTTTTAAAAATTGTCAATGTAGAGAAGAAACAGGATAACGCCTTGGGGAAAAGGTGGGCTTAGGAAGGAAGGTTTTGTTCTAGATTAAAATATTTTAGATTAAAATAACATATTAATAAGAAGGATATGGGGAAGATTAATGGTTGTTGGACCAAGATCTCAAGGGAGGGAGATCAAGGGTACAATCAGAAAAGTCATAGCCTAGTCAAAAGTCAGTATTCTTTAAAATTTACTGAACTAAACCTCTCCATAATTTTCCATAGCATTGTAGTTTCATTTGTATCTCCTGTTTTCTGAAACAAACAAAAATATGATACGTATTAATAATAGCTCACATTTCTATAAAGTTCTGAGGTTCACAGAACACTTTCCTCAAAATAGCATTATGAGGCTGGCAGTACAAGAATACTCATTTGACAGATAAGAAAACCAAGGCATCAGAGAGGTGAAAAAGGAGTTGACCAGGGTCACACAACTCATATGTATTAGGCAGAACCTGGACTAAAATTCAGGTCTCCTGATTTCAAGACCAACTCTCTGTTTTCCCCATGATGCATTTGCACTGAGGTCCCAGAAATCATATTGATTTTGCAGGATGTTATCTGATTTAAAGCTGCACATAGGAAAAGTTTTGTGCAATATGAGGGGGAAACCCTCCTAATGATTAGAGCTATCCAAAGAAGAATGAGCTTCCTTGGGAGATAGCAACATCCCCCTCACTAGAGATCTGCAAACAGGCTAGATGCCAAATTCTCATGAATGTTGAAGTGTTAAAGTGAAAACCCAAATTCCAAAAAAATATAAGAGTCTCCAGGATTGCTTAAACGTTGGGCTCAGCTACTTCCAAATTTCCTGATTCTTGATAAGGGAAATAAAAGTAAATGCTCATAACTTTATTTTTTTCCTAAAATTTGGGGAATCAGGCTCATGACTTAGGGAATGTGCTTATGGTCTCAGGAGCAGTATCAATAACTTGTCATCGTATATTTATTATATATTTTTCAGGAAGCTCTAGTATGTCTTCCTGCCTCCTGTGGCCTGCAAATGATAGTTATTCATATTTTATGGCCTTCCTTCCTGTGACTCCAAAAATCATTAAGGCGTTTCCTAAATTAATTGATTTATCTCTTATATGGAACCATCTATCAGGAGCATCTGCCATCCTCTTTGATGAACAATCAAACAAACAAATAGTTTATATTCCTATAGTACCCTAAAGTTTCTAAAGCATTTTCTCCACAATTCAATGACATAGGCAGTGCTGACATAATCATCCCCATATTACAGAAGAGGGAAAAAGTTCAGAGAGGATGCACAATTTACCTCTATTTTTACAGCTAGTAGGGCCATCCAGGTGGCGTAGTGGATAGAGTTTCCAGCCTGAAATGAGGAAGACTCATCTTTGTGAGTTTAAATCTGGCCTCAGACACTTACTAGCTGTGTGACTCTGGGAAAGTTACTTAACTCTGTTTGCCTCAGTTGCCCTATCTGTAAAATGAGCTGGAGAAGAAAATGGCAAACTATTCCAGTATCTTTGCCGAGAAAACCCCAAATGGGGTCACAAGGAGTCAGACATGATTGAACGACAATGTACAGGTAGAAAATGTTGGTTTCACACTTTGGACCCAGGTTTCCTCATTCCAACTCCAGTGCTCTGTCTGCCACACCATTGTGTTTCTCAAAAAAGAGTCTCAGGCCTATAAAATATTTCAGAGGGCATTTGGTCTAATATGTGTGTGAACAGGAATCTCCACTTCAGCAGCTATGATAATTTGGCATCCAGTCTCTATCTGAAGACAGTTCCAATCTTTAGGAGGGTTTTTTTACTTTTTTTTTCCTTTACATTGAACCCAAATTTTCCTCTCTTCAATTTCACATACTCTGACCTCTGGGACCAAGAAGAGGTTAAATCTCTTTTCTTCATATTATTTGTTCAATTATTTTAAAATATCTATCATGTTCCCCTTGAGTCTTTCTTCCCTAGGCTAAACATTCCTTCAACTATTCTCTGTAGAGAAAGGTGTCTCATCATCCTGGTTGCTTTCCTATGGACACATTTTACCTTAACATTAGCCTGCCTAAAATATGGCTCATACAACTGTATATATTACTTACAATGTGGTACAACCAGGGCAAAAGTCAATGGGATTATCACTTTTCTTATTTTTTAGAACTGCTCTATTACTTAGGACTAGGATCATACTAGCTTCTTTAACCTTGTATTCATGAATTTGTTATTAAATATATATCTATATATTTAATTTAATAATATATTTAATAATATATACACAGATATTTTAAAAACCAAATGTAGCTGTATTTAAATTTTATTTCAATGTAATTGGTATCTTTTGTAATCCTATGTATTTCATTTCATATATTTAAAAATATTATTCTGAAAAGGGGTCCATAGGCTTCCTTAGAGTACCAAAGAGGACCATGACCCCAAAAGGTTAAGAAACCCAGCTCTATAAGAATAGTTAGAGGCAGTCCCCTTAAAGAAACCACTAGTAGCATGGCTGGTAGAGAATCAAATTTCCTACTCAGCCCCCTGTACTAGAATCCAAACTGACACTTCCTCCCCATAAAGCCTATAACAAAACAATAGTGGCCGTCACTGGGAAAGTTCACCATGACAGTGCAGAAGCACCTAGCTCTGAGGTCTCCTTCTAGCAGGCCACCAGGAAGAAGGAGAGGGAGAGTTTCCACTTCTTCCCATGCTAATCGGTGTCAGATTCAATGCTATTTGTCAGAAGAACCATAGCAGAAAACTCAAAAATGTGGTTTGTAACCACCCCTCCTACAGTTTGGGTAGGTGAAAGGCTCTCGTTTGAATTATTGTGTTCATATAGGAGTACAGAAATTTAAGATGGCCATTGCCAAGCTGGAATACCTTCTGAGTAGGGTGACCAAGAAAATGAAAAGTCTGGAGAACAGTTGCCATTCAGGGATCAATTGAAGGGACTAGAGATGTTTAATCTACTGTCACAAAAAGAATGCTATGGGAACATGATCATTGCCTTCAAATATTTAAAAGACAGTCATGATATAGGGAATTTAGACTTCTCCTTCGTCCCAGAAAGTACAGGGAGGGAAAATGGGATAAAGTTACAGGAAGGCAAAATACCTTAATTTAATTCAATTTAATAGCAACAAAAATGTAAGGAAATATTTCCTAACCATAAGAACTACTCCAAAACTGAATGGGCTGCCTCATAAGACAATGAGTTCCCCATCAACTGAAGACACAGGCTGGATGTTCTCTTGTTGGGGATTTTGGAGTTTGGAAAAGAGACAACTAATTAGGCTAAGACATGATTATTGCCTTCCGATGCTCACAGGCATTTCACTTTCAGCTCTAACATTCTTAGATTCTAACAGAAAGACGGCACAGCCCCATTTAACATCAGAAACAATTTACTTTCCATCAGTACTACTCTGATTTGTAACACACACAACTAATTTGATATTACTCAGAACAATGAACATTCTATAAAATATACTTTCTATGGTGTAATGAAACGTATTCTGGGGTTGGAGCCAAAAGAAATTATTTCAAGTCTTAATTTTGCCACTTACTTTCTGAGGGACCTTGAATATATCAGATGCTTTGACTCTTCTTTTCCTTATTTGTAAAATCAAGACAGTAATATCTGTCTACTCTCCCTCATACGTTTATTATGGGGATCAAATGACATCATGTATTAAAATGCTTCAAGAGTTTGGATCAATATTAGCTATTATAATCATTATCATTTAGAGTAAAATTATCTGTTGTTTGGGTATATGTTAGAGCAGTGTTTTTACATAAATTTATATTTAACCGGGGTAACCCATTACAGTATAAATCCAGAGATGCGACACACTTACAGGTGCCATGCTCCAGATGGAGATAATTAATAGTCACATATTAATGCAGTTGAAATGTGTGTACCACAACTCTGTGGTCAGAAAGCCAGGCAATCTGACTTCCACTGTGACTGACATGCTCTGCCCATCATTTTGCCTCAGATAGATTTCCAACATTTGGATGGAATATTTTTGCATTTATGCTAAAATGAAACAGCGTAGTCAAATAAGCTATTACATGGTCCATTAAAACAACTTTTAAGTGACTCTCTGTAGCAAAGTATTTCACAGCTTTAGCATTTCTAGAAGAAGCTTGTCAATTAAGCACAGGCCGCTTCTCTCCGACCTCTGAGAAAGAGGCAGATGTTGCTGCAGAGACTTCCTGAAGATGGTAATTGTGTTTGTGTCATAAGGAGGATAGGAGGGATTGTCACAGTGGCAGTCAGGTGGACCAGTGCCAATATGAAATCCTTTATAATTCTGGGGAAATGGAGGGGGTGAATTTTTCATGAAAATTTAATAATATGGGAAAGTGTGGTCAACAAATGACTCCATTGCATTTTAGATATAGCCCCTTTGTCAGTGCTTGTATCAGAGAGGCCTGAACTCTTCTCACATCCCCAGTAGCAGCTTTTGGATCAGCTGCTGCCTCTGGTCCAAAGCAGGATGGTTTATGCTATCTAACCCATAATGGGGATGAGCTGGTAATTCTGAATGACTCTTTTTTCCCCCTACTTAATAGCATTTTATTTTTTTTTCCAATTACATGTAAAGATAATTTTCAGTGTTCAGTTTTATAAGATTTTAAGTTCCATTTTTTTTCTCCCTCCCTCCCCACTCTTCTCTCCAAGATGACAAACAACCTCATAGTCTATACACATACAATCATATTAAACATATTTCCACACTAGTCATGTTGTGAAAGAAGAATCAGAACAAAATGGAAAAACCATAAGAAAGAAAAAAAACCAAAAATTGGAGAAAATACTATGCTTCAATCTCCATTCAGACTCCATAGTTCTTTCTCTGGATGTGGATAGCATTTTCTATCATGAGTCTTTTGGAGTTGTTTTAGATCATTGTAATGCTGAAAAGAGTTAAGCCTATCAAAGCTGATCATCATACAATGTTGCTGAGAATAGCTAAGTCTAACAGTCAGTCATCACACAATATTGCTCTTACTGTGTACAGTGTTCTCCTGGTTCTGCTCACTTCACTCAGCATCAGTTCATACAAGTCTTTCTAGGTTTTTTTCTGAAATCCACTTGCTAACCATTTCTTATGGAACAATAGTATTTCATTACATTCCTATACACAACTTGTTCAACCATTTCCCAATTGATAGGCATCCCCTCAATTTCCAATTCTTGGCCACCACAAAAAAGGTGAAATAAATATTTTTGTACATGTGAGTCCTTTTCCCTTTTTTATGATCTCTTTGTGATACACACCTAGTAGTAGTATTGCTGGATCAAAAGGTATACACGGTTTTACAGCTCTTTGGGCATAGTTCCAAATTGCTTTCCAGAATGGTTGGATCAGTTTACAACTCCACCAACAATGTATCAGTGTTCCAATTTTCCCACATCTTCTCCAACATTTCTCATTTTACTTTTCTACCATATTAGCAAATTTGACAGGTGTGATTTGGTGCCTCAGAGTTGTTTCAATTTGAATTTCTCTAATCAATAATGATTTAGAGAATTTTCTTCATATCACTATAGAGAGCTTTAATTTCTTCATCGGAACACTTCCTGTTCATGTTCTGTGACCATTTATCAATTGATTCTTACTCTCAGCTTTGTGGGGGAGTTTTGAAAAGCAGTGATTTTGTGTACAGAGTAAGGAACTTGGGCAGTATTATAGAATGATATACTTAGAAAAGGAAGGGACCTAATAGGTCTTGTGGTCCAAACTAAACATTTTACAGATTAAAAAACAAACAAAAAAACTGAGGCTGTGATAAGCAAAACTGAGATTCCAACCAAAGGTTCTCCTGAGTACAAGTCCAGCAAGATTTCTATGATAGCACGTGCTCATATGTTACCCCGAGAACATCTTACCCTGTAGCGTTTTACAGAAGATTTGGTCCAACCCTACCTCTGTGAGTATGTGTTTGTGTTTCCCTCTATTTTGTCACTCTAAGTCATGGGAGACATAGATCTTTATGTTGCTAGGAGAGCATAAATGTCTGGTAGAGTCACACAAGTATATTGGTGGGTGAGAGGAGACTTTGAAACTAATTTAAGTTGCCAGGTTACCAGAGGAGAGGGAGTGGTGGCCAAAGAGCAACACTATTACTAAAAGGATAAAGCTAGAGTAGCTTTGGGGAGCAGTAATGAGAGTGGATAACAGAAGTTCAGAGATGGAAGGGCTCTGAGTGGTCACCTAGTCTGGGGCTTCCTAAACATTTTTCACTTCCTACCCCTTTTCATGTTTCGGCACCATTCATTGGCATTTTGTGGCATGATGGCATGCACAGTGCAAAGTGCTCATTCTCTGTGTTCAGAATCAAGGCTTCAGTGAAGTTGCTTGATGCAACATGGGCAAGCACTGCCAGAAACACCTCGGATTCATTACGTTTAATTTTTAATTAATTTTGTGCATTCAAACACCTTTTACTGTTGCCAATTTTTTTTGCAATCCCATATGGGGTTGCAACCCAGTTTAAGATGCACTGATCTAGTCTAGCCTATATCTGAACAAGTCTCCCATCTATAGCTTCCTCAACAAATGGTCATATAGCCTGTGCCAAAAATATATCTATTTTGGAGGAACTTATTACCTCCTAGGGTAGGTGATTTATTTAACTTTTGAATAACTTGGTTAGGAGAGGTTTTTTTTTTCTTTTTCCTGATCAGATTTGAAATCTTCCTCTTTCCAAATTATTCTCCTTATTAAGAATTCTGTCCTTAAGAGTAAAGCAAAAAAAAAAAATAAAATTCCTCTTGCACATAGCCCTTCAATTATATGAAAATAACCATTTTGCTCTTCATAAGTCTTCTTTTCTCCAGACTAAGCATTCCTGCTTTCTTCAACTGATGGAATGATCTTAAAACCATTCAACATGTTGGTCATCTTCTTCTGGACATCTTCTAGCTTGTCAAGATTTTCAAAAGTTGTGTCCAGAGTTGAATAGAATAATCCAAAAATTCTGTGATAGCAAATGGTACAAGTGGACTACCACTGTCATCATTCTGTGCAATATGCTTCTCTAGATGCAGTCCAAGATTACGTCAGATTTTGGGGGCTGCCAAATTATACTGTGGATTCATATTGAACCTGCAGGTCACTAAACCCCTATTTCCTTCTCCTGTGAATATCCATCTGGCCACAACTTCTTCCTCTATTACATTTATTAAGTTGATTTTGGGAACTCAAGGGTAAGACTTCACATTTAATCAACTTCATCTTATTAGATTTTACTAAATATTCTAACATTTGTTCTTTCTGCATTCTGACTCTACTATCTAACATGTTAGTCCCTCCCCTCTCCCACCCTATGTCCTCCAGTTTTATATCATCTTCAAATCTGATGAGAATACCATCTATACCTGTAACAATATCATTGATTTAAAAAAATGCTAAATGGTATGGGGCCAAGGACAGATCTCTGTTGCATTCCATTAAATTTCTCCATTCATCTTGACCTTAACTCATCCTCATGATTCTTTTCATTTTTGTTTGAGGCACTAGTTTCTCCTGGCTGGTCAGAATCAGGTCTTGATTAATAATTCCCACTACTTCTTCTATTTTTTGAATCATGAAATTGATATTTGTTCAAGGCAAGAAATTATTAGATGATTCAATTTTGGCAGGAGAAAATCCAGCAGCTGTCAAAGTGATTGTAATCTGTCATTACTATATCATATCACTACGCCAGGATAATAATATTTCCCAAATTCCTCATCTATTTTCTGCTTCTGTCAAATGTTCTGCATTCTCTCTCTCTCTCTCTCTCTCTCTCTCTCTCTCTCTCTCTCTCTCTCTCTCTCTCTCTCTCTCTCCCCCTCCCTCCTTCCCTCCCTTCCTCCTTTTTTTTAATAAGGTATACACTTTCAGAGACCTATTTGTATATGTGGATCATAGGTATCATCTGCATAAGTGTCGGTGGTACCTATGAGGTTACACTTGTCTACTCTATTAGGATTTCTAATGTACCATGCTCAGTAACCATATTTTGTACATTGTTATACGGACATTTGAGGTCATGGTTTTATTTTTGCTTCCTTTCCTTGAATGTTCCTTTTTGTGAATTACTGCTTATCTCTGCTTCTATTCTTCTGACATGTTAACCAATTTCTCTTTTATTTTAATTGGTAGTTTTGCATAATGACAGCTGGCTTTGTATTCCTCCTTTTTTCAATTTAAAGCCATTTTGATTAGATTTGTAAGACTTCAAGTAAATGTTTTCTTATTTTCCTTGTTATATGCACCCCAACCCTGGGCAGGAACTTGCCATTGCTACATTCTTTACCATATTACAAAAAGCTAATTCCCATTATCAGATACCATCTTCTAAACCATTTGTTCATTTCCAAAATCTACTTTTCCCTAGTGAAACCCTCCCCTCACCTTATCTTCAGTAGACAGAAGGTATAAAAACATTGCCTGTACCCCTAAGGTATTCAGTTTCTTTCCTAGACTTCATAATCTTGAGGGATGATGTTTAGTTTTCTTATATCAATATAATTTATACTCATCAAATGAACAAATCATTCCATTTGAGATGTCTCAAAAAGATCTTCATCATGGCCTGAATCCATACCCTGGGGCAACAAATCTCTCGGATTTGTCAGATTGACAAATAAGTGCCTTAATACCCTTCTCACACCCAACAGGGATCCATAAAGTGATGCTATTCACCTCTTCTTCCTCTGACCCTTACTGGATGAACTTTCATCCTCATTCCTTGGAAAACAGGCAGCAAACCATTGCTTTCTCTTTATTGGGTCTGCTGAGAGAGGGGTTTCTCTTGTTACGAGAGCTGAGTATTCAGTGATCTTTAGTCCTTTTCTGCATCACATTCTTCTACCCTCTGATCTCCTAATACATGTTAAAATTCCCTTCTACCTTTTCAGATTCATTTTCTTCTGTTTTTACCTGGAAATGCTTCTGTCTTTTTCAAACAATAATTCAGTGTGTGACTCCCTTTTCCTTCTTTTTTATGAAGGATAATGACCTATATTTTGAGTATACGTAGCAGTTACTTGGCCATCTATACAGATTATTGCAAAATTACCCTTGAACTCATCTTTGTTGGACCCAGGATCTTTAGCTCTTTTGTCCCATTCCCTTGGAAAGCAACTATGACAAATTTCCCATAAGACACCTTGGTAGGAGTCAAGTATCAGTACCTCTAGCTTACAGTTCTTCCTTTGAGGTCTAAATGCTGCTCTACGTTGTATCCTAGACTCAGCCTTCCCAGTGTACTCAGTTCTTCTGCAGGGTCCGCATCCTATTTGTTTCTAATAGTGAGGAGTTACTAAGAAAGAGGTAGTCCTATCACACTGTTATTCTTAATACTTATGAATTTGAATGAGGTTTTTAAAAGAGAAATTTCCTTCCAAGGGCACCTGAAGGTAGATGAATACTCAATACATAGTCTAGTCCTTATTTATAGTCTCAAGGAAAACATGGGAAATGTACAAGCAACTACTTTGATTTCTATATAAATCTAGGCACGTTTCCCAGTCAGAAAGGATAACCAAATTAAAGTGTATTCATGCCATTTATGAGAGAAGCTGTTTCTCCTTTCATCCAAAAGAGGCAGACAACACATTTTCCCTTAAGTGGATCAATTGCAATCAAGCATCCCAGACAGACATTACTGAGTTGGTATGTGTGTGTGCGTGTGTGTGTGTGTGTGTGTGTGTGTGTTATACATTGAGCGGAGAGCTGAATTAGGATTCCAATCCCACCACATCAGACATTAACTGTCTGAATAATCATGTGACTTATCTGTGTCTTATTTTATTTATCTGTTAAATAAGAATGCTAATAATTCTGGAAGTATCTGCTTTACAGGGTTGTTTTGAGAAGCTAATGAGATAATGCATGTAAATGTGCTTTGTAAACTTTAAAACATTATGTAAATACCAATTTATAATTTTTCTGTTGATCCTCCAGTTGATTAGGGTATCACTGAATGACTTACTCTGAGTATTTAAATATGGAAATATATGACCTGACTAGGTAATGCAACTCATTTGTGTTTGTTTGTTTTTCTGTTTGAACCATGATGGACTTAGAAGGCTTGGAGTTAAGGCAAAAGTCAGGTATTCACAGATGTTTACTGTTAACACAGGTGTTTACTATTAACTGTTAATTTACCAAGAAACTCATACACTGTGAGAACTGGAAGGGATTGCAGAAATAATTTAGTCCAGCTACTTTATTTTAGGGAGAAGGAAACTCAGAAAAACAAAGTGAATTGCCCAGGAACACAAAGTAAATGATAAAATGGAACTAAAATCCTTATCTTCTGACTCTAAGTCTGATGCATTTTTCACTATCCTATGTTATCCTTTTGAAAAAAAAAACTGACTAATTCATTTTTGCCTTTGGTAAGAATGTTTAATTTTCCTAGATTTAGCAAAGAAATGGCAAAATTAAAAAGCTAGTGAACATTGAAGTTTTTTAATTGAATTTTTTTTTCTTTTGGTTTGGGGGAATTTGTATTGATGCGAGACTTTTTTTATTTATTTATTTATTTATCTTAAACTAAACTTGGGCTTTAGATTCCCTATGTGTATAATGGTATGTGTGTATGTGTGTATGTTTATATGTGTGTTGGATGGTCTCTATGGCCCTTTGCGACCAATTCTATAACACTATATTCTACAGGGAGATAGAACATATACACTTTTAAGTATATGATTACCATCCCTATGCTGATGACTCTTAAATCTATAATGCCCTAATCTCCTCACTGAACTACAATTCCACATCTCTACTTTCCTCTTAGCATCTTCATTATTTCAGTTCAATACTGAACCATTTCCTTTTCTAAAATTTTTCACTTCTCCAAAGTTTCTTATTTACATGAAAACGACACTGCCATTTGCCCAGTCTCTCAGGTTTCATGATTCTTCATTCATTTTTGATCATTCCCACTTCTTTCCTACCTGTTTTCAATTGGTCTCCATTCTCCAAGTCTTTCCCTACTACAATCCATTCTTCACTCAGTTTATAGAGTGATCTTTCTAAAGCATAGGTCTTATCATGTCATGCCTTTATTCAATAAATTCTAGTGACTCCCTATTATTTCCAGGTTATACTTTCCTCCTCTCCATGTACTTTATAATCCAATCATACTTGACCACCTTGATGACCCTCACATGACTCCTTCCTCCCCCAACTTTTGATTCATGCCTTTGGACTGAAGGTCTGTACTAGAATGTTTTCCCTCCTCGTCTCCAGAAACCTCTTAGCTTCTCTGACTTCCTTTAACATTCAGTTCAGATTCTGTCTTCTTTAGGAGGCCTTTCCTGAACCTTCCTTCTAAGATTACTTTGTATGTCTCTTTCTGTCTTTTTCTCTCTGTCTGTGTCTCTCTGTCTCTGTATGTATGTACGTGTATATATAATATATATATAGTATGTATGTATATGTGTGTATATATGTGTCTATATACACATACATGTACAAACACACCTATACATATATACATATATCTATATCTTATACATACTTAGATATTTATATTTCACATTTTTATTCTTGTATATATTTAGTTATTTGTATCCCATCAGAACATGAACTGCTTGAGAGCAAGGACTATGCTTTTGTCTTTTTTGTATCCCTAGGATTCGGTATAGTTAGTAAAAGCTTAATAAATGCTTGTTGACTGACTGACTGACTAATTATTTCCCATCTTGTTGATTACATATAACTTCCCACATTTGTCACCTTCTAGCCATTCACATGGGCCCTAGCAATGGGAGTATTAACTGGATTATGACTCAAGAAGAGGAAAGTGGAAAGGGAGTTGCAGGGGTGACTGAAGGGTAGAAAATATATGTCTTGCAATAAAATAACTGTCAAGAAGATGACCCAGGAGTAAAATGAAGTATGGCTGGAGTTGACCTAAGTAGAGCAGGCCATGTGAGGTGGTCACCAATGTGGAAGGGGAAAGGGATGAGGAGGGGAGGGAGTGTTTCAGAAGTAGAGACTATTGAGTGGGTAAGGGGAGGGGTAACACCCATACCTGCAGTTTAGAAAAATCATTTTGGTGGCAGTGTAGAAAATGGATTAGAAAAGGGAGACACTTAAGTCAGGGAGACCAAAGATGATAATATAGCTATAACAATAGGACCTGAACTAAGGATTCCCAGGCAAGAGGATTTGAACCAAGATTGTGGCTATCAGAGTAGGAAGAAGGGAGCAGGTGTTAGAGGTATCATGGAGATTGCAATGACAAGATTTGACATATGCTTGGATGTGTGGGGTAAGTTAGAATGAGGAGTCAAGAATCAGAGTCAAAACACGGATAATGGTACCTTTGAAAGTAATAGGGAAATTCAGTGGAGAGAGGAGAGATAATGAATTCTCTTTGGGCATGTTGCGTTTGATATGCCTGAGGGATACCCAGATTGAAATATATGGCTGTGGAGCTTAGGAGAGCGTATGGTTGAGTATTTCAATCTGGGAGTTACCTGCAGAGATACGATCATTGAACTCATGGGGACTGATAAAGTGAGGAAGTTCAGAACAGGATTTCTTACTCTGAGGTCCACCAATGCCCAGGAAGTCCATGGATAAATTTAAGGGAGTCTTTGAACTAGGATGGGAAGAAATTACATCCTATTTTCTACTAACCTCTAACTTAAAAATGAATATTTCCTTCAATTGTTTTTTTTATTTTTAATTTATGGAATAAAACAAGCATTTCCATAACATAGCATAATAAAAATTATAATTGCACATAAACCTGCAAATCTATTATATACAACTTGCTATTCCTTTTGAGTATATAATAAAATTATTATATAAATCTTTTCCCTTTTTTTCCTTCCTCCCTCCTGCCCTAGAGATGGTAACCATTAGACACAAATATTTGTATATGTACATATATATGTGTGTATGCATATATATATATATATATATACACAGTGTATATACGTAAATCATTCTATATATCTTTCTATTTATTCTATACATATTCTATTAATTTAATTATTTAAAAATATTATTCTAAGAAGAGGTCTATAGGTTTCACCAATCTTTCAACTGAGTTCATGACACAGAAAAGATTAAGGACCTCAGATTTAGAGAGATAAGAGAAGAGGGCCCAGGCCAGAGCTTATGGGTATAGCCACAGTTAGTGGGTATCACATAGATTATGATTCCACAAAGGAAACTGAGAAAGAGCAATCAGACATGTAAAAGAAGAATCAGGGTAGAGCAGTATTACACAACACCACACACACACACACACACACACACACACACACACACACAGAGGGGAAAAGTATTATCCAGGAAAATCCAAGATCCTTAGCCTAGCATTGAAGGCTTCCATGAATTGTATTCCACCTTCCTTTCCATCCTTTCATTACTCACATTATCCCCTTTTCTGCACTCAGTGTCTGGCCCAGTGTTCTGGGCTCTTAGCTTTCCCCCCAAATTGCCATGCTGTCTTCCACCTCCATGTCATCTCAGGTACCTAAAATATACTTCCCCCTCTTCTCTATCTTTCAGAAACCTTTTCTTTAGTTCATCCTTTACCACTGGGGAACCATGAGAGTAGTCTTTGATTCCTGGAGGCGTCTTGCTTTGGAATAGACATAGCCAACAAGGGAAAAATCACCTCTCAGTTCCCCTCTCTCTTCACATTCAGAGATGATATCTGCTGGTACAGCAGTAGATTATCAGGTGTTATTGGACCCCTTGTGTCTGAACCAAGCTATGTGGAGGCAGTGGTAGAGAAACACAGAAAGAGAAATACCCACAATGCCGTTGGGGAAGGGAACTGTGTGGTATAAGTTGTGGGAGTATCTCAGCTCCCAATTACTGGAAGAATATAAAACTATCTTGAGCTCCAGCCACCTGATGGATGAGAGAGGAATTCCTGAGCAGCAAGTTCCCCAAAACTTAGCCTCTTTGAGAGAGGGTGGTGGTGGTGGAATTTCCTGGACAGCGACAGTCTCACAGATAGAGAAGAGAAAACTCGTGTGTCATCTGAATCTGAAGGAGCAGATATGGAGTCCAAACAATGTGAGGGGAACAAAATACCTGTACTTTACCCTGTGCTGTTGCCCATAAATTCTTTGGATGGTACATGTCTGGTGGAAAACAGATTGCCTTTCTTACAGCTCCAAATGAATTTCCATTTTGGATGAGGGCTGGGAGTCCAAACCTGCAAGATAGATACCTTTATGGGTCTCTGAGATGAAAGTAGGATTCCGTGAAAGGTTGGAGCCACTTATCCAGCAACCTCAATGATGTTTTCCTCTAAGGAAATCTAAGCAATAAGAGAAGTACCATAAAAGTTTGTTTACCTTTCCAAAGGAATCAAGACACAGGATATTGCTATGAAACTGAAAATCTGTAGACCCTGAGGATACAGTAGGACTCAAGAAGGGGGGAAAATTGTATTGACTATTTATGAAGCTTATTTAGGAAGTGCTTAGCGTAGTGCCTGATACATAGTTGGTGCTATGTAAATCCTCATTCTCTTTTGTTTCACTTTGCATTATGATGCATTGTGTCATATTGGATAAAGAGATGACTTCAAAGGCAGAAACACCTGGGTTAAAGTCTTGCCTCTGGCTCATGATGGTTATGTGATCCTGGACAAGTTGTGGTAACCTCTCTGTGCTCTGGGGAACTCTAAGATTCTCAGATGCAGAGAAGATGTCAACTTGCTTTGGTAGAAGGAGTTTTGTTGTTTTTTTTTTTAATGTGGGAGTTCTCTGAACTAATAGAATCATGGACACAATCCTCATCCCTATTTAGGTGTTACTGTAAAATCTTCATATGTGTTTTGCATTTTCTTTGGAATGGAATCAAGGCTGTCCTGTACCATATATGCATTATTACTTTGAGTCTTCCTATGAGATATAAGGACCCCTTTGCACATGTGTATAGACTGTGATACAAACTATATTCTAACCACATTCTGAGATATGCCCAAGGCAGCTCTTGGTGGGGACAATACAAACCAAAGAGACTTTGCTCCCTGAATGCGCCCTACCTACCCCAACCCCTGATTTCTGTCATTACTCAAAAAATGAAGGGGGTTGAGCATGATAGCCTCTAATGTCCCTTTCAGCTCAAAAACTATAAATCTGTGGACTAGTTGCTGTGTTCTTGGGAAGAAAATAGCCAGCCCCTATTAGAATTTGTTATGGCAGAGATAAAAACCACATAGTCCACTCTAACATAACCTACCTATCTAGATTTGTGATTGCAAAGACTGCAGAGAAAGGGTAGGTTAGGTCCAATGGATTAAATTGAATAAGGAGAATCAGTCTAAGAGGCATAGAAAATTGTTAATTTTGAATTTCTGAAGACATGATTCTAATGGGGAACAAAAAAAAAAAGATTTATCTGAAGAGAGCAATGTGAATGCCCAGGGAACTCAGCCACCAAATTAGATTTTTTAAAGAGGCATGTATGTAAGAGAAAAGCAAAGACAGGTACAGAGATAAATACCATAGTGTATTATGGTTCTCTAAGAATAATAGTGTCTGACCCACTAAAGCTCAGGAAGGACTGAGACCGGATAAGAATGCTAGACAATAAAATAGATGTTTTAGCTATATTGGGGAGATGGGGGAAGGAGCATCAAAGAAGGGATAGGCTTGCCGCTGCGGGGGTGGGTGGGTGTGAAAAAGAATGATGAATGTCAACTGACCTCTCAACTTTTATTTTATTGCTGTTTCCTCTGCCAAAGAGTATGACCTTTGGATCTGAAACCTTTGGATTTTGATACCCGAGATGAATGAGTTAAAGTAAGAGAGAACTTAGTTGAGCTTGATGAGTTAAAATCACCTGGCCCAGATAAACTCTGTCCTCAGATGCTGAAATAATGTCATTACTAAACCACTGTGATGGAATTTAAAAGATTGTGGAGAACAGAAAAAATATGTCATGACTAGAGAAAGACAAAGATATTTCTGATTTCCAAAACTTCAGACTATGTGCTAGTGATCTTGACTTTAATTAGTATATGGGGGGGAGTCTAGAATTTTTCAATGGATAGTTTGTAAAGATCTAGAAAAGGAAGTGGTGATCACAAAGGGCCAGCAAGTTTTCATCAAAAACAGTTCATGGCAGCCTAATTTTATTTTCTCTTATGACAAGATGGCTAAACTAAAAGCATTTTAAGTGTCTACTGTGTTCCAGGGCAAGGTTGGATATGTAGTTTGTTTAAACCTTAGTAAAACGTTGAATCAAGTCTCTCATGTTTGTTGAAAAGTCAATCCATGGGCAAGACAAAATACAAATTTCAGCTAGGTCCTGACAAGTGCAAATAATGAATTCTCCTGAAGTGGTTGCATGTATTGAATTTGTATTATTTGAAGTTATCATTATATAAATTATGGTAATTGGTTCCAGCACAATGGAAATATGCAATTTCAATTCAAATAATGCATTGACGGGGGTGGGGGGTGGGGGTGGGGAGGGAATCATTATTTGCACTATTCAGGATTTATTTGTAGTTAGAATCAGAATAGTTCAAAAGGCTAGACCAAGCAAATAATCATTAATGGTTCAATGTCACCTTTGCAGGAGATTGCCAGTGGAGTTTCCCAGGAACCTGTTTAACCTGCTTATCAGTGCCTCCTATAGAGGCATGAATGACATGTTTATAAAATTTGTAGATGACCCAACGCTGGGATGGGGGGGGGATAGTTAACATACTAGATCTCATCTAAAAAGACCTTGACAGGTTAGAATATTGATGGGAATTGAGTTAAATGAAATTTAATAAAGATAAATATAAAATCTTCAATTTTTTTCTTAAAGATTTCACATGTACAAGATTAGATGAAGCATGGGAAGAAATGTTTTTTTTCTGAAAAAATTCTAGTGGATTTGGAGGAGTGCAAACTCAATATTAATCAATAGCACAATTTAGAAACAAAACAAAATATTCTGTTGTTAACTGAGGCAGCAGTAACAAGGTCATAGTGACCTGTATTGCTCCCAGTCACCCAAACTCCTCATACTCCAGCAACCCAGAGAGCCAATCCATTGTCAAATCTTGCCATGCCTATCTTTGTAACATCTCTCACATATGTCCTCCTCTTTTTAAGTCCCATGGCCATCACCCAGTTTGCCTCACACCTGGACTATTGCAAAAACCTTCTAATTTGTCTCCCTGCCTCATGTCTCTCCTCAATCTAATCCATTCTCTTCTCAGTTGCCAAGGTAGTTTTCATTAAGTACATCCCCAATGGGCTTCAGTGGCTCCCTCTTACTTCCAGGACCAAATACAAACCCCCACGTTTGGCACTTATAGACCTGAATTCACAACCCATTCCTACTTTGACAATTTTCTTATATTTTAATTCCCTCCCTGAATTTTATGATGTAGCAATATTGGACTATTTATTACTGATTCCTTCCACAGGACGCATCTCTATTCTCAGTGCCTTTGAACTGGCTGTCCGCCATGCTTAGAATACTCTTCAACTCTGTTGTTTAACTCCCTTGGCTTCCTTTAAGACAGCTCGAATTCTACCTTTTGCAGAAGGCCTTTCCTAGTCTCTTCAGCTGCCTTTCCTTCTCAAGTCATCTTTCACCTACCCTGTATATATGCTGTTGAGAGAATTGATTATTAAATGACAAATTGTTGGGAAGATCCCTGACTTTCCCTAAAAATTTACCCTACCTAGACTATCTTATCTAAGTGTAGTTGTTGCGTTACCCAACTAGAAAACCTTACAAAGAATTTAATCTAAGATGAACTCTGGACCATTGTGTTCCACTCAAGCAGGTTTGGGCAGGGGGACAGATCCTTTGTCTAGACTTCACAAGGCCGGAGGTGATTTGCAAGTAAATGATGCAATCTAAGTCTGGTCCCCCAACCCCTCATTAGAATGGGTCCACATCTCATTATGATATTCATTCTCTTTCATGACTTGTTAACCAGTAAGAATCGATTGCCAACCCACTCTTCCAAGTGTCTGTAAGCATTGAGTAGGTTCCATGAGGGGTCTTTGGCATTTGAGAGTGTCATTGCCCCTTTTATTAATTATATGCTAGCATGATTAATAAGATGATTCATTATCCAATAACTATATCTCTTGAACTTTTTATATGTCACACTGGGCATGTGTACCCAGTTAGTTGCATCTTCTCTCTCTGAATTACTATGTAAGCCCCAGGCAGAGGCCATATCTTCTTTCCTTCCTTCTTTCCTTCCTTCCTCTCTCTCTCTCTCTCTCTCTCTCTCTCTTCCCTCCTTCCTTCCTTTCTTTTTCTTTCTTTCTTTCCTTCTTTCTTTCTTCCTTTCTTTTTTCTTTCTTTTCTTCCTTTCTTTCTCTTTGTTTCTCATTCTTTCTTTCCTTCCTTTCTTTCTTTTATTCTTTTTTTCTTCCTTTCCTCCTTCCTTCCCTCCCTCCTTCTTTCCTTCCTTCCTAGATTTCTTCCTTTCTCTCTCTCTTTTTCTTCCTTCCTTCCTTTCTTGCTTTCTTTTTTCTTTCCTTCCTTCTCTCCTTCCCTCTCTCCCTCCCTCTCTTCCTTACTTTCTTTCTTTATCTCTTTCATTCTTTCATTTCTTTTCCTATGTAACAACAATGTTCCTAGCAACTTCTGTGGGGGTGAAAGACCAACAAAAAGATGTCTGCTAGCACAGGTTGTCTGATCTGCTTTTCTAAGGAAAGCAACTTTAAAGGATTAACAATCTCAGTTTAATCAAACATACATATATCATTCACTTAGTTCAGGGGGAAAAGATCAGCCCCCTGAACTTCAGGGCAAATACAAACAGAGAACACAAACATCAACAGACAGACCTTGTCTGATTCAAATCACAATTCATAGTTACCAGAGAAGCACCAATATCGGTCTGGGTTATCAAAGTTGGGGAGGGGGGTTATTTCAATGGCTTGCCCAGAGTGTCATCACCCATATTCTTTCAATGAGTATACCCCCCAAAGTCAAATGCCAACCTAAGACCTTATATACCCATCTCGGGGCCCTGGGGCACTTGAGGTTCACCATTTAGAGTGTGGGAAAGCTCCAACCTCTAGCACCACATCATAGACACAATGAAAAGTCCCATTTTGCTTGCCATTACACCCTAATGCTTACCATAGGTCCTGGAATATAATTTCTTAATCCTTGGCTGTTGACTGATAGGACTGGTTGAAAGAAGAGGATAGAATCTTGCTATAATCTGCTTTGGAAGATGACCTGTGTTCAATCCTGGGCACCATTTTTAGGAATAACATAGATAATTGGGGGTGCATCAAGAGGAAGTCAACACAGATGCTGAAAGAATTCAAGTTCCTGACATATGAGGATCAGCTAAAAGATCAACAAATGCTTAACCTGGAGTGAAGAAGACTCACAGTGAATGACAAAGATTCAGTGAATGACAACTACCTTTAAGTATTTGAGGAACTGTTTCAGTAGAAGGGGGATTAAATGTGCTCTGCCTGATCCCAGAAAGCAAAAGTAGGAACAACAAATGAAAGTTCCATAAAGCAAATATTAATATTGATAATAAAATAATTTGTAATAGTCAACACACATATTACATTAAAGTTAACACACTTTAGATATATTATTTGATCCTCTAAACAACTTTTTAAGCTATATACTATTATACATATTTTATAGATGAAGTTTAAGAGAGGTCAAATGACTGACCCTGGGTCACACAGCTAGCTAATAGTAATTATCTAAAGCAGGATTTAAACATAGTTATTCATGATTCCAAGTCCAGTTCAATGTTCCATTTCCTATACCATCTAGATACCTCAAATTTCGATGATGTCAGGAAAACCTCCTGACAGTGAGTGTTCTTCTGAGTGCAATTGGCTACATTACATCTACTAAGGGTTCTCCCTTACTAGGGACCCTAAAGCAAGATGAATGACCACCTGCCAGGATAAATTGTAGATAAGTGTGATTGCAGAAAAAAGAAATATCTGAATCCTTATTTCACAGTGGACAGCTAATCAAAAGAGGAGAATCAAAAGACTCCTTGAACAAAGTAAGGGGCAGATCTCCTAATCAAGGAACTGCTGGTGACAATATAATGCACCTTCAAGGGCATAGAGTAGACCAGAAATAGGTGATGGTTTCCATATATTTCTTTCTTTGAAAGATGGGATTCCCTCTTCTTCCATGATCCTGGGTCTGGAAAGAAACCATTTTAGTATTTCCCTCTCTGATCATCTGGTGGGTGCTGCTTGGAAGCTAGGTATAGCAGTGGTTAGGGCTCTGGGTCTAGAGTTAGGAAGATTTGAGTTCATTCTAGCTTTAGACACTTCCTAGCTTTATGACCCTGGGCAACTCACTTAACTACTTTCTGCCTCAGTTTCCTCAATTGTAAAATAGGTGTCATAATAGCACTCATGTGGTTGTTGTGAAGATCAATCTAGATATTGATGAAGCATATAACACTGTGCCTGGCATTTAGTAGGTACTTTATAAATACTTGTTCCATTCCCCATTATGTATTGATTTTACCAGATGGACACTGAGGGCCCTTCCACGTTGAAATTCTTTGATAAAATTGATAAATTTTCCTGGAGCACATAGTGAGGATCTCATTGGTTTAGTCATGTCCAATTTTTCATGACTCCATTTGGGGTTTTCTTTGCAAAGATACTGGAGTAGTTTGCCATTTTTTTCTCCAGCTCATTTTACCTATGGGGAAAGTAAGGCAAGCAGGGTTAAGTGACTTACACAGGGTCACACAGCTAAGAAGAGTCTGAGGCCAAAGTTGAAATCACAAAGATGAGTCTTCCTCATTCCAAGCCCAGTGTTCTATCCATTGACCCACCTAGCTGCTCCATCATTTCCTACCTTGTACTAAACTTACCTGTGCATAAACCTTATCACTCCTCCACAAGAGGATATAAATTCTTCAAGAGATGAGACTGTACCATTTTTATCTTTGAATCTCTAATGACTAACACAATGCTTTGTATATGGATTATACTTCATGCATACCTTTCCTACTTTTCTAATCATATTCCACATTATTTCCCTTTAAGAACACTATGGTCCAACCATACTGGCTTTTTTGGTGAACACTTCTCATCTCCTGTCTCTTTCTCTTTTGTATTGGCTCTCCTCAGTGATTGGATTTCATTCTCTCCTTGCCTCCAATTTTCAGAATCTCTATTTTGCTTCAAGCTCCCTAAATACTCTCCCTAAATTCTCCAGTTACAAGTGCCTTCTCCCTAAAATTATCTACTATCTATTTTGAATTTTAGGGGTTCTTAACCTGGAGTCTCCTTGGGAGTCTATGGATAGATTTTTGGGGGTTGATGAATTTGGATGGGGAAAAATACATCTTTGTTTGCCTTAGTCTTTGTAATCCTTTGTATAGTATACATGTTTTATGCATTTAAAAAGAGTATTCTAAGAAGAGATCCATAAGCTTCATCCAACTGCCAAATTGATCCATGACACACCAAAACATAAGTTAAGAACTCCTGTTCTGTATAGGTATATTGATTTTTCTCTCTAGATTGGAAGCTCCTCAGATGCAGGGACTGTTTCACTTTTGTTTTAGTATTCCCAGTGCCTAGCACAGTGCCAGGCACATAGGAACCACTTAATAAATGCTTATTGAGCATTTTAATAATTCAATTTTAATTTAATAATTAGAGCTGTTATTGCACAGTTATTGATAAAAGTTTCATGATTTGAATTCCACTTTTATACAGCTCTAATTACTTGGAAGTTTTCTGAGATGAAACCCATATCTCTGCAACATTGGCCCACTGCTCCAAGTTAGAATTCCATTCAAGAAATTCGAGTAAACATTTCCTAAGCACCTGTTATACTCTATGCAAGACACTGTTCTAGGGGATGGGGATGTAAAGCTAAAACTGAAGCACCTCTCCAGGAGCTTAGAGATTCCAGGCTTAAAGATTCCATGTATATTAAATTGAAGGAATCTTTAGCCCTACCATGAGGAAAGTTCCACTTGACCTGGGACAGTAACAGAAGGCAGAAATTCCATTGATGACTTAGCCCCTCACCCAGGGAGCACCACTCTAGAAATGCTGCAAATGAAAGAAAGAGAAATTCCAAAATAGAGACTAACATTTGACATTTTATAAGAACTTGCAAATCCCCAAACTGAAAATTGTTTATGGATGTTATTGTGTTCATTCAACTGACCATCCACATTAAATTTCTCCCGTGATACATCATCAGGGTTTGGATTTGACTCCGGGCACTTGAAGATTCTGTGAAAGGAACACAAGGTCTGATGATTTCTACCAAGTTGAAAAGACACAATAATAGTTCATAATATTCAGAGCTGGTGGGGTGGGAGTGGGGGGTGCGGGGTGGGGGGATTAGTCCAGCTCTCTTCCTTTTGTAGAAGGAGAAATCTACTAAGAGAGGCAATGATCTTCACAAGTTTCCCCAGGTAGAGTCAGAGTCGGCAAGCATTTATCAAGTGCTCACTATGTCCCAGGCACTGTGCTAAATGCTGGGAATACAAATAAAAGCAGAGAGAAATACAGTCCTTGCCTCTGGATTCTGATGGGGGAAAACAACACGTAAAAGGAAACTGAAAAAAAAAAGGCGGTGTTGGGAACAAAGATACCTTCCTGCATGAAAACTGTAGAGGAAGTCTGGAGTACACCCTGGAGAGGAGTAAGACATGGCTGGCCTGGGTATCCTCATTAAATCGAGGCTCTGAGGGAGAGGCTGCAGAGGAAGAAGGAGCTTCCAGTGTGTGAATTTCATGCTTGGATTGAGGCTTCAGAATGAAAAATTAGGGGGTGATAGAGGAGGTCTGGAGTGCAGCATGGAAAGGAAAGCAGAGGTAAGTAGCTCACTGAGAGTCAAACCTAGGTCTTCTGATTGCAAATCAAGGGTTGCTTTTCCAACTTTCCTACTTCCCCAAAATGGCTGTGTTTCTACCAACCAAGGATTTCCTGGTTAAGTGCCGACAGGATTATCCCCACAGTTGGCTACCAGGTGATGAATTTTGGAATTTTTTTTGTCTGTACCGTCTCAGGAAGAGAGTTTGCTAAGGTGTGGAGTAGTTGTGATCTGCATCGTGGAGCGCCAACACTGAGAAAAATCATGTATCTCATCTAATTAATGATTTCTCAGTCTCCCACCCCTCTACCGCAATATTATAAGGCAGGCATAGAGATACGATGAGAAGAAAGAGTGTTGGATTTGGAATCTGAGAACCTAGGTTTGAATCCTGTCTCTGCCACTTACTGACCTTGGGAAGGTCACTTAGTTTGTCTGCATCTCAGTTTATTCATCAGTAAAAGGTTATTCACCTTTGAGGCCCATTTACTGCCTGAAGTCTCTTTCATGGAGATCAGCATAGAATAGACCTAATCTTAGTAACAGGGTGACAGAAATAACTGGATGACAATCCAGTTGGTTAGCTGGCAATTTCTTGAGTGACAAGCTGGTAACCATTTTGGTTGTACATGTGAACAATTTTTCTTCTAGTTAGGGAGTCTTCACTCTTTTAACACACAGTGCTTCCCATAGGAATTTGCTGCTGCTGTTTCAATCATTATAGTATGTATTTCCTCAGAGAGCACCTGAAATGAAAACATTATGCCCTCCTTGAACATCCCAGATATTTTTTTTCTTTTTTAAAAATGAGTATTTCACATTTTAACATATAAAATTGGGTGAAATTGTTTAAAATCTCCATGAAATTCAACCATTGCTATCAATTTTCTCATTCCTTCTCCTTTGGTGGTCAGAGGAAATAGTTTTGTGTTTCTTTTAAAAATTCCACTGAGGATTATCCAAGTCCCTTTTCTAGTCAACTTGAAAAAGGTTTGCTGTAATGTCCCTTCCAAAAAAGTATATATAGCATCTAACTTTAGAGTGCTAGAGCTGTCCAGAAGTCATCCATTCCCTCTAGCCATTCTGCCACATTGCCTCTTTTAAAAAGAGTAGAAAAATAGAATCCAGAATGAAATCTTGTAATTTAATTCTGGGAGCCACACTTCTGTAGCCACAATGACACTCCAGAATTTGTCCAGAGGATAGAATGGGAAAGACACTGAAAATGAGTCTATGGAAGGCTTTATTGAAGAAACAGGGCACATTCAGGGAGAAGGAAAGACTTAGGAAAGACATGATCAGTGCCTTCTTGCAATTGTTCACTTTTAATTAACTTTCACTTAGAAGAGAGATTGGACTTGTTTTGCTTGGTCCCAGAGGACAAAACTAGGAACAATTTTTCAAGGATCTCATTGATTTGATTCAGATATCAATTGGTAATCTGAGCTCCTCTTCAATCCTATGCCAAGTTGTGAACAATCTTCTGGCTTTTATTCCTCTCAAAATGGAGGATACTTCCTCAGTGCTTCTCTTTGCTTCCCTCATATGCTCAAGTCTTAATTTATTTAGAAATTATTGAATGTCTATAATTTTCTAGACTTCACACAATGAATTTCTCTCATGATGTTGACAGCTTAGATTTTTTTCCTCTTTTTCTCTTCCATCTGTAAAATATTGAATTCTATTAACCTCAGTTACACTATTGATCAAAGAAGACTGGGCTGGTTCCTGTAAACAGCTAATGCCATCATTATTGCTGTGCTATGCAGCAATTCTTTACTTAATATGTGGGCTTCGGTGCAGGGAAGTGCCCCTTGGAGTGGAAATGTGTTAATAGAGGGCCTGCAGTGAGGACTTATTATGTGACAGTGGTAACATGTGTATGCCAGTGCTCATGAAGGGTTAGAATAGGCAGCCACCCAGATAGAGTGATTTCAGGAGCTCCATGAAGACTCCCTTGACTAAAATATCTCTCCTGCTGGCCTGCCAAAGCATCTAAGTGCCAACCATAAGAATTTTCTTCTTTTGGTCTTAGAAGGCTTTTCAATCTTCTAGAATTCCCTAGTAAAACACAAATGCCCTAAGGGGAGGTTACAATTTAAGCCTTTATCAGATAACACAGAAAATAGCTGATGAGGTTTTGATAGCAAGATAAAGTCCTGGGCAGAGATAGCCTTTAGATACAGAATGAAGGGGAAGTTCTCTTACAGGGAAGTGGAAGGCACCAGCCAAGGTGGTTTTTGTCCAGTTTGTGTTATTCTAAGAAAATAATGTAGGGTAGTAAACTTGGAGCCAAAAAAACTTCCATTTGATTATTGTTCATTACTGAGGGGAAGCAATACCTTAAGCTTTATATTCAAGGCTTAACTCTCTTCCCAACAAATACCATTTTCACAATGAATAGACATATTGAGTAGCAAAGAAAGCCATTTATCCAAATAGCAAAATGGAAATCAGAGAAAATAGACGTAAGAGAATATATACCAGATAATGTAGAGTGAAGGAGTTCTATTGGGAGAGATGTAACAGCTCAACCAAGAGAGAAGGTCCTGGTTCGCACCTAAGGAGAAATTTCACAAAGTCTCTAGTACAGCAAGGTGGGGACAGGGACATTATGGAGACTGCTACCTCCTCTCATATCTTCCCAGAGTCTTTCCACTCAGGATTCTGAAGTGAGATTGGCTTCATTCATCTTCTCTTTTGAAGCTGGAAGCCAGAAGTACTTGAGTGATTACAGAGCCCAAAGAAATGCCCAAACTCAATGAAGGTCCAAAGAAAATTGGAGAGACTGAATCTCTCTCTCTTTCTTGTTCTTGCCAACTCTACCCCATGCTCCATGCAGGCTCAGAACATTGTTCTACCCTACTGAAAAGATAGTCCCATGCCAAAAGGCTTTGGGACTGGGGTTACTTTAGGGATTTGCTATGTATCAGTCAATATGCTTGGCACAGGGGATATAAAAACAAGAAATAGCCTCTACTCTTTGACCTTCTATTGGAGGACGCAACATACGCAAATATAGCTATATGCATGATACCCACACTATAAATGCAAGGTCTGTTTTTTGTTGTAGAAGTCACTGGTCGCTAGGGGTAAGGCAAGGTTTCATGGAGAAAGTGGTGCTTGAACTAATTTCCTTGAATAGAAGGAAATTGGGGATTTTAAAAGGTAGAGGTGATAAGGGAGTACATTCCAAGTGTAATGGACAGCCAGTGCAAATGCACAGTGGTAGGAGATGTGCCATATACAAGAAAAACTAAGAAGACTAGTTTGGCTACCTTGCATAGGAATTTATAATACAGCTCAAAAGTAGGTTGGAAAGGGAGGTCCATCAATTGGGGAATGACTAAACAAGCTGTGGTATACAATTGTAATAGAATATTATTGTGCTGTAAGAAATAACAAATAGAATGATTTCAGAAAAATCTGGAAAGACTTACATAAACTGATGCACAGTGAAGTGAACAGAACCAGGAGAACATTGTACACGGTAACAGCAACATTGTGTGATGAAGAATTGTGAATGCCTTAGGTATTCTCAGCAATACAATGATCCAAGACAATCCCAAAGGACCAATGATGAAGCATACTGTCTGCCTCCTGAGAAAGACCTGACATTGATTGAATACAGGCTGAAGTTTGTTATTTTTCAATTTCTTTTTTCTTTCTTCTGTTTCTTTTATTTGAGTCTTCTTGTACCAAATGACCAATATGGAAATGTTTTGTATAATCTATATCTGTATAACGTATATCTGATTGCTTATCATCTCAGGGGAGGAGGGGAGAAAATAGGAGGGAGGGATAGAATTTGGAACTCAAAACTTTAAATAAAAATATTTTTTTAAAAAAGTAGGCCAGAGCCAGATTCTGAAGGGTTTTAAATGCTAAACAAGGGAGTTTGTACATGATCCTACAGGTAATAATGAACCACTGAAGTTTATTGAGTAGAGGAACGACATGGTCAAACACATGCTTTAGAAAAACTTTGGATTAGAAAAGACTTTGGATTGCATGGAGGATGGATTGGAGAGGGCAGAGATGAGTCAAGGAGAATAATCAGGAAGCTGTTGTGATAGTGAGAGGTGATAAGGGCTTGAACTGGGGATTGTGTGAAAAGAGAGAAAGAGATGGGTGTAAGGGATCTTGTGCATGCGAAATGCACACGACTTGACAACTGATTTGCTCTGTGGGGTGACAATGTGAGGAAGGTTCCAATCTCCCAAGCTTAGAAGGATGGTGTCCATGACCAAAAGAGGGAAGCGTGAAAGAGGAGTGAGCTTGAGGAAGGGAAAGATTTTCTCTTGTTAGGAAAGTGCTTTATAAAACTGAAAGCAATATGTAAATGTGATCTATTATTTTCCCTAGGTCCTGCTGAACTGACATGTTTGTGTGTGATACAAAGAGAAAGAAAATGTTCAGAGTGATTTGCAGGCAGTTTTTACATTTAGCATAATAGGCTATGGAACTGGAAAGGAACTTGGAAATAATCAAATACACTGCTCCTCTACCCGCCCCCCACTCTATTTATCTATATAAGGCCCAGAGAGGAGAGATTAATTGCTCCAAATTATAGAGCTCACATGACAGAACCACAATTCAAATCAAAGTCTTACATTGCACTGTCTCAGCAACATCAAAAGTGGGATTGTATTTCATTTTTGTGTCTCTTGCACCTAGCATTCTGCTTTAAACATAATAGGCACTTAAAGTTGATTTTTGATATGTATAGTGAAAGAAAACAAGATACAGCGTGTTGCACACTGGGTATGTCAGGAAAAACCTGGGTTCTAATATCAGGTCTGATACGTTTGGTAAGATACATTATTGCTCTGAGCCTCAATTTCCCCATCTGTAAAGTGCCAATAATAAAATTTACAATAGCTTCCCAGGGTTGCTGTGAGGAAAGTGCTTTGTAAAGACTCAATTATCCTATAAATGTGAATTCTTGTTTCCTGATTGAGATCCTGAATTATCCTATAAATGTGAATTCTTGTTTCCTGATTGAGATCTGTGATTTCATCTGTATGTGGAATTCCCACTATGGGGACCCATTACTGCAGTGCAGATCGGCAACTCCTTTGTAACTTGTGGTCTTAATTGTGTGAGGCACTGAGAGGTTAAGTAATGACCTGTATGTGTTTCCATAGCCAGTACGTGTCAGAGGCATGATTTCAACCCAGTGTTTGGACTCTGAAGATGACCCTCTAGTCATTTGCAGCATGTAGCCACTTTCTTATCATTATTCCTGTTCTTTCTGCTATTGTTCTTATCTGAGCCTCAGTTTCTTCCTCTGTAAAATAAGGGTGTTGGATTTGATCATCCCTAAGTTCTCACCCCCATTGTGTAATAAAAAGGAGAGAAGAACTATAACTTTCTTGTATAGACCATCTCTCCATCATTTGTCAGGTCAGGCATCTAACACATCTAAATAGCATTTTGACTATAGAGAACACATTTCTTCTGCTGCTTCAGGGTTTGCTGGTTGGTTTGGCAGCAACTTCTGATGATGCAGTGATTTTGTTTTCTTCCTATTTTCTTCTCTTTTATTTTTTTAATTTTGAAAAGTTGTTAAAAGAGCAATTTTAGAAAACACATATGCTTGTGTTTAATTGACTATTGAGTACCCACTGGTCAGTGCTTGGAGGCAGAGTTGCGGAATGGGAACTCGGAGCAACCCGAACTTCCTCTACAGCTCATTGGCTACACTGGGGAGATGAGGCCCAGAAAATAATGAATGTCTTTGTTTTAGAAGCTGAGCCATTCATTAAGGCACAGTAGGCAAGGAGACTAATGGAATTTTTACACATTTTATGGAGATAAGAGAGGCTACTTGTTTCCTTGACTGTAGGGCCTGGCCAATATAGCCCTATTCTTTACTAATACCAGGACAGCAGAATTTGCACCCAAATCTGTTTACAATGCAACCTGGGTTATCCATGTGGTTTGAGGAATAAATGATGACAGGGTGGTAATTTTCAGCTCTGCAGGAGATTAAGCAGAGGCAGAAAATGTTTCTTTTTCGCTCATGTTTTCAAAAATATTTCCTGAAAACAAAGCTTCATTTTCTTCCCTTAGAAAGTGAACCTATATCTGAAAGGAAGGGGACACTTATGCAATGCAAAGGAAGATTTGGCAATAAGAATACCCGCAACCTAAAAAGTCTCCTGCAAAATTTTGTTGAGGATTGGTGGAGCAGGATGATACTCACCTTTAAAAGGTTCCCTGAGGTATCATGGGCTACTCATATCAGAAATGACTCACTCACCTGACATGACTTTAAGATCTCTGTTAAGAGAGGATGGACAAACATTAAAAAAAAAAAAAAGATCAGGGTAGAGTATGTTTGGGAAAGTATATGTGTGTGTCTCTCTCTCTCTCTCTCTCTCTCCATATATATATATACACATATGTATGTGTGTATATATATATATATATACATATGTATATGTGTGTGTGTGTGTATCTACAGCTATATCTAAATTATATTGTAGCCTTTGGCGGGGGGAGGCAAAAAAGAACAAAGTAAAAAAGTACACAGCAGAGAACAAAAGAAAACTCACAAGGAAGCAAAGAAAAGATGGACAATTCTCAACACAATGTGTATCCTTGAAATGAAAATTTATTGTTACGTGTTTTGAATCCTCTCTTATGTTCTGCCATGCACACAACCTGCTTTTTTTTCCTTTCTTACTTTGTATTTAAGTTTCAATATTTATGTTTACGATATGTTTTTGTTTCTTTTCTCTATTCTGTATTTGTATTCTGGGCTTTGAGTCAAAAATAAAATTTTAAAAAGGGGCGAGGGTGGGGGGGGGGAGCAGCTAGGTGGCTCAGTGAGTAGAGCGCCAGCCCTGGGGTCAGGAGAACTTGAGTTCAAATCCGGCCTCAGACACTTGACACACTTACTAGCTGTGTGACCTTGGGCAAGTCGCTTAACCCCATTTGCCTTCCCTTCTCCCCTCAAAAGGGGAGAGGGAGAGAGAGAGAGAGAGAGAGAGAGAGAGAGAGAGAGAGAGAGACAGAGACAGAGGACAGAGAGAGAGAGAGAGAGAGAGAGAGAGAGAGAGGGAGGATGGGACTTATATGAAACCAAATAAGTAATTTGTCCTTTAGAATTTCAATGATAATAAATGCTTTTGAGCTTCTAGGAAGAAAGGGACTTTTCAAATTCAAGGTGATTAGTTATACTGATTACCCAAAATCACAATTATACTTCTCTAATACTTCAATATATCTGTGAAATGTCAACAGACAGAGGTTAAGTGACTTGCCCAAGATCACACAACTAGTAAAATACAGCTGGATTTTAATTTTGGTCTTCTTGACTCCAGGCCCAGTACTCTATCCACTGTACGACTTAGCTGCCTACTTTGAGATCCCAAGGTCACCACCAAGACATGGGAACCCACATGAAGAATCCTAAGTATAGAAATAATGATATTAATTACAATAGCAGCTGACATTCCCTTCGCATTTTTTGTCTTCCAAAGTTCTATCCTCACAACAACCTTGTAATGCAGGTCAGGTACATATTTGATGTTCCCATTTTACATATGAAGAAACTGAGATTTTTGACAAGTGAAGAGACTTGACCCACAGTCATACAAGAAGTGCCGAAGGCAGATCTTATGAGAAGGAGGAGATAAAGGTCCCGTGGAGAGAGGGCACTCATGGCCATGGCTGATACTCTCCTGATCCTTCCTGTAGCTTCTCAGGTGCACCGTATAGTACTTCCCATTTATGTTCTGTAGCTCTGCAATAAATGCCTAATATTTATGGTTGTACCCTCTTTCTGGCTTCAGAGGCAGGAGCAATATAATGGAAAGTAACTACGCTGACAAACCATTGGATTTGTTGCTATTCTTTAAAGTGCCCATTTTAAGCATAGCTATTTATGCCTTTTAGCCTGCCCAGCTGTCACTGGTTATGCAGAGGCCCTTGCTTAGTCTACAGGCAGTTCAGGGAGGCCCTCTGTCCTTAGCAGTTGCCATTTATTATGATAAGAATGTTGAGGAAATTCACAGGGGAGGGAGCCCACGACTACTTTGAGCATATGCTGATTCTGAGCATGAAGGAAGGTTCCATAAAAGTGCCAGCTATGGTGGCTATGATTTCTTCTGGTACCTACATTTGATCTCCACAATCATTTAGAACCATATATATTCCAAAGGGTAAGGGGGAATGCAAGCAAGGTTCTTCCTCATGGAATAACATTTCTTACCAATCTCACCCCCTATTATTTTGAAGCTTGTAATATGATAGAAAGAGAACTAGATTTGCAGTCAGAAAACTGCAAGACATCACCCACAACTCAATAGAACAATATTAAACCTCTCTGAAAGGCTCAAAATACCACACCAAGTCTAAATGTTCCCCTGCTCAGTTTCTCTGTGAATTTCCCTTTATGTGAATTCCTTTAGAGATATAAGAGTTCATATTTACCACGATAAACTCAAGTTGATATCCACTATTCTTTTGGGGTCAACCAGACTTAAAGTCCACCTTTATTTTGGTGCCTTGTGATATGATAGGGAATAGTTTTATAGTCAAAAGACCCCAGATCAAGCTGGACAAGGGTTCTTAATGTGAGCTCCATATACTTTTGGAGAATTTTTTAAAAAAAATATGTTGGTAGCAATTTCATTATAATTGGTTTCCTTTGTAATCCCATATATTTTATTTTATTCATTTAAGAACATTATTCTGGAAATGGGTCCATAGGTTTCACTAGACTAACTGCCAAAGGCACTACATGACACTATAAAGATTAAGAACCCTTGAGTTAGAGGGTTGGGCTGAATCAAATTAGATGAAATTTAATAGGGAATACATGTAAAGTCTTTCCCTTGGGTTCAATTTCACAAGTATAAAACAGGGAAGCATGGCAAGGTAGCATTTTATTTTTTTCTTGGACTGAAGCTCGATATGGCTGAATAAGTTGTGGTGTATGGTTGTGATGAACACTACTGTGATATAAGAAATGATCAGTTCAATGATCTTAGAAGGGCATGGAAAGACTTGCATGAAATGGTGAAGAGCTAAATGAGCAGAACCTAAAGAATAATGTTTATAGTAACAATTAAACTGTTTTAAGAACAACTAAGTCACTTTGACTTAGTTTATCGTATACCTTTATAATAATGAATGCACAAATTAAAAATAACAGCCATATGAAGGAAGATGCTATCTGCATCCAGAGAAAGAACTGACAACTAGAAGTATGTATAGGATAACTTTACATATATTTATACCTATCTGTGTCTAATCGCAGCCATCTCTAGGGTGGGGCAGGGGGAAAGGAAGAAATAAAAGGAAAAAAAGAAATGTACATGATAAATTTATTATATATTTAAAATGAATAGAAAGTTGTACACAATAGATTTGCGGTTGTAATCATCTTTTTTTTTACTATAGTATGTTATGGAAATGCTTGTTTTATTCCATAAATTAAAAATTAAATAAATTTTTAAAAATTTTTAAAAAATAAAAATAAATTACAGTATAATATGACAGCCAAAAGAAGTAATTCAGTCTTAGCCTGGAATAAGAGGTGTGCTGTCCAGGACTAGAGAAGTAATAACCTCCTTGTTCTAAACCCTAGCTAGATGACATCTAGCTTGTTCTGTTCAGTTCTAGGCACCACATTTTAGGGAGGCCACTGATAGTCTGGGGAGTATCCAAAGGAGGTCCACAGGGATGGTAAAGGGCCTGAGTACATGTGGTATAACTGTTGGGGGAAAGGATCTATAGATGCTGACCCTGAAGAGAAGGCTGGGAAGTAGTGTTAACTGTCTTGAAATATTTGAAAGGCTGTCATGTGGAAAGTGTATTTGGCTTGTTCGGCTTGAGCCTAGCAGAGAGAACCAAGAACACTGGATAGAAATTGTGAAGAGAACGCGCTTAGGATAGACATGAGGAAAATGTTTCCTAACACTTCAAGCTGTCCAAAAAGCAAAATGGTTAGACTGAGGATGAGGGGGTGTCTTCCTATGTATCTTCCACTGAGGACCCAGCCAGAATAATAAAGGCCTTTACATAATTTTTGGTTTTTGTTTTTAACTATTTCACGGATTCTAGTGTAATGCTTGGGCTACCAATCTCTTATGGCTTGTTCTTTGCTATATTTCTACCTTAATCTTTTTTTTTGAATCATTGATGTCCATGATGTTGTCTTTTATGCCACTTCTCATGTGAAAGTCATCATTGTAAATAACCTACAGACCACTTACCACTGGCATATGTTCCTTTGGTGCCTTTTAGGTCACTGCTAACTTTAATTCTTCTGAAATTATGGTGTTCTATGATTATATTAATGTAGCATCAAAGGGAAAATATTGATGTTAAAAAGATTAGGTTTCAGAGCAGGGAGTTGCTTGAGATTATTAAAAATACCATGTTATTCCTCATTCCTCCTCTGGCCTCGTCTTTGCCTCCTATTTTACTCTGGCCTAGATTTTTAGCCATATTAAGTTCTTAACCAAGATATATGTAATGATAAATTATCTCAATGGGCTGCCCATCCAATTGCCTATCACAATGTGGGCAATGAATATTCGTTTTCCTTCCACTTCTTTCTCCCCCCTATCGATGAATAAGCCAATATCCTATGAATACAATGGAGAAAGTCCTGCGGCATTTCAGGATCTGATGTGACCAACACAATTTTGTCATCGAACAGGACTGTCTGGAGGATTTATTTTAGCAATAATTATTAATATTAATGTTAATAATTTTTCATAAAGATGGAACAGAACACATGGCCTCTGACAGACTGTGCCAATAGGAGCAGCGATTCAATTGCTTCTTGGTTGAATGCTGAGTTGTCAAAAAAAATCAACAAAAGGTTGATTTCACTAGATTTTATTTAGTCAACTGTGATCCATTTGTTTTAGAGCCGCTATGACTTTCACAAACAGACTAATTGACTCTTCATTGTTCTAATCAATACATTAATGCTTGCCTATCATTCAATCCAATAAATGTTTTTCAGTCTGTACTTTGTACAATACACTAGGCCAGAAGCTAAGAGAAATAAAAAAATATGAATAAGATAGGATTCCTGTCCTCATGGTGGTCCTAGCTTAATGGAGAAGATATGTATATAAATAAATATAATACAAATTACAGAGTGAAAAAGCAATAAAGTATGAGGTGTTAAATGACTTTAGAGGAAGAGGAGCTTGCTTCTGGTTGGAGGCATCAGGGAAGGCTTCATAGAGGAGATAAGAATGGCCAGAATTAATGAGGCAGATCTGAGGGATGCAGCATCTGGGGAACAATCACTTTCCAGCTGGAGGTAACAGCTAAAGCAAAGGCCACAAACTAGGAAATTTTAAGGCATGTTCAGCAAGTGGTCCAGTTTGTCTAGAGCTTATGATGGCTGAAGTGGGATAATGGAAGATAAAATTGAGGTCAAATCATGGCAGGCCTTGAATGCCAAATGAAAGAGTTTGTGCTTTGTCCAGTAGGTAATAGGGAGCCACTGAAGATATTTAAAAAGAGTATATCTTATTTAGTTTTAATCTTTCCCAATACCTTGAACATAGAAGGCATTGAATCAACAACTATTGAATGAATGAATGATCAGAATTATGCTTTAGGGAGAACAGTAGAGCAGATGTACATAGATGTTAGTCAGTAAACATTTATTAAGTTCCTCCAGTGTTCCAGGCACTGTGGTAAATTCCAGGGATACAAATAAAAATAAAAACAAAGACAATCCCTGCCCTCAACGAGTTTACAATCTAATAGAGCGGGGTGAAATGGCACACAAAAGGAAGCTGAAAAGTTGATAGGAAGCGAATGAGAAAGAAGTTACCTGGCACAGGCATGATGGAAAGTTCCTAAGAAGTCCAAAAGCCGTGCAGCTGGTGGAAAAAGTAGGGAAAAACCTTACTGGGACCCCTCTTTAAGTAGATTCTCTAGAGACTATGGCCTTGCCCTCCAGGAAGAGGGTCCAACCAGAGGGGTGGGGGATGCTGATGACATGTGAGTACCAGGTAGATTCAATCTTGAATCATAATGCAGGTATATAGGTGTTGGAGGCTCTGTGAACTTCAGCCCAGGAGATTAGCTGGGAGACTTTTCAATAGTCTGAAGGGAAGGAAAATAAATGAACACTTCAGTTGTCAGAGTGGACTACCCAGTCTGACATTTGAACACAGGCTGTCAAGGTCCACTGAAATGGACAACAAGCCATTTATTTGCCCCATATTATCTATGTTGTGTTTCTCTCACCCCTGTGAGTTGTTTTCTTTCAGAAAAAAAAAATTAAATCATTATGTTAATTCTTAAAACATTGTAAGCTGGTTACAAATAAATGAAACCATCCTGAAAGCAGCAGAAGGAAGATAATGCTATGGACTGTGGTAAAGCTATATGAAGGGGTTCAGTTCAAACTGATATTTAAGAACAGGTCCAGACTAAGGTACCATGATGCAGTGGGATCTGCCTGGACTTGGAGTCAGGAAACATGGGTTCAGGTTTCTGCTCAACCATCAGTGTGACCCTGGGTAAGTCACTGACCCCTCTGGACCTCCTTAAATTTCTTCCTCTATCAAATGAAGATAATGATATGCTAATCGACCAGTCAATCAGCAAGCATTTATTAAGCATTTACTATATGCCTGGCATTTTGCTAAACTCTGGACACAATAAGAAAAAGCAAAAACAATCTCTGTCCTCAAGGAGCTTATATTCTAAATAGACAGCATGGAGATAGACTGGTCCATACAAGATACAAGAGTCTGAGGGAAGTAATCTAAAAGGGAAAGACCCTAGTAGCTGGGAAGACCCAGAAAGACCTTTCACAGGTGTTACTGCTTGACAGCCTACCCCCCCCCCCAGGCTTGTTGTGAAGAAAGCATTTCATCAACTGTCAAGTACCAAGTAAATGTGAATTATCATTATTATGTAATATTGGTATAATTATTTTAATGGAATAATAGTGGATTTTAATATAATAATAATAGTAGCATTCCACACTTTATAATTTTGGGGGAGGGAAAGGTTTCAGTGGAAGGATGACAGATTGGGAGGCTTCCTATTGTCCCTCAAATGTATTGTGTGGGAAGTTGCTGAGTTTGCCAGCCCTGCCAGAGGCCTGTTAACTAAACAGTTGCCTCCTCTGAGTTGTAAACAGAAGATAGGTGGGGGATAGGTGACTGGGACCAGGATAACCTAACTGTGGTTTTGTGTTCACAGGTCTGAGGCGCAGTTACACGTGTAGCATCTGCCATGTCACCCTCAACTCCATAGAACAGTATCACGCCCACCTGAAAGGCTCGAAACACCAGACCAAGTATGTACTTTCCCCTCTTCAGTTCTTTTTTTTTGGATGAATTTCCATTTATCTGGATGCCTATAAAGACATATATACTAGAGTTAATATCTCATTTGACTGGTATTCTTATAACAAAGGAAGTGCACATCTTGAAATACAAATGTGCATCTCTATTAAGATGTGTGTCCTTGTGTAGAGAAATTAGGAGGAGGAGTTTGGCAGTAGGAGAGAGAGAGGGTCAGAGGAAAGGTTCTTGTTTATTACTGTTGTAAAATGCAGCCAATGAAGGCACTTTTGCAAAGTACATGTACTGAAATAAGAAGTTCCAACTCCAGGAGATGAGACTTTTCTGTGCTTAGATGTAATATTTTTTAGGCTTCTATTATTCTTCAAAACAAAGTCCTACCTGAATGCCTCATCATAATATGGAGGGGGGGTTGGCATTCTTAATGGGCTATACATACCATTTTGGGTAGGCTTTGAGATCAAGCACAGTATCTGACTGTGTGTCTCATCCAAGGACTAAACTATCTGAGAGTAAAGTCCATCACACTAAGGTTGGACGGTAGGTGATGGTTTTCTTTACTCACAAGAAATGAAATTGTCTACTAGAGGTATGAAAGAGTCCATGTTGTTGAAGAGAACACCTACATCAAGGAAATCAGAGATCCTTTAACTGTTGACATGATATTCATCTAAGAAAATGATTGAACTCTTACTATACAGTGTTGAGTAGATTAAACTTTCCAAAAGACTGAAACTTAACATAGTAACCCTTTATGTGATCTTGATGGACATTTACTGATATTCAAATCCAGTTCTCAGCAAATTAGTAAGTAAGACACTCTGCTAGGTACTTTGTGGGGAGAGGGATGCACAGATGAATATGAAACTGCAAGCTGCTTAAAAAATTTGGTAAGGGAAGGTAAGTACGCAAATAACTATAGTACAAAATAGAGTATGATAAGTTCAAGGAAAATATATAATGTGCTTTGAGGGTTTAGAAGAGAGAGGGCTCATTCCTACCTGAAGGGACAAAGGAAGACTTCATGGCATGTGTAACCTTGGAGCTGGGCCTTTAAGTAAGGTCAAATACAGTTTTAATAAGGAGATATATAGGTACAGCATGAGCAAATATTGGAAGCTATTAATGAGTCCAGGGAGTAGTGAGTAGTCCACTGTGGATGGGGCATAGAGGATTCACGAAGAGTCATAGTGTGAAATAGGCTGAAAAGTTAGAATTTGGATTCTGGAGTCCCTTGAATGCCAGGCTTGAGCTTGAGCATAACATGTTAGTCAGTGAAGAATCTTTAGGATTTTATTCGTTGAAGGTTTTGGATTGAAGTGATCACTTTTCAGCCTCATCTCCCAGCATTGTGCCTCTTTTATGTTTGGTACTTAATAAAGTATTCTTGATTTATTGATTGGTGGTCAAACTCATGTACTAGAAATGTTACTTTGGCAGCTTTACCAAAGGGGGATTGAGGATAGGAGATAAGTTAGCAGCCTATTGAAATAGCCCAGACAAGAAGTGGTGGAGACTTCAATAAGTGTGTCATCATTGTGAGTCGAGAGGAGGAGACTACTTTGACACCTATTTCAGAAGACGAACAGGACTTGGCAGCTGATTGAATGTGGATAGTGGGAAAAGGAGAAGTCTAAGACACCACTGACATTTTTACTGAGATGACTAGGAGAATGATGGTGCCCTTAGCAATAAAAGGGGAATGAGGAGGTTTGGGGAAAAGATGAGGAAGGTGACTCTTAATAGCAGGAAAGAAAAGCCCAGTGAGGAATGCAAAGGAGGCCTAAGTTAAGGAGTAAAATATGTCCTAACAGTTCCGCAATGCAAAGCTAAGGTGCCTTGGACAAAGAGATGGTGAGATATCAGGGAAAATATGATGTGTCTTAAGGAGATCACCATGACACTCATACTGACATAGAAGAGAAAATAACTTAAGAAAGCATGTTATTGATTCAGAATTAGGGGGATGGGGAAAGTGTGGCTAGACAAGCATTTATTTGAAGAAGATTTTGGGGTCTTAATGGACTGCTAATTCAATATGCTTCAGTAGTGTGACATGGCAATTAAGAAAACCTAACGTGAGCTCAAACTATATGAAAAGAGGCTTAGTGGCTGGAAAGGGGAAGGTTATAGTCTTGCTGTACTCTGTTTCAGTCAGACCATATCTAGAGTTTTGGATTGATTTCTGGGTATTCAAATGCTAGGAAGGATATAGAAAAGATGTAGCACATGCAAGGGGAGGTAGGGTAGGAAGGGGCCTGTAGAGCTTGCTCTCTGAGGATCTATTGAAATGTCAGGAGCTATTTTGCCTAGAGAAAAGAAAATTTAGAAGTGACAAGGTTACAGTTAGAAGTATTTAAAGGGCTCTTATGTGGAAGAGGGATTACAATGACTGATTAGTTCCAGAAAGCCTCATTAAAAGCAATAGGTGGAAGAAGCAAAGAACTAGGTTCTGGATTGATTTAAGAGAAACAAAACTTCCAAAAAATTTTGTTACAAAGTCTAATTGCATACCTTGGTAGTTGGTGAGCTCCTTTATACTAGAGGTCTTTAATGGAAATGCAAATGAAAATTTTCTGTGGTTGCTACATCAGGGGATTATATTTCATGTATGAGTTTAAATATATTAATTCTGAGGTCCCTTCCATATCTTTATGCAATTTTTTCTCTCTCCTACCCGCATATTATGTATAGATTTACCCTGGGTTTGCCCTGGATCCTATTCTCTCTACACTCTCAATGAACTCATCAGTTCCCGTGGGTTCATTTGTAATCTGTGAGCAGATGACTTCCAAATCTATATAGCCGGCCCTTATCTCTCTCCCGTTTTCCAGTTCTACATTTCCATTTTCCTGCTGGACATCTCATTCAATTTGGTATCTCATTGGAACCTCAAAGTCAATGTGTTTAAAAGACAAATAATTATCTTCCAGCGAAAACCATCCTTCTTCCTAATGACCTTATTTCTCTCAAGGACACCACCATTCTTTTCATCCAGGTTCCCAACCTAAGAACCACCAACTCTTCTCACTGAGCCCCTACATCCGATCAGTTTCAAAATACTGTTGCTTCTACCTAAACATCTCTCAGATCCATCCCATCCATCCCATGCTCTGTGCTCACACTGCAGCCACCCTTGTCCTGGCCTTTATTGCCTCTGGAGTGGATTATTACAATGGCCTCCTCCTAATTCATTTCTCCACGTCTAATCTGCTGCTTCTCCAATCTACTCTCTGCAGCTGCAAAAGTGATATTACTAAAATGCTGACGTGACTTTTCTTTTTGCCATTTAAAGCCCTTCACTATCTGGTTCCAATCTCTCTTTACCTGCTAATTATAATCTATTTCCCAGCTATACTGGGCTGTAGCCAAATGGGCTTCCTTGTTGCTTCCCAACCTTTTATTTTCTACCTTTGCAGCTTTGTACGTGCTGTCCCCTATATCTAGAAATTTTCTCTTTCTACGTTAAAATATGAGCTCCCCAAGGGCAAGGACCAAGTTTTTGTCTTGCTTTGTATCTCGAGCACTTAGCACAGTGCCTGATTATTAACATAGTAACAGCTTAAAAAATGCTTGCTGGCTTATTCAGTCACCTACCTCTGCCTTTTAGAATCCTTACCTTCTTTAAAGGTATTCAAGCCCCATTCCTCTAAGCGATTGCCTCAGTTATTAGTTCCACCCTCTTCCCTTAACCACTTTGTATTTATTTTGTAATACTGTGCATTTACTTTTTGTAAACATATTGCATCCCCTCTATAGAATATAATTTTCTTGTGGTCAAGAACCATTGTGCTTTTATTCCTGTATTGGAAGGCTGTTTCTGATATCTCTTCCCACTCTCAAACTGTGATTCTGCAAGTCATAGAAATTCAGGCTTGGAAGGGACCTCATTGTCTATTATAACCCATTTGTTGTTGTTGAGTCATTTCAGTCATGTCCTATTCTTCTCCCCCATTTGGGATTTTCCTGGCAAAGATACTGCATTGGTTTGCCATTTCCTTCTCCAGCTCATTTTACAAATGAGGAAACTGAGGCAAACAGGGTTAAGTGATTTGCCCAGGGTCACACACAGCTAGTAAGTGTCTGAGGTTGGATTTGAACTCCGGTTGGACACTCTATCCACTGTATCACCTAGCTGCCGAGTGTAACCCATGCATACATATATATATATATATATATATATATATATATATATATATATATGTATGAGCTACTATATTTGGTAAGTGTTCATCCAGCTGCTGCTTGAAGAGTTCTAATGAGAGAGAAGTAGTACTTTTTAAAGCAACCCATTTTTGCTTTTGATAGCTCTAATTATTAAATCAAAGCTAATGAAGATGATAATAGTGATGATAATAGCTAGCATTTTTACGGCACCTACTACATCCCAGTCATTATGTTAAATGCTTTACAAATATGACTTCATCTGATCCTCATAACAACCCTGGGAAGCAGGCACTATTTCCATTTTACAGCTGGGAAAACTGAGGCAGACAGAGCCTAAGTCACACAGTTGGTAAGTCTCTGAAGCTATATTTGAACTCAGGTCTTCTGCCTCTGGGCCCAGCTTTCTAGCCACTGTACCACCTTGTTGCCTTTTCCTGATCAATTGAGAAGATGTTCGTAAAGCACATAGCACAGTTCTTACTCTCCTCCTCTCCCCTTTTGTAGCTTCTGCCCATTGCTATTGTTCTAAGCTCCAGGGCTGAACGTAACAAGCCTAATTTCTCTTTCTGGGGACAGCCCTGCAACTACTTGAAGCTGACTGTAGCCCCGCTCCCTCCCTTCCCACCAATATCTTTTCTTCTCTAACCTAAACATCCCTGTTTCTTTTACCTTGTTCTCAGACAGTATGAACATGTCTCACCTGGTCACCGTTCTCTGCATGCTCTCCAGTTTATCAAAATCTTTGCTGAAATTTGGTCCTCAGAACTGAATGTAAAACTCTAGATGTAGCCCCTTCCCCTTTTCCTCTCAACTTCTGTGAATGACCATAAAGGTGGGAAACCCAGTGAGTTAGCGAGGAAGGGCAGGCAGTCTTTGGTGACCCCTCACATCATAACATAGAGACCAGATACTCCTCCTTCTCTGGATGCCCAGGACTTTTTGTGTCTATGCCAGAATCAGAACAAAGAGAGCAGTCACACCAGGCCTTCACCATACTGGGCCTCAGTGTCCTTATCAGTAAAATAAGAGGCCTATACCAGATGACCTTTGAAGACCCTTTTAGCTCTGAAACTCAAGACCTTTTTTTTTTTGGCAAAGGGGACCCAGGCATGAGACTCATCCAAGGTCACACACACACACACACACACACACACACACACACACACCTGCTCAATGGCAGAATTGGGATGGGTCTTCAAGCCTCCTGCCTTCTGGCCAGGTTCTTTTTCTCCAGTACCATGCCAGGAATCCAACAGACTTTGGCTGCTTCTAAGTCCTTTAGCAGATGTCGTCAACAGCATAATGGCACCCGAGCTTCTCTCTACCATTAACCCGCAGAAGAAACATTAAAGATCTAATGACATTAAAGGTTTACAAATGCAAATGTTCACACTGCTATGGAAAGCAATTACCTATTAGCAGATTTTCTGGGACTTCCAGGCCATCTACTCTGTCAATTAGTACAAATGATTAAAATGAAATTTAAAGGGACATGAATCCATACCATATATTAATGGATGATTCTATCCTAATATACTTAAATTTGAGCTTTGGGAACCCTTCTAGGCCTAAGTATTTTATATTAGCTAGAACGAGAGGGTATAAAAGCTGTCATTAGTTACTTTGATACTTCAGGTGGTTGAAAATGACTCACAAGTGTCCAGGAGGATAAATCAAGTTGACAAGCCAACGAGCAGTCCTTTCCAAATTTGCTTCTGCCCCTGAGTTGAAAACTTAAATGAATCCATCTTTTTTTTGTCATTTTCCCAAGCCTCCAGAAAAGGTCTCATATTATTCATTCCCATATTAAATGTGTTCATTTATTTCTTATGTACTTGAATGGTTGCACAGATAGAATGAGTTTTAAGCCTCATCTCAATGTGTGCCAGATACTTTGGAACACAATGTAGGCTTTGGAGATAGCCGTGAATTATCTAAGGGATGAAAAATCTTAAGTAAGGCACTTCCATAAGGCATGCCAATAAGTCAGAGAGAAAAAGAGCCTTCCTGATTCTTGGCTGGCAAAGGCAACTTAGGAGGCACAAGAAATTATATTATCTCAAAAGGAGATAAATACTACCCTGAAGGCTGAAGGAGATAAATTCCTCTTTTTGAACTTTCAACTTAATAATAACCCTTTGCATTTATATAATGCTTTGAACTTTACAATACATGTTATCCATCTTTTATCTTATTTAATCCTCATAACTATTGTGAGGTGGGCAGAACAGGTTTTCTTCCCCTCGCCATTTTATAGATGAGTAAACAGAGGTCCAGATGGGCTAAATGCCTCCGAATTGTAGAGTGATGGGACTGGAAGAGGCTTTCAAGACCATTTATCCCAATTTTTCCCCAGAATCTGAGAGAGGGAATGACAGGGTCACACAGTTAGGTCCTCTAATTCCAAACTGAAAATTCTTTCCACTATCCCATGATACCTTTTGGTTCCAGACCAAAAATATTAACAACCAGAGAGGTTTGTGGCTTTTGTTCTTTTTTTTCTCTGTCATGTGTAAGCTTCTTTTCTGAATCCAGAAAGAATCCATTATCAGTGAATTAACCTGAAGTGACTGCTTGGAAGTAATAAGCTTCCCACTGAAAAGAAGATATCAGTGCCTATAGTAGATATAAGTGCCTGTAATTTGCCAGGTTCTATGCTAAGTGCCGGGGATACAAAGGCAAATGATAATCCCTATTCTCAAAGAATTCACAGTCTAATGAGGGAGACAACATATGACTATGTACAAGATAATAAGATATATATATATATATGTATATGTATATATGATAAATTGGAGGTGATTGGGAAAGGCTCTAATACTAAGGAGGACTGGGAAAGGCTTCTTGTAGAAGGTGGAACTTAGCTGAGCCTTGAAGATGGTCAGGAAGAGCAAGAAATGGAGATGAGGAGGGAGAGTATTCCTAGCATGGGGAGCCAACAGTGAAAACTTCTGTGTTCTAGGACTCAGCTTCATCCTCTGTGAAAACAGGGAGTTGATCTATAATCCCCAAGCCCACTTCCAGCTCTAAGTATATGATGTTGTGATCCTTTTAGACTGTTAGCTCCTTGGGAAGGTCAAATACTTCTTTGCAATGTATTTCAGCATGGTAAGAGAAAAGGAAATAGAGCAAGGAGAGAATGTGGAAGCTAACATATGTGGGTCATTCAAATATTTTTCTGTAGACTCCCAAATGAAGCAAGGACTGGGCAGTGCATCTGCACTGCCCTGTGGAGCTCCAGGTACCTGGTGCGCTCAAGAACTAAGCAGTAAGATGAAGTGTGGTGGTGTTAGTATGGGGCAGATGTCCATGGTTTCTACAGATGGCTGGGTCAGGAGGCTGATGAGGTTTGTGACCATGTGGGCATCAGGAATCCAGAAGTTGGAGGGCCTTGTTATTTCCCTTATTTGTGGTGGTTTATGTGCCTTTTCTAACCCCTCTTAATTCTAGTGTCTTCACTTTATTATTTATTGTATTATTATATTACAATTTATTGTTTACTTTATCCTATATATACCTTGTTTGTACATACTTGTTTACAGGTGGTCTCCCCCCTCAGATTGTGAGCTCCTGGAGGGCAAGGAATGTCTTTTCCCTCTTTTTGTATCCCCAGTACTTAGTACAGTGCCTAGCACTTAATAAATGTCTATTGATTGTGTCTTCTTCCTTTTGGAAAAGTGTCAAGGGGGTCATGATATGTGTCCCAGAGTTTCTGGAGTTGTATGCCACCTGTTTTACCCAATGGACTGAAGGCTAATATATCTGCAGTAGAGTATTCATAATAAGATTAGGATCAGGGCATCCTGAACCTCTAATAACATTATTTGAGGTATTGAAGGATGTGCCTAGGGCCAGGATAAAGTGGCTGTCATAAATGGCTGCTGCTCAGTTTAGCAAGTATTTATTAAGTACTTAGTATATGCCATGTTCTGTGCAATGTAGGTGTTCCCTCGGTGAACTTATAATCTAATGGGAGCAGTACGATAATGTGGAATCCAAATTCAGACTTTGATTCCAGCTATTCTTTGCTCAGATCCAGCTGTAACAACACAGTGCAGAGGGTTATCTACCTCTCTGCCATTTTGCTTACAGGAGCAGGCTGTTGGCAAATAGTTGGAGAAAGGCTAAGACCATATACGTTGGTTTATGAAAGGAAAGGATTCTTAGATACCACATTGAGGAATTTACACCTTCAACAAAGATCCTGAATAAAACATAATGGGATAATGTAAAGTAGAAGATACTAATTCAGAGATTAGTCGTTTCTCTTTTTTAGAGAAGCCAAGAAATAATAAAAATTATAAATGTAGTACATTTTGTACTTTATGTAAACAGTTCCTACCAGGTATAAACAAGAATTTTAAAGTACCCTCACCTTAAAATCATGCAACAATATGTTGCTAGTTCAGGACAGTCATTACTTATAATTGCATGTCTAAGCCTTGATTAGACAAAATAGCATATGAAATTTTAAAAAAAGTTAAAATCTGAAGAAGGAAAAAATAACCTCAGATCCTTGAACATTTTCAGTTAATTCAAACTCCATGAATTATAAGTAATAATGAGACAGATGACAAAAACTATAAAAGGGAAATGGGCAGACTTAGAATGGAATTCTGAAATTGTCTGAATTATCTGGCACGAATCCAAATAGCAGGCCAAATATACAAAAACAGAGTAATTAAAAAAACTAATATCTGCTATAACCATAATAAGTTAACATAATTTCTACAGTATTTTATAGAAATTATGAAAAAAATTATGACCTATACATAGCAGAAATTATGGTGGCCATTGCTATAATAAGAACTATAGGAGGAAAGGTGGAGTCATCAAGGCATATAAGGAAGTAGAGGGCAGGGAAGGAACAAGCATCTATTAACAGCACTTTTTGTTTGCTTGGCACTGTGCTAGGAACTTTACAAATATCTTATTTGATCCTCACAACAACCCTGGGAGGTAGGTGCTATTATGAGCCCCACATTATGGTTGAAGAAACTGAAACAGAGTATAAATGACTCATCCAGGGTCACACAGCTAAGTGTTAAGTAATAATTATTGGCTGAAACACTTTACAATGGCCCTTGAATTACTGGTAAGGCACTTTACTAGCCTTTTCTCAGTTGTAAACCCAACCTCTCAACCCCAATTCCCTCTTAATAAATGAAAAAAAAAACTTGAGCTGATCCTAGTATAGATCAATTACATGTTTATATTCTTTATGTAAAATATTCAGAGCTTGTATTAAAACAAAAACTATGAACGCTTAAGAGAAAAAAAATATAATAGTTGGGGCAGCTAGGTGGCACAGTGAATAGAGCATGAGCCCTGGAGCCGGGAGGACCTGAGTTCAAATCCAGCTTCAGACACTTGACACACCTACTAGCTGTGTGACCTTGGGCAAGCCATTTAACCCCAATTGCCCCCCTCCCCCCCTCCCAAATATACATACATACACACACACACACACACACACGTATATATATATATATATATATATAATATATATATATGTATATATATTAGTTGAAGAACAAAAGGGTATGCCAATAAGTCCTCAGAGTATAAAGAGTAATGTTTTCAAGAACAATTTGAAACTATGCCCAAAGGGCTAAACTGTGCATACCGGTTGACCAAGCAATACCACTACTAGGTCTGTATCTCAAAAAAATCAAAGAAAAGGAAAAATGATCTATATCTACAAAAATATTTATAGCAGCTCTTTTTGTGATGGCAAAGAATTGGAAATTGAGGGGATGCCTATCAATTGGAGAATGACTAAACCAGTTGTAGTATGATTGTGATGGAAGAGTATTGTGCTATAAGCAATGATGAGCAAGATGGTGTCAGAAACAAACAGGAAAGACCTAAATGAACTAACACAAAGTGAAGTGAGCAGAAGCAGAAGAACATGTTACACAGTAACAACAATGTTGTAATGATGATCAACTGAAAGACTTAGTAACTGTGATAAAGAAAATGATCCTGAACAGTTCCAAACATGAGGAAAAGATGTTGTGCAGAGGGTTATCTACCTCCAGGGATACAGCTAGTAGTAAACTCTGAGTAGGTTAAAGCAAACTTTTTTTCATTTTCTTTTTGTTTCTTGCTTTTTCCTTTTTTGCTTTTTGTTTTGCAACATGGCTAATATGGAAATGTTTTGCATCAATACATAATTGATATTATATTGCTTGCCTTCTCAATGGCTGGAGGAGAGGTGGGAAGGAGAGAGTTTGGAACTCAGAAAAAAAAACTTTAATGAATGTTTAAAATAAATAAATTTTACAGAAGAAGACAGTTCTCTATGTAAAACATGGCACCAACCCAATAATTTCAAAAATGCTCCATATAAAATTGTTTTTTCAGGGAGAAAATTTAAGTCCATTATGCTTCCTCCTAGTCTTAAAATCCGTTATCATCTATCTGGAATCTGTCTTGGTATTAGGTATGGATTATAAGCTAAAGAGTCAACTGAAACATCTTATTAACCAAGTAATTGGTTATAAGCTCCTTGGAAACACTCAATATTAATTTGCAATGTATCTCAACATAGTGGTAGAGAAGGATATGAATCAAAGAGTGGATATGGAAGAGAACATGTATGTAAATCTGGGTCAATAAGCTCTGTGGATCCACCAAAACCCAAATTCATTAGTTTCATGGAATCTTTTTCCAGTAATATTAAGATCTGGTACAGATTTTCAATAAGAGTAAAAATCTTAATGCAAGCTAAGGAAAGAAAAAGACTGAAAATTTTGAGCCTAAATGTTGAGGTTACATTAAACCAGTAGACAAAGGCAATACTTACAAATACCTTGACATTCTCTAGGCACAACACATTGAGGGTAAAGATATCGAAGAGATGACTGTGCTTAAATGTATTAAGAAAATTACTGACAACCTGGAATAAAAACTGACTGAGGACACATTTGAAATAATTAACCCCAATACAATACCCACCTTAATGCAAAACTTTGAAATTGTAAAATGGAATGTAACAGATTTCGAAAGTAACCTGACAAAACCCAGTACAATATCAACAAATCACAGGGCCCTTCACATTAAGGGAGACTACAGAAGGATTGAAATTTCCCTGCCAAAAATGAAAACAAGGATTTGATAGATATTTTCAGAGCACAAGAATAACAGGTCAAAAATCTGCAGAAATACTCTTGGAACAAGCAGATATCGCTTCATCAAACAATAATTAAGACTCATGACAGGTACGAGCCTCCAGATATGTTGAATTTAAAGAACAAGTTAAACCTGTGAAAAAACTAAGATCCAAGATAAGAATTAAAAGGCCTTTCATGGGCAATATGTACATGCACTCAGCCAACAATATGTTTACAAAGAAACTTCAAGCAAATGATCTGCCAGTAGAAATCGGGAGTGGTGTTGGGATGGCAATTCAGGACCAGTTCATTGCCATAACATATTATAGAAGAGTCAACCTTAAGGAAACTGGACTCAGTGATCAATGTATATTATACAAAGAATTAGTAGAATCTGTGTAACACATCATTTCAGGCTACAAAAAAGCCCATAATGAATGGGTATTATGACAGAATCTGATGGCTAGAATTGTACATCATAAATTCACAATCTTTCATGGACCGACAGATGGGTTTTCATACTACAAATACAGACCTCACAATATCTTTGAGAATTCAGCAAATAAACTATACCATTAACACAGAGTAAACTGCTGCTCAGACTGTTGCCCAGGTATGACATTGGTCCATATGGACTTAAGAACGATGTCTTCAATAGACTATGCCATTCCAAATACTCATAATCTCCAAGTTTCCTAGAATATAAAAAAAAAAGCTTTCAAAAAATAAATGCCTGGTTAGAAGATCAAAACTACATGGCAACAGAAAGAGGCATATATTTCTGTCATCCTACCTGCTGCTGGAGTTGTACAAAGGACATTTTTAATGAGCCTACAGAAGACGAGCATACATCCTCATACTTTTATTCAACTACAAAAATCAGTTATTTCACTCACCTTCGCAATAGTCCATAGCACATTAAATATAAAAGACTAACAGGGAGATATTGATTTGTCCATGTGCTGTTTCTACCTGTACTCCGAAAGGACAAGAAAATTAAAATAAAAGGAATATCGATGATAGTTTACATTTATGTAATGCTTTCATCTCATTTGATTTTATTTGTTCCTCACAACAACCTTCATGACATCATCTGATATAATTAATTTGATTTTCATTTAACAGATGAGGAACTGAATCTCTCAGAGGTTAAATGCATTACTCAAGGTCACACAGCTAACAACAGTAAATGGAGGATTCAGGACTTGAATATAGATCTTGTGATTCTATTAGAACCATTAGACACAATCTTTTACCTTTCTTTGTATCCCCAGTCCTTAGCACAGCACCTGGCACATAGTAGGCACTTGATAAATGTTTATCGAATGACTGACTTTTTTGAAAAAATTAGATTTGTGTACATTTACCCATTTATATGATACTGTTAAATGTTTTTGAATCATTTGGATGAAGGCATAGATAATATGCTTTTCTGATTTGCTGGAAGGATGTTGCTGAGGCAAAGAGCTAACACATTGTATGGAAGAACTGAGATCCAAAAAGATCTCAGCTGGTAAGAAGGACTGAAGATGAAATTAAAATTAGAAAAAAAGTTTTACATTTGGTTTCAAATTATGGCTTGCCCAAGTGCAAGATGAAGGAAGCATGTAAAAAACAGATTTGCCTCGTTCTGATTGATCTTGGAAGGCAGAACCAGGAGCAGTGGGTAGAAGTTCCAAATGGGACAGATTTTGGCTTAATACAGGACATAATTACCAACAATTAGGATTTTCCAAAGACTAAATGACCCATACATGAAGGTAGGGATTTACCTTTTACAGGAAATAACCTAGCTAAGTTCAGATGATCATTTGTTGGACGTGTTGTATGCAGGATTCCTGCACAGGTATGGATGCCATTAGATGAGCTCAGAACTCCCATACTGTTCCGAGATTTTATGTTTTGTTTTGTTTTGCTTCACTAATGTGCAAGGGAAGGGGGGTTGGGAGTAAGTTTTATTGTCTTTTTCATGCATCTCACTACTGTACTCTATCCTATATGGAGCATCTAGGGGATGCATTGTAATTACTGCATGTAAATAGATTAGGTACTTTGTGGTCTTGAGATGATCCAAATTGGGAACATTTCCTTTCTTTCTTTATTAGTTCTAGAGTTACACATAGTGTTCTTTAATGCCTTTTTGTCTTTTTTATTTTTGTAATCTCTCATTTCTTTGTTTCTTTCTTTGTAAGGAGGAAGTTTGAGCCCATAATCATTACATTTCCTTATTTGAAATTCGTGTGAGAATTCTGCTTTGTCTCTGAAGTAATTCTAAGTCTGATAAGTTATATTTAATTGTGAATACAACTGAGAAGCTCTTTCTTTTTTGAGTATTGCACCCAGTGTAATTGGGTTGAAAGGGCATTGCTTCTAGTTTTAGGGCTACTATTAACTCACTGTGGTGTCTAGATTAAGTCCCTTCCCTTCTTTTGGTCTCTTCTTCCTCTTCTGAAAGAGGAGAGAATTAGAATAGATGATCTTTAAAGTCTCTTTCAGATTTAAAATTATATTACATGATGGGCTCTACTAACAATCATTGAAAGTATTCCACCTCATCAGTTGGTCCGTAAGCATTTATTGAATGCCTGCTCTGTGGCAGGCACTTTACTAAATCAGTCAGTAAGCATTTCTATATGTCAGGCATTGTGCTAAGTGCTGGGGATACAAAGAAATCCAAATAACAGTCCTTGTTCTCAAGGAGTTCACAGTTAAACGGGAGAGAACATGCAAACAATTATGTACAAACAAGGCATACAGAGGATAAATTTAGAGATAATCAATAGAGGGAAGGCACTAATATTAAGGGGAATCTGGAAAAGTTTCTCATAGAAGATGAAATTTTAGCTGGGATTTGAAGAAAGTCAGAGAGGGTGAAGATGAAGAGGGAGAGAATCCCAGGCATGCAAAACAGCAAAAATATCCAGAGGTTCTAGTACTAGGAACAACACAGTGACCCAATATCACTGGATGACAAAGTATGTTGGGGAGAATAGGGTGAAAGAAGACTAGAGCGATAAGGGGGGAACCAGATTGTGAAGGGCTTTGAATGACAAGCAGCATTCCTGAAGGTGACAAGGGGCCATTGCAACTTATTGAATGTGAGGGTGGGGAAGGTCACCTGATCAAATCTGCTCTTTAGGAAGATTAATTTGATATATGAGTGGAAGATGGATTGAGTTGGGAGAGTCTTGAGACAGAGAGACTAACCAGCAGGCTAATTGCAGTAGTCTGGGTGTGAGGTGCTGAGGGCTTGTATGAGAGGTAGCAGTGGTCAAAGGAGGGAAGCAGGTTATATGAGAGATATTACAAAGGTAGGTTTGATGGTTCTTGTCATCAGATTGCATATGTGGTTGGATAAGAAAGAATGAAGAATCAAAGATGATACCTAGATTGTAAGCCTAGATGACTTGGGGGATGATGGTGCCCTCAACAGTAAAGTTCAGGAGTGGGGAAGGCTTTGGAGAATAGATAATGAGATCAGTTTTGGCCATATGCCATTGAAGATGTCTATGGGACTTTTATCCTTAGATATTATTCCATGTTTAGATATTTAGTTAGAGACGTGAGTCAGAACATTAGGAGAGAGATTCAAGCTGGATAAGTAGGTATGAGAATCATCACCATAGAGATGATAACTGAAACTATGGTATCTAATGAGATCGCCAAGTGAAATAATATAGAGGAAGAAGAGAACTGGGCCCAAGAAAATTGATACTTACCTTTAATGGGCATGAAGACGACCTGGATGAAGATCCAACAAGAAGACTGTGAAGGAGTAGTCAGATAGGTAGGAAGAGAACCACGACTGCGTAGTGTCACAGAAACCTAGAGAGAAGAATGAGGATGTTAGAAACTGGCATCCTTGATTTACAGAGGGGGAAACCAAGGTCCACGGAAATGAAACAACTTGCTCAAGGTTATAGAGCTAGTGAAGGACAGAGTTAGGCTCCAAAGACTCATTTCAGTGCTATTTCTACCATACAGAGTAGTCTAGAAGTCTTTGACCTATTCATTGCCATTCCTGGAAGCAAAAGGCTTACTGTATAACAGAGAAAAAGCAATCAATCATTCTCACAAATTTGCTGCTAAATGGTTTGAAAATGGACTAACCATTTTCTGGTTAAGTACAACGTCCATTGCTCAGAGAAGAAGTTTTCAGAGTAACCGTCGCCTAACACTAGAAGTGTGTGTATCAGCCAAGCCAAACTGCGTATTTTTATCCTAGGGATCTCAGAGCTACTGGATTGCCAGTCACTTCCTAGCTACATTCCTGGTGTTATTTTGATGGATTCTGAAGCCTATGTTGAGGTGTGTACATGTGTGTGTGTGTGTGTGTGTATGTGTGTGTGTATTCATCCATCAATTGAATTTCTAGTTTGAGCCCCAGCCTACTAGCTACTAATCACTTTATGAAAGATTTTAATAAAAATGATAAAAGAAACGTAAGCACATTAATGTAAAAACATTAGCATGCATAGAAGGACTTGAGACATTGTTTCAACCTCTAAAGCAGGACAAATTCTGTTCAGATTTGTGTTCATAATCCCAAGCCCTGGCTATAGTCCCCCTAAAGATTTTGGAGTCAGAGGACAGTTGTTATTCAATTGTGTCTGACTCTTTGTGACCCCATTTGGGCTTTTAATGTCAAAGATATTGCAGGGCTTTTCCATTTCCTTCTCCAGCTCATTTTAGGGATATGAAAACTGAGGCAAACAGAATTAAGTGACTTCCTCAAGATCACACAGCTAGTAAGTGTCTGAGGCCAGATTTGAACTCAAAAAGATAAATCTTCCTGACTCCAGGACCAGCACTTTATCCACTGTGCCATCTGGCTGTAAGGAATTGTCCTTTGGTCATAAACATCCTCATTCCCAGTAAAACTGGACCTCTATAATATGTGGTTAACTTATGACTAGTTTGAAAAGTGGTATAGAAGCCCGGATGCCTCTCCTGATTACAGCTGTGCAGTCAACCAGGTCAGAAGGACTTCACCTCTAGGGTCTCAGTTATTCTGATGCTCAGGATCAAAAATTTCACTGGCCTTGAGTCTGTCACTGCAACCCAGCTCTGAAATAGATAGAAAAGGAAATGCTCCAGAGAATATGCCCACGTAGCCCAGAATGGTTGTTATAAGAATTGCTCTTATCCTCAGCACAGAGTCCTCTCAGACCTCTTCTTTTGTCTTCCAATATTTGCGCAGTATTCCCTGATTCTAAGCAACACTACTCTCCAAAAGTGATATGAATCTTGGAGAAGCCAATCAGGCAAATGAAGTCATTTCAGAACACTATTGCCTAGGTCAGGGCCAAAATGAGTTTCTGTAACATTATCTTCCACTTTGGGCAGGTTTCCATTTAGGAAATGAGGGTGTAGGAGAAAGAGGAGAGGGCTCAAGATGAATATATCATCACTTTTAGCTAGTATAGACCAAAAATTCTGGGAGGAAGACATTGGGAAAGTTTCTCTTGGATGTTTTGACCTGTTTTGTCCATAGAACTAGTGTATAACCTTCATAAATCCTTCATTTGAAAAAGTGTAAAACTGTAAGCTTCACTCATTTCAATAATTCAGCAAACATTCGTTGAGCTTTTTCAAGTTTCCAGGCACTATGCTGGGAGTTAAAAATAAAAAAGGCATAGTTCTTGTCCAACACTTAGCACAGCACCTGGCAAGCGGTTGCTTACCAAATGCTTGTTGGCTGACTAAAGGGCTTAGAACTCAGTAAGAAGCATATGACGTGCGTGTAGATTGCCGTGACACAAGCTAGGATGTGTGGGCCTAAGAGGTCAAACCAAATGCTGTGGGCAGAGGAAGGGAGTGATCACTTCTGGTTGAAGGGTGGGCTAATCATGGAAGGCTTCATGGAGCAGGTGGGATTTGAACTGAATCTTGAAAAGGTGCTGTTTTAAATCACAGACATGGTGGGAAGGGAATTCCACATATAGAGAATGGCTAGAGCAAAAGCCCTTATGGCAAAAAGCAGGGGATGTATTCTAGGCAGCTAGATGGTGCAGCAGATAGAGTGCCAGGCCTGGAGGAGTCAGGAAGATTTATCTTCCTGAGTTCAAATCTGGCCTAAGACACTTACTAGCTATGTCACCCTGGTCAAGTCACTTAACCCTATTTGCCTCAGTTCCCTCATCTGTAAAATGAGCTGGAGACAGAAATGGTAGATCACTGCAGTATATTTGCCTAAAAAAAACTCAAAATGGAGTCACAAAGAGTCTGATATGACTGGAATGACTCAAGAAGAACAAAAATAGGGTGTGTTCAGAAAACTTATTTGAGTTATGTGAGAGAGTAGAAAGAGAGGTTGGAATCAGGATGTAGAGAACCTTAAATCACAGGTAAAGAAATGCAGACTTCCTTCAGTAAGCAGCAGGGAAGCACTGAAGATTGTCAGATCTCTGCACTGGGAAGATTGCTCTGAAATCATGTGAAGAATGGATTGGAGAAAGGAGAGAGTGAAGGTGGAGAAAACCAGTTAGAAGGCTGTAAATCCAGGCTGGAGGTGATAAGTGCTTACAGGAGCTGGGAGGATGAAAGACGAATGGAGGTAAGCGGATGGCTTGTGAGGTATTGTAGACACAGAACAGACCGTCCATGGGAGCTGATTAGATTCAAGGAGTGAAAGAGAAGGAAGAGGCAAAAATGGGTTTTTTGGGTCTGAGTAACTGAAAGGATGATAGTACTTAAAATTTATTTTAAATTTTATTTTACATATCCAAGATAAATGTATTTAGATTTAATTAATTTAAGGAATTAATTCATTTGAATTTAAATATTTAAAATAAATGTATTTAAAATAGGGATGAAGGGAGTGTTGAGGAGGAGTGAGTATGGGGACACATCACTTGCAGTCATACCTTTTTCACTAGGGTCCCATGTTTTAGGTTCCATTTGAGCCTCCCTCCTTCCCCAGGCATGTTTTCCCTATGTAGACACCACAGAAACTTGCCATTCAGACATTCTGTATGGGGGAAAAACAGACTAGATCTCTTATCATGGCTTCAAGTATTGACTGCTCTACTAGAAGACAGAACAAGACTCCCCTCAACCCTCCGGTTGCATTTCCCTCCTGGAGCACCATGCTCCATCATTAACATATACACTGACTCTTTTAGCTTTACAAATATACTCACTCTTCTTATTCCAGACACATCTACACACATCCACATGCACATACGTGTACATACACGCATACTCCCTACTGGGAATTCAAGCTCCTTACACTCTTGCAGACACTATTTCTGATTTCACCTCATCTAATTTTATTCTTTTTTATATGTACTCTCCCTAGTTCACATTCTCAAGGGTTACTGTAGTTTCTCCCAACCTATCTCTAACATGACCATCAAGGATGTATCTTTATACTTTATAAATAGGTACAGGCATCGGTAGCAGCTACAACTAGATGGGTGCCTCTGTGGCCTGAAACAGATAGGTGTACCTTCTTTGTCCAGCTTTCTTATGATTTAACAGTAAGAGAATTTCCTACCCTAGGCTTCATCTTTCCCCACTTCTCCTAGGTGGGGAATGGGTATATGTGAATCCACCAGAACATCCTTAGAGATCAAACTTTCCCCATTGACCATTCATTCACAGAGTTTTCTTCGGTGTGAGTTTTATGATGTCTGAATAGCATTTTATCTCAGCTAAAAATTCCCCCCCCCCATTTAGTATATTCACAAAATTTTCCCCCTTCTCCCAAGGCAATAGACATCTTCTCTCTCAACTCTTCCCTTGTTTTCTCATCTATTTCCATTTACGTTTTCTACCATAGATTCATCTTTTTTTGTCTTTAATCCACAAACATTCTAGGTAATTTCCTAAGTTCTACCCAACCCCCTTCCCCATTTCTTCTTCTTTTTTTTTAATAAACATTTATTTGTTTGTTTGGCAAGGCAGTTGGGGTTAAGTGACTTGCCCAAGGTCATACAGCTAGTACATGTGTTGAGTGTTTGAGGCCAGATTTGAACTCAGGTCCTCCTGACTCCAGGGCCGGTGCTCTACTCACTGTGCCACCTAGATGCCCCCACACCTTCCCCATTTCAAACTCATTATCTTCATAGCTTCAAAAAATGGGCTATACCACTCCCTTGGGGGTGCTGGACTGATGGGGAGGCAGTAGTAGCCTCCAGTGCCATTGAGACATGTTGAATAAAAAAAGGTGGACAGTGTAAGCATAAGGAAAGAAGAGAAGAGAAGAATTTTTTTTAAAAAAACATTCATGCATGTTTCATCTGTTGTATAACAGAGTTAAAGTCATACTGATTACATTATTTTTCAAAATAAATACACAAAATGCAAGTAAGACTCAATCAATGTTCAAGTCCACTGACATGTCTTAACAAGCAGGTGTGGGCAGGAGAGCTTGTTGTACATTGTTGAGAAGTCCAGCATGCATCTGCAGGAATATATGGGTGTAATGACTTGTTTACAATGTAATACTATATGGTTACACGATGCAATATTGTATCTTCAAAATTTCAATGCAAGAAAAACTCCACAAACTTACGATAAACTATTAAATTTAAGAGATGCATCATTTAAAAATAGACATAGATATAGATATTCTGAAAGGATGAAAACTTCACCAAAAAAGTTAAAGGGTAAAAGAAAGTATATTTCCAGGGTGGCATTGAGTAACTTTTTTTTCAAAGGGGGCAGTAGGCCAAATAAGTTTGGGAACCTCTGGTCTACTTCATCTTTCATATAGGAAATCCATCCTTAATTTGTTGTTGTTATTGCCAAAATTCTGTTACATAAAGACTTTGACAATCTTGGTAGACATTCAGCTCTCAATTTCTCCCATCTTCTTCTTGTTCCCATAGGCTATTGTTTTCTTCCTTCCATCCTTCCTTCCTTCCTTCCTTCTTTCCTTCCTTCTTTCTTTCCTTCCTTCCTTCCTTTCTTCCTTCCTTCCTTCCTTTTTTCCTTCCTTCCTTTCCTTCCTTCATTTTACCCCTTTTATCCTTTCTTCCTTCTGTCCTTCCTTCTTCCTTTCTTTCATTAGCTTTCATTTTCTTTTACTTTAATTAACAGGAACTACTCTTCTCTTTCTTCTACTTCTTTCCTTTGGAAAAAAATAAGGAAAACAAACTCCCTTTAGCAAGTGTGCATAATAAAGGAAAACAAATTCCCTTCCATTGGCCATGTCGAAAAATTTACTTCTCCTTCTGTATCTTGAATCCATCACCTCTCTGTCGGGTGGTGGGTAACCAGCTTCATCACTTGTTTTCTGGAATCAAGACTGGTATTGATCAGAGTTCTTAAGTCTTTTAAATGTTTGTCTACAATATTATGGTTTTTGTATAAATTGTAAATCTGCTCACTTCCACCCTGCATCAATTTTCTTACAATAACAGCTAACATTTATTGAGTGCCTAGTATGTACCAGAAACTGTACTAAGTGCTTTATAAAAGTATCTCACTTAATCCTCACAGCAACCCTGGGAGGTAGGTACTATGATTAGCACCATTTTGCAGATGAGCTATCCTAGGCAAACAGATTTAAGTGACTTGTCCAGGGTCTCCTTGCCAGTAAGTGTCCAAGGCCACATTGGAACTCAGGGCTTCCTGACTCCAGACCTGGAGCTCTATTCACTTTGCCACCTAGCTGCCTCGTTAGTCTTCCCAGATTTTTCTGAAAATGTTTCTTTCATCATTTCTTACAGCACAGTAGTTTTATATTACATTGCTCTTTCCCCCAAGGAGCTGCTGGTGAGTAGCTCAATTCTTGTCATCATCATACTTGGTGCAGTGGATAGAGTGCTGGACCTAGAGTCAGGAACACCTGAGTCCAATCCTGGCCTCAAAAACTTACTACCTGTGTGACCTTGGGCAAGTCACTTAACCTCTGTCTGCTTCAGGTTCCTTATCTGTAAAACAGAGATGACGGCACCTGCCTCCCAGAGTTGTGAGGATCGAATGTAAAGCTCTAGGGACAATATTTGTCACATAGTAGGTGCTATGTAAATGCTAGCTATTATTATTGCCACTGTCATCAATATTGTTATTCTAATTATCGTTTCTCCATTTGGTCTGTCCTTTTAAAATAGTGGCTTGAAAACAAAAATCTTGCCCACTAGAGTGAGAACTTGCCCACCTCTTGCACTCATCTTTAAGAGAGTAAAAGAACGTTAATTCAATCTTTTTTATTCCAGAACCTTATTTTGGTCACTAATAGCCTCTTTCTTTTGAAAGTCCTGGACTTGAACTCATCTCAGCATAGAAGATCCAAGGTCAATATCTTAGCTCTTGCTCTCAAAGTTTGGTCTTGTGGAGTGACATTACCAAGATTTTCCACTCAGGCAGAAATAGTTCCACCTTTAGCAATGACCCAAGTACTGGGTCCCCTGGGGCCCACACTGAAAACTGAGGCCCAGAACATCCTCAAAGAGCCTCCATCTGACTTTGAGTGGTTGGTTTCATACATGCCTCTCCTGAGGCTCCCTTTTCACATTTGCAGGACAACTTCTGACAAACCAGAGATGAGGAGCGTCACCCCCAAAGTATGAGCTGTGTCCTATCCTGTATTTCTAGCACAGATCACAGGCTGCAACCTTAGTTTCCTATCCTTTGTCCCTCCCCAAACTAGCCCCTTGGACCATATGCTTGTCCCCTCCTTTGCTGTTTTAGTCTATCATACAGTTGGACGAAGATGGCCATCAGACCAATGAGGGCAAAGGGAGCAACATACCCTTCAATAGAGCCTTGGAATTCATCATTTAGTCCAAACGCCCTATGGAGATCACCTTCTCTCAGTCTAAAATGATTCTCAAGATCCCAAACTCCTTCTAGTACTCCAGCAAGCTCCTCAACCGCTTCCTGATGCTCAGTAAGGATGTTGTCATGCACTGTGCCTAATGAGAGTTTCTAAACATTTCTCCAAATTCCACTTCAAAGCACTGGTAATTTTCCAACCTAGGATTCTTCTCTGCCATTAAAGGCTCCATCCAACCCACTGGAACATCTCCAAGGTTATTTATGACAGTGCATTGTTGTTAAGTCATTTCAGTTGTGTCTGACTCTCTGAGACCCCATTTGGAGTTTTCTTGGCAGAGATACCAGAGTGGTTTGCCATTTCCTTCTCCAGATCATTTTAGAGATGAGAAAACTGAAGCGAACAGGGTTAAGTGACTTACCCAGGGTCACACAATTAGTAAGTGTCTGAAGCCAGATTTAAACTCAGTTTTTCCTTACTCCAGGCCCTGTGCTCTATCCACTGTACCACCCAGCTGCCCTATAACATAGTTACCCAACTTTAATCAGTTACAAAGATTTCAGGCTGCATGATACATGACAGGTGTGACAACCTGGAATGGCAGACTCATCACACTTCCCCAGGACTGTATGTAGGTAGGGAGATAATGATTGATCTCTGTGAAGTCAGGAGGATTGGGAAATCAGGCAGTATGACTGGGCAGTTTTGTGGCTCTAAGACCTTAGCATTAAGTGTGTCAAATTCCTGGTATAGCTCCCCCAAGATCCCTACCAGCCTTAATAATCCATATAAATGACTGAGCTAGAAGCATCTGCTCTCAGGGTTGAGAGCAAGCCTAGAGGTAGAGACTAGTGTCATTGTTAAAGGTCTCTCCAAAGCATGCTGCTCTCATTTATTTTATATGCTCTAGGCTCTCTTCATGTTGCTTCTACGGAACATTCTCTTTTCATGTGGGGACTGTGAGCTTTGTCCTTCAGCAGAGGTATCTGGGTCACTGTCTTAGACTCTACAAACACAACATCTTTTTCTGAGGCTGGACAATCATGTGGAGCCTGACACACAATTGTAAAGTAGAGGACTTAGGTTTGGGTTTGGGTTCCTCTAGCCATCAGGAACTTTTCTCTGGGTGTCTTTGAATTGGCCCTTGTGAAAGAAACTCCTCCCCATACCTCCCAACTGGTGGAACAACGGAATTAGAAAAGTAGTAAATCTGGGTCATGGATGTCATTGGGTTTCTGAGAAAATTTGCGAAGTAGCCCAAAGATTTGATTGAAGGGACCATGAGGCTTAGGGACTGGAAAGGAAATGAATTGCAGGACTTTAAACATAAGAGGAAAAATTGGTGCAAAATATCAGGTTCTATCTTCCCTGTAGGCATCGAGCCAGCGTTGCAAATAGAGGACTGGATTTAGAGTCAGGAAGACCTGAATTTGAATCCTGCCTCAGACACTACCTCTTTGACTCTTGGCAAGTCATGATCTCTGCTATTCTCGCTTTCTTATCCATAAAATGGGATACTAATAGTATTTAGCCCCCAGAGTGGTTGAGGATCAAGTGATATATGTAAAGCACTTTGTAAACCTTAAAGCAACATATACATATTAATGAACATTATTATTACTTATATAATCTAAATAAGAGGGAGGGAAACCATTTATGAAGCACTTACTATGTTCCAGGCACTTTGCAAATGTTATCTCATTTAAAACTCATAGCAACCCTGAGAGCTAAGTGCTACCTATTATTCGCATCTTACAGATGAGGAACCTAAAGCAAACAGAGGTTAGGTGACTTGCCCAGGGTCACACAGGTGATAAGTTTCTGAGGCCAAATTCGAACTCAGGTTTTCCTAACTCTAGGCCCAGTGCTCTATCCACTGAGCAACCTAGCTGCTCCTGGGCTGAATGAAAGCATCAAATACCCATATAAAAAATTCAGTAGAAATGCTAAGAGAAAAGCATCACAGAAACTCCAACTCCCCTCCTACTTCCTCTATTTTTAGTGATCCTGTTTTTAGGGAAACTGTTCAATGAAGAGGTTGGTAGGGAAACTTATGGAGAAGAGTATTTGTAATTCACTTATAATAAAACAGAATTCCACATTGCTGCCGAAGAGGATTTTAAATTTTCTTTTAAGGTCTACCTCTGTTGAGTAAAATTCAGTGGCTCCCTATTGTTCAGTCATTTTTTAGTTGTATCTGACTCTTTGTGATCCCTTTTAGGGTTTTCTTGGCAAAGATATTGGAGTAGTTTGCTATTTCTATCTCTAGCTTATTTTATAGATGAGACCAACAAGGTTAAGTGACTGACCCAGGGTCAGAGGCCAGATTTGAACTCAGGTCTTCCTGGCTCCAGTCCTGGTACTCTATCCACTGCATCTCCTAGCTGCCTCTGGCTCCCTTCTTCAAGACACAGCTCAAGCACAACCATTTTACATGTGGCTTTTCCTGAAATTCGCAATTGCTCGTGCCCACTTTTACCACCCACCTTGTATTTACTTCATATTTATCCTGCCCGTGTTTACTTTGTATATATTTGTGTATGTGTACATCATCTTTGCTGAAAGCAGGAATTATTTAATTCTTTGGCTTTTTATTTCTAGCACCTAGCCCAGTGCCTGACACATAGTAGGTACTTAAGAAATCCATGTTCATTGATTCCTTAACTGTTTGTGTTCTAGCTCCCTAATATAATGTAAACACCTTGGAGGCAAAAAAAAAAACAAAAAAAACCAATTGCTTCTTGTTTTTGAGCCCCCATCTCCCTGAACAATGTCTCGAATTTAGTGGGCACTTAATATATATTAGTTGAGCTGAATGTTTTGAAACTGCAGGGAGCTCAGAAATTTGCCATTCAAATTTGCTATGTGAGAGAGAATCTGATAAGGTTCTCATCTTGGCTCCCTGATGGTGGCATCATCACATGAGCATGCAGGAGAGGCACCAAGGACCTAGGGCATTTTACAGCCCCCACCATATGCACCGGCAAAAAGTCCCCTGTCCCCTCTAGGGCTGCAGGTCTTAGCTCAATACTCTGATTTGCTAAGTTTTAACACATAGTTTCTCTCTACCTGCTCCATATCCACACAGATGCCACAGAAGTTCAAATGTCCAGGCACTCTCTCAGACACACTACTTTTACTAAATCGTTATCTCTCACTTCCTCTCCTATTCATAGATTCATTCTTCTTATTCCACTCTCCCAGGGTCTAGTAATTTCTCTCACCACATTTTCTAACATCACCATCAAGGGTATGGTCTAGGGAAGACCTGGCAGGTCTGACAGAGCACACAGATCACCTGTTAAAGGAAAGGGCATCCACATAACAGCAGCAGTGCCCTTTCCCACATGCTAAGAGCTTTCTTGGTTCAGTCCCTCTCTTCACTGCTAAACCAATGTTATTGAAAGGCAGGAATGTGGTAGCCGGCCTTACTAGAAATAGTATCCATTTTTTTCTTCTCTTTAAATACATCTTCAAAGATCCTCCCACTTAGAAAGAATTCAACTCTTTCAGGCCTTAGTAGTAATGAAAGTTGCTATGATGGGGAAAAAAACATCACCTTATTGCCCAGTGTTCTATTGATAAGTCTTCCTGAATTAAGCTGGACTGTCACATTCAAATTTTCATTTTACTTTATTTGTGTGCATGTTATATCCTGCCAGTAACAACTTCCTTGAGGGAAGTGGTTGTCTTTTGTTTTTGTTTAATGTGTATGCCCGATTCTTAGTACAAGGCTTTAAACACACTAGGCACTAAATAAATATTTGATGAATTGTTTAATTGAATCAGAGCATCAAAATCTAGAGATAGAGGAGATATCATATTATCTATGTATCATTCCCATGATTCCACTGCTAGAATCACGGAATCCACTGAATCATGATAGGGTCCCAAAAGGGTCTGTCACTTGAATAAGTTCCATGTTATTGTTTTCTTATTTTCAGTCATGACCCCATTTGGGGTTTTCTTGACAAAGGTACTGGAGTGGTTTGCCATTTCCTTCTCCAGCTTACTTTACAGATGAGGAAACTGAGGCAAACAGGGTTGACTTGCCCGGGGCCACACAGCAAGTAAGTGTCTGAAGTATTTTAATTCAGGTCCTCCTGACTCCAGACTGTGCACTCTACCCACTGTATCACCTAGCTATATTTACTATATTTACCATAGTATTTACAAAAGACTTATTGCCTTGCAGAAAATCATATAATGTTATTGTTGAGACATTCTAGTGGAGACTTGGAAGTGAGAATGGGGGCAGAATCCTAATCTAAGCAAAGAAAGGTCGCTGTTCTTAATTAATAGTCAGAGTCAATGTCTGAAATTTCCCATTGGATAGTGGGATGGGTTTGAAGCAATAGCAATGTCCCAAAAGGAAGTTGAGTTGAAATTTGAGGCACAACTAAGTCACAAGCTACTCTGAGGTAAGATGGAGAGACTGGGAATCAAGGATTTGCTATTAAGAGCAGTATACTAGCTGTGTAACCCTGAGCAAATAACATAGCTTTTTCAAGCTCAGTTTCTTGATCTGCAAGATGGAGGGGATATGCTTGTACTACCTCCCCCCAACAGAATTCTTTGAAGAAAATTATTTGCAAACTTAAAGTAGTATATAAGTATGAAATAGCATAGCTATGTGGTACACTGGATAGAGTGCTGGGTCTGAAGTCAGGAAGACATCCTTCTGAATTCAAACCCAGCCTCAGACACCTACTAGCTGTGTGACCTTCACCCTGTTTGCCTCTGTTTCCTCATCCGTAAAATGAGCTGGAGAAGGAAATGACAAACCACTCTAGTATCTTTGCCAAGAAAAGCTCAAATGGGGTCATGAAGAGTTGGACACGACTGAAAAAATGAATGAACAACACCATAACTAATTACCAGGAGAATTAGAACTGGAACCTGAGTCTCCTGACCCTTACAGCATTTCTTCCACACCAGTATACTACCTTCTTAATAGTGAATAGCCAGTTATTAATTATACAGCCTAATAAATAATCTAGGCCAAAGAAACTAGAAAAGGGAATGAACATTATGAGTTGGGGTCCTCATGAGTCTCAAGGACGTGGTGATACTTGAGGATGTTCAGGGAAGAGAGAAGACTAACAATTATCCTGGCATGAGCTTGATTCCTCCTCTTTGCCCTTGGAAAAAGGATGTATTCCCTGGAACGTTGCTCTGGACCTGTATCTCCGCCAACTTGTGCATTCTGCCTAACACTCTAATGGGAAAAATATGGTGAAGGGTCCCCAGGAAGTCCACTTTGGGAATTTCCCAAAAATGGCAGGTCTGTTCCATGCCAGAATGCTGAAGAAAGGAGAAAATGATTCTATTTTCAGTCGGCTTAATTTTTTTCCTTAATTTATTTTTTAATAGCAGAAGAAAATCATTTTCTCTCTGGAACAGCCTTATGGATGTAATTTGAAACAAATTGGGCAGCGCATTAGGGGGACCCTGAAGAAAGGAGCCTGTAATCTCTGCAGCATCAGGAAGAAGACATTCTAAATGCCACCAATTATATATGACCCTCACGTCTTCAGCTCACATCGCCCCCCCCCAGGATACCCACTTTCTTCAGCTCTGAGATGAATGATTGCATTTCGTCAATCATCTGCAGGATGCACCATGTACCCTGAAAACCATGGATTAAAATAAAGCATCCTGGGAAGATGAATTCAGCAGCATCTCCAATTCAGTTTTTTAAATTATTTCTCCTAACATTGTATGCTATGAGCAAGGTAGAATTTTTTTTTGTTACATTTTGATTATATGGTGCTTATTTATACTCTCTCCATTGTATTTTATGAATTTCCCCAGGCATTTAACCCATAAATCTTCTGTCTTCTCTGTTATTTTTGAAGTCTAGACTCTTCATAATTTCAGCCCTAGCTAGCTAAACATAACATTAAGCTAGAAAGAACTAACTAATGTTAGACTTTACAAAGTAGAAAGCTCATTCAGTAATGAGGTTGTACAAATGCCTCACTCCCATGACCCCTCACTCCCCCTATAGCCAATTCCTAAAATGTTAATAATTACTGTTCTTTTACAGTACTAATTGAGTGATAACAATTTTGTAAACTTTTTCCTTTTCAGAGATCAATAATAACTCATTTACATAGTATTTCTCTTATATATAATTTCCTCACAACTGCTCTGCGAGGTAGCTAAAATGAAATATTATTGTCCCCGTATAACAAATAAGGAAACTGTTGTTTAAAGAGATATAGTCACTTGTGATTACATAACTAGAAGGTGTTGAAACCAAACTTTGAACCCTGACTCCATATCCTGTGCTATTTTCACTAGACAATACTCTCCAGACTTAAATTTATCCAGGTCTAATGTTAAGAATGGACAAAAAATCGTCAAAGTTCTCGTTTCAGCCAGAACATATTTTATAAAATGAACAGTGGGCACCAAAATATATCAATTGCCCTAAATAGGTCTTCACAGCAGAGGAAATGTAAGGTTTTCTAGGGCTTACAGGTTCAAAAAAATCTCAGTCCATTTCATGCTGAGTGGTCAAGTACAAATCCAAATCTAGAAAGTCATCTTACATAAATGTTGGCGATATTTTAAGCTCAGAGACCAAATTAGCTCCAAGTCCCTTTGGTAGCCCCTGGTGCTATTATCTTTAGTCTCTAGGGATATAGAGCACTCTTTTCTCTCCTTCTTTAAATGCTGTTCCTTGCAAAGACAACTAGCAGGATCCCATGTTCTATTTATTCTAACTTGATTTCCAAAACCGTCGCCTCTGAATTCATTTCTGTTCCAATAAAGGAATTTTGTAATACTATTAGGTGTAGGAGAGATTCAGGTGACTAGTTTTCTTTTCTTTAGTTCAGAGTACTCAAGCCCCAGAAAGTGAGAGGAAAAAAATCAAACAATTGATTAGAATTAGAAGATGTAAATGTCAGTACTAACTTTGCTACTTCTTAGCTGTGTGACTTATTAACTCCTTGAGCCTCATTTATTTTTGCCTATAAATGGGTATAATGATACTTTTATTAATTCCCTTTCTCACAAGGCATGAGTGATGAAATCAGTCAGGACGAAATGAGATAATGGATGTAAGGAAACTACTCTAATCATAGAACACTATAAACATTTTCAGTTGTGTCTGACTCTTCGTGACCCCATTTGAGGTTTTCATGGCAAAGATGCTGGAATGGTTTGCCATTTCCTTCTCCAGCTCATTTTACAGATGAGGAAACTGAGGCAAATAGGGTAAAGTGACTTGCCCAGAGTTACTCAGCTAGTGTTTGAGGTTGGATTTGAACTCAGGTCCTCCTGCCTCTAGGCCACTGCATCACCTAGTTTCCCTACTATAAATATAACCTATTAATTAAGCCATCAACCTCTATTTCCCACTTTTTCCTAAAATTAAGAATATAAATGGTCTCTATTTCTATGATTTCTATTTGAAGACTGCTGAAAATGGCAACCTTGTAATCCTTCAAGCATTGCAACTGGAAAGAACAGACAAAGTCCATATAAAAGATTCATCAGATCAATGATTTTAGAAAACCTTCTGGAAATACCAGCAAATCTCCTACCTGGGGAAGGTATCTTTTGGAGCCCTTGAGCTCCATAAATTACCTTCCTGAGCCTCAGATACAGAAAATGATAATGCTGATGCATATGACATCATGATGTCACTATGGACTGTTTTTATAAGGAAAGGGTTAGAAGGGGGATGGGGTCCAGTTGTCAGGGAAGAAGGCAGGATATAGGGCAGGACTCGAGTGCATTCATCTGTGTCTTACACTATATCTTAGCACCCTTCTCCCAGAGTTGTGCCTGGTGCATCTCCTACCCCTTTAACCAGTGATACCAGTGCTCATGTTTCAGAAATCACTGAGTATGAATATTGGCATTCGAGAAGGTATAGAAGGACCCAGTGACAAGACAAGAAGAGGACTTTGGAAATTGCCACCTCTAGGAGGCAGGGAATATGAACAGTTGAAGCCAGAAGATAGGTGTTGTTGACAGTAGTCCTAATTAGGGCATCTGCCTCTCTCCAACTCAGAAACTCTCTGTAGATAGTATAGCAAAGTAGATACAGTCTAGGATTGTATGTATGTATGTATTGTATGTAGGATTCATATGTATGTACATATATACATTATACACGTGCATATTTATGTTTATATCTATATCTATCTGCATACGTGTGTAGTGTACAGAGAGAGATAGCAATAGAGACAGAGACAAATAGAAGTTTTAAACTATCTAAAGAAGCATGGAAATTCATATGGCTGGTATGAGTAAGCTGCAATGTATAATTAATTAGAAATTATACAGGACATGTGGAATAAGGGATATAATCACAGAAATGTTTAACTAGAACAAAATGAACTCGTCGCATAAAAAGAGGAAGGAATAACTTCCGAACAGTCTGTGTCCTTTCTTGGTGTAAACACAATGTCGAGAGAGCTGGAGGATGGGCCCTCACTTTCTTGGTAGGCTCTCTGGGATGGATTTTGTGTAACTTTGTGTACATATGCATTGGAGTATGTGCCTAATTTGATGTTAAACCTAAGACTTTTGCTTTATTTTTATTAAGAACTCATCAACAAGCATAGACATTCAGTATGCAGAAAACAATGCTGGGGAAAATATTGAGGACAAACAAAAGTCACACCATCTAGTGAGGTACAGATGGGTTGCAACTTTTACCCACCTCATCCTGGACATATACAAATTTGTCATGACAGAAATTCACAGTTTCCTATGCAATCCTCAATATTGCTTTCTGCAAATTGAAATGTTTGTGTTTGTTGATGATGGATAGTTTTGTCTTAGCTGGCCCTTATTCCAGGGTTATGAAGCTGATTATGTTGGAGGGATGGGCAGCAAGAAAACTAAGGGATACCTTATTTCTCGCTCCACATAACAGTGAGACTTAGGGTTTCTTGAGTAGCCACCCATTGCCTGGGCTGTTCCCCCAGCTTTCTGTGGGTGCATTCTTCCATGTCAAGCATCTCTAGGAGACAAACAAAACTTTTGTTTCAAGTTTCCTGAGGCACAAAATACAAATAAGGATAAATTGAAGTTATGATTCTTCTTTGCAAAGTCAGCAACAGACAGATACACTTTCCACAACCCCATCTGCTTCCTTCCTTATTTTCTGGGTCATGTCTACATTATAGGTTGTAGGCCTCTGGCAATCAGTGGTTGCAGGACCCTGTCAGTGAGGATGCCTAGGATACTTGGGCTTTAAGTAAAGAACACTTGCTCTTAGAATTTGCTGTGGAACAACGATCTCTCTGTTGTCTTCTAAATAAAAACCTCATTGGTTATTTGTAATAATTTAAATTTTATTGTATAGTATATGAGGAATGGATAATATGTCTATATAGTTAGGCTTTGTACTTATAGTTACAATATATTAATAGTATATATGTATATATATACATATATATGTATATATACATATATATACATATATATATATACATACACAATGCATACACATTAACTAGAGGCAGAAATCTACTATGAAAATGAGACCCAAATGGTGTGACAGGTATTATAAAAGAATGATGACTACAGTCCCACATCTGACCAACTTCCGTTGAAAAGTATCTTAATTGTTCTACTTCCTCCATTTCTTCTTGAAGTCCTTCATTCAGTCTGTGATTCAGTGGATGGATAAAGAATTATTAACTCCTACAGCATAACTCATAGACAAAAGGGAATAAGATTAACAGGTCAGATTGTTACAAAATGAACATCTTAATTGTTCTGAGGAGCTCTTTCAATTTTCCTTGTGAATACTTTTATTGTACCTTTGAAACAGGATTAATCTCTTGATTAAAATATCTTGCCCATGTGCACAATGGATCTTCAGCAATGAATAGTCTTTCTCTTCCCTACTACTCTGATAAGAGTGCTCATCTGTATTGAACAGTAATATTTACAACATTCTTTACATACATGTGATGCTCCTCCAACCATCCCATGGGGTACATAGTAAAGTATTGAGAGAGAGAGAGAGAGAGAGAGAGTCAGAGTCAGTCAGTCATCATAGTGCAGTGGAAAATATTCCACATTTAGCATCAGAGAACCTCAGATCAAGTCTCACATCTGCTACTAACTTTCTGTGTGACCCTTTAAGGCAAATAACTTCAACTCTCTGACCCTCAGTTTTCTCAAATGATGAGCTGAACTAGACGATCTGAAAAGTCTGTTCCAGCTCCGAATCTCTGATACTATGTATGGTCCTATATAACTTGCCCAAAATTACATGACTAGAAAGTAGTGATTCTGAAACTAAAACACCAATCTTTCTGATTACAATCTCAATGCACTTCCTAATAGCTATAATGCAATGGAAAATGTCTTTGGTTTGGAATAATTCAGTTTGAGCCCTTTCTTGCTCATTTATGAGCTTTGTTATTTGGAGAAAGCCACAGGACCTCTCTGATGTATCAATCTGCAGGAATCTTAAAGTACCTACTATGTGCTATGTATACACTGTGATAGATACTAGTAATATGAAGACAAAGGTAAAAAAGATGTCCTTAAGGAGCTTACATTCAAGCAAGGGGAGACAGCATGTGTTCGAGTAGATTTATACAAAACTGGCCCCCAGTGCCGGATGCTAGGATGGATCAGGAAAGCATCTATATAAGTAGGTGGCACCTGAGTTGAGTCTTGGAGGAAATGAGAGATGGTAAGAAGCAGAGGTGAAAAAGGTGTGCATTCCATGCCAGGGGCAGGGAGGAAAGGGGAACCAGTGAAAATGTGCAGAAATTGGAGGTACAAAAATACATTGTGAAGACTGTGAAGTGCTTCTGGTGACAAATAGAGGGGCATATATTTTGCTCTAGATGTCATAGGGAGCCCCTGGGGTTTATAGAGTAGGAGATTAACATATTCAGGCTTCCGATTTAGGAAAATCATTTTGAGAGGCATGTGAAAGATGAATTAGAATGTGGAAGAGATGATTACAGGAGTCTGTGTCTGAGGGGATGAAGGCCTGAACTATAGTGGTGGCTGTGGGATTGGAGAGAAGAGAAGAGATATGAGAAGTTGTAGAGGTAGGAACACCAAAAAACTTCACCACATCCTTTATAAAATTAGAAAAATAATGTCTTCACTATGTACCTCACAGTTATGAGAAGGAAAGCAGTCAATATGTTGATGCCAGTTTTGAGGAGAATAGGGCTTATCTCATTAACCTCAGGCAAACCAGAACTACTCTTTTCTCTCTTCAGTGTTAACTAGATTCTGATTTCTTTATACCCACAAGGGACTTGATATAGCATGAGTCAAGGCCAAACTTATATTAAAGCTGAATTGACAGGGAGTGGTAAAGAATGTTCTCAGGGGCTTATGAGTGAGAGCTCCTTTTCAGCTAATTGAAATTCTACAATCAGAGAGAGGTTAAAGTATAAATACCCCAAAGAGAAGTCACACATTGGCTTAATTTTAATTGAAGGTAGAAAGGACTGAAATATTTTAGGTAAATTGTTTCCCCTCTCAAGGTCTTCCTTATGTCACCAGTGAAATGAGAGGGTTGAACTAGATGATTTCTCAGGTTCCTTCTAGCTATAACCTTGACAGCTAAGAAAGGCAGCTAAGTGGGCAATAGTCCTGGACTCAGGAAGACCTGAGTTCAAACACTAATTGAGACCTTCATTAATTGTGTGTGCCTGGGAAAGTCACTGAACCTTACTTTTTTCCTCTGCAAAATCTGGGTACAAAGAGCACCTGCTTCCGAGGGTTGTTGTGAGGATCAGCTGAGATAAACGGATATGTGCTGCTCTGCAAAGCTTAAATCACTATATAAATGCTAGCTATTATTACTGTCATAATCTAATACATCATAGATCTATGATTAACCATCACAGAGAGCAGTCCATCTACAACTGAACTGCTGAGAGCTCTAGCCATGGCACTGATTCAATGTCACCCGTGCTTTCACAAAGACAGCTCACATTCCAAAAGTTCATCTTCTAAATGCGTCTTAATTTAAGTGATCCAAATGCATTGTGGCATGAGATTTTTTTCACCTTCATTAACAAAAAAAGGAGTTCCAATAGTGAATGACATTCCCAACCTCTTTACATTATGTACATGCAAGGAAGTTGAGATATATCCTTTCTTTCACCTTGAACATATCCCCATAGATGGAGATATATTCCATTGCTTTATTTAAGTGTGGCAAAGAAAAAAAAAAATAACTTCTCCAAGGAAGTAATACACCCAGGGCATATGTAAGGAATTATAATTTTTGGTCATCTTTAGAAGCTATGGTTTCATCTGCATAATCAAATTCATTTTAAGGGATTTAAAAAATAAATGTCTACTGTCAGAGCTAGAAAGGACCTTGCAGACACTGTGGTCTAGCCCATTTGTTTTACAAATGAGGAAACTTAGACCCAGAATGAAGAAGAAACTTAACAAAATTCACATTGCAAATTAATGGGGGAGCCAGAACTTGAACCAATGTTTCTTGATTCCCAGACTAATAATTTTTGCTTCCAAATCATGAGTACCTATTTACTTGTACTAAAATAATTGTAAAAGGCTATATGCTAAAGGATCAATTTCAAATAGTATAGAAACATGAATATAAAATGAGTCCAGTTGAAGTCTGCAAGGCAATGGGTAGGAGAGTGGCCCTCCCCACTGGTCAGATAATTGAAATGAATTGAATTGGTCAGATATACTGAGGAAATTCACCAACATAGCTTCTAGGGAGGCAGAGTTTGAGGCAAAGGACTAAGGGCTGGTTTTCAATTGTCTCAGCCTGGCCTGCTCTCTGCTCCAGTTTTCTAGCTTCCACCCTCGTCCTCTCCTACCTCAGGGCTTGCTCCATAATGCCACATGGTCTCAGTTCCACTTGTTTTCCCTACATTCTGTAATAGGGGCAGCACCCAGTTGCTTCCATCTTCCCTGTTGACTTGGTAGGAGAAGTGTGGGGAACAATTTAGGTTCATGGTCTTTCTTTTGTTCCTTCTTTCAGCATGGTATTAGAGTAAAGCAAGTTTCCTTAAGGTCAAAAAATACCAGGAACTTAAGGAACTCTGGCCAATGTCTGCACACCAGCATTCTCATCCCACCAAATCTCCATGACAACATCCCTGAAAGGGGGGAGGATGACAAATAAAACATGGAATGATAAAAAGCATAGATGTAAATAAGTAATGTAGCAATCTCTTGTTCCCAGAACCTGACTAGAACATGGGATAAGGCTGAATGGACATCAACCAGCAATTATTTTTCTCTGTTGGGTGCAGTATTTTTATGCTGTGTTAATACATTAATTTCCAAAATTAGGCCCAGCAGGTGCATAGCCCCTTGCATGGTTTCAGGAGATAGCTCATATCCCTGTGCTGACTCAGTTTTATTTTTAGAAAGCAATATAAAAATTTCTCCATTAAAGTCCTCCTTTAGTGCCTCATAACATTGTGGAGATGACTCTGGCCACTTAAAGTCCATGCCTATGGAATGGAAATTCTGGTAGGCCCAAGCAAGTTGGAAAGATTTTAGAAAGGACACAGAAACCAGCTATGTCTGTTATCCCAGGACCAGGTTAGTTAAGAGAGAAGCTGGTCCTTACCAGAAGCTAGCCAGGGAAAACAACTCATTATTATTTGTGTTCTGGAATTGTAATCAGATTAATGAAATCATAGATATTTGGCCAGAGGCCTAGCTAGGAAGCTTTGCACCTGAGGCAAGTTGTATGCTGCTCTCCCAGGGCAAGTGACAGGAAATATACTCTCAAACTCTGTTGAGGAGGCTAACGGGGCTTGGGTAGGAAATGAGATGGTAAACTATCAGAGAAGGCACCTGTGGCATGGCCACCAGAAAGGGAAGTGTGGCATCTGCTGGCTTCTTATCATTACTACTAAACTGGTGTTTATATCGTGTTTCTGTGCTGCTGAAAGACTGTAAGTATTTTCAATCTCCTGATTATCTTTTAATTCTATGACACAGTTCTGGGGGCCTTTATTTATATCTAGCTTTTTTTCAACATGTCAAGGTAAAGTAGAATATAAGCTTCTTGAGGGCAGGGACAATGCCTTATCCATCTTTGTACCCAATAGTACCTAGCATAGTTCATTTTACATAGCAAGATCTTAACAAATGTCTTTAATTTAATTGAAATTAACCACATTTAATTTAGTTCAATCATAACATCAACCAATCATAAGCTTCCCTCTATTAGAATCACATTCTTATAATTAAGGCAAGTTCCTTGAGTTACTTTTCCAGTAAGAGTTTTTGAGTCTCCATTTAACAAAGATAAAGTCAGTGTTTCTAAAGTTACTCAATTAATGGCTTAGGTATATTCCAGATTTACTGGGGTGGGGGTGGTTATCAGAGTGCTAAATATTAACCATTTATTCATTCATTCATTCATTCATTCATTCATTCATTCATTCAAGGACAGCTATGTGGCTCGGTGCTAGACCCAGAGATGGGAAGACTGAGTACCAATCCAGCCTCAGACATTTGCTAGCTGTGTGAACCTTGGCAAATTACTTAACCTATGTCTGCCTCATTTTCTTCATCTGTAAAATGAGGATAATTATATCATTTATCTATGGAGGTTGTTGTGAGAGTATGTGAGTTAATGTTTATAAAGTCCTTTGTAAATCTTAAAGCCCTGTTGAGTGCTAGCTACATCACCGACATCATTGCAGTCCAGTAGACTGAGGGTCTACTCTATTCAGGGTAGTATCTTAGTCACTGCATCACTGGGAAGAGTTACTTAGTGTAATACTTTAAACATCTGTAGTTTCTGGCAGTCCTACCAGTGCACATTCCTACCCCTTCATGACTTAGTGGATATTCTTCATGAATTGCTGTGAGCTAATCTTTCTTCATGCTGCAGTCGATCTGGTAATGAGCCTTTCTAACCTAAGGAGCTCTCTCATCTTCTTGTCCAGTCTTTGGCTAGAAGGTGTACAGTCTATCACAGAGCCCATACCCAAAGCTTCTCCAGCTTGATAAGAACCCATGAGGTCGAACTCCAGGTGCATAGCCTTCAAGAACCCGAATCATTTCCACTGCATTAAGGAACCAGTTGAGAAAATATCAATTCTTTATGTCCTGCATCACTTCTGGGTGGTTGAAATTCAATTGTCAAGGATGAGCAACTGCAGGAAGGTCCTGGGATGACGGGAGGGTAGTGAGGAGGGTGATGCCATGCTTGATGGTCACAAGCACACACAGACGTGCCATTAGTCCCTAGGCCCATATGCTAATCCTCTCCAGGTTGGTAGGACCTACTAGACCATGCATTCTATTGGCATAACCTTTGAAATCCGAGGTTAATTTTATTTTTTTTGTTGGTCACAGCAACTTATGAAGATCTTCTGCTAAGGTGCAGAGGGGCTGTGATCTCTGTCAGTGCATGAACCCACACCCATAAAAATTACAGAGGCACAAAAGATGGATTTTAGATGGGTATTTATGGGTTTCAATGAAAAAAAAGTCACAATCTTTTCCTCCTGGCAGTTTACATTGTAGTCAGGAGATTAGTGAGAGGCAGTGTGGTATGATAAAAACAAACAGAGCAAAAAAACCCCACTGGGTTTGAAGTCAGGAGGCCTGGGTTCCAATTCTGCCTCTGTCACTTTTTAATTGTATAATTTTGGGTGTTAATTCCTCTTTTTCTGTCTCAGTTTCCTTGTTTGTAAAATGATGGGATTGGACGAGATATCTAAGTCCCCTTTCAAATCTAAATGCTACAAGCTAAAATAGACTGTGATAAGTGCATGAGAGCAAATTTTTAAAAGCGCCATGAGAACACAGATGGCCATATCACTGGCTGAGTAGCACCAACAATTCTCAAGTTGATCAGTTTCTCAGAGCCTGGACACTATGGTTGCTGAAAGAAGCAGTCTCCAGACATCTGGCTCACTAGTGCAAAGTTAACAGTGATACACAGTTGGATTTTGTGACATCCCAGTTTGTTTCAGTTTATCCCAGAGTGTATTGTGACATTCTAAAATAAAAATAATGTTAAACAATTTCAATTTTCAGCACACGTGTTTCCCCCTTTTAAAAAATTATTTCAGAGAACTACGGAGACTGAATGCAGATTGAGGCAAAATGTTTGCTCTCCTTTTTTTTTTTCTTTTGGTTTTTTTTCTGTCTTTTTTTTTGGTTTTGTTTCTTCTTTCTCATGATTCATTCCATTGGTCATAATTCCTCTTTACAACTTGACTATTGTGTAAATAAGTTCCATGTGAAGTCATATGTAGAAGATATATCGGATTCCATGCCGTCTTGGGGAGGGAGGGGAAGAAAATCTGGAACTCAAAATCATGCGGTACTGAGTATTGTAAACTAAAAATAAAAAATCTTAATTAAAAAAAGAAAATTATTTCAAGAAAAGATTCTGATCTTGTTCTAAGGAAAAGGTATTCCCTATCTGATGTGATTGGAGTGCTTCTTGGAAAGTCCTCTGCCCTAGAATGTCCAGCCCAATCAGGTGTCAAGGAACATGAAACCTCTCCATTAGAGATTCACTCCTTTGAGTTAAGTAGTCTTTTCTAAGCACTCTCTTTCAAACAGAAATTCTTCTGTCAGGGTTAAGAATATCATAAAGTTTTTGTGTTAATGAGTACATAATATTATTTTCCACTGTGTCAGGAAGAGCTCCATGGAGAATATTGAATCGAGGAAAGAAGGGAGTAGTGTTGAAAGATGATTATTGTTCAAGGGGGATAAGTTAAAGAAAGCTTTCAAACAAACTTTGCCTGCCAGTCTACTGCTGGGTAGTAGGGATAGTCAAAGATATCAAAGATATCTCAGGACCCCAAAGTTTACCCACCACTGCTGAAAATACAGCATCTTAGATTCTTGTATGTTAAAGGCTTTGATCAGAAAGTAATACTTGTAGGTATTAGTTTTTTTTTCTTTTTAGCATCTATTTCATAACTTATTTGAATGAAATTCTCTATAGTTTTCCTCTATATTTCCTGCCTACAAACTTTTGAAAAGTGGTGACATGTACTCAAGTATCCAATATATACAGCTTTTTGGTGAATCTTCATCCTCATTGTGTTTCTTGGAAAAATGCACCTGGGGAAAACATTGGATATTCCTTATTCCAACAACCCAGATGGCTTTATTAAGTCATTGTGTACATCTAGAGTTCCCATCTATTTTGTGACAAATTTACAGATTTCCTTTAGTGCCTGAGGGATGTGCTTTCTGAAATTTATTCCATGGATCCACTTGTGAATGTTAATGATATAACCTCTGGTCACCACATCACTGATATCAGAGTGTCTTTTTTTTCTTTTTCACCTTTCTTTGTGGGAGCCATCCTGCCTAGGACCAGGGCAGAAAAGGAACAGTGCCAATTCTATGTGTACTGCATCCTTTATGAGTTTTAGAAAGTTAAGGGTCAAGAATGAGCAGCTACATGCAGGTACCTTGGTCAAGGAAAGGGCATGGGGAAGGCAAGGCCATATTCGATGGTCACAAGCGACACAGACATACCATTAGTCTCTAGGCCATTATGCGAATCCTTTTCAGCTTGGTAGGACCTGTTAGACCTTCTGTTCTATTGCCATAACCTTTGAGATCCTGGTTAATTTAATTTAATGTTTTATTTGTCCCAGCAACTCATCAAGTCTTTCTACTAAGATGTATAGGGGCTGTGATCTGTGTCAGTGTGTATAATATCCATACTAATGAAAAGCACAGAACCCTGAGGTAGGTAGGTGGCACAGTAGATAGAGCACTGGACCTAGATTCAGGAAGACCTGAGTTCAAATCCAGTCTCAAATACTAACTAGCTGTGTGACTCTGGGCAAATCACTTAACTGCCATCTGCCTCAGTTTCCTCTTTTGTAAAATGAGGGAAATAATAGTATCTACCTCTTAGTGTTGTTGTAAGAACCAAAGGAGATAATTTCTATTTATAAAGCACTTTACAAATCTTAATGTTCTCTTTCTTTTAAGCATTAAAAGCAAGAATTATGAAGCAGGCTTTGACAAAAGCACCAGTCCCAGAATCTACCTTGAGAATATTCAATTTGGAGCCTTTCTGTGAAGTCAAAGCCTGCTTGAAAGATCAATGGATACTGGAAAAGACTTAAATTGTTCCTAACTGTCTTATCAATGAGATAAAACAAGATTTAGCAGTGCTCAGTTTTCAAAGGGCAGTGCCTTAAACTTGCTTGTTCTTCACATAGACTCTCTAACAGAAACCACTCTTGGAGCTGGCGGAAAAAAAAAAAGCTGATGTGCACTTGAGAGGATGGTCAGCTAGTTTTTTTTTCTTTTGAGAGGAAATAGAAGATAGTGTAGACTATGCTTTGAGCCCACCCATAGTTGAGAATGCCTGCAGAAATAAATAGGTGTAAATAGTTTGGTAGAACCATCCCTGATTTGGAACCGAATTAGGGAATTTTGATAGCAGCAGGTTTACTTCTCAGGAGCTTTCACCTTTAGTTGATGGATGAGATGTTTGTGGATAGATGTAGTTGTAGGATTCCAGCTAGGAAGGACCTCGGAGCCTTCAAATGTAGAGAGATTGTGATAGGATTGTAAAGGCAATTGAAACAACCTATCTAGGCACAAGTAATGATTTATTTATTTGTAATTTCTTGTGTTGAAGCTATATCATGTGACACAGAACCACTCCTACATGTGATCACAAGTACTTGCCACTTGTTGGTAATTAGGCCCACATCCACACTTAAGGGATCTTTTTTCTTATTTGGATAGGACTAGTTGTTCAGAAACTTCCAGGATTTGATAATCAGCTCCCAAAATGCTGATGACAATCCATGGAGATTGCTCCTAAAAACCTAGTCTTTGCAATCTCTGTGGCCAGATCATATCTGCCTTTACAGCCTGGGAGCACAGGTAAATAGGGTACTAAATCTGGAGTCAGAAAGGCATAAGTTCAAATCTGGCTTCAGACATTTACTAACTGTGTGACCCTGAGTAAGTCACTTTAACTGCTCTCTGACTCAGTTTCCTCATCCGTAAAAGGGGGCTAAAAATAACACCTATCTCCCAGAGGTGTTGTGAAGATAAAATGAAATTATATTTATAAAGCACTTTGGAAACCTTAAAGAAGTATATAAATGTTAGCTGTTGTTACTGTTACTGTCCTTGTTATTAGCTCGGTCTTGGATCCCACTTTCCATATAACCAATACAAAATTGTCTCTAAGAATTCATGCTCTGATTTTCTTCTTCCCATGTACTTACTCCAATGTACTCTTCTTAGATTGTCAGAATATGAATCAATTGGTTGTTGTTTTCAGTCATCTTAGTCACATTCAACTCTTCATGACCCCATTTGGAGTTTTCTTGGCAAAGACAGGAATGGTTTGCCATTTTCTTCTCATTTTATAGATGAGGAAACTGAGGACAACAGGGTTAAGTGACTTGCCCAGGGTTCAGTGACTGCTGGTAAGTATCTGAGGCCAGATTTGAAATCAGGTCTTCCTGACTCCAGGGCCAGTGCTCTATCCACTATTCCACCTAGTTACCCCACATATGAACCATACTATATTCTATCTGTATCTTCTCTTCTTGTTTTACTTCACTCACTCAATAGCCACATATTCTGTCTCCATGCACCTAGGGGCTGGATCTCACATGGCTATGCCAACAATGTTCCATCACCAATCTCCAGAGCTTTAGGATCATCTTACTACTGGGGAGGAATTACAAACTGTGGTCAACGTCATGAGTCTTATAGCTGCCTGCCTTCCTATGAAGTTTTCAACCTTGTGGTGGGCATACAAAACATTAAAAAATTCAACCTACGTTGTCATTGCCTATAATGTCTGAGCTCATCAAACCTATTACAGATGTAGTTTATGTTCTCTGTGAGGGTAACATTTTCAAGAAAGTTGAAACAAGTAAGTCTTGGGTGACTTCATTTGAATTCCCTTTGAGATGTACGAGCTTGATAAGTTAGCCCAGAGATTCTGGGTTCCCCACCAATGTTTATGGTTTTTGTGTTTGATCCCCTTTAGGTTCTGCAGTGAGAGTGGCAGAATGGAAGAGAAGGTCTCTGGGACCACCTAAAACCTATTTAGCCTTTTGAAGTTTTGACAAATATTTCACAAACGCCTCCATATACTCTAGAATCTCTTTAATGGCTAGAACCTAGCTAGAACTTAGCATGGGTGGACTGTGTGTATATAACGTATTTTTAAGGGAATTGCAGTCAGAGATCCAATGGAGATTTGGGGTGCTGTCTTTGGAAGACAGATAACCTAATAATCTTTTCCATCCTGAATATCCTATGGGAAATGATGCCAAACATAGCCAATACCCACTTAATTTTTACACTGAACAAAAAAAAGAGTGCTGGGAAGTACTAGACAGTAGGAGAAGCCTTGGAAAGTACTACCTGGCATATTCATTGATCCTAAAGGCGGGTTGGTATAAGAAGGATTCTCACCTGAGTTCAAATCTGACCTCAGACATTAACTAACTGTGTGTCCTTGGGCAAATCACTTTACCTCTGTCAGCATCTGTTTATCTGTAAAATGGGGAGAATAATAGCACTTGCTTCCCAGAATTTTGTGAGGATGAAATGAAGTACTATTTATAAAGCATTTAGCACAATGCCTGGCACAAAGTAAGTACTTAATAAATGCTTGCTTAAAAGAACATTCTAATAACTTATTAAAGTCTCCTTTGGTATCCCTCACTATAAAAAGCTTTATGGAAAAGTTTAGGTCCAGCTTTTTTCCCCATAAAAGTAAACTTACAAACAAATTTCAATATGAGTACCTTCTTGGTTGGTTACTTATTTTAGTACTTCCAATTGTCAAGTAAAGATAAGATCATTGATAGTATCCCTATATTACTGGTGGCCAAGTTTTTGTGAGCCAAACCTCAGCAGCGACTATCAACTCGACCATGTTTTTCCTCTAATCCAGTATTACCTTCTAAGGATAGCCTCACATGAACTATTCTTGCCCCTGAAATTTTTATTTTACTTTCGTGGTAAAACATATTATTATACCAAGCTGTTAGGAGCTGTGATTTTAGGTGTGGGCAGGACAAAAAAAATGACCTTTCTCTTCCTAGTGGTGGGAAGTGGTGCTTTTATTTCTGTATGTGTAAGGCATTAAACTATAACAAATAGGATTCATAAAATAATTTCCTGGAGGTGGGGGTGGGATGAGAAGGGGGAGAAGAAGGAAGATGCCTAAGGGATGAATCATCAACAGATGAGCTGTGAAGTACATGAAGCATGTTACTTGAGTGTCAATCATTCACTCTGTCTTTGAGCTGAGGACTAGAGGTACCCTCTCCCTAAGAAAGAAATGAGAACTTTGCAGGATGCTCAGCAAGGGTCACCAACTTTGACCCAGAATGGCAGTTCAATCTGCTCAGGACCATCATGATTAAAAGGATGGGTGGAAGGGAGCCTCACTAATAGTGGCCTAGGTTTCATGGCAAGTTGAACAAATGACCTCTTGATCCAGGGGCCAATTTTGAACAAGAAAGAGTATGGCTTCACCTACACAGTAGAATTCTAGAGAAAGTTGCTTATTTACTTTTAGTATCTACCTGGCACTCAGCTCTCACCTGTGGCTCCATGTTCAGTGGCCACACCCTGTTAAACTGTCTCAGCAGACAAGCTAAGCCACAATGAGAGTAACCTACAGGTCTCAAACCCTTTGGTGAGTAAGAAGATATATACCAAAACATTTGAAGACTTCCCCTAGCAGAATGTACAGATGAGAACAATGTGTTCCAACCACTTAGAATAGTGTTGGCATGGTGCAGCTAGGTCGCACAGTGAGTAGAGCACTGGTCCTGGAATCAGGAGGACCTGAGTTCAAATCTGGCCTCAGACACTTGACACACTTACTAGCTGTGTGACCTTGGGCAAGTCACTTAACCCCAATTGCCCTGCCTTCCCCCCTCAACCAAAAAGAAAGGAGCAAATAAAAAGGACAGTGTTGGCATGCCATAAGTGTGTAATAAACATTCTTTCTGTATAACATCTGTCTGTCTATCTATCTATTATTATTTTTATTCTTAGCAAGTCACCTGCAAAAAAGTCTTCTTTGTCCAAACTGCTTTAAGTGTGAATTAGCATTTTCAGGGGCTAGAGCTATCATAACCTCTGGGAGGGGATGGGGGTGGTTTAATTGGACTCTTGCAAGTTAGCACAAGAAGGTCTGAAGCCTAGGGAAATCATCTAGGAGTAGAACAAGAGAAAGGTCCTTTCTTGCTTTGTTACCTAAGTAAAAAAAATCAGTTGTCCTTATTTGAGCCGTTGCTATTCACTTGGGTTTTTCCCCTTATAAGGATGTTTCCTATTCCTCATTTTAACTGAAAATGAATCCACAAAATAATAGGAAAATGGAAGAATAACATAAGTAAGTTTAAATACAAACCATCCCAGATGGCCCTCTTTGTATAAAGGATTGCCCTTTGAGCCTATTGAGTCTCAGAGCTTAAGGTATATGGATATGAAATAGCTATAGGCCTCAAAACAAAGGCTTTCATATGATATCCCCAAAAGAGTAGATAGACTGAAGTCAATCAAGATAAATATCAGCTGATCTGTCAGCTATATGCAAATACACAGCTAACAAAAGTACTCCCCTATTCTCCAAACCAATTCCTGGTTTGCTAAGGACCAAGAATGAGGGTCTTAAAAATTAGTCATCTAACTCAAACCTAGATATACTTCACTCTTTTTACCTTAGTAGTTCAATTATAATGATAATGTATTAATACTTAGTTCAAACATCTTGTGATTTTAGTGGTGCACACAGACAAAGATCATGATCCTCCATGCCTTAGTAGACAATCTCCATGAATTGTCACGAGAAGAAAAAGCATCATCCTGAGGTCAGCCTGATCATGAGACTTTCTGCACTTTACTAGGCCACCAGTAATATAGGGATACTATCAATGATAGAGATACATAGTGCCTGTCCCATACTCAAAATCCTCCCATATTGATAAGAACTGTTAGAACCTATCCTGAACTGGCAGGATCTAAATAGATGAAAAGCACAGATGATGATATGCCACTGGATGGATATCCTATTGGGTTAGTTTGTCTGTCTCTCTTTCCACATGTGTATATCCACACGTATGTACACATCCACACATATGCAAATTAGAGATCTAAATATATGTACCTATATAAACACAAGTGTGTAATACATATATGCATATCTCTCTAAACGCATATATGATGGATCAACATCATTTCATAACAACCAATTTCAGGTGACCCAAAGGTCCATAAAAAGCTACCTGGTGGGAGTAAATAGCCTACAATGTGTTACCAGTAATAATTTGTATACAAGGAGCAGAAAATTAACATTAAGAACATTCATGGCTGACAAAGGTGTTGGACCAGTCATGTTGCAAACATAAAAGATAAAAGACAACCCAAGTACTATGATAATAACCAACCAATATATTAAAATAATCAGAAGGAAGTCTCTAATACATAGGTGAATCATCTTGTGGGGTTTTATGGAAACACTATACAAGAATAACTTAGGAAGAAAAAGCAAAGTGATTGCACTCTGTTTTATGGAGAGTAGTGCCCTCCTCCCAGCACCACCACCTCCCTCATGAGATCCCTGATAATCTAAGTAAGGTCCTTCCTTTTTCAAAACAGGTGGAAAAGCCTTTTCTCTTATTGCTTGAGATTTGTTCTTCATGTTCTTTATAGAACATTTCAGAGCTTATGTTCTTCTACTAAGGCCCTAAAGAACCCAGGATCACATACACCATGATGAGACAGCCCCGGAGGTCTTTAATATTTCTAATACCACAACACCCACCAATACAAAGTTCAAGCCTTGCTTTATGTTGCATTGATGTACTGCATCAGAGTTGCGTTGAACCCTACAAAATAGTTAGGCAGAGGCAGGCGGATGGATGCCAACATGGTGGGATGGTTTGAAAGTACCAAAAAGATACTGTCCCACAAATTATACAACCCCAGCTAGTTGATGCTTGTATTTCCACCATTAGAGATTCAGTTCTTTGATTGTACCTATTGCCTATATGATCCCATAGCTAAATTAGGAATAGATTAGTGAAGCGGGTCCCTGTGGATGCCTATACATACGCTCTGGGATTAGTGGTGCTGTGTAATGCTACTACTATTAAAAAGAAAACAACAAGGCTCTCAAGAGAAAGGTCACACCAGTTAACTGCCTGATATTCCTTGCAAGTTCACTTAAGAAGACCTAAGTTTAAATCTGGCCTCAGACACTCCCTAGCTGTGTGACCATGGGCAGGTCACTTAACCTCTGCCTGAGTTTCCTCATCAATAAAACAGAGATAATAATCGCACCTACCTCCCAGAGTTATTGTGAGGATCAAAGAAGGTAATGTTTGTAAAGCATTTAACATCACGCCAGCCATATAGTAAGTAGGTGCTATATAAGTGTTTATTCCTTTCTCCCTCAATCTTTTACAGATCTCTGGATCTGAATCTTTGCTCCCACAACCCTGCTCATCCCAGTCCTATGGATTTCAGCACTCTACAGACACCTTGGTAGCCATTTGGACTAGTTTTATTTATCTATTTATTTATTCGTTCATTCATTCATTTATTATGCCTTTCTCCCTACTAAAATCCCACCTCCTATTTCATTTCTCTTTCCAGGGGTCTGCTTAAATTTCCACAAGTGTTGGTACTGCTTTGACTAGGGATATGGCATTGTTTTGGTTAAAATGAAAATTTTGCTAAGGAGTAACTTAGCAAGTCTTAACTGAGAGTTGTAGTTCCCGAGAATGAGCTTGAAAGCATTTTGTCTCAGTGTAAACTATTAGTGTTTACAATCCTAATCAGATTATTTCCGATGGAGAAAAAAGGAGAGAACAAAAAGACCCATAGGGTGAAGAGGTTTGATTCGTTAAGTAGAGAGGAGGAGATGAGAGTGCCAGGAGGTGATACAAAAAGATAAAAAAAAAAAGAGGAAATGGGGAGCAATGAAAACAAACTGCTTTTTTTCAAAATGTTGCCCAAGGCCAGCCTGGAAGTCTGAATGAATGATCATGACCTCTAAAAAGCCATATGCCAACAAGTATTGGAATGAATGGCAGAAGGAACAGGAAAAATATGGGGGAAAATCTCTGGCTGATTCAGTCAAACATATGAGATGGAGCAGATCTATTTAGTGACAGTGCTAGGAGGGTGGGTGAGGTGTGTATAAACAGTAGGAATGGGGGCAGATTGCAGTCAATGTGTAAAGTAGAAGTATTTACAAGAGAGGATTCAATAAAGGATTTCATGTTCCAAAATTCCAAGTTGTGAATCTACCTCACGCAATTCAAATACAGTAGAACACCAGCGTAACACAGCTCATTATTAAGCTGATCTAAATATACTTATTTAGATGCTTCAACAGATCTCTGATCCTGGGGTTGGGGTTGGGGGTGGGGGTGGGGTGAGACTCCAACCACTAGTACAGCTTATAGCCCACCAATGTCCTTTCCTCAATTCCTGTCAATCTTTTCTATTCCCTTGGAATCTTCCCTTCTTTGAAACAACTTGAAAATTCATCCCCAAGTGCTTTCAAAAGTGTGCAACCTTCAACATATATTAATCCAGTCATTCTTTCCAAATCATCTCCCTGAGTACACTAGCAGTTTCTTATGTCGTACGTCAGGTACCAAGGTGGTATTGTTCATTGTTTCGGTTCTGTCTGACCCTTCATGACACCATTTGGGATTTTCTTGGAAAAGATACTGGAATGGTTGGCCATTTACTTTTAAAGCTCATTTTACAAATGAGGAAACTGAGGGAAGCAGGATTAATTGACTTGTCCAAAGTCACACACATAGTAAGTGTTTGAGGCTGGATTTGAACTCAGATGAGTCTTTCTGACTCCAGGCCCAGGGCTTTATCCACTGTGCCACCTAGCTTTCCCAAGATCATAGAGCCTAAATGTGGGTCCACCGTCATTGGTGATAAGATTAGATCTCTATAAAATCATCAGGAAATCAATTCCATTTTGTGTGTACTGGTAGACCTGTTTCTAGTTTTGCTTATAAATTAACTCTTGGATGATTTGATTTATTCATGGGTCATGCTGGTCTTTTGGCAGCCTTTTTTTTGTTTCCCTTTCTGTGCTTTTCAGATGAGGTAATATTTGTAAAGTACTTAGCACAATGCCTGGCACATAGTAGGCACTTAATAAATGCTTACTCCTTTCTCCCTTCCCTTTCCACTGCCTTGTGAAGTGAGGTTGCATATAATCCTCTCCATCCTCGTGTGTAATATTTTATAAATGAGCTCATACTCTTAAGCTGACTGCTATGTCAAGACAAGAAGACAAGGATTTTCTAGTTGAGATGATTTCTGGGCTATTTGGCCTACTCGTGGCAATATCAGTTAAATTGCTTTAAAAATAATGATTTTAGGAATTAATTGATTACTTTTTATCCATTTTTTTTTATTTTTCAGAGTCAAATAGGTATATCAGGATAGAGCTCTAGAAATTCATGTAAGATATTCCTATACTAATCCTTCATCCTTTCTTCTAACTTGGTATTGATTTTGACTTTTGTTCTACTTAGTCAACAGTTTGACTATGCATAGAGAGCTGATTCAGAAATGACTCTTATAATAATATCAAGTGATTTTCTTTTTCTTAAGATTGAGTTAATTTCAAATTTTGTGTTGTCTTTCAATTCTAGTTTTTGAAAAAAAATCATGCTACACAATACTGTGGCTTTAGCATAGTCTATAAATTTGGTCACTTTTATTTTTTAATCTGGGCCCTATTTTCTGATGTATGTTTTGTTGCCTTTCCCCCATACACATTTGAAGTAAAGTCACAAAGTATTAAGATATGTGTTCAGATGATTGAGAGGATATTGACAAATTCTTCATAGAACTTTATTTACTTTGTTCTTGGCGACAGATGTTGGCACATGAGTACACAATTATTTTCATGGTAGTATTTTGATTATGCTTATCATGCAAGGTGAGACTGCCAAGTAGCCCATGAAATATTTGATTGTATGCCTTTTGTGAGTATGACAAAATCAACTCCGCCAACATCTCTTTTCACCTCTCCAAGGAAAACCCATGAATCATACTTCCATTTAGCTGAGATGCTTCTCTATGTCTTCTTGTTTCATCTATACTGATATTGGTACTGTCCCCCAACTCTAGTGTATCCGTTCATTATTGAGGATAGGCAGTGTGGTATAACAGATAGACTGCTGGACTGGGAGTCAGGTGAAACTTGGGTTTGAATTCCATCTCTGATACTGACCAGCTATATGACCTTGGACAACTCACTAAACCTCTGATACTGAGGTTTTTCCTTTACCAAATGGGGACAATCATACTTCTAGGTCTTATTTCACAGAGTAAAAATATGTGTTAAACTTTTCAGACCTTCAGGTGATATATAAATGTGAGGTTTTTTTCATCATCATCATCATCATTTTGTTGCGAGACCAGGATCTCACATTTAGAGTATCAATGGATCGATTTGTTTTTAGAATATCCCGTATGTTGTACCTTTATCTAGTATAACCCAGGATGGAAGAGAACATGATATAGTAGCTAGAGAGCCAGTCTCACAGTCAGCAGAACAAGATTTCCCATCCTGCCTCTGACACACACTGGCCACGTGAATGAGAACAAGTCACTCTGCTGCTCACTGCCCCAGATAACTCTCTAAAACTCAAAGTTAGAAAACAGCTGTTGACTTCCATTGATAAAGACAGTTTCCTTACTTCGAGTTCCTTACACCAATGGAAATCCAAGTCCAAATTATGGGGTACTGCAGTGAAACCTCCAGATCATTTCAGTCAATCAATTTCTCACCTACCATTAGCACCCAGCACCTACTATGTGCCATACACTGTGTCAAGCACTGGTGATACAGAAAAAGCAAAAAAACAACAACCCTGCTCCCAAAGAGTTCACATTCTTACATTAATTGTTCTTTTACTTCCATCTTCTCCATCTTTGTATATTTGATTAAAAAACAACAAACAACTCAGGTGTAGGACTTTACATTTGTCACTGACTTTGTTCTTCCCAAGCATAGTTCTCTGGAACTTGGCTTTGGAAGGTGGTCAGATGGTGGCCACCAACCCAAGGCAAATTTCCAATAGTGGCTTACCTCTGTGGGTTTACTTCAACTTGATGTCTCACATATAGGTCAGAAAATCATGGTTAATATGAATTGTGTGCAGAATGCCAGGGAATAAAAGCCTGAGTGTTCACCAGAGATGGGTAGCACGCTTCATACAGTGTTACTTTAAAGGTTGCTGAAGAATGTATCACACACACATACAAGCTAAGGGTTTTATTTAAGTTATGAACTTGACTATCTAATCAGAGTTTGGGGCTAGCAAAGATTTAATCTCAATAATCCAGAAGTGGGAGTTAAAAATTGTGCAAGAAACATACCTCGATTAGCATTACTCTTTGTTATGATTTCATGTCTACATTCTTTCAGTGTTAGTTTCCTTTTAAACAATAAAAAAGCAAACTATTAAAGAATTATAGTCCACTGATGAGTTCCTGATAGAAGAATGTGTCTGGCTGAGCGTGTGCTCAGAAGGTCCAGTTACAGCAGAGCATGGCAATAACTCGTGGTACATTTTTATGTCACACATAACCTACATTTCTGCAGTGAGAAACAGAGCTGGGCAATTCCGTGGCATTTGCTCTGAATATGGAGCAGTGGAGGGCATTCTCTCCTTACCCCTCTTTCTTCTGGGTCAGCTGCAAAGTAGGAAAGGTCACCGACTGGAAGTGGATCATTATGGGTTGGCAGGAATCAAACTTTTTCCTCGGAGGAGTCTTGGAATCCAAGTCATGCCTTCACTTTATTTTCTACAGTATTATCCAAGTCAGCAAAGAGGATTATAGCACCAGGGCTTGCCAAGGATGCTAGTAGGCTTGGGTTTCAATCACCAAGTCAGCTTTCCACCCTGAATCCCAAGATCAATCTTTTTTCTCCATGAAAAGAAAGTAAATAACTTGGGTTTCTGAGGACTTGACCTTATACCTTCTTGGTTTACTTCGGTGCCTAGCAAAGTGCCTTTCACATCTGAGACATTCTTAGTATTTTTCTTCCTGGGCATAAGTATAAGTATGCCTCACTTTAAGAAAACTTAAAAAAAAAGATAAATCAGAGGTATGGATGAATTAAAGGGGAGGGGGAAGAGAGTGGATGTTTCCTTTATTAAAGGATTCACCACCAGGTTCCTTTAAATAAACAACTCTTTCTGTGTGTCTGAAATAGTATTTGATTTGGAGAAATTAATTTTTGCTTGGCTTTCAGGAACACATTTATGCAGGTATCAGAAGACACTCACTTTACTCTAGCTCAGTGGAACAGAGCTGTATGTAGCATGGAAGGATCTTGGTTTGATGCTTAGCCTGGGTTTAAATCCCAGCCCTGACACTTGTTATCTCTATGACCTTGGGCAAGTCATAAGTCATCTCTATGAGCCTGTTTCCTCAGTCCCTCCCAGCTCTAAATACATAGCCATATCTCTTAATTCCCTACTCTTTTCTCTCTAAAAAAACCATTTTTGTGCTGTTTGGTTTTTTTCTTAAATGTAAATTTTAAATGATTTTAAATGACATTTTAAATTTTTAAAATGACTTTTAAAATGTCTCCTTCTTTCTTCTTCCACAAAAACAAGGTGATGTACATAATGCAGATAAACATATATACATACCATCTTATAGGCCACTGTTTCTCAACTGGGACCCTGCTGAGGGAATAGTAGGGCATTCCAGAAGGATTGTGAGCACTAGAGCACATTATAATTTATTTACCACCTCCTCCTCCTCCACCCTCTCTCTCTCTCTCTCTCTCTCTCTCTCTCTCTCTCTCTCTCTCTCTCTCTCTGTCTATTTGTGTATTACTGAAATTCTTCCAGTTTCCCTGTTGTCAAATCTGTCAATCAGTCAAATAGTAATGTGTTTAGGAAACCATCATGTGCACAAATCAATTCCAAAAACAAGTTGCATAAAGGCTTGTCTTTATGCAAAATGTCATGCTTAGTTCTGGGAATAAATGTGTAAAATGATACTGTCTCTTCCCACAGGGAGCTTACAGGCTCTGCAGCTACTATACCATGTTCTCTTCTGTCTTGGGTTGTACTAGCTAGAAGTATAACATACAGGATCCTGTAAAAATTAATTGAACAACTGCTGCTCTAAATGTGAGATCCCAGTCTAGCAACAAAACAATGATAAAGATGATGAAAACAACTCACATTTATATGGTCTGCAAAGTTTAACATATATTTTTCCCCTGTGAAGTAAGACCTAGAAGTATTACTGTCCCCATTTTGTAAAGAAAGAACCTCAGTATCAGAGGGGTTAAGTGACTTCTCCAAGGTCTACCTCCAGGGAGGCAGAGACATTATCAAGCTTTGTGGCTCTGGGCAAGTTCACAAGGGAAGAAGGCAACTCTCTTTTTCAGCCTTGCAACTGGTAAAAGCAAAGCCAGAAATCTTCTTGGAAACAATACTGCCCAATTTCACATTTACCTCAAGTGGATGTGACTGTAAATCTATACAGAAGGGACAGTAATAGTATTTCCTTCCCAGGCTTGTTGTGAAGATCAAAAGGGGTCATTTATCTAAAGCATTTTGCAAACCTGGAGGTACTTTATAAATATCAACTACCACTAATAAGTATAACAACCTTCTTTGCAGCAGAGGATTTTTCCCAAAACAATTCACAATGAAAGGGAGAAGAGGGATGGAACAATGCTATAGGGATGGTATAGAAGGGTCAAGGGGAAGACTTCTTTAGGACGTGGGAGAACAGAACATATTTGTAAGCAGATGGGAAGGAACCAGAGGAAAGGATTTAATTAAATCATGCAGGATAGAGAACAATATGTGATTCAGGCAGAGGAATGAGGGAGTGGGGTCCAGGGCTCAGGTAGAGGGATTAGGGGAGTTTTTGAGGAATGTGAAAGGTAACTAAAGAGACTTACGGTGGACAAAAAACTTTGAACTTTATTCATTAGCCAAGAGGGAGTCATTGCAGAATTTTGAGCAGTGGGATGACATGCCCAGATCTATGTAGCAGAAAGATTCATCTGGCAGCACTGTGAAGAGTGGTTTAAAGAGAAAAGAGACTAGAGATGGGAAGAACAGCTTGGCAGATATTGCTATTACCTACATGGAGATTAATGAGGAGAAGTAGATTAATCCATAGAAGGTATTAGCTTCCTCTATTTTACAATTCAGATCCAGAAACACATGAATAAATAATAAAATATGAAATATATAATCAGTATATTTGTGTGCATATATGTATGTGTGCATGTGTGTGTGTGTGTGTGTGTGTGTGTGTGTGTATATATATTTGTGAGTGTATATATGTGTATACACACACATTCACATTTGAAAAGACCAGTATACAGTCTTCTTCATGGTAAAAGTATGTGTGTATGTTTGCATACATTGTGTATATGTATGTATATGCATGCATATGTATATATGGATGTATTTATATATTGTTATTAAGTCATTTTTCAGTCATGTCTGACTCTTTGTGACCCCATTTGGGGTTTTCTTGGCAATGATATTGCAGGGGTTTGCCATGTCCTTCTCCAGCGCATTTTACAGATGAGGAAACCAAGGCAAACATATATATATTATATTTTACACACACACACACACACACACACACACACACACACACATATATATATATGTATATATATATATATTTCCTCTAATCTGTCTAACTGAGCCCTGGACCCCATTCCCTCATATATTTTGAGGGAGAGAGAGGGAAGCGGGGGCGGGGAGGGAGAGAGAGAGAAAGAGAGAGGGAGAGAGGGAGAGAGAAAGAGAGAGAGAGAGAGAGAGAGAGAGAGAGAGAGAGAGAGAGAGAGAGAGAGAGAGAGATTCCTCATTTTATTGCTCTGGTCATTGCCAATGTTTTAAGGATGTCATTCCTGACAAGTTGGCATTTTTACCTTAGTGGTTATATAATAATTTTGTTCAAATACTCCAATGCAAAATCCTACACTTAAATTAAAAAAAATTGATTGTACAATCACAAGTTGGGAAAGATGCGACTAAACCACAGTTTCTATGAAAACTCCCTGGGCATTTCGGTCTACTTTAACAATTTAATAGAACAAATATTTATTAAGCATCTACTCTGCATTAGGTTACTTGCTAGACACAGGGTAGAGAAAAATAAGAGGAAAAACATTCCCTGCCCGCAAGGAGCTTCAGTGTTCTGGACTTCAGGGTCAGAATGACACCAGTACAACATGGCCAATGAGAAGCTTCTGTAATATTGAACAAGCCCCTTCCTCTATATAGGCCTCAATTTCTCTCCCATATAAAATGAGAGTATTGGACCAAATGTCGCCAAGTTCCCCTCCAACCTGTAATTCTATGAAGAAATCCCTCGTCATCACTGCCCAGGTACAGTGAATGATACTGGTGAGCCGTTTATTTCAGTAAGATGGACCACTGATCCCAAAGAATTACGGTATCTCAGGATTATAGATTGAGAGCTAGAAGCATCCTTAAAGGCAACTTAATCCACAACTCTCATTTAGTGGGTAGGAAACTGATGCCCAGAGATGTTAAATGACTTACCCAGGGTAATGCAAGCAGAAAGCAGCACATCCACAGTCCAAATCCAGATTACCCAACTACCGGTACAATCTAGTACCTTTTCTACTATGCCCTACTGACCTTAGAGATTGTGTGTCTCAGCATGTTCTTTACACATGAAACCCTTCTTGGTCTAGAATAATATTTGGGGGGAGTTTATATTTTCTAAATTTGATGTACCTCTGTTGTTCATTCATTTTTCAGTCACATTCAACTCTTCATTACCCCATTTTGGGTTTTCTTGGCAAAGATACTGGAACGTTTTGAAGAAAATAGGGTTAAGTGACTTGCCTGGGATCACTTAACTAGTAAGAGTCTGAGGCCAGATTTGAACTCAAGGAGATGAGTCTTCCAGACTCCAGCCTCAGCAGTCTGTCCACTGCACCACCTAGCTGCCTAGATCTATGATTATCACTATGCTAATTGCAATATATGTTCTAGTTTTTGTTAACATTTCACATTTCTCTTTATGGTATTTCTTACGTTTGATGAGGTAGAAGGGAACTGGAAATCGTTTCTAGTATTGTTTCAGAAAGTTCTCTGTTGCATGCCATAGAGCACAACTGTATACAACAGGTCTGTATCCAACCTATCTTATAACCTTAATTCACTTGATGGTCAGGATTGAGCTGGGTCAAACACCATCTTCTCCCTCTTTATGCATTCTGGTTATATCTTCGTATTTTTGTGTTTATGTCTCATTTGTTTTTCTTCTTCTTTTCCCCAGCCAACTTCACCTTGCCAAGCAGGCCAGGTCTGCTATTGGCATCACATGCCTTTATCAATTCAGCTCAGGTCATACAGAGATCCTGATGCTTTTTGCAATTTTTCCGGTCTGTACGTGATATGCTAAAATGAATATAGTATATGTTGGAGGATTATGTGTGAGTCTGTGCATGTACAATGTAAGTGAAAACACCCCTTCCTTTTTTCCCCTTGCCCCTCACTGATCTTATAACCCCTCTGAGGGCCCTGTCTGCCTCATACCACATACTGCTCCTTCTGCTGAGAAAATGAGATTATTGCTCCCTCCCTTCCATTTTCTATTTAAGGAAAGTTCCTAAAATATATGAATTACGTGACTTATCCATCTCAAATAAAAAGAATTCTTTTTATAGATCAAGAGGCTGAATGCTTATTAATAACAGTAAAAATTTCCATGTGCTTTTGTATCAAAGGCAAGGCTGACTAAAGTATGGAGATGCCTTTATGGCAATAATAACAGCAGCAGATGAATAATTATAAAAGTGAGATGGAATTGAAAGGCATTTTAATTTGTCATTACTTCTCTATGTTCTGAAAGGCTCTGGATAATTACGCTGACTCTAAAAAAAGGGAGTGTGTGATATTTTCCCTCATTATGAGATTAAATTCTCAAGGCACCCCTTTTTACTATAAGTTAAAATAAAGATTTCTCCAGCTTCCTCTAATGATGTAATCATGCCTTGAAAACTGTTCAGCTGCTGACACATTAGGTCTTCTCACTTACATGGAGAATGCTGCCTTGCAAGCTTGTTTGAATGGGAGAAAGCGAACATTCGTTAGTGTGCCTCAGCAGTTTATACAGATGGGATTTTACTTGTTTGTGTTTTGAGGACTTTCGACCTTTCTGCCGCATTCATTTGCAAAGCCAGGAACTACTGTAAGATTGTCCTCAAGTCATAGATTGAATAGTGAAGGATGTTGAGAAATTTTACAAATGAGGCTTTATGATAATAACTGTAAAAAAAAATGAAGCTCTGGGAACCCAGGGGGCACACAGAGGCAAGATTTCAAAACTCTGTTCTCCAATAAAATATATTTTATGCATAAATTTTCCATTCCCTTCTTGACCATATTGCAATGACTACATGCTCAAATATGGTCTGGTTACCTTTTAAGAATGTCTTCCAACATTATTTTCAGAAGACAAAATTCTAGAGGAAAGCTATATATGTTTAGGTGAGTGACTGGCTACTTCTTGGTGGGAGGCACAAGTTATTACCCTTATGTCCTTCATGACTGCTAAGTATTGGAACCAGGCAATGGAACCTGATAGTTGGTCTAGGCTCCTTACTGACTCCTGGGCTGGGGCCTGAGTAGTAGTAGTAGTTGCTGTAGTAGTAGTAGTAGCAGTAGCAGCAGCAGTAGTAATAGTAGTAGTAATTGTAGTAGTAGTAGTAGTAGTTGCTGTAGTAGTAGTAGTAGTAGTAGTAGTTGCTGTAGTAGTAGTAGTAGTAGTAGTAGTAGTAGTAGTCATAGTAGCAGTAGTCACATTTAGCATTTATACAGCATTTTAATGTTTGCAAAGGGCTTTACTATGTTAAGTCATTTAATAAAAGCAAAATTGCCTACCATGTTCACGTACTTTGGGATCCAGTGTCATTGGCCTGTTTGTCATTTTTCCCACATAATGCTCCATCTCCTAACTGGGCACTTTCCCTTGCTGTCCTCGGGTTTGGAGCTCTGTCCTCACCTCTGTCTCCAGACTTCCCTGGGTGTTTTCAAGCCTCAGCTTAAGGCCCGCTTTCAAAAGCCTTTTGTAGACTTCCTCAATCACAGCACCTTTCCACCACTAATTATCTCCAATGGACCCCATCTATATATTGTTTGTACATAGTTGTATGTATATTGTCTTCCCCATTAAACTGCAAGCTTCTTGAAGCTTGGGCCAGGTTTTTTCCCCCTTTCTTGGTGTCCTCAGTGCTTAGCGCAGTACTTGGCACACAGTAGGTGCTTAATGAGTATTTGTGGACAGTCATACTGGGTAAGATTCTGGCTGCCCCAGAAGTCAATTTTCTTTCTGATCTGCAGTTCTAGATGCTTCTGGCTTTCATTCTGACCTTGGACCAGGTCATCATCCTCATAGCTCAGTGAATTCTCCTCTGCTTCTTCAAATCATAGTGAAGCAATGGGCTTGGCCTCCCCTTTGGAGTCAGTTGAATAATTGGTTGAATTGGCAGTTTGTCAACACCTGAACCCTTTCTGTTCACTCTGCAGAGCGAAGGTCTTTGCATCTCAAACATTTAAGTGTCTACCTTCCTCCAGGGAAATTCTGTAAAAGGGCAATATATCCATCATTCTTAGAGATACTGAATATTCCACGTGAAGTAGGTTATAGAAAGTCCCTGAGCAGGGGGACAGCATCATAAAACTTGGCCTTTGCATAGCTTCTCCCGAAATAAGTCTCCACCTTGGAACTTCATTATGTTTATAGATTCAGGTTGAAAGAGACTGTTAGTATTATCTAGCCCAAGTTTCTCATTTTATCCTCTGAATACACCAAGAGGAAGAAACTGAGGCCCACAGAGCCTATGATTTGCCCAAAGATACAGAGTTGTAAGTCTGGCAGTAGACCCTGTCAGACTCCAAGGCTAGTGCTGTTTCCATCATGTCATATATTTACTCCCCCATCCCCCTACCCCAGATTAATGTTCTCTAATGGCATTGCACTACTTAAAAACTCTTAGTAGTTTCACATAAACTACCAAGCAATGGATAATGTCTTATCCTGTCATTCCAGGCCTTCCATAGTCTGGTTTGAAATTTATTTCCTAGTTTCATTTTATATTATTCACATATATATATATATATGCATATACATATATGTGTATATATGTAAAATTTCATGCCTTGGACTCCCACATGTTAAACTGTATAACTCCTTATTCCCCATCTTCATCTGTCCAAACTTTTCCTTTCTTCAAAGCTCAGATCAAACATCATATCCTTTGTGAAACTTCTCTGACCCCACCAAGTAGATGGGATTGTCCTTTCCTCAAACCTTTCACAGCTTTTCACTTAGAGACAGAAACTGAAAAAGAAACAAGAGACAGAATTTGAACCCCAAGCCTTTCCAACTCTACAATGTCACACTATCTCTTTTTTTTATTCTTTAATGTGAGTAATACATTAATTCCTTTCTTAATTCAGTAATATAGTAGATTCTGGGTCAAACTCTCCAAATATACCAAGGCTCAAAGATGTTTTTTTCATGTGAGTTAAAGAGAGGATTCAAGAGAATAAAGAAAAGATCCAAATGAAAAGATATACATGGCTCACCCTGCCATAATCTGGCACAAGATCTGCATATCTTTATAGGCAGTACCTAGCATAGCACCTTCCACATAGTAGGGATTCATTAAATGTCTAATGAGTTGAATTGGACAAATTCTCACAATACATGGACATTATAAATATTTAAACAGTAGTATTGAAACCTATTTTTAAGCAAAATAAAATTTTAATTATTTACCATTTGCAATTATTTATAACTTGCTTACGTTAGAATTGGGGGACATGTGAGTTCATCAGTGTAGGTAACTCTCAATGTGGAAATTCCCTCCTCTGATGCAGTTCATGAACACTCCCCCTTCTTCACCCTCACCCCATGACTTATAGTCTTAGAGTGTTGCCTGGGGCTCACTGAGACCTTAAGTGACTTTCTCATGGTCACACAGTGTGTATAAAGAGATCGATTTTGAACCCTAAGACTTCCCAATTCTATGTATTATGACATACTCATCTTTCTTTTTTTCTTTAATGTCAGCAATATAAGGTGGATTCTAAGTAAAAAAATATCCAAATATTACAAGGTTCAAAGATCCTTTTTATTTGAGTAAAAGATAACTTTCTTAATTTCAGCCATTTCTTGAATTGAATCTAAAGAATATCTGGAAATAGTTCATAACTGAAGGGTGGTCAACATTTCTGCTCAAAGTACAGGTATCACCTAGAGTGAGGATGTATGCTTGCTCAGGAGACTGATGATTCTGATTGCTGAGTGATGAATTATCACCAGTCTTGCTAAGTAGACCTAGCACTGAAGAATCAGGACAGCCGATGTATTCATCATCTTCCTATTAAAAACTCTCCCTGAGTTTTGCTTCTTGTTCTAAAATTAAATAAGAGGCCTCTAACGAGGCAGAGCCTACTTTCCCACACCCCCCAACCTGCTATCCTCCCACCAAAGATCAGATTAAATGGCAGCTTGAGAAAGGTTCATTGTTTTGAACTGGCAGGTGTTTTTCTAGATCCCCATTTGACTTGAACTAATGCCCTTTGAAAGGTAAGCTAAAAACAATTCTTCCCACATGGCTAGCTTGGGAAAATCTGGTTGCATGGATTGCAAGATTTATTATTGACTATAGCCTGAATCTTCTAACATCATTCTTACCCTAACAACAGGGTATGTTCATTGTATGTCATCAAGGTTACCTCTTTAGAAGATGGGTGTTTACACCACATGTGCTCATTTCTCTGAGCAGTGTCACTGGCATACTATTAACTCTACATCCCTGACAAAAGAAATTCAATTTTGTTTATTCTTGTTTTCTTCTAAGGACACTTAAATTAATTTAGTGCTTGGAGTCATAGCTTAGCAAACTGAAATTCTCTATAATACACCAACTGCACTGGCAAGATTCCTCTTTGGTGTCGGATAGTTCTATTCCCTAATGATTCACCTGCAAAACTTGGATTGTTTAGAATTAGGAAGACAGGTTTTAGAAGTAAAAGGGATTTTAGAGAACATCCATCCCAACCTTCTCTTTTTACTGCTGAGAACGTTGAAGCTCCAAGGTAAAAAGTGATTTGCCCAAGGTAAGGCAGTCAGTTAATGGCAGAGTCAGAGTTCAAATACAATTTTCCCAATTGAAGCCAGTGTTTTTGGCTGCAAAGACAAGAAATAGTAAAGCCAAATTTGAACCAAGATCCTATGATACCTAGTTTAGGATTCTTTTCACAATAGCTGAGAAACTCTTTTATCATAGTCAAATGTCATGAGAGATGTTGGAATAGATAACTCTGGAGAGAAGGGTAAGCCTTTTTTCCCCTTCTGTATTACAGCCTGAAGAATCAGTAGTGAAAACACCTGGGATGAGAAAACAAGGGATGAGGAAAAAAAAGCAGGATTGCTTCTGCCAAGGAGAATCACTTACCAACCAGTGGAGGAGGAGTCTTTCTTGGACAATGAACATTTCTTAAATGGATTCAAAAATTAACATAGTAATTTTAGTGTGGGGAAACAACTGGATTTTCTTTCTTAAAAAAAATTCTTTGTGGTAAGTTAAGACATTGGATGGATTAAAAAAAATTCTCAGAGAACAGATTCCACACACATTCTCAAATATAATGCTATAGCAAATGGCTGAGGAAGAATATCATTCAGCCTCAAAGACTGCAGAGATTTAGAACAAAAGCAACCCCACAAAAGAAAACTTTTGGGGTATTTATTCTAGATTTCTTCAGAGCATAATTATTCTGTTAAATTATTGATGATTGTGATGTAAAACCATCTTCCACCAGAACAAACATTATTCCTCCACCATGTTCAGCATGATTGGTGTCAACGGGCAGAGAACCAGACTGAAACTCAATCAATAGGAGATGTATAATGGATGAATTCCATGCCTCCTCATACTGCCTTTAGAAATGTGGATGGATTATGCCAACTGAACTAGGAGAGTTTAGAGATAAAAAGTGAAATCACCAACTCCTTTCTCTGTCATTCAAGTACAGCTTCTCAAGATTAAAACAAGGGTTTTCCCCTAGGAGACCATAAAAGAATGTTAAATCTAAAGCAGGAAGGGAAAGGCATGCCCATGGGATGATTCCACCCTCTTTACCACCACCCCCCAAACAGTTGGCTCCAGTTCATTTTTTTCCCAAGGCACCAGATAAAGAAAAGAATCCTTTAAATAGAATGAAAGTAAACAGGTGTTTCCTTTGACATGAACTTGAGTTATGACCTTTTAATTTGGGAGGGGATTCTGGTTATACCTACAGAAGTGAATTTAAATGAAAGGTAAGAGAAGAGATGTCAGTTTGGCCAGAGCACTGGGGTGGAAATCCTCCGTATGCTTCATTATTCCTTTCTAATGTCACTGTCCTGGGTTTCCTGGAGGCTCCCACAAAGATGAACACTTAACTCATATTAATTATGCATCAGTGCTACAGCTGGTGCCCAGGTAGAGTTCACAAAGGACGTGGTGAGAGCAGGGAGTCCCTTTTCTGACTCCCAAAAAGAATCTGGATTTTCTGGATTGTGATCACTATTTTTGTAGAGAATGGAGATGCTGAAACTCAGTGAGAAATAGAGAAAATGTATCTCAAAAGAAGGCAAATGACCATCTTAATAACACCATTTTGGACTTAAACATGATGCCTGTCTTTTGAAGAGGAGCCTCTGCTGTCCACAGACTGACCAATGAAAGCCAAGGAGGGGTGCAAAGCTTAGAAACAGCAATAGCCAAGCAAGGGCTGTCCAACATGAACAAAAGAACCATGTTCCTGTTGAAAAAGGCTGGTGTAAATGCTTCAGAACACCCAACAGCCTCCCATCCCACAAAGGTGGTTTCCTTTGGCTGTGTAAAATACACTTTGTCAATTTTGCTATAAAGTAAGCAAAGTCTGTATATGTATATGTATATAAATATATTAAATAGTGTTTGTTTCTTTATGTGTGCAGTGAGTGAGCTGTGCAGTCGATGAGCTGGAACCCTGAAGTGTTGTTGTTTTTTTTCAAACAACCTAATATAGCATATGATTTTATTAACTGTCAACACGGAATTCTCTAGTTTCATGTTGAAGTCGCACCAAGCCTTTCGCTGATAAGTCTTCCAATTTGTACCTAGGCATATTTATTTCAGGATGCTCTTACATAAGGATATCACCATATTTCATCTGTCTGACTGCCAAGTGAAAGAGAGTAGTTTTTCCCTCAATGATTGGGACACAGGAGGAGGTGGGCTTTAACATCCACAAACGCATGCATATAGGATGAAGTATTCAGCTTTGCCCAAGAAAGAACCAGTCAATTACAGTTTCCTCTCCAATGGTATCAGGAAAACCAGAGTCGGGGCCAGAGCTGGACTTGTCCTTTTTTTTCTCTCATTCAGGCTACCACTTCATGGGTCAGGAATGGGGGGAAATTAGGGAAGATAGTCTGGGTATTTGGACTGGGAAGAGGGATAATATTGTGTGCTTTTTATTATTTATCTCTGTAATGAGCACATTCTGTCTCACTCCCTCAGAGCCAGGCCATCTACATGGAGGGCATCCTGAGGGGTTGGGGGGTGTCTCTTCTCTAATACCATGACTTGAGCCTCCACTGGCTTTGTTTTCCCCCTTCTTCTAGGGCCCATTGGTTAGCACCCCCAGTACCATTAAAGCCCTTTAACGTCCCTTAGTTTTACAAAGGAATATTTACTTTGAAATTATAGCAAGAACATATTTGATTAAAAAAAACAAACAAACAGCCTTCCTATCTTTCTGTTTGAGATTTTATAAATCAACTCAATCCGAGTTTTTATTAAGCCTCTCAAATACTGGCTCTGTCATCTTGGGCTAATGATTAACTCCTCAATGCTCTCAGGTAACTTTATAAGATGTTGTTACAGATCTTTATTAGTAGAGGAAGTTTCTACACTGGGAATTCTATATACAGATGAAATCACAGTTTGGGATCCTTTCCCCCTTTCACTCACAAAAAAGAAAAAAAGAAAATGAAATAGAAATATGTGAATCATCCGGTAGACAGCAGAGATATAAAAACAAGGTGAACTGGGAATCTTTTAACACATGAGAGAACCAAGTCAGAGACTCTTAGGGAGATACTCATTTTTACCATTTTCTACATAATGCCTTAGAGCAGTGGTGTTGAATTCCAATAGAAATATATCCCACAGGCTTGACTTAGAACATTACAAATTAACATTATACATGTTGTATCATATTTTTTACTTATTTTGTTAAATATTTCCCAATTATAATTTAATCTGGATTGGCTGCACTCAAGAAGGTTTGCTCTGGGAGTTTGAAACATCTGCCTTAGAGAGCAGAAGCAAGTTTTGCACAGTACCATCTGATTCCAACAAAGAATACTGGACAGGAGAATAAGAGGGGAACACATTTATAGAAAAACCACACTTACTATTAACTAATTGGGGAAAGATCTCATATTAAGGAGCAAAAAAAAAGACTGAATTACGAAACATTTAAAGAGAAATTTAATTATTTTCAAATTCATACAGCAACTATGATCAGGTAATTTGAATAATACCTAGTAGAAATATTATTTTCCAAGCCCACAGTAAAATTTTATCTGGTATATAAAACTTGATTTATCAAAGATATTTGCTTCTCTTCTTAAAACTTATTTTAAATGCCAAATAAAGTCAATAAGTATGCATTAAGTGTTTACTATGTGCCAGGAACTGTGCTAAGCCCTGGGAATAAAAGAAAGGCAAAAAAACTCAAAGCCTGGAGTATGCCTTCAAGTAACTTGCAGTGTAATGAAGAAGACAACATTCAAACAATAATCTACAAAAAAGATATAGAGATAATGGATAGATAGATAGATAGATAGATAATCAGTGGAGGGAAGACTTTAATCTTAAAGGGGTGAGACGGCTTGTAGAAGGTAGAATTTTTGCTAAATCTTCAAAGAAGCCAGGAAGTCAAGCTGAAGGGAAAAAAAAATTTCTAGACATGGGAGACAACCATGTACAGAATAAGGAGATGGAATGTCTCAGGTAAGAAAAAGCAGAGACCAACATCATTAGACTGCAGAGCATGTTGAGGGAATAATATATAGGAAGATTGAAACGGTGGGGGGGGGGGGGGGCTAGGTTACAAAAGGCTTTAACAGCCAAACAGAGGATTTTATATTTGATCCCAGAGATGAGAGGGAACCATTGGAATTTATTGAATGGGGTTGTGGAGGGAGGGTGGTTAGTGATATAGTCCTATTTGCACTTTAAGAAAATTAATTTGTCAGTTGAACGGATGATAAACTGGAATATGGAGAGACTTGAGGCAGCGAGACGAGTCAATCAAGAAGCTATATCAACAGTTTAGGCATGAGGTGATGAGGTGAAATGCACCAAAACAGTGCACTTACCTTTGTTTCATTTTTTGGAGACAATCAGGGTTAAATGACACAGTGTCACACAGCTAGTAAGTGTCTGGAGCTGAATTTGAATTCAGGTCCTCCTAACTCCAGGGTCAGTGTTCTATCCACTGCTCCACCTAGCTGCCCCACACATACTTTTATTCTACTGACTCCTCCTTTTCCTTGCCTTCTCCATGTACCCTACTCTCTCTAACACCTAAGCAAGCTCTGTCCTACTGATTCTGGTTCTGGTCCACTGATCTCCTAAGAATCATCACTGAGCCCAAGGGAAGAGGAGTCATGAATGGCAGAAAACATATGGGCCAGTTACACAGTTGATGATGGAAACACTGCATCCTTTTCTATTCCTTAGCGAGTACATGAGAATAATTTGCAATCAACTTATCCAAACTGTGTTCTAAGCAGTGGTGGCTTCTGTCTTCATCATGGTCACACAAATGCGTACTTCTAAAATGTTTAGGAACCAAAAGATTTGTAAGTAGATAAATAATCTCCTACAATCCCTTTTCTTTGATAGTTTATAAAGGGAATGGTAGATTTGGAGTCTGAGAACCTGGACTCAAGTGTTTATTATTTTTATGATTTTAGGCATACACTTAATCTCCATAGGCTGAGATTGGCTGATTTCTGAAATAAGAGGTTTACTTTAGATCCTCTAAAGTCCTGCCTGGTAAATCCAAAACGGCCCCTATTAAAAGGCCCTGTCCAATAATGGCAAATGCCCTAACAATAAAGAAATTAATGATGTTTTACTATGTACTGCCTTAGATGCTTAGTTCACTAACAAACATGGTCATCAATTAATCAGCAAAGTACAAGGGCTATCGACATACTCACTGCTAGAGGTAATGTGGTCAATTGTGATCAGGAAGACTAGGGTCTAAATCCTACTTCTGCAACTTACTAGTTGTGTGATAATTGGTAGGCCATTTAACATTTCTGAACCTTGTCAATTCATGTAAGTCTTTCCAGGTTTTTCTGAAATCTTCCTGGTTGTCATTTCTTATAGCAGACTAGTATTCCAATACATTCAGCCATTCCCCAATTAATGGGCATCTCCACAATTTCCAATTCTTGGCCACCACAAAAAGAGCTGCTATAAATATTTTTGTACATGTAGGTCCTTCTCCCTTTTTTTATGATCTCTTTGGGATACAGAACTATTAGTGGTATTGCTGGATCAAAGGGTATGCAGATTATTATAGCCCTTTGGGAATAGTTCCGAATTGCTCTTCAGAATGGTTGGATCAGTCCACCACTCCACCAACAGTGCGTTAGTGTCCCAATTTTCCCAACTCCCCTCCAACATCAACCTGATCAATGTGAAGCAGTATTTCAATCTAATATATCTTTCACAATTAAAAAAAAGTCTACCTTTATGTTTGTTCTTCAGTGGCCACAATGATGGGGGGAGGGTGGGAGTAGAGGGAGGAAGCCAACACAACAAGACATCAAATATATATTCATAGTTTTGATGTTGATAATATAAGTGAATAAGCCACTTATTCTTTCTTTTTCTTAGTCCCTACTAGAATCATACAGAGCCACCTCACAGGAATATGCTGTGCATAAGCTAATTAATAAAAGCCAAGTGCTTCAAAAATATACAACTTCATAGAAACATTCCCTTAGCCTCCTTTTCTAGAATAGGATTACAAAATAAGTCAATAGTCTCTATATGTATTTGTCACATTCCTCATCACAACTTTCAGTTCAATAAACTTTCATCTGCAAGGTACTCTGCCAGATCCTGGGGACACGATGACCAAAATAAAGCTGTGTTTGCCTGTATGCTGTTGAGTGGGAAAACATTCAGAGAAACAAACGCACAGTAATTTGAGGAGAGCCAATTAAATAGAAGGCTTAAAAGAGGCTTTATAGAGAATATGCCACCTAAGGTGAATCTCGAAAGAAAACATTCATTTTGATTAAGGACAAATGAGTAGTGAATGCACTACAGGCATGTGGAGTGACTTACGTGAAGGAAAGGAGGTCTGGAGATGAAATGTCAAGATGCGAGTATAATTACTTATCTAGTCTAGATGGAATCATTGACTATGAAGGCGAATGGTGGGAAATGGGTGAAAAGGTAGGTTGAAGTGTTTATAGAAGGTCTCGAATGCCAGGATGGATTGGAGAAGGGAGGTGGGGCAGAACAGTTAGGAAACTCTTCAAATGGGGGCTGATGAAAAAATGATGAATATCTGAATTAGAGGGAGGACTCCAAGGCTAAGGACTTAGGTGAATAGAAGAAACATGGGTCTCTTGTACATAATAGATTTTCAATGTCATGTACAATCATCTTTTTCTCTACTATTCTATGTTATGGAAATGCTTGTTTCATTTCTTAAGTTCAGAATGAAATTAAAATAAAGACATAGGGAAGATGAGAAATTAAATGCTGTTGGTCAAGGAATCTCCTTGGAAGCAGCACGGTACAAGTGAAAAATTCATATTTGGAACCAAAGGAAATGAGTTCACATCTTGGTTCTGTATCTGTGTGCCTTTGGGGAAGCTAGGTGATGCAGTGGATAGAGCACTGGTCCTGGAGTCAGGAAGACTCCTTTTCCCAAGTTCAAATTCAGTCTCAGATGCTTAGTAGCTATGTGACCTTGGGCAAGTCACTTAACCTTGTTTATCTCAGTTTCTTCATCTGGAAAATGAGCTGGAGAAGGAAACCACTCCACCGTCTGTGCCAAGAAAACCCTAAAAGGGGTCATAAAGAGTTGGACATGACTGAAAAATGACCAACAATAACAATTGTCCTTGGGCAAGTAATTTTCTCTCTAAAACATCATTTGTAAAATGATGAAATTGAATTAGTTGATCCCTAATAGCTCTGCCTTCTCTTAATCTTATGAAGTGTGATTTGAGAGAATAAAACATCAACTTTAGAGGTCACCTAGTCTAACACTCTTGTTTTACAGATGAAGAAACCAAGGCCCAGAGAGGTGAAGAGACACTTGAGCTTAGATTTAAAGCTAGACTCTCTGACACCAAATTTAGTGTCCTTTCCGCTGGGTCATACTCCTGTTTTTCCACAATGTTTTCACATTTATAGCACAAATTCAACAAAAAAAATATTTCTAACAGCTGACCTCTCACTGCTAAGATAAAGAAGGCTCTATGGCAACTGGATTAAAAGGCATTTTACTTTTAGTTCTCCTTTGCTGCCATTTCTTCCTATGATTAATTGCTCTTTAGTCACTCCTCTGCGTAGCACTTTTATTTGCTGATTTCATATTGCCTCTGCTTAATTAGCAGTTCCTACTTCTATAATCTGCACATTATGTGAGGGGGAAAAAAATCTAATTTTGCCTTTTTCTTCTGGCCACAGCCAGCAGTTTTCATTGTTTCTGTAAGGTTTGCCTAAACAGCTCCCTTGTGCTAATTCAAACTTCCTCACCAGTTGTTAATGTCCAGCCGAACAGGAGGTCATCATTATTGGCAAGGCCTTTGTCATTTGCACAGTGTAACACCTCAAATCACCTACTTGAGTGGTAAACATTGCCTTGTTTTTCATTGTACTTGAATATTTCAGAAAACCTGTGATTCCTTTGGTTTGGGTATCCTTGCTATGTGTGTAGGTCATCGCTCTCCCATGTCTTAGAAGATGGCTTCCTGAGTTACAGGGGCCAAAATGGCCACCAGCTGATGGTCACACATCCTAAAGTCCTTCCAGTTCTGGAGGACCTGACATAATTTTTAAGAATTCAGAATTATTCATTTAGAAACTAAAGGGACTTTGAAGCTTTTCTAGTACCACTTCTCCTCTCTTTCCCATTTTATCAATAAGAAGACTGAAGCCCATAGAGCTATGGTGGTTTACTGAGTGTCATAACTGTATGAGGTAACAGAGCTGGGATTTGAACCAGGTCCCTTTAATTACAAAACTAGCACCATCTTCACTATATCACAAGTCTATTCTAATTCAATACTTCCATATCAATACTTCTCATTTTATTTTCACCCTTCAAATGATGTGATGTCTTGAACACAAAAGTTATCTGTGCTGACCTAAGTATACTTTTGTTGTTGTTGCTGTTGTTGTTCAGTTGTGTCTGACTGTTCGCGACCCCTTTTGGGGTTTTCTTGACAAAGAGACTGAAGTAGTTTGCCATTTCCTTCTCCAGCTCATTTGACAAGTGAGGAAACTGAGGCAAACAATGTTAAGTGACTTGCTCAGTGTCATACAGCTGTAAGCGTCTGAGGGAGGCCAGATTTGAACTCAGGAAGATGGGTCTTCCTGACTATGGGTCTTTGCTTCACTTGTCTCATTAGCTACAGAAGATTCTTCTTTGAATTTAAAGAATATATGTTTTAAATCACATCTCCGGTTTTTTGACATTGTTCATAAGGCAAGAAAGTGCTAATCAGGGGGCTATGTGACTTCAATATTAATGGTTTTGTTGCTGGCAATGGCTTGGATAACAGAAGGCTGGAAAGTGTTGAGTGGGCCAAAGAACTGTCATCCTGGAACCTACTTCCTGCTTTTCCTTAGGAAAGAGGGTGTGGAATGTTGCATATACTGTCAAACTCGGTCAATGTTTTACACACACACACGCACACAGAAACGCGTGCACGTACATGCACACATGCATATGTATATACGTATGTGTATATACTCATAGAATATATGTGTTTATGTATATATTTACATATACATATATCTATATACATACATACATACATATATACATACATATAGATATGTGTGTATGTACCTTGGTTTTCCTTTATTGTTTTTCTTTGTTACAAGGGAAGACTCACTGGATAGGGAGGAAGTAGGGGAGAAGATCTGTATAAATGATTGATATAAAAACAAAAGCCATCCATCCAGCTTTCTTTAAAATTGTTTTTTAAAAGGAAATCATTGTCATCTATGAAGCTAGATCAGATTCATGGTTAATCCAAGTCAAGAAAAATCAACAAACATCTATTTGTTAAGAGCTTACTCCATGCTAAACACTGGGAATACAAAGAAAGGCAAAGACAGTCCCCTGCTGTCAAGAAGCTCCAATTCTAATGGAGGAGACAGCATGTAAACAACCAGGTACATGCATGTTATATACAGGATAATCTAGAGGTAACCTCAGAGGGAAGGCAGCAGACCATTCCTTTCTTTCTGATAGGTATGAAGGATCATGTGTGCTGTAGAATCCTGTAGTTGGTCCTGACCTCAGGGTCTGACTTACATACAGATGTAGGCAATCATAGGGATCCTTACCCATATAGGATTTAATTATTGTTTAGTCAAACTCCCATGTTTTTCTTAGGAGGAAAGCAAAGCCCAAGAGAGTGGCAGTAATACAACAAATTAGTAGTGGAGCAGGGACTAAAACTCAGGTCCCAAGGTTCTCAACCCACTCATCTTTCCATGATACGACACTGTTTCCCTATTTCGTAGAAAACAAATGTTGGAAGAGACCTTTGGGTCACCCTTTCCAGTTTGTATTTGGGTATGAATGTCTTCTGCAAAGTCACTGACATCTGGTCATAAAAGCTTTGATTGAAGCCCTACAATGATGAAAAATGCATTATCCCCTGAAGTATCCCATCTCACTTCTGGACAGCTTGATTTGTTAGTAAATCATTCTTTATGTTGAGCTAACATTTGCCATTTTGCAGATCCCACCCATTATTCTTAATTCTGCTCTCTGGAGCAAAGGAGAACAAATATAACCCCTCTTCCACAAGATGACTCTTAACATTCTTTAATACAGTAATAATGCCCATGAGGGTGTTATCTTTCTGGCTTGAAGAATATACTTAACTTCCTGGCCCTTATGCTTCCTAAAGAGGCCTCCCCTGGGTACTATGCCATTCTGCAAGGACTTTAAAGTCATAGCTTTTATACTCCTGGAAGGGTTTTTTCTTAGTCTGTGGGCTATTTTAAAGAAACATGTGATATTTGTCTACATTGGCTCGAATCTCAACTCTGAGGTTTCCTACCTGTGTGACTTTGACAATTTGAAGTCACTTAATCATCCTGGGCCTCAGTTTTCTCATCTGTAAAATAAAGGAGTTGAACGATGGACACCGAGGTGTCTCCCAACTCTAGGCTACTCATCCTTTGGTCAATAATTTAGAATTTCCACTTCATTGTGAAGAATAATTTCGGCTTTTGGAACCTTATGCCAAATACTCCATATTTGTAGCACTGTTCTAGATTCAGTTCTAGACGACACATTTTAGGAAGGCTTCTATTAGACCGTAAAGTTAGATGAATTAGATGGCCAAGTTTATTCTGAGCATACTGCATTAAGATTGGTTGAAAGAACCAGGGACATTTATCCTAGAAAGAAAAGACTTTGGTAGGGGAGAGGCATTATAAATCTCCTTGAGTTTTGGAAGGGCTATTATGTGGAAAAACGATTAGACTTGATGACCCATGATCCTGTCACATGCTTATCTCCAGGGTTGGGGGGTAGAGGAGGGACTAGGAACAATGGATGGAAGTTGTATGGAAACATCCTTAGGCTTAATGTCAGAGGAAAACAATAAACATCCTAACCATAAGAACTATCGAAAGTGGAATGGGTTACATTAAGCAGTTGTGTGTTCACTCTTTTTAAGATCTTCAAGAAAAAGCTTTGGTACCAAGACCAGTGTTTTGTTCAGTTTAAAATAACACCTTTCCTACTTTAGCATGTTTTAATTTTTGTTAGTTTTTATGCAGTAGTAAATCTGTTGACATGTTTTAGGGCTTTCTTGTGTCATGCAGAGCCCAATACAGGTTGATAATGGGTACTCCACCTACTCTTGGCAAGGATTTGGCATTTTCTGATTTAATGCCTGTGCCAACAGAGATCAAAATATTTGTGTACATGAAATCAATAGGGTATTATTTCCCTTGGCAAATGCTTTTCCAAAGCTATAAAATTCCCCATTTAAAACAAACAAACAAACATAAACAGGCCAAGAACTATTCCAAGATGAGAAAGAGTTAAAATTAACAACTGAAGAACTCTAGAATGGTAGAGACGGAAGGGGCTTCAATGGTCAACTAATCCAATCACCTTATTTTATAGATTAGGATACTGATGCCCAGAGGGTGAAAATTTCAGATTTACCAAAGTCACACAGCTATTTAGAGGAAGGGTTGAGTCTAGAACCTGGGTTCCAACCTCGCAGTCCAGTAACTATTACATTTTACAACAGACACTCAAATCCCTTGTGATATACTTATCACAAGGGCAACTTATCACTTCAGGCAACTTATCTCTGCTTTCTTATTCTATTCTATAAAATAGGGGTACTTAATCACATAATTTATCTGAGTTTCAATTTTCTCATCTATAAAGTAGAGAGAATAAGATGTTTAGTGCTTGTCCTCAGAGTTGTAGTGATGCCTGGCCTGATGTTCTGTCCAAAAGCAGAATAACAGTGAACTCAATCAACTAGGGACCTTCAGAACATTCTGTCAAACCCTCCTCCCACCCCCATTTTATAGATGAGGACATTGAGGCTGAGAGAGTTGAAGTGGCACCCTGAGTCTAGCCAGTAAATGGTAGAGTTGTGACTTAAATCCAGATGTCCTGATCCAAAGTCAAGGGCTCCTACCCCTGCAACATATCAGCTCCCCTCTTTTCACTTATGTAGGTTGTTGGTGTATCTAACTTTGTAGTGTAATATATACTTGTCAGTGTATCTAACATCCTACTGGATGACACTGACTTCATCCTTAGGTGTTAGAATGTTAGCTGAAACAGAGAATGTTATAGCCGCAAGGGGGCTTAGAAATAATTTTGCTTAACCTCCCTCATTTTACACATTTGTACTTAGAAAAGAGAAAGCAAAATGGACATGAACATCAAAAAGAGGACAACCTATGTGACATTTGGAAGTTCTGTGTGGCCTGATATTAAACTTCTGCTCTGTCTAGATTTGGTCCCTGAAGATGATGTATGAAAAACACTTTGAAAACTGTATAAAGTACCAAAGAAATGCTAGTAATGATAATAATTATTGTTATTAAGTTATTCTTATTCCTAGAATAGAGCCCTGGGTGCCACAGCAATCAACATCAGTCATGAGGAATAGGTATTTTCTTCTCACTCCCTCCTTCTGCTGGGTTTTCCAGTTACTAAAAGAATTGTAGAGAAGTCGAGGAATAGGAGGAATAAGAAAAGGGCAATTTGATTCAGAAATTAGGTCATTTATAGAGGTCTCTTATATTATTATATTATATTATATTATATTATATTATATTATATTATGTCTCTTATAGAGAATAGTTTCAGTTCAGTGGTGGAACAGAAGCCAGATTACATGGGATAAAGGAGAAAGTAGCTGTTGAGGAAATGAAGATGCTGAGTGATGTGAATTTTTTCCTCAAAGTTTAAGATAAGAGAGTGATATAAAGGTACTAGATGGATTAAATGCCATAAAATAAGATTTCATTAATGTGGTCCCCTATACTTACTAGCTGTGTGACCCTGGGCAAGTCACTTAACCTCCATTTGCCTTAATTCACTGGAGAAAGAAATGGTGAACCACTCTAGTATCTTTGACAAGAAAACCCAATGGACAGTAGGGGTCATGAAGACTTGGATATAACTGATTGACTGAACCATAACAAGAACAGAATTTTGTTGCTGTTAAGAATCAAGCCATTTTATGCATGTTTGTAGGCAGAAGAGAAGCTAAAAAAGGTGAGAGGAGGTAAGAGATGAGATGAGATGAGATGAGATGAGATGAGATGAGATGAGATGAGATGAGAGATGAGAAGATTGCCCTAGAATGATCCAGAATGAGGTGGCAGAGAATGGGATAAAAGGGACCAGTAATGGACTTAGCCCACGAATAAGAACTTCTGTGACCAGAAGAATAGAAGAGAGTGTGAGAAATGATCCAAAGAACTTTGGGGTTACGGGTCATAGGATGATAAGATCATAGATTTAGAGAGGTGGATAACCTCAATATTCTCAACGAAGTTAGAAGCTGAATTATGTCACATAAGTATGGGAGCTAAGAGTGTGGTTGGGGTTTAAGAAAGGAAAAGGCTCAGAACAGTAACTGTAAGGAAGTATATAGGAAACCTCTTTTTAAACATGCATTAGTCATAAAGGAAGTTAGAATGAGAATATTTGTCCCCATTTTATAGAAGAGGAAATTGAGGCTGAGAGAGGTGGTAGTAATCTTCCTAAGCTTTGCAGTCAAATAGATTGGCAAGGATTCGGTGACTCCAAGTCCAGTGTTCTTTTAAATGTATTGTTGTTGCCCCAAACATAAGCCTGAAGGTCCTTCCTCATTTCAAAATTATGTAATTTAATGAAATAAGAAGAGATGGAATATTCAAAAATTTGCAAATAGGTTTTTCTCATTATATTATACAAAAGCATCAAAAATCCTCTTCCCTACTTGTAGCTCCTTCTTGCATTAAGGGAATATAAAGATGAGTCACAGAGAAGAGTAAATAAGCCCAGATCCTGAGAGAATATGCTTAGTGCCAAATATCATTAAACTAGAAAGCTTAAAGAATACTTACTTTTAGTATGCGCACAGGCATGCACACACACACACACACACACACACACACACACACACACACATACACACACCCCTAAAAAACACGGTGATATCCAGATGCTCTTGGCTGAGCTAAAACCACTAACTAATAAAAGAGAAAAGACCATTAGAATTATCACTGGCATCAGATATTTAATATCTATAATCTGATGGTTTTCATGATCTGGGCTCATTTCACTTTCTGAATTCAATCCAATTCAGCAAACATTTACCAAGTTTTTATTATGTGCAATGCAATGTGCTGTGTTGAAATAGCACAATTAAGAACTCGGGGCTGAAAAGAATATCAGATGTCATTTAATCTAGAACCAACTTTAATTGGATTGCCTCAACCTAACCCTGGAATGTCTCTAAAGGTGCTACTCCAGCTCTGGATCTGTGGATCCTCTGATCTCTGCTAGTTGGTCATCCATTTGCAGTGATGGGGTACTCACTCCCTCCCGGGACAGTATTGTCTACTTTTAGATAACTTCCGTTGTTGAGAATAGCTAGCAGTATTGAGAAGGTTTTCCTTACATCAAGCTTAAATTTGCCACCGTTTTTATCTCTGCTCCTTAGGTTTATGGAGAAGAGATAAAATTTTTCTTCTACATGATAGACTTTCAAATAGTTGAAGACTATTTTCATTCCCCCTCTCCCTGTCTCCTTCCCATTCTCTTCCCATCCCCACATACAGGTTAAACATGTGATTGCTTCCTTCAACCAATCCCCATGTGGCATGATATCAAGGATCCTTATCATCTTCAATGCCTTCCTCTGGATGGTTTCCTGTTTGTTGATATCCTTCCTAAAACATGTGGCCCACAGAAACAAACACAATATTCTAGATATGACCTGACCAGGTCAGAGGGCAGTGGACGTATTTTTCCCCTCCTTCTGGATATCATGCCCTCTTAAATGATGCCTAGGAAAATCAGATTTTTTTTAACCACAGGAGATACAAAGGAAAACAACGCATAGCTCTTGCCCTCATACAGTTTGCCATCTTCTGGAAGAGATAAAACATGAGTACAAAGTAATAAAAATAGAAAATGATAAGCAACATAGCACAATTTAAAAAAAATAATGGCCACTAGCTCTGAAGTCATGGGGCTTGGATTCAAATCCTACCTCTGACATTCATTATCTATGTGACTTTGGGCAAGTCACAACTTTCATGGAACTCATTTTCCTCATCTGTGTAATTAAGGAGTTGGCAAGCATGGCTCTAAAGAGATGAAAATAGGCACCTCCTTCCCTTTTTAGTGAGGTGAAAATGAATGAACAACATTGTATCTACTGTCAGACTCAGCTGACTTAGTTTTGCTGAACTGTTTCTTTTTCTTTTTTGATTTTCATTCTTTGCAAGAAGGAATAGCTTTGTGGATGGGGGGAAAATATGTATTTGGCAATGAGTGTGATAGAAAAATTAGAGTTCATTTATTTTTAAATGAAAGGGTTAGATTAGATAGCCTCTGAAACCAGCTCTAGGTTTATTATGCTATAACCCTGAGTAAAGAAAAAAGGATACAATGCTTTGTAGTCCAAGAAAGAAGGAAACCATATAATCCTAGAATCAGGTGGGGCTTTTTGATGGGGGAAGAACTGGAGCTACATCTTGCAAGAATTCCGCAGATAGAGGTGAGGGAAGGGGGAAGCTATTCTGAAGGTAGGGAATAAAATAAACAAAAACTCATGGAGAAATAGCATATCATGCTGGGTAGAAGAGCTGCTTGGTATAGCTAGAGTAGTAAAGTACACAAAGGGCCACTACCCCCAGACCACCAACCTTGCCTCCAGGCTGCACTCTATACCTATCATACAGGGAAGCAACCCTTTCAAAGATGCAACTTGGTAAGGCAAGGCAGGGCAAAATATTTGTTAAGTGCTAGGCACTGTGTTAAGTGCTAGAGATACAACAAACATAAGCAAAAAATAAAGGCAGCCCTTCCCCTCATCCTAATGGAGAAAGAAAACGTGTGGAATGGAGCAGACTGGGGCTGGGAGTGCTGGAGCATGGTGTTAAAGTTTGGAAAGTCAGAAGTAGAGCTGGGGAGGGATGAATGATTAGAGGCCAATTCTCTAAAATGGAGGCCCTGGGAGGAACTCACCAATGTAAGGAAGAGACCAGCATGATAGAGGGATGTTCTGACAATGAGAAGGCCCCAGATACTGAAGTTCCAGGATATGAGGGCAGCTGAATCACGGTGTTGAAGTGGTAATTGCCACTGTAGGTATTCTAGCTCCCACCTCAATAGCCACAGTTACTAAAGACCCGGAAAAGAAAATTCTCATCACCAAAATCATTGGAACTACCAAATGGTTCAACATCAAAAACAGATGTAGTTTTTGTTAGTGGAGATAGATAGATGATGGATACAGGATTTATTAAGAGCTTACTATTTGCCATGCACTTTGCTAAGTGCTGGGACACAAATGCAAGTAAACAAGACAGTCCCTACTTTCAGGTGTTATATACCACTGGGGAAAGATAGCACGTAAAAGGGAGAAGGAAAATTGTGGAGATGGAAGGTGAGGACACCCACATGGGGGCAATGTTCCTGGTGAGGAAGTAAGAAATGTAAGCAGTGATGAATGTAGATAGGAGTCAAGTGAGTACGGCCTGGACAGCTCATTAAATGGTGGTCAGGCCATAGAATCGATGATCAGAAAAGAAGGCCATGGGGGAGGTAAAGCCAAGGTAGGAAGGCTACTAGCAAGTAGGTAGAGATGTCCAGAGAATGAGAAGGATAGCCAGGAATGAAGTGATATTAATGAAAATGCATTACTATCTGCCTTGCTCTTGTCAAGGACCAATGGGTATTTCCATCTGACTTGAAGCTGAGACCCCTATAGATATCTATCTTGTCTTTCCCTATTGGAACTTGAGGTCTTTCAGAGCAGGAATTGAATGACTCTTCTATTTGTATCACCGGTGTTTTGCACCTAGTAATCACTTAATAAATAAATTCCTTTTCTATATATTTATTTATTCAAGGAAAGATAAAACTGGAAAAGTAGGACAGAAGGCTTCAAGTAAGATAGATTTAAATTTTGCAGACATTATCTACTTTGTGCAGAGCTCTGTGCCAAGGGTGATGTGTAATCTACACACACAGTCCCTACCCTCATGAAGCTTAAAGTCTAGTACTTGTTTAAGACACTGATTCAAATTGAAACAATGTAGAGATTAAAGTTAATTGCATTAGAAACACATTTCAGAAAGCAAAGTTCGATGATAACTCAAAGCTGGAAGATCATTATTACCTTGGGGATCAGGGAAAATTTCATTGTAAAAGAGGAATTTAATTTAAGCTTTAAAATTTGGACATGAATTCATCAAGTGAAAAGAGGGAAAAATGAAGGACAGCCCAGGCTTAGGGAACAGCATAAACAAATACCGAGTTGGAAAAATAAAGGGCATTTTCAGGGGAAAGAAAGGAAGTTAGTTCAGCAGGAACTTAGTGGGACTGGAAAAGAGTAATATGAGTTAAGGTTAGTAAGATAGAGTGATGTCAAATTGTGTGTGTGTGTGTGTGTGTGTATGTGTGTGTGTGTGTGTGTGTGTGTGTGTTGGGGTAGTGAGGGGTCTTATACACTAGTGAAAGGAGTTTTAATTTTGTTGAAGAAATTTTAGTAGTTCCCCATTGCCTCCTGAATAGAGAAAGTGAGCACTGGACTAGGGGCCCTTAGGAGGTGACTACAATACTACAGTTTAAGCAGATGGTAATGAAAGTCTTAACACTAGTATGGTGACAAAGCGTGTAGCCATTTTCACACATAGTTTCAAAGCGAAATGTTGTAAAAGTCCATAGCCCTAAATGTCTTGCATCTCAAATTCCAAATATCTCAAAGAGAACTCATTCTCCTTTCAGCCAAACCCACCCCTCTTCCTAACTTCCCTGCTTCTGTTGAGGACACCCCCATCCTTCTAAAAACCCCAGTTCACAATCACCATGCTGTCCTCAACTCTGCCCCTCACCTCATATATTCAATCAATTGCCAGGTCTTGACAGTTCTACCCTGACATTTTCTTCTGCAACCATCATTTTCCATGCACACAGCCATCATTGTTTCCTGCACATATATTTGCAATAGCCTCCTAATTGTTCCCTATGCCTCCATTCTCTCTCCTGTTCCTCTCTCTCCCCTGCTTCCTTTCTCTCCCCTCTCTCCACTGCTTCCTTTCTCTCCCCTCTCTCCCCTGCTTCCTTTCTGTCCCCTCTCTCCCCTCCATTCTCCACAGGCCGACAAAATCATCTCCCTAAAGCACAGGTGTGACTATGCCACTCCCCATCAGAAGAATCTTTTATAGTTCCCTATTGCCTCTAAGATAGAAGAAAAATCTCTCACCTTGGCATTTCAATCTTGACAGCCAGGTTCTAGCTTTATTTTACCAGACTTATTTCCCATAACTCCCCTTCACCCACTCTACATTTCTGATAAAACTAATTTACTTGCTATTCACTGAACTCTATATTCCATCCCCCACTCAAGGTCTTTGTACAGGCTTCGCCACAGAACTAGATCACCTTCTCTCTTTCCCTCCCCCTCCTAAGGACCTTGGCTTCCTTCAAGGTAGAAGTATTAGACTTACCTCCGTTCTGATGCTACTTTGTACCAGGTAGCGTTTCTAATCTTCCTAATGCATAGTGTTGGCTCCCTCCCGAAATTACTTTTGACATGATTATGCACAAGATGTTGTTATGTTTTAATAGAATGTCAAATCAACAAGCATCCATTGCCTAAGTGTTTCCCAGGCACTGTGCAAAAGTTGTGCCCCAGTACCCATTGTTGTGTTAAGCACTGGGCATATAAAGGCAAGCAAAACAGAAATAAAAATCAGTCCTTACCTTCAAAGAGCTTACAGTCTAACGGAGGAAACAATATCCAAACACCTACGTACAAACAAGATATATAGGAGGTAAATTTGAGATTTGAATGAAACCGTGGAAGGCAGGAGGTGGAGGCGAGAAGGCAGAGCATTTCAGGCATGGGGACAACTGGTAAAAATGCCTGGCGTGTCAGGTGATATAAGCTCTCTTGGGATAAGAGTTGTTTTTCCTTTTTTTTTCCCTTGTATCCCTGGCCCCTAGCATAATGCCTTTCATGTAGCATACACTTAACAAATTCTGACTAAATGAATGGATGGAACAAACATTGAAAGGAGAGCAAGGGTGTGTGTGGGTGTGGGGAGATGCTGCAGTGGTAGAATCTACAGGAATTGGTTGGCAACTGATTGAATATGAGAAGTGAAGGAAAAGGAAGAATCAACGATAGGGCAAGGTTTGAAACATCAGGAGGAAGCATCTTTGATGTTGTTAGATAAAGTCAGAAAGAAAAAAAAATCTTTCATTCTCTAACCCAAATGCTTCCAACAAGGGTGACATGATTTTGAACATGTATTTCATATAGTTTCAAATCAGCCAGTGGGTAAAGTCCATGTGGAACAAAAGCTTTTCTGACTCCCTATGCTGATGAATCTCCCAGGGCCACATTCAACCCTAGGTCTTAGCTCATGCACATGCTCCAGACAAAAGCACATGAGAGAAAACATCAGTCATTTCCAAGGCTAGCTCCATGATGTGCAAACTGCTGTATTTCTAGCCCAAACAAATCACCAAATTACTACTTCACACCCTACCGCATCACCAAAAGGGTTATAAACAGTACACACCAAGCATCCTTTTAAAAACACAGAGCAAGGTTCTTTACCCTGAACTTCCCTAGGATGAAAATAAAATGGTGCTCAGGAAAATAAAAGCAGAAGAAGAAAAAGCAGCAACACAGAGCAACTGGGTATCCCATTGGTTTTGTCTATGTGTAAATAGAAAAAGCAACAATTAATAGGGAAAGAAGGATGACTTATCATAACTCCATGAGCCCAGGACCCCCAGCAGATTATAGCCTTTCATTCCATTGAATCATTCCTATTTGACCCAGACTGATGATTGACTATGTGAAATCACAGTGTGCTGTTCTGGAAAACACCCCCGCACTCCTGTACAGGACAAAGGAGACAATAGCAAAGCCAGGCTACAAGCGCTGCATCGAGATTGAGCAGGGAAGGGAGGAACACAGAGCCCCACAGAGGATGAATGTCTCACTCCAAGAGAAAAATACATTTATATAATAATAGCTGTTTGGATCGGGAATGTAAATAACAGGGAGAGTTTAAATTGAATATTTGACAACACTGAAACCTGAAAAACGTGCCCTGAATTTTTGCTCAAAAAAAAAAGAAGGGGGAAGGGTGGGGGCTTCCTTTTGTTGGGAGATGGGAAAACACTTCCAACGATCCCCTAAATCAAATAGTTGGGAAAATGTTTTCTCTATTCCTCGTAGTTGGAAATAATAGGTGTGATCTCTTGGGCAAAAGAAAAGAAAAGGAAAAAATAACTCCCTTCCAAAAAAAGGCGGGGGGGAACATGGAGTAATGATGTTTTAGGTGATTACTTGAGCCAATTTTCCTCCAAAATGACAACTTTGGCAAACTTCCCATGATGGCACTGGCTTATCTAAAAGCATGAATGTTCTAGGGGAAATGACAGAGCTGCATTCTGTTCTCTAAGGATGAGGGAGGGAGATCCACATCAGAGCTAACCTTCCGTGACTGTACATTTGACAGCTAAGCTGTGAGAAGCTTCCTGATTTTTGGACAATGGAAACACAGACCACCTTGAGTCCCCTGTAGATGAAAATAGTAATAATAATAAAGGGAGAAGAGATGTCTTTGTCTCTTCCTTCATTCGACCCAGAAAGGAAACAAACTGAAGGACTTTTGGGGCCCTTCGCAATCTGGCTTACCAATCTTATATTGCTGTGTTCCCCTTAATACCCTCTCTGTTTCAGCCAAACCATAGTAGTCACCATTCCCCAATCTAATCTGGCCTTCTCTTGTCTCTAGATTTTGTTCATGCTATGTGCCATGTTTCAGTGCTCACCCTACATATCTTTGTTTAACTTCACTTCCTTGAAGGTCAAGTTCAAGTACCACCTATTCTACAAAGTCTTTCCTGCTTTTCCTAACTAAAAGTGTCCCCTCCCCCCTAAATCCTTCTGATGACTCTGAGTTCTTTCATGCAATTAATCATGCTCTAACTGGTATTATACTCACTGTAGGAAACATTTCTTCAACTCTCCTCCTGCCACTAGAATTTTGAATTAAGGGATCTTGGTTTGCTTTGGTTTTAAATTTTATTGATCATACTCATATAGCATGCCCTCACTTCCCTAACTTCTGTTCAGTTGGTACTGCTTCTCAGAGTCAGTGTGAGGGTCTGGTTATTTTAGTCCTGTCAGCCATGAGCCCCAACAATGTACCCAGTAGCCTCAATCACCCAGCAGCGAATGGCAATTACTGAGAAAGTATAGTAAAAACATTTGGCAGAAAACATTCCCCCCAAAGGAGGACATACTCTCTCCTTACAAACTCAAGATTCTTAAAGAGAATTCACACATAATAAAAATGGTAGTGAGGTACAAATTTAGAGAACACGTAGGAAAGGGGTAACGGCTTCTGGTTATTAAAAATATTTTTTTCCCTTTGTAGAGTCCTCGTGAACAAGGCTCTGACAGTGCTCTTGTAGAATCCATAACCAGCACTATTCTCTGTTATGAGCAGAAACAATTTCTGCAGCTCCCACGATCCTTAGGCAAATGTCTTTTCATATCCATCTCCAGGTGTTTCTTCTCTCATCAGCCAGTATAGCGGCGGCTGCTCCTGGCTTCAGTGGACCCAGCTACCAACTCTGGGTACAAGGGAGACTTTTTATGGGACCTCAGGACCTCCTCTCTTGAACTTACAGAGTTCCCTCTGGTGAGGGTAGGAAGAAATAGAGATAAAGTCTTTTTCCTCCCACAGAATACAGCCCTTTTCTGGGCTCGGCTAGAGCTCCTCCATCACTAGGCTGGTAAACTGTTGAACCATGTGATTCTAAACTGGTTTTCTGTTCTCTCCATTGGCCGATGTGTGTGTCTGATTATCTCAGTCAATCACATGTAGTTAGTAGGTGTCTGTTGTGGGATTCAAACTCAGATCTTTCTCTTTCCAAATCTAGCATTCTCTCCGGGCACCAACTAACACAAAACATAGAATCTTTAACTTGGAAGGGACATCAAAGGCCATGGTAATTACCTTCTGCTTACCTAAGCAAGAATCATTATAAACATGTCCACAAAATGTTACCCGTTCTTCAATTGAAGACTGGGGAACAGGTAGTTTACTTCAAAACCAGAGGAGCTGGTTTCAAATTTTGCTCCTGCCAATTACTATCTGAGTGACTTGAGCAAATCTCACTTTGGTTGATTTTAGTTTCCTTTCTTCTACAATGAAGAATTTTATATAGGGCAACTCTCATCAGCTTAATGTGGCACTCTAGCAGGTAAGAATGGCACTGAGCTTGGAGGAAAGTGATACAACTTTTGAGCAACAGCACATCCAGATTTTATGCTTGTTCATAACCAAAGGGAATCTGGTTTGTGACAGTCATAAACTTAGAGACCTCATTATGTAATTAAAGCACCTTTACTAATCACATAATTGGCATATCACTCTATAATTGTGGAAGTATGTGGTAATTGTTGGGCAGCTAGGTGGCAAGGTAGATAGAATGCTGGGTCTGAAGTCAGGATGACTCATCTTCCTGAGTTCAAATCCAATCTCAGACACTAGCTGTGTGACCCAGAGCAAGTCACTTAACTCTGTTTACCTCAGTTACCTCATCTGTAAAATAATCTAGGCGAACCACTTCAGTATCTTTGCCAAGAAAACCTCAAATGGTATCAAGAAGAGTCAGACACAACTGAAAAACAATTAACGAACAACATGGTAATTGTGCTGCTATAATTGGGAGTAAGAAGGAAACAGTATAAACCAGGGATGAGGAACATGTGGCCCTCTAGGTCCTCAAGTGTGGCCCTTTGACTGAATCCAAACTTCACAGAACAAATCCCCTTAATAAAAGGATTTGTTCTGTAAAACTTGGACTCAGTCAAAAGGCTGCACCCAAGGACCTAGAAGGGCATGTGTGACCTCGAGGCTGCAGGTACCCCACCCCTGGTCTAAACACTCCTCTGGCAGAACTGCACAGAGTATATGCACGGGAAGCCTTTAGAGACCATAGTGAACATGGATCCCTTCCTGACACTGGGACCAACCACCCTGCCAGTCATCAAGATTACCTTTACACCATGCATCTTTCTAAGCCTGTGTAATTTCTGAAGGCCAGTTTAGTTCTAGAAACAATCTATCACCACAGGAAAAGTTTCCAATTCAAACCTTGTACCTAGAAAGCTTCATGTTTGCCCCTGATTATAACACCCACTCTCTCTTCTGCTTTTCACCCAAACTTCTGATCAAGCAGTCAGAAGGAAATGTCTGTTCTGATTCAGCACACAGTGAGACATCCATAGTGAACCCTCGTTTGACTGTGCACCTGTTAAGCAGGGCAGTTCAATAAATACAGTCACACAAAAGAGAATGCAATAAATATGATTAAGTCCCATTTTAAGAAAGTCAGTGAGATTTCTAGCAAGGGATCAGAAGTAGGTAGAGGATTGCTGGTCAGTTTGATTCAAGGTTGGCCTGGGGTATTTTTTAAAGAAATTGATCGTGTCCATCATGCAGGGAATGTACATGATAAATAAGTAGGAACAAACTAGCAAAACTTTAAGAGTATAGTATGGATTAATAAGACTTGGACAGCTTCCTCAGCCAGATTAAACTCTACTTAATAAGAATCAGAGAAAAGAGGCACTTTCTTCTGGAGAGATCCTCTTTCCAGGTATAATCATACTTCTTTATAAGCACTCTGTCATAGGATCATAGGAGATTAGAGGTAAGAGGTACCTTAGAATGGAAAGCAGGCATGTAGTTTACAGTATATAAGGGCTAGAAGAGGCCCCATAACATGGAAGAAACAAAATGTCCGATCTGCACGAGGCCTTGTTGTTCAGTTGTTTTCAGTCATGTCCAAATCTTTGTGACCCCATTTGGGTTTTTTTTGGCAGAATACTGGAGTAGTTTGCAATTTCCTTCTCCAGCTCATTTTACAGGTGAGGAAACTGAGGTGAACAGGTTTAAGTAATTTGCCCAGGGTCACACAGATAGTAAGTGTCTGAGGCTGGGTTTGAACTCAGGAAGATAGAGTCAAGATGTCTTGACTCTAGACGCAGTGCTCTATCCACTGTGTCACCTACCTGCTTTACAAACCTTGCAGATCATCCAATCTAACCTTCTTATTAAACATTTGAGGCAACTGAGGTCTGGAGGTGAAATGACTTCTCTAACATCATACAGAAAGTCAGGGGCAAGGCAGGATTTGAACCCAGGCTTTCAGACTCCAAATTCAGTGTGCTTTTCCTTAGAACATATTGATGATGATGATGATGATGATGATCATAGTGATGATGGAGGGGGTTTTGGGGGTAGAGGTGGTGGTGGTAGTTCGTGGTGGTGGTGGCAATGGTGGTGATGATAGTGATGATGATGATGGTGGTGATGGTGGTGGTGGTGGTAGGTGGGATAGTAGGGGTGGTGGTGGTGGTGGTAGTGGTGGTGGTGGTTCGTGGGGGGGATGATGATGATGATGGTGGTGGTGATGTTAATGGTGATGATGTGATGATAGTGATGATGGTGATCATGACAATGATGATGATACATTTATACAGCATTTTAAGGTTTGCAAAGCACTTTGCAACTATCCCATTTTATCCATAATACCTCTAAGATAATCTGTCATAGTTAAAAGAGGCCTTGGACAAAAAATTAAACTACTGGAGCAGAAAATGACCTTAGAGAATATCAGATCAAACAAGGAGGAAACTGAGACACACAGAAATTAAGTGATCTGGCTTAGGTCACACATTTATTTGGTGGCAGAATTTGGACTTGAACCCAGGTCTACTGATTCTTAGACCAATGTTCTTTCTACCATCACAGTGCAAAAGAATTCTGTATAGAGTGTCTGAGACCATAGTAAGCAACTACTCAATATAGTTTCCTTTATTCTTTCATTGGGGAATGACAAATAGGACACACACAGCAGTGTTCAAGACTTGCATAGAATGACATAAGATAAAAAAAAAGAGAGAACCAAAATTTCCATCGATATAAGAATTTTGTTATTATTTAGGTGTTCTTCAGTTGTATCTGACTCTTCATGACCACAATTGAGGTTTTCTTGGCAAAGATGCTGGAATGGTTTGCCATTTCCTTTTCCAGATCATTTTACCTATAAGGAAACAGGCGAACAGGGTTAAGTGACTTGCCCAGGGTCACACAGCTAGTAGTGTCTGAGGCCAAATTTGAACTTAGGAAGATGAATCTTCCTGACTCCAGGCCCAGCACTCTATGCACTGTATCACCTAGCTATGATAACATAAAAAAGAAGACTGTATATATCCATATTGCAATGACAGGGCAAAGAGGCCACAGAGGGGATCACATATGTTCAATTTGTTCATTGAAGTTCCTGTTTAAAATGTAAAATAGTTTTGTACATACAAATAGCTTAACTGTTTTGGTTTTAGTTTAAAATTAGAGGTCAGGAAACCCTGAGTTCAAATCTGACCTCAGACACTTACTAGCTAAATAACCTTGACCAAGTCATTTAACAGCTGGTTGCTTTGGCTTCCACAACTGTAAAGATAATCATAACACCTACCTCACAGGGCTGTTGCGAGGTTCTATAGAAGGTGCTACGTAAATGCTTATTCTTGTCCAGTAAGCTTTTCACTTTATCTAGAGAGAACCACCATTTTTCATTTCCAACCTCTGCCTTCCATCCCCAGACATCGTAATGCAGGTTGCCCAAGGTCGATTAATGGATCAATTTCAACCTAAAAGGAGCTCTCCAGTGGAGTACCACAGGGCTCAGACTTTGGCTCTCAATATTGTATTAACATTTTTATCAGTCTTGTGAAGTTGAAAAATGATAAGCAGTTGGGAGAGATGGCTTACATGGGTGAGAGAACCTGGAACATCTAATAAGCAAATTAATAGTGATGAATATATAAAATTCTAAACTTGCATTCATTCAATTTATCCATTAAAATGTTGAATAAGACAGAATTTAGTATCTGAGCCTGGTCTCACTAGTGGCTATAAGGCCAAAATGACCCATGCTATCCTTCCCCAAAGTCTTTTGGATTTTGGATTTCAAAAACGTGGCTGAGCCAAGGCCAGAATTTATTTTGGATGACTATGCATATTCATCAAAAGGATTTTTTTTCTTCTTCTTTCTTCTTTATTTCAATGGGGGTAGGGTGAGAGGGTGAGAACAAATGTTTGTTCATTGAAAAAGATTACATTAATTTTTTTTTCGAAAATATGGAAGGATGGGAAGCTATCTTTCTAACTGCTGATATGGTAGACCTTATATATGACCCTGTTTTTGAAGGTTTCATCAAATTTCGCAAAGATTTTTTTTGTTATTGTTTTGGTTTGGTTTTGGCGTGGGCAGTTGATTCAGGCGATGTCACCCACAATTGTTGATAGTATAGATATAATCAAAACTTGCCTCTGATTGTTCTGTAGACCAGGGCACAAGGCCCACAAAGCTGCCCCTTTACCTAGGATGTTCCACTATTAGCTGAGCATCCTAGATGAGATTTCAGAAAAATCTAATTTAAGCTTAATTGAGCTTCTTCCCAGAACTTAACTTTGTTTCCTAGAGATCAGCTTTTTTCCCCTCTGATTGGCTGAAGTGCTTTAGAGCTATTGAGCAAATATCAGTTATGCCAACACCCTGAGTAATGTCAATGTGAATTAAAAACGTGCCAGCTTTCTTAACATCTTTACTGACTGAGTTCTTAATTAACCTGACAATAAAATCAATAATGGAGATCCCTGTTGTTTTAGCCATGAGAGATGGTTGAGCCCTTCTTCCTCCAGAACTTTTTTTTTTTGGTTATTTACTTAATCAAGGTCTTACATCTAAATCCTGGGCTATCACTCTAGCCATGCTTCATAAAGAATACTCTCTCTAGTGACCCTGGGTTGACATCTCCCTTTCATGGTCCCTCTAACACTGAAAAAGTTGTTCGAATCATAGCTGTACCAATATATTCCATCTAGTACCAAATGCTGTGCAATGACTAGGCACTCCGGCACGTGGGACAAATTCAGTTTTGGGTCAGAGCGGACTTAAGGAGTCATAGATAGCTAAGTGGTGAAGTGATGAAAATTCTAGAGTGGGAGGCAGGAAAACCTGACTTTGAACCTATACTCAGACTCTTAGCTGTGTGACCTTGGGCAAGTCACTTAACCTATATCTGCCTCAGTTTCCTTACCTATAAAGTGGAAACAGTCTATCACCGGCCTCCAAGAGTTGTTGTGAAGATTAAATGAGGTAATGATTTTCATTTATATAGCACTAGAAGATTTTCGAAGTGTACCACAAATGTTATCTCATTTGATCCCCACAACAATCCTGGGAGTTAGGTGCTATTTTTAATCCTCATTTTACAGATGAGGAAACTGATTTTATATGACTCAACCAGGGTCACACAACGAGGAACTGAGGCTGGATTTGAACTCAGATTTTTTTGTTTGTTTCAAGATCTAATACTGTATCCACTGGGCTACCTAGATGCCTAACTTAGGTAAAGTACTTTGCAAACCTTAGAGTGTCTTATAAATGCTAGCTATAATTGAGGAAGTTGAGAAATTGAAGTCCAGAGTCTTTGAAAGTGCTAAGGATTTACATAGCAAAGAAGACTTTGAACCACATGGAGAACTTATTTATAATGATAATAAAATAGAAAAAAATAGCAAATGTTTACTATGTGCTAAGTACTATGCTAGGTTCTGGGAATACAATTACCAAAAGCAATGATAGTCCCTGTCCTCAGTGAGGTTACATTCTAATGGAGGAGACCAGGGAAGAGATCTTTGGTCAGGAAAGTTCCTGACCCAAAGACATTCTTGGCCCCAATTTGACACAATCCATTCAGGAACAATGGGAGAGTTGATTTGATTATGGTTCATGGTTGTAGATATGGGGTTGTGGGGAAAGGGTAATATCAAGGGGAGATAAGGGGAGAAAGTGGAAGGTCCATAGATACGCATTTATTTTCCAGATAGGGAAATTGAGGCCAAGAGAGATAAGTCACTCACCTAAAACCACAGAAATGGAAAATAACAGAGCTTTGATTCAATTAAACTCAGGTCCTTTGCTTCTAAATCTGGTCATACCACATAAAAAGATGGGTGTCGTGGGTACAATGGAAGTAGAGGTCAAAGATGAATAGGAAGTAGGAAAGAAGACAGTTGGGTATGAGGTAGGGAATGCGATAGGGGTATCAGCTGGTATATCCAGAGCTCATAGCCCTCAGTGTGGCGTGCTGCCACTCCCCACCTACACACACACTCCAGCTATTAGCTAACATTGTGCTGAACCCAGAGATCCTGAATATCACTGGTACCCAGATCAGATAGCAAGGCAATGGGGGATGGGGCCGGGAGGTGCAGTCTTCCCCACCCTAATGGAAGAGCTACCTCAGGTATGATAGCCATAGGGCTCTGGGGGCCTGAGGTAGACAGCAAGACAGTAAGCCACCTGAGAGTGGGAGTGCAATGTGTACCCCTGGGAAGCATAGACCCACCCCACCCTATTGACATCTATGGCATAGCCTCAACACCCATGTACTAGTTCTGTCTCTGATGGGAACATGGGATGCCAGAGTTAGAATGGACTTCAAAGGTCAATTTTCCAACTCATACAAGATCAGAAAGACCCTCTATAACCCCAGGTCACAGCTGTATTGCTAAGGGTTTCTATTAAAGTTTTTACTCCTGGACACCTAGACCTTTGATTAGTGCAAAAAGCTTTCTCTAAGACTTTTCTTTGCTCTTGAATTGGGTTATTTTTGGAAGGTTACGTCCAAACTAGTTCTGAATCAAGCTATTCCTGATGTCATCCCTAATGAGTGTTCTGTATGATGTTCGGTGCCCTGGGAGCAGACGTTATAGTAATCGCACTTCTTATAGTCCTGTTCAGTGTAAACTTTGAGGCTTTGGTAGAGGCACAATTTCATGAGCATGTCTACTGCTATCACTGACGGAAATCACAATCAATCAATGCTATCTCATCCTCATGGGATTTTTGTCCATGTTTCCTCCAAAGAAATCTGTACAGATAAGCTACTGAGACTCCTGTTTAATACTTCAGCATTTCTAGGGTCCTAATATACCACTTGCACTGTCCATCTTTTCAGTTTGATTCAAAAGACATTTATTATGCACCTTTTATGTCACTACATTTGAGTGTTAGAAATAGAAAGATTAACTTAGCTAGGCTTAGTGGCATATGTGGATCTCTTGAACATGGGAGTTCTGAGTTGCAGTGGGCTAAGCTGAATGGGGGTCTGTACAAAGCCTTGCATCAAAGCAATAATCCCTAGGAGCAAGGGCCTACCAAATTGCTCAAGGAGAAGAGAAATAGAGAAAGTCAAAGCTCCTGTGCTAACTACTATTGGGATTGAATCTATTAGTGCCCTCTCTACTTCTAGCCTGAGTAAAATATAGAAAGAAGGAAGGTAGGAAGGAAGGAAGGAAGGAAGAAAGAAAGAAAGAAAGAGAGGGAGGGAGGGAGGAAAGAGGGAGAGAGGGAAGAGGAAGGAAGGAGGGAAGGAAGGAAAGAAGGAAGGAAGGAAGAAAGAAAGAAAGAAAGAAAGAAAGAAAGAAAGAAAGAAAGAAAGAAAGAAAGAAAGGAAGGAAGTTAAAAAGAAAGGAAGAAAGAGAGAGAGAGGGAGGGAGAGAGGAAGAGAGGGAGGAAGGAAAGAAAGAAGGAAGGTAGGAAGGAAGGAAGGAAGGAAGGGAGGGAGGGAGGAAGGAAGGAAGAAAGAAAGAAAGAAAGAAAGAAAGAAAGAAAGAAAGAAAGAAAGAAAGAAAAGAAAAAGAAAGGAAGAAAGAGAGAGAGGGAGGGAGGGAGAGAGGAAGAGAGGGAGGAAGGAAGGAAGGAAGGAAGGAAGGAAGGAAGGAAGGAAGGAAGGAAGGAAGGAAGGAAGGAAAAATGACAGTCTCACTCCTCCCTTCTTTGAGAGATGATGCAGTATCTATACAAATAAATTTACTACAAGATAGGGTATGAAGGTAGCAAAAGGGAGCTCCAAGGCAGGCTAGGAAAATTAGAATAACAAAAGAACACCTTTATCTAAAAGAGATCAGGGAAGGCTACTTGGAGGAGTTGGGACCTGAGCTGAACCTTGAAGGAAAGTATGAACAGTGAAGATAATAAGACAATAACTTCCAGGTGTGGGGGACAGCCTTCATCATCAATGCATGAAGGAGTGATAGAATAGCTAGTAGTGCAATTTGGTTACATATAAAAGATATGAAGGGCAAAATGAGATATAAACCAGAAAATTAGGTAGGAGTCAGAGAGAAGAGCACCTTAAATTTCTGGCTGAGGTGTCTACCAAAGTATATACACTCTATATTTTATCCTATAGGCAATGCAGAGCCTCAGAAGGTTGACAGAGTCAAGCCTGTACTGTAGGAAAATTATCTCATCACTTGAGTGAAGGATGGACCAGACAGGTGAAAAACTGTTGCCTTACATGCTCATTTGTGATTGACCCACCTCCTCTTCTGGTCATTACATTCTTGATAATGACTTTCACACTGCTTTTTCCACTCAAATTCTCATTGGTAATTTGCTATGACCTATTTATGTTCACCATGTGTTGGTCTGTTACCCTCTGAGTTTTTGTGTCATTTTAATTCTGTGGGGAGCATTTTGTATTATCAGAAAGGAACCAGCTTCTCTGAAAAATAACAGAGCTAAGGACATGCTGTTCTATGGTTATGATAAAAAAGCAGCTTTCTCATTAAAAGGCAAATCCTTCATCTCAAAGGTTGAATAGGATGGCACTTTTAAAAGAATTCTAGCTGGTTAAATTTAGGGGGTTAGGGATGGAATGGGTGGAAAACAGGATAGACACAGAAAATCTGTAGACTTTGGGCTCTTATGTATTTGCATTAGATATTAAATTGGGTATGTTTTCAAGATTCTTTGGAGACAGGCAACCAAATGTTGATAGACTTAGTAATGGATGCTACCATCCTCTTACTTCACTCAGTTATGTCCATGTGTACCATTGCCAATCCTAGACGGCCTTCTCCTTCAGATATGTTACTTGTAGATAGCTATGCAAGAGCAGCTGAAGTCTTATTGTTTTTTATCTATCAGCCTGGACTGTTTTCCCTACCCCAACTACAATTCTTCCCTTTTCTTGGCATTGCACGTCTTTGCAAGTCAGACAGGGAGAAAAGGGAATTCCATTTCTACCAGTTTACTTTGTTTTAAAGCTAAAAGAATTCTCATCGTAGGCTGACAGAAATATTCGAAATTCCCTGCTTTCCACCAATCTACAGACGAGCCATAAAGTCCTGCTCAGTCCCAGATTGGTCCTGAACAAGCTTGGACGTAAGCAGTGACTTCCTTATTAGCAAATCCAACGGTCTATTCTTTGTCCCATCCTTGTCGTCTCTGACACGTTTGATTGTGTTGACGATCACTTTCTTTTTGAAATCCACCTCTTTGTATATGTGAAATGACAATATTCTTTTGACTACTCACTTAATGTCTTCTTGGAAAAATTCTCTTCCTTCAGTACAAATTTATGCCGTCTAATCGCAACTGGATCCTTACTGCAGGAAGGCATCCATTCCAATTTTCCCTATCCCACTCTCCAAAATGGCTTTTCCAAACCTTCACATCTCTCCTTAAGCACAACCTCTTTCACTTCATACTTCACCAGAAAAATTGAGGCCATTTGATGAGAATTCCCTCTTACCCTTCACCTTCATTTCTCACCACTCAGACAGACACCTTTTTCTACTATCTTCTCTTTTACTCTGGTTTCAGACGAAGAGATAACCCTTCTCCTTACCAAAGCCAGCTCCTTCACATGTACCATATAACCCTATTCCTTCATGTCTTTTTCCAGTATATCATCCTCACTATCATCCTCTCCCTTTTTAAGTCAAATCTAGTCAATAAGTAATTATTAAGCGCAGTGACAGATACTGTGATACAACAGGTACAAATACAAGCAAAAAGAAAGATCATTCCTGCCCTCAAGGACCTTCTATTCTAGTGGAGGAAGATAGCACACAGGAGGGAGCTGAAAAGTGTGAGAAGCTGCAGGAAGTAGGGAGAGGTACCCATTAAAAGGTAAGGTGGCATGGTCACAAATTCCAGAGAACGACCAACCCTTCCTCAAAATGAAGGTTCTAGTAAAAGCTCACCAAAGGGAAAAGAAGGCCACATGCATGGAAGGAGAAGGCAGTTGAAAGCAAAATCTGGAGAACGAAACAAGTCCTTCCACAAAATGAAACACATTCTGGGGGGAAGGGGAGTGAAGAAGGAGGTGGAGTCTCTTATCTTCAATGTCAACCCAGGTCACTTAACTTCATTGTTTTTCTATCCACTAGCTCCTTCCCTGCTACCTACAAAAATGCCTCTTTTTCCTTTGTCCTTTAAAAAAAATCTTCAAATGATTTATCATCCTTATTAGTAATTATCCAAAATCCACCCCTCCCTTTCTCACCTAAAATTAAAAAAAGAAATCTCTGTTTGGTGCCTCCATTTCCTCTCTCTTCACTGTAATTGGGCTCCTGACCTCATCATTCAACCTAAACTATTTTCTCCAATGTTATTGTTTCTTAAATGCCAAATTTAATGCTCTTTTCTTAATCCCCATCCTTGCCATTGGCAATCACCTTCTCTTCCTAAATATTCTCTTTCCAGGTTTTGAGGACCCTATGCTCTCTTAGTTCTCCTCCAACCTAGCCAATTATTTCTCCTCAGTCTTCTTTGCTAGTTCTTTCTTTGTGTCATTCTCTTAATCACTCAGGCTCAGAGCTTAAGTAGGGATGTTTGTATATAGGGCAAGCACCATAAATGGTACCCATCAATGACAGTGGTTGTGTGTGTGTGTGTGTGTGTGTGTGTGTGTGTGTGTGTGTGTGTGTGAAGAGGTAGTTACTAGTCCTTAGGTGCAGAGAGAGATCTGAGAAAATGTGAGGCTATTGTAATGGCATGTATCTGGTTACTTACCAAGTAATGAATTACTCTTGATAACTAAAACCAGTTATTTCTTCACTCCTGGTAGCTAAGATGCTTGATCATTTAGATGTGATAGTGGAATGGTAACCACCACAGCAGCAGATATTTGGGGAGCAAAGATTGAACTAGGATTTGAAGCCAACTCCACTCACCAAACTCTCACATGATCATGATAGAATTGGGATCAAATAGACCAATATCTTCATTGTATAGAAGAGGAAACTGATGCTAGTCAGTAATCTTAAGGATAGTGAGCAAGTCCTATTCTTCTTTGCATCTCCCAAAGCACTATCAAAGTGGCTAATACATAGCAGTTGTTCAATAAAGTCAGTGAATGAATGTCTGATCTCTTCTCTCTCTTCTGCTGCTTGGTCATGAAAATCCTAGCTAATAATAATAATGCCTATTTCTATAGTGCTTTGAAGTTTGCCAAGGGCTTTCCTGGAAACAACCATGTGAGGTAGTTAGGGCAAATCCTATTATCTCTATTTTATAAATAAAGAGGCAGTACACAGCAACCAAGTGTTGAACTTGAAGCCCCATGTTCAAATTCTGCCTTAGACACTGATTGGTGATGTGAGCATGGACAAAGTTACTTAATGTCTTTGATCTTCAGGCAACTCTTGAAACATATATTGGGTTGCCTTTTATGATGATGAAATGAGCTCCCATGCCAACCTCTCACTGATTGTTGATGTGGAGATGATGACATTAAAGGCCAGAGATGAAGTGACTTCCCCAAGGTCTTACAATAAGTAAAGGGCAAAGTTGGGACTACAACCCAGGGCTCTTGGCTCCAAGTCCGGGGATCTTTCCACTACCACATACTTCTTCATTTTTTTTTAGTCATTCAACAAGAATTTATTAATTTTCCAATTTTTTTTGAACTTTTACTTTCAGTTCCAAATTCTCCCCCTTCCCCCATCCCCTTCTCCACCCATTGAGAAGTCAAGAAATATGATGCCCATTATACATATGAAGTTATGCAAAACATATTTCCTCACTAGCCATATTGCAAAAAAAAGGCAAGAAAAATAAAGAGGCAAAATTATGCTTTATTCTGCACTCAGGGTCTATCAGTTCTCTCTCCAGAAGTAGATAGCACTTTCATCATGAATCCTTTGGAATTGACTTGGATCATTGTGTTGATTAGAGTAGCTAAATCTTTCACAATTAATTGTTCAAACACTGTTGTTACCATGTACATTGTTCCCCTGGTTCTTCCTACTTCACTTTGTATCAGGTCATGTAAGTCTTCCCAAGTTTTTAAGAAACCATTCCCTTTGTCATTTCTTACAGCAAATAGTATTCCATCAAAATCATATACTGTAATTTGTTCAGCCATTCCCCAATTGATGGGCATTCAATTTCCTCTTCTTTGCCACCACAAAAAGAGCTGCTGTAAATATTCTTGGCCATATGAGCCTTTTTCCTTTTTCTCTGGTGTCTTTGGGATATAGACCTAGTAATAATATTGCTGCATCAAAAGGTATGCATAGTTTTACAGATCTTTCCACATAGTTCCAAACTGTTGTCCAGAATAGTCAGACTATTCACAGCTCCACCAACACCGTAATAATGTATCTATTTTCCCACATCCCATTTAGTATTTGTCATTTTTTTTCTGTCATGTTACTCAACCTGATGGATATGAGGTGGTATCCTCAGAGTTGTTTTAATTTTCATTTCTCTAATTATTAGTGATTTAGAAGATTTTTCTTATGACTACTGATGGCTTTCATTTCTTCTTCTGAAAACCACCTGTCAATATCTTTCAATCATTTATCAATAGGAAATAGTTCTTATTTTCAACTGATTTGGCTCAGTTGCCTATATATTTGAAAAATGAAATCTTTATCAGAGAGATTTGCTAAATGTTCTCTTCAGTTTCATCTTTTCTTTTTAATTTCAACTGAATTAGTTTTGTTTTTGCAAAACTTTGTTAATTTAATATAATCATGCATCCATTTTACCTCTAGTGATCCTCTCTATTTCTTATTTTGTCAAGAACTCTTCCCCTATCCATGGATCTATCAGTTTTTTTTCCTGTGTTCCCCTAAATTACTTATGTTATCACCCTTTATGTCTAACTCACATACCCATTTTGAGCTTATTTTGGTATAAGGTGTGAGATATTGGTTAATGCCTAATTTCTGCCGGACTGCTTTCTAATTTTCCCAGTTTTTTCTGGTTTTTGTCAATTAGTGAGTTCTTATTCAAATAGCTGGGATCTTTGGGTTTGTCAAACACTAGGTTGCTATGCTCATTTGCTTCTGTTTAAAGTGTACTTAATCTAGTCTAGTGATCAACCAGTCTGTTTCTTGTTGAGTAATAAATTGTTTTGATAATTACCACTTTGTAGTTTGTTTGAGATCTGATACAGCACAAGGAAGGTGGCCTTCCTTCATTTTCCCCCATTTATTTCCCTCATTTTAGTGAGCTTTTGTTCTTCCAGATGAATTTTGTTATTTTTTCTAGCTCTATAAAGCAATTCTTTGGTTGTTTGACTGGAATGGCAATGAATAAGTAAAGTTAATTTAGGTAGTAATGTTATTTTTATTATGTTGGCTTGGCTTGCTCATGAGCAATTAATAATTCTTCAATTACTTAAATCTGTCTTTATTTGTATGAAAAGTGTTTTGTAAATTATGTTCATATTGTTCGCATGTGTGCCTTGCCAGATTAACTCCCTAGTGATTTATACTGCCTGAAATTACTTTAAATATAATTTCTGTTTCTATCTCTTTTCGCTGAGGTTTGTTGATAATGTAAAGAAAAGCTGATTTTTTCATGTGGGCTTATTTTATATCCTACAACTTTGCTAAAGCTTTTAATTGTTTCAACCAGTTTTTTAGTTGACTCTAGGATTCTGTAAGTATAGCATCATATTATCTGCAAAGAGTGATATTTTTATTTCTTCATTGCCTACTTTTTCCTTCATTTTCTTTTTCTTATCTTATAATTATAGCTGGCAATTCTAATAAAATAGTTGTGATAATGGACAACCTAGCTTCACCCCTGGTCTTATTGGAAAGAATTCTAGCTTACCCCCATTACAGTTAATGCTTGCTCTTGATTTTAGATAGATACTACTTATCATTTTAAGAATGGCTCCATTTATTCTGTGTCTTCTAGTGTTTTTAATCAAAACAGCGGTTGTAATTTATCAGAAGCTTTTTTTGTTTCTATTGATATAAACATATGGATATCCTTGTTTTACTTATTGATATGGTCAATTATGCTTATGGTGGGGGCAGCTAGGTGGCCCACTGAGTAAAGCACCAGCCCTGGAGTCAGGAGGACCTGAGTTCATATCCAGCCTCAGACACTTGACACACTTACTAGCTGTGTGACCTTGGGCAAGTCACTTAACCCCAATTGCCCTGCCCTCCCCCCTCCAAAAAACAAAACAAAAAACAAGCAAAAAAAGAATCAGCTATGCTTATAGTTTTCCTAAGAACCAGCCCTGCATTCAAAGTATAAATCCAACCTGGTCATAGTGTTTTATCTTTGTGATATAATCTCCTGTTATCTCCTCACTAATATTTTATTTACAAATTTTATATCAATATTCATGAGGAAAATCAGTCTATAGTTTTCTTTCTTTGCTTTTGCTTCCACTGGTTTAAATATAAAAACCATTACTTCATGCTTCTACCTTTAATTTCAATCCTTACATATGTATGTTGCTCAAACTTTTATATACTATTATGATGCTACCAACTTATTTCATGAGATTTTCATTTCAGTTATTTTTTCCTTTAGCAGAATAATTTTTTTTGGAACTCAGCTATACTCTCACTGCATCCTCTATGGCTATTAACAGCATGCATTTGCAGGTTCACTGATCAAACCCACAAGGGTCATGTTCCCATCAGCTAGCAGGGTCTGTAGGGGAAGTATCTCTTTAAGAACCAGAGGTAGAGAGACAGTCTGGGCTGGGCTGGACTCATTTCCACAGATCCCTATAAGTCTTTCATTTAAATATTTCTTGCAATTTACTGTTCTGCCTTTATTCATGTATCTACCTGTCCGACCACCTTGATTCCAAACACTTTTCTGTGCCTTGAATTACTGATGTAACGGAAAGAAACCCGGAATTGGAGTTCAAATACATGGTTTTGAATCCTGTTTCAGGTACTGAATTGCATTGTGACTTGGGGAAAGTCACTGAACTTGTCTGTCTGTTTTCGCTTCTGTAAAATAAGTGGTTTAAACTAAGTGCTCTCTAATGTCCCTTCCACCTTTAAATCCTAACGTCTTCTTCAGCTTTCTTCTGACATCAAACCTGCTTCATCTGCCTGCTATGATTGCAGACCTTCCAGTATGTAATCTAGACTTCTCTGTCCTACAGTTTGGGCAGATACCTTGCCACTCCCCACTACAGCTGAATCACTAGTGTTACATGTCTATGTTCTCTCTCTGGGTTTCTTCCAAACATATCTGGGTTCAGACTGTGTATTTAAAAAGCAGCCCTGACTATGGCTGCAGAATATCATTTATCCCTACACAAATCTATCTGCCCCAAAATGGACATCTAATCAATGACCATGATACCCTCCTTAACACTGTACACTATCCAGGCAAGGCCCCTCTACTTCCTCTCTCTCCCTACTGCCTTTACTAGCCCAACCCTTCATACTGTGATAGTATGGAATCTGAAGACAAGGTTTGAATCCCAGGTCTGCCACATATACATGGGTGAATTTGAACAAGTCAGCCTAGATCTCAGTCCATAAAATAAGGGGCTTGGATTAGATGCCCCCTATTTTCACTTTCAACTCAAAATCTCTGGTTTTTTGGTCCCTCTTTTATTCAACATGAGAGTGAGGCATGAAAGTATTGTGTGGCTAGATAATGAACACATACTCGTGGTATCCCTAAACTGATTCACTTAACAGGGCATTTAGATTCTGGCCTGCAGAATTATGGAGGAAGCAGAGTTAAATCTCATCAATCTCAAATAACAAGGAAAGGTAGATATAAAAATAATAGACCAGTAAATTTGATTATAATTAAACTAGAGTTTGTGAGGTGACATAGCAGGTAGAGCTCTGGATTTGAAGTCAGAAAGTCATGAATTTGAATCCTGTCTTAGATGCTCATTAGCTGTGTCACCCTGGGCAAATTTAACCTTTCTGAGCTTCAGTTTCTTTGTAATGTGAGAATAATAAAAAAGCACCAACTCACAGATAACTGTAAGAATAAAATGAGATAACATACATAAAGCACTTTCTAAAACAAAATTCTACATAAATATGAGTTATTATTAGTGATAATAATAGATATCATCCAAATTCTTTAATGGATTACTTTAAGGATGGTTGATGAGTACTTAGAAAGATAAATGGTTATGACTAGAAGGCAACATGGATTCACCAAGAATAAGTCATTGTAGAGTAACTTCATTTTATTTTCTAGAGTGGCTATGATAAGGTTGGTAGATAAGGGGAATGTTATAGAATATATACATATACATACCAGGAAAATCAGCAAGATATTTGGCCACCTTTCTTTCCATTAACCAGGTGGACAAAATCAAGAAGTGTGGACTGATGTATAATACAATAATATATATACTAAATTATCAAAAGGTCTCACCCAAAGATTGTCAACTAATTAGGTAAATCCATCACAACCTAGAAACGTGATTCAGGGTCAGGCCTTTAACCTTGTTTGGTCCAACTAGGACCCATGTGCTATGAGGAATGTTTGTGGTAATTGTGTATGTTTAACCTGGGGAAAGAAAAACATGTAAGAAGATCATGATCTTTTTATATTCAAATATTTGAAAGGGCGGTGTGACCTGTAGAAGAGGGATTAGATTGTTCTACTTGGACCCAGAGAACAGAACTATGACAAATCAATGCCATTTGCAGGGGGATAGATTTTCACTCAATGCATAGCAGAAGTCCTCTGAATTAGAGCTGTCTGAAAATGGAATGAGCCCCCAAAAGAGAGAAATCCTTGTCACTGGAGGTCTTCCCACAGAAGCTAGATGGAAATTTGTCAGAAATTGTTATCCACAGAAGGCGGATATATTTATATTTATATAGAGTTGATATTTCATAAACTCTATGCCCACACTGCATGCTATCTCCTATCAAGTCTTCTGCAAGTCTACCCAGAATATGTTGGGGGTCAGTATTCTAGGGATGGTCACTAAAGTATCTGAAAGCTGACCCCACTAATTAAAGTTACCATTGTGCTCCACAGAAAGAGAAAAATGTCTGATGTCATTTATCAGGCAGATAGAACATAAGAGAAATTCTCTCTTCAACAATGAGTGTACAGATCCAGTAGCAATTGAGACTTATCCATCAAATGGACTATCAGGGGAAATACCCTGCTCGGAACAAACATAGAAATCTATCAAAAATGACTCCTGTATAATGAAAACAGAATTCTTAACATCAATCCTAAAATATAAGATACACGATTATTCTTGAAAAGAGGATGACAGTGTATCACCAATTGATATGGTGCTGTGCCTAGCAGGATATGGCATGCAGTCACCTGAGAGGAATGGAAAAGACAAGGAATGTTACTTGGTCCACTAGCAAAAGAGAAAAGGAGACAGGAGGGAGGGAAAGAGAAAGTAGAGGGGATAGAGAGAGAGAGGCAGAGAGAGAGAGAGGGGGGGGGGGGAGGGAGGGAGAGGCCCCCCTCAAGACAGAGACTTCCTAAAGTTAAAGTCAAACTGCTTCCCTGCTCAGCTCGAAGAGAGAAAAGAGTGCAAAGTCAAGATATAAGAAATGTATTATCTCAAAGTCCTACTTATCGCTCTCTTTCAAGTCAGTCTGAATGCTCCTGTTGGTATTCCTGCTTGCTGGGATCTAGGCTGGATTCTCAGCTCCTCCCTTGAATGTGAGGCAATATCTATTTTTTTTTTACATTCTAAGCTCTGCCATCCCCAGAAGTCAGTGGAGATGTGGAGATGACATATCTTTTCCAAGGAAGGAGTCAGTTTTGAATCAAGAGAGTCCTTCCCCATAGATAAATAGAAAAAGGTCTCTTCAATCTAGTCTGCAGAACCGATTGAGGGCCATAGTTTTAAATCAAGGGGGTCCTGCCTTAGTAATAAACAGAAAACCCTCCCAATATGGTCAGTCCATGACCCCCTGAAGACCACAAAGTCCTAAGAGCTTCTACCTAACTAGAACTCAGGGAAAGGGGGATGGGAGGTGGGGTGACATATTATCCTATCTTTCTTTCGTTCCAAACAGCTAGAAGGTAATTTGCTGTCAGTTGTTAACTACAATATTGCCAAGGATGGCTGAGCAAGCAGACTCATAACAAGATATTGTAGAGGGAATTCATCTATCAGGTAGGGGGTTGGACTAAATGACTCTAAGGCCCCATCCAATTCAATTCAACAAAAATTGATTAAATACCTACTGGTTGTAGAGAACTGGGCTAGGTATCAGAGGCAGAGACAAATAGAAATAAGATATGCAAAGTGAGATAATATTTGTAAAGTGATTGGCAAACCTTAAAGTACTATATAGATGCTAGCTATTACAGTGTTATAATTATTATAATCCCTGCCAACATAAGGTTCTTTGATTCAATAATTCTTTGCTTCATCACAGTGGTATTTTGAAGATCAAGTAAGAGAATTTACAAGAAGCAGTTTGAAACATTTAAACTCCTATAGAAACACAAGACATTATCATCTTTACTCTACTAAGAGTAGGAAATGGGAACAGATGAAAAAACCATTGAGTTATTTATCGTCCTTTTTCTCTTTCTTTTGCTCTGGGCAAAAATGGAGGCTAGATCACTAAATATCTTCCTATTGTATACAATAACAGTAATATTGTTTTAAGAACAATGTTGAGTGACTATTGTAATGGATACACTATCTGCATCCAGAGAAAGAAGTGATAGATAGAAGTACTTATAGAATAATTTTACATAAATATCCATATTTCCATACGTATCTGTGTCTAATAGTAGCCATTTCTAGGGTGAGGGAAGGGAATAAAAAAGGGGGAAAAGAAAGTTACGTAACCTTATTATATATTTAAAAGGAATAGCAAGCTAAATACAATAGATTTGCAGGTCATGTGCAATTATCTTTTTTTTTAAATTCTACTATATTATGGAAATTCCTGTTTTCTTTCATAAATTAAAAATAAAATAAATAAAAATTTTCAAATGGTGCTTTTTCATTGGGATATGGATAAAATATGTCACTTACAGGGTGACAAGGAGCCTTACTACCCAAGTAGGTCAACGAATTCTAAAGTGGGCACATCAATTACATTTTCTGTGAGAATTTTGGCATAGATTTTTCCTCATTTTTAAGCTTTAGAATATAATAAAAAAATCCTTACAAGGACCCACATTCCATCCAAACATATATTCTGTCTCTGTACCACCAAGAAACATAATGGGTGATGGTGGGGTGGTGATGGTGGTGGCATAGGTTGTCCCTTATGATGTCAACCTAAAATGTTGATGTGCTCCAAACATCCTCACTTCCCTAAATAGCCCAGTAGAGGGAGAGATGTCAGTAATGTATATATCTAAATATTTTTGAAATAATTTTTATTTATTCTTTTTTATTTTACAAAATTCTAACCTTAACAGACGTCAGCTAGATGAGCACTTCCATATACACGGTGGAACAGAGAGGATTGTACACAAAGCTACTACTCTCTACAGCTTGTTTTTCTTTTTAAATATGTAATACATTCAACATAAAGCTTTCAAAACTATTCTGATTATTGGTGATTCCTTCTGGCGTTCCTTCTGTTTTCTCCTGTATGTTTAAAAAAGTTTTTTTCTTTCTTTTATGGGAACCTTAAATCCTAGTGTTCCTCTTCTCTTCCGAGAAAAAAACAAAACATTTATTTTAAAAAAATGCACAGTCAGGCATAAACTCTCCAGCACTGAAAATGCATATATCATTCTGCCAAATGTCACCTCTCTGTCAAGATGTGAGTAACATGCTTCATCAGGGGTCCTCTGAAATCATGGTTTGTCATTTCACTGATCACCTTTCTTAAATCTTCTTAAATCAAAATTGTTTAGAATGTTCTTATTGTATAATTTTTTCTTCCCGGTTCTATTCACTTTATTCTGTGTCAACTCTTACACATGTTGCCCAGTCACTTTAAAACTATCCCCATGATTGTTTCTTGTGACATAATGTTATTCTAAACATTCATAGACTCTGACTTGTCACCATTTTTACTTTCCACCTGTATCACTTCTTAAATTGAACGTTATTGTTTCACTCAGAGAGGAACTTGTAGCTCTAGAGTTACTATGTAGGAGCTACTATACTTCTCTATCTCTCTGTTGTTGACACCAGCTGCCTTCACATCATAGCTCAATGCTGCATAAAGAAGCACTTCCTCTCACATTCATACTTCAATTGATCCATGAGGTTGATGCAGGTATTCCCTCTACCAGCATAGATTGCAATTCATCCACTCTTTCAGCTACAGTTGTTAAGCATGGCTGGTAGGTTGTGTAGTGGATAGAGTGCATGGCCTGGAGTCAGCAAGTTGTGCAGTTGTTTCAATAATGTCTGACTCTTCATGACCCCATTTGGGGTTTTCTTAGCAAAGATTCTGAAATGGTTTGCAATTTCCTTCTCTAGCTCATTTTACAGATATGGAAATGGAGGCAAATAGGGTTAAATGACTTGCCCAGGGTCACATAACTAGTAAGTATCTGAGGCCTTAGGATTTGAACTCATGAAGATAAATCTTCCTGATACCAAGCTCAGTGCTCTATTCGCTGCACCACCTAGCTGCTGTCATCAGCCTGCCACATGTTATCAATGATGCCATGCCTTTGAGATGTATTGACAAAGACATATATGGCCAAGAAAAACGTCATGTGACAAGAATAGAGGAATAAGGGATAATAGAGGCATATCCTGAGTATTGCAATGAAACTCACAAATATTAATAGAAATAAAGGTGGTCTCCAGTACTTTTGGTGTCTTTTCCTTGAAATTTTTGTGAAATGTTAGTAATCATAGCTAACATTTAAATAGTGCTTCCTATGGGCTAAGCATTTTACTATGCACTTTACAATTATTATCTCATTTTATCCTCACAACAACACTGTGAGGTAGGTGCAATTCTTAACTGCTTTTTACAAATGAGGCAACCAAGGTAAACAGAGGCTATGCGACTTGCACAGGATCAAACAGCTCACAAGGCTGGATTGGAATTCAGATCTTCCTGACTCCACAGAGGATAGGATGCCAGGCCCGGAATTAGAATAGACCTGAGTTCAAATCTGAGCTCAGACGCTTACTAGCTGTGTGAGCCTGAGAAAGTCACTTCACCCTGTTTGCCTCCATTTCCATATCTGTAAAATGAGCTGGAGAAGGAAAGTGCAAACCATTCCAGAATCTTAGATGCCAAGAAAACCTCAGATGGGGTCACAGAGTCAAACATGACTGAACAATAATACAGCAGTGACCATGTATCTTTCCATTGTCCTTTTGTTCACCAACAGTGGTGATTCATAAGAGCTCATCATGTCCAAAGACTCAGAACCATGGAGAAGCACATAGAAACAGAGGCAATGTGGTATAGAGGCTAGAAAACCAGCTTTGAAGATAGGTTGACCTGATTAAAATCATGCCTTTGACATGTGTTTCCATTTAATCTTTCAATGCCCTGGTCAGGTCTCTAAGTTGAGGCAGCTAGGGGCACAGTGGGCAGAGAGCTGACACTGGAGACAGTATGACCTAAGTTCAAATCCAGCTTCAAAACCTTATCAGCTGTGTGACCCTAGATAACACTTAACCTCTGTTTGCCTCAGTTTCCTAAACTGTAAAATAAGGATAATAATAGCACTTACCTCCCATAGTTGTTGGGAGGACCAAATGATGTAATATTTATAAAGTGTTTAGTAAAGTGCCTGGCACATAATAGAAATCCTTGCTTCTTTCCTTTCTAATTTGAAAAGAAATTGAACAAAAAGTGCAACCTACATTGGTAGAGGGAGTTAGCGCACCAGGAAGTTTTCTATATACCTAATATACCCTACCTAATAGAAGAATGAGAAGAAATCAGTATTAAAATACAATTAATCAAACATATATAAAATACTTACCACATGCAAGGATCAGTGTTGAGGCTATAACAGTGAAAATCAAATCACCTCTGCCCTTTAGGAACTTATATTCTATGGGGGTAGGGAGAGTATGTACAGTATAGACATGAGTAATTAAATACAAAGTAATTTCGCGGGGAGAGAGTACCAATAATTTGGGGAATCATGATAGGTCTATGGAGGAGGAGGTGATATAATAGGTTCATTTGAAGAAAGCTGAATTCTAAAAGGAGTTGAAGAGGAAATGTATTATAGATATGGGCAGCAACTTGCACAAAGGTTAATAGGTAAGATGTGAATTGCTCTGTACAGAGAATATCCTTTGGCCAGAGAGAATGCATAAGTGAGGAAAATATAAATGCAGTTGAAAAGTGAGTGGGAGTCAGATTGTGGAAGATTTAAATGCTAGGCTGAGGATTTGGTATTTTATGTTATCCTAGAAACAAAAAGAAATTAAGATAGACTTTTGTAGAAGGAGAGGACAGGTAATGACATGGTCCGATCTATTTCATAGGAATATAAATTTGGCTAATGTGTGGAATAAGCATTTTATAAGGAAGAGAATTGAGACAAGGATGCTAATTAGGAGGCTATTGTACTAATCCAGACAAGAAGTAGTGAGATTCTTTTTTTGGTTCGTTTTGGGTGGCGAGTATTTTTTAAGTCTTATTAATGTGTTTCATTTTCTATATATTATGCCCACTTTTTGAGAGGTTTCTTGTAACAAAATAATTAGGTAAAACTAATAATATGGTAACTTCAAACAAAGGTGCATGCTGCATTAACCATCTATCTCCCTCTACCTTTCTATTTTTGTTTTTTTTTTTAACTAACAGAAATCTTCCTGTCACCTTTCATTCCATTGGGAAAAAAAATAAAATCCTTGTAACAAATGTGCAGAGTCAAGAAAAACAAATTCTTTCCCTGTATGCAAAATATAGATAGATGATAGTTAGATAGATAGATAGAGATAGATAGATGTCTCATTCTGTACTCCAAATCCACCACCACTCTGTCAAGAAAAGGACTTACTTCATCGCCAGTTTTTTGGTATCAAGGATGATAATTGTATTGATCCTAACTCTAGATCTTTCAAAGATGTTTGTTTTAGCATTATTATGGTACTCCTCATTTCTGCTCATTCAGGGTAGCTAGTGGTGCAGTGCACCTGGAGTCAGGAAGATCTGAGTTCAAATCCAGCGCCAAACACTTACTAGTGGTGTGGCCCTGGGCAAGTCATTTAACCCCTATTTGCCTCAGTTCCTCATCTGTAAAATGGGGACAAACTGGAGAAGGAGATGGCAAATCACTCCAGTTTCTTTTCTAAGAAAACCCCACAGACAACGTCCATGGAGTCACACAAAGTCAGACACGAGTGAACAACATCTGCTCATTTCACCAGGCATAAATTCATATAAATCTTTCTATGTCTCTTTGAATTCATCTATTTCCTCATTTCTTAGATAATAATAATAATAATAATAATAATAATAATAATAATAATAATGATAATAATAATATCCCATGACATTTATAGACCACAATTGATTCAGCCATTCTTCAAGTTATTGGTATCCCTTTAATTTCTGGACTTATTTTTTCTTTATCACCACAAAAGGAGGTGCTATAAATATTTTTGTAAAGGGTCACTTGGCTAGAAAACAGCACTTCCAGGATTCAATCCCAGCTCTACTAGTTCCAAACGTAACACTGTTTCTCATGCCATGTTGCTGTAGGAATAGCTAGAGGAAGTGACTGCAGAGCTCATAGAAAATGTATCATTTCGGTTATGTTTAGTAAAAAGAAAACCTACTGCATAAGGGAGTGGGACAATTTAAGAAAAAAAGTTGAGTTGCATTTATCAAAGTTCACAAAACCCTTCACACACTGGAAATTAGCAGGTTAAAAATTTAGAGGTTCTAAATTAAAGTAGGGGTAGAGAAAATGGGGTAGACACTGAAGATAACTACAAGTTGAAATTACAGGAATTGGCAGACAGATATGGGGATTCAGGGAGTGGGAAGAGTGAAGGAGGAGCCTAAGATTGTGGCCTGGGCCACAAGGATGGTTGTGCTAGCAACAGAAATGGAAAGTGTGGTAGAGGGATAGACCTTCTGTGGCAATGGGCAACTTGAGATGTTCATAATCGCTACACTTTTCGCTGAATGTTGTCCAAACCTATCTCCTCCTCCTATTCTGTTCTGGACATTGAATTGTCTATTAGCAATACTTGTCCAAGATACATGTATTAATAGTTTAATTTAATGGATTACTCTTCCTTTCATTTTTCTTAAATATATGTCTTATGTAAAATGGGAAAATGCTAATTATTTTCCCTTATCCTTATGGAGTTTTTATGGATTCAGTATGGAATGGGACAAAGAATCCTATGATATCCTTCAGTATTTATCAAGAATGTAATGATTAGGGACAGCTAGGTGGCACATTGAGTAGAACACCAGCCCTGGAGTCAGGAGGACCTGAGTTCAAATCTGGCATCAGACACTTGACACACTTACTAGCTGTGTGACCTTGGGCAAGTCACTTGACCCCAATTGCCTTCCCCCCTCAAAAAAAAAGAATGTAATGGTTGCATATCAAGCCAGGGCTACAGAGAGGGACGTCAGAAGGGATCAGAGGTGTATCTCATAAACTTTTAGCCTCACTAGTCTATCCCGGGAGAAAGAAAAATTCCATGAAACCAGAAGGCTGATCCAAAAGTCAGATACAATTCAAAGTCTACTCTCCTTCCTAGTTTCATATACTTCCTTCTTTTTCATTTCTCCCTTCTCTCTTACCTCCTGAATGATAATCCACCATACAATGTGGAAACTATAATACAACATACTGCAACCAGGGCGGGGAAGATAGTGGAGAAAGCCAAATAGGAATCTTATGTGTTGGTCAAACAATGAAACACCTTGAAAAGGGCCAAAGATCCTATTTTCACCTGTGACACCAAACTAGGACAGGAGAGGTAGTGACATAGTACCCAAGAAAGGCATGGAGAAAGAGATAAGCAATTCAAAGAATGATCCTAAGTAAAGAATGAATTGAGTTTGATCCTTCCTGCCTGAGTCTTCTTCTCTGGAGCAGATGAATTGTAAACCATAATCATGGAAAGAGTGTCCACATTAATAAGACCAGGGATCTCTCAAGGTATTATCAAAGTATCCTTTTTTTAACTCTCTCTTCCACCAAAAAAGACAATTTTACTATGCTTCTATGTTACCCACATAAAAGATGGTTAATGGCCCATAAGATCCTTAATTACTCACCGAGGTAGAGTCATAGAATTGTAGGGATTTTTGAAGGCATACTGTCCAATCCCACCCTAAAGCATGGTCCCACCATTCTATAGCCACTGCTTCAATTGACTCCAGTGTTGAAATGCTCACAAGATAACTTCCAAGATAATTTAAGCTATATTCCTGGACTTCTTACCAGTAGGTATTCTGAATTAATGCATCCTTGTACCTCTCACCATAGCTCCATTGATACCTTTCTTTGTTCTTATTTAAATAGTATTTTATTCTTTTTCCCTAGTCACATATCAAGAAAAATGTTAGCATTCATTTTTACAAGGTTTTGAGTTCCAAATTTTTCTCCCTCCCTCTCCTCTTCCAAAAATGGCAGGCAGTTTGATATAATTTATACATGTGGTATCATGTAAAAATATTTCCATATTAGTCACGGTTGTGAAAGAAACAGATCAAAAGGAAAAAAATATGAGAAAGAATAAAGCGAAAAAATGCTTCAAACTGAATTCAGAGTCAATCAGTTCTTTTTCTGGATGTGGATAGCATTTTCCTTCATGAGTCCTTCGTACTTGTCTTGAATCATTGTGTTGCTGAGAAGAGCTGAGTCACTCATAGCCAATCTTCACACAATGTTGCTGATATTCTCTATATACAATGCTCTCCTGGTTCTATTCATTTCACTTCGCATCAGTTCATACAAGTCTTTCCAAGTTTTTCTGAAATCTGATGTTCATCACTTTTTATTGCACAATAGTATTCCATTACATTCATATACCACAGTTTGTTCAATCATTCCCCAATTGATGAACATCCCCTTAATTTCCATTATTTTGCCACCACAAAAAAGGGCTGCTATAAATATTTCTGCAGATGTAGGTCCTTTTCCCTTTTTTATGATCTCTTTAAATATAGACCTAGAAGTGGTATTGTTGGATCAAAGCATATGCATAGTTTGGTTGTCCTTTAGGCATATTTACAAATTGCTCTCCAGAATGCTTGGATGAATTCACAACTCCACCATCAATGCACTTGTGTCCCAATTTTCCTACATCTTCTCTAGTACTTATCATTTTCCTTTTCTGTCATTAGTTAGTCTGATAGGTGTGAGGTGGTACCACAGAGTTCTTTTAATTTACATGTCTCTAATCAAAAGTGAGTCAGAGTACATCTTCATTTACCTAAAGATAGCTTTGATTTCTTCATCTGAAAACTGCCTGTTCATATCCTTTGACCATTTATCAATTGGGTGTTCTTGGAAATGAGGCCTTTATCAGCGACACTTGCTGTGAAGAATATTTCTCATCTTTCTGCTTTCTTTCTAGTCTTGGTTGTATTATTTTTGTTTGTACAAAAGCTTTTTATTTTTTTAAAATTTTTTAAAATTTTTTAAATTTATTTATTTAACATATTTAGTTTTCAGCATTGATTTTCACAAGAGTTTGAATTACAAATTTTCTCCCCATTTCTACCCTCCCCCCCCACTCCAAGATGACGTATATTCTGGTTGCTCTGATCCCCATTCATCCCTCCCTTCTGTCACCCCACTCCCCTCCCATCCCCTTTTCCCTTCCTTTCTTGTAGGCAAGATAAATTTCTATGCCCCATTGCCTGTGTATCTCATTTTCTAGTTGCATGCAATTTTTTTTTTGTTTTTGAACATCTGTTTTTAAAACTTTGAGTTCCAAATTCTCTCCCCTCTTCCCTTCCCACCCACCCTCCCTATGAAGTCAAGCAATTCAACATAGGCCACATGTGTATCATTATGTATAACCCTTCCACAATACTCATGTTGTGAAAGACTAACTTATATTTTGCTCCTTCCCAACCCATCCTCCTTTATTGAATTTTCTCCCTTGACCCTGTCCCCTTTCCAAAGTGTTTGTTAATACAATCAAAATTATCTATTTTATGTTTTTCAATGCTCTCTCTGTCTCTCTGTCTCTGTCTCTCTCTGTCTCTCTGTCTCTGTCTGTCTGTCTGACTGTCTGTCTCTCTGTCTCTGTCTGTCTGTCTGTCTCTCTCTCTCTCTCTCTCTCTCTCTCTCTCTCTCTCTCTCTCTCTCTCATTTGGTCATGAATTCTTCCCCTGTGCATAGATCCGACAGGTAGACCATTCCTTGCTCTTCTAATTTGCTTGTGATGTCACCCTTTATGTCTGTAATACAAAAAGTCTGTCATATCTAACTTTTCTAATATTCTATTTGTGTCCTTAGTTTCTTTCTTGTTTATTTTTTGGTCAGATTTATTGAGTTCTAAGAGGGGACAGTTGAAGCCCCCCAGTAGTATAATTTTGCTGTCTATTTCTTCCTTAACTCTCTTAACTTCTCCTTCAAAAATCTGGATGTTATACTACTTGGTGGATATATGTTTAGTATTGATATTGCTTCATTGTTTATGGTACCTTTTAGCAAGATGTGGTTTTTTTCCTTATCTCTTTTAATTAGGTCTATTTTTGCTTTTACTTTGTTTGAGGTCAGGATTGCTACCCCTGCTTTTTTTTTTTTTTTACTTCAGCTGAGGCATAATAGATTATGCTCCAGTGCTTTACCTTTAATCTGTGTGTATCTCTCTGCTTCAAGTGTGTTTCTTGTAAACAGTGTATTGTAGGATTCTGGTTTTTGATCCACACTACTATCCATTTCCATTTTATGGGAGAGTTCATCCCATTCACATTACAACATATTATGATTAGTATCTGTGTATTTGCCTCCATCCTTTTCTTCATCCTGCCTGTCTCCTCTCTCTTTTTATCCTTTCCCTCCTCACCAGTATTTTGTCCCTGATCTTCCCTCCTTTTTGTCAGTCCCCACCCCACCTCCTACTTCACTGTCAGGTAAGATAGATTTCTACATTCAACTGATTGTGCATATGATTCCCTCTTTGAGACAATACTGATGAGAGTAAAGTTCAAGTGATGCTCCTTGCCCACCCTCCCATCTTCCCCTCCACTGTAATAGGAGTTTTCCACCTCTTCACGTGCAATAATTTACCCCATTCTTCCTCTCCCTTCCTTCTGCACCCATTGTAGTCTTCTTTCTCATCCCTTAATTTTTTTCATGTCATTCCCCAAAATTGGTCTTATACCCATACCTTTTATCTATGTATATTTCTTCTAGCTGTACTATTAGTGATACAATTTTTTTAAGAATTACAAGTATCTGCTGAGTGAGCGGGCATGCTGAGTGAGCAGAGCAGAACCAGGAGAACATTGTACACAATCACAGATATTTTGAATTTTTGATGATTAACCTTGACAGACTTGGCTCTTCTCAGCAATACAAAGTTCAAAGACAACTCCAAAGGACTCATGATGCAGAGAGCTAACTACATCCAGAGAAATAACTATGGAGTCTGAATGCAGATTGAGGCAAACTATTTGCTGTCCTATTTTTTCTCTTTTGTTTTTTTCTTTTTTGGTTTTGTTTCTTCTTTCTCATGATTCATTCCATTAGTCATAATTCTTCATTACAACTTAACTATTGTGTAAATTAGTTTAATGCAAAGTTATATGTAGAAGATATATTGGATTCCATGCCATCTTAGGGAGGGAGTGGAGAAAGGGGGAAGAAAATTTAGAACTCAAAATCATGCAGAACTGAGTGTTGTAACTAAAAAATAAAAAGTCTTAATTAAAAATAGAATTACCAGCATCATCTTCTAGTATAGGGATATAAAGAGTTTAGCTCTATTGAATCCCTTATGGTTTCTCTCTCTTTTTCACCTGTTTATATTTCTCTTGGGTCTTGATATTGGAAGTCAAATTTTTGGTTTAATTCGGGTCTTCTGCTTATGAAAGCTTAAAATCCTTCTATTTCATTAAATGACCATTTCCCCCTCATGTATTATGCTTAATTTTACTGGGTAAGTGATTCTTGATTGTAGTCCTACTCCTTTGCTTTCTGAAATATCATGTTCCATGACCACTGCTCCTTTAACGTTGCAGCTGCCAAGTCCTGTGTAATTTTCAATGTGGGTTCCCAATATTTGAACTGGTTTTTTTTTTGTTTTGTTTGGTTTTTTTTTGTTTGTTTGTTTGTTTTTTTTACTGACCACTGGTGGTAATTTTTCCTTGATCTGGTAGTTTTGAAATTTGTCTATAATGTTCCTTGGAGTTTTATTTTGGGTTCTGTTTCCCAAGGTGTTCAATGGATTCTTTCAAAGCCTACTTTGCCCTCTGATTCCAAGATATCTGGGCAGTTTTCCTTGATAATTTCTTCAAAGATGCTGTCCAGCTCCTCCTTTTGATTATGACTTTCAGGTAGTCCAATGATTCTGATATTGTCTCTCCTGGGTCTATTTTCAAGGTCAGGTATTTTTCCCATGAGGTATTTTATATTTTCATCCGTTTTTTTCATTTTTTTGAATTTGATTGATTCTTGATGTCTCATCATCATTAGCTTCCACTTGCCCAATTCTAACTTTTAAGGTACTGTTTTCTTCAATTAGCTTTTGTACTTTCTTATCTATTTGGCCAATTATACTCTTTAAAGAGTTGTTTTCTTAAGTGGATTTTTTCTCTGTCCATTTGGTCAATTCTAATTTTTAAGCATTTTTCCAAGCTGTTTACTCTTTTTTTTCATATTTCTCTTGCACCAAGTCTCATTTCTTTTCCCATTTTTCTTCTACTTCTGTTATATGATTTTAAGCTCTTTTTTGAGCTCTTTCATGAGTTTTTTCTGGGTTTGAGATGACTTACCATTTTTCTTTGGGGTTTTGCACATAGGTGTTTTGACATTGTTGTTCTCTTCTGAGTTTGTGTCTTGGTTTTTCCTATCACCATAATAACTTTCTATTGTCAGATTATTTTTATTTTTGTTTTTTGCTCATCAATTTTTGGAGGGAGAGGGGGCTTTTTCCTTTCTTTGAAACTTGAGCTCTGCACCCAGAGTGGAAGGGGCACTGTTTCAGGCTTCTTCTGCCAGGGGCTACAAGCCTTGGCCATTTGTAATGATATTGCCCTGAGGCCTCCAGGGGACCCTTGTCTCTGGTGCTGTGCTAAGGGGGTGGGGTTGGGGGTGGCTGGCACTGCTGGAGGCCATAGGGGTCTGGCAGGTTACCTGGTGCTGAGCTAGGGTCCTAGTGGGGGTGTCTGGCATGTCCTCAGACCAACAGGGTGTTTTTGTTTTTCCTGATGGGCTACACTGAAGCACATGGAAGTCTGGCCACTGGAGGATGCCTGTTTGCCCAGGGCTACAATGAAGCATGTGGAGCCCTGGCCTACTTTCTCATTCTGCTGAAGGATGCCCATTTACTCTGGGCTGTGCTGAAGTGGAGGTCTGTCTGTTGGAGGATACTGATTTGCCAGGGGTACACTGAAGCATGTGGAGCTCTCTCAGTTGGTATCTTTCAAATGTTGTTATTATAAGCAACAGCTAGATAATGGCATTGGAGGTAGATTATGATGACAATGATGATGATATTAATAGTAATATATATTTATATAGCACTTATATGCCAAGCACTGTGTTAAGTGCTTTGCAATCATTATCTCATTTGATCCTTACAACAACAATCACTACTGAAAAGTAAGTACTTTTACTATCCCCATTTTATAGGTGAGGAAACTGAGGCAAACAGATATTAACTGACTTTCTCAGGGTCACACAGTTGGTAAGTGTCTGAAACCTCATTTCAACTCAGTTCTTCCTGACCCTAGGCCCAGCACTCTGTCTACTGTATCACCTAAGGGACCTGAGAAATGCATTCAGTCCAACCACCTCATTTTATAGATGGGAAAACTGAGTAAGAGAGAAGGGAGGGAAGGCACTTGCTAAGGGCCACACAGCTAATAAGCAGCAGATCCAGGATTCAGTCCCAGCTCTGTTGGTTCCAAATCCAACATTGTTTTTCATTATGCCATGTTGCCGTAGGAGTAGCTAGAGGAAGTGACTGCAGAGCTTTTAAAAACGTACCATATTTGTCAGATTTAATAAAAAATAAAACCTAAACCGTAAGGCAGCAGGGCATTTGAAGGGGAAAAAATAAGTTAAGTTGCATTTATCAAAGTTCACAAAGCCTTTCACAGACTGCAAATTAGCACTTTGGGCCAAAATGAGGATAAACCACAGGGGATCAAGCAGAACCCACACGTCTGGAAACTGAGAATGCCTAACAGAACTGCCCCTCCCTCCCTCTGCTTGGCTGGCAGTGTGAGTTTCCAACAAGCAATTTCTTCACATCATCAAAGTCATAGAGTGTTTTACACCTTTCAATAACACTCAGAATTTGGCAGACTAGAGCCCTTCTGTTTCCCTGCCAATGTGCAATATCAACCTTCTTTCTGGTAATACAGCTTAGTTCTTGTTACTGTACCTCCCAGCCCATCAGGAAAATGCAGGCTGCTCCTGAGAGGGAGGGAAGATACGTCAATCCCACTTTATGTTTGTGCACGACTAAACTTCATCCTCATCCCAAAGCAGCAGAGAGAGGCCGTGACACCAGAATTAGAAATTCCTGGGTGGCCACCATAACTAATCACAATGAGGTTTGCAGTTCACAGGATTTACAGGTAGAAGGAATATTAAAGACCATCTGATACTCATCTGAAAGTTGAGGAAACTGAGGCCCAGAGACAGAAATAGACTTCTCAAAAGTCAGACAACTAGAGACCAGGAGAACCAGTTTTCCATCTCAAATCTTCTGCTGCCAAGTCCTGAGATCTGTTATTATGTTATCCTGCCTGTGACGTTCAATACAATAAGCACATATTGAACACCCACCAGGTGTGAGACAAGTCTGCTAGACAATGGTAGAGATACAAAGCAAAGAATATAGAAATGAAACATGGTTCCTGCCCCCAAGGAGTTTGTAATCCAATCAGAAAGTTAGTCACAACACAGCAAAATCTCAGTAGAAAGTATTTGGGAGTTTAATATTGTCCTTCTATGAATTCATCTTGTAAATGAAAATAGTTCTCTCCTTTCCCCCTTCATGCCGTTGAATAAGACCATTTCACCCAGTCGATTCTGATTTTAAGACCATCTTGAGATTCGCTCAGAGTGTATTGTCAGTGTAATTATTCTGGGTTGATAGAAATCTCTAAATTAAAAAGAAAAAAATTCATCCCCTTGATGTTATCCTTTTCTGCCTCAAGTTGATTGCCTTTGCTGATAGGAAAACAAACAAATAAACAACTTTTTCTACTGGAAATACTGCACCTAGCAATACCTGCAAGTATAGCCGAAGGAAAAAAGTGTCACAATTGGCTCAGTTTGTCTTTGTCCTTTACCTCTCATCCTGGGATGCCCTTAATCTTTTCCCTCCCTACCTCTACACACTTCAAGATTTTCCTATTGTCCTTCTTCATGCTGGCAATGCTTAAGTTCTAGATCTTTTCCTTTCCTTCGCTCCCAGCACAATGTTGTTGTTACTGTATACGATGTTCTCCTGGTTCTGCTCATTTCATTCAGCATCGGTTCATTCAGGTTTTTCTGAAATCTGCCTGCTCATCATTTCTTATAGCACAATAGTATTCCATTACATTCATACACCACAACTTGTTCAGTCATTCCCCAATTGGTGGACAGTTCCTCAATTTCCAACTTCTTTCTGCTACAAAAAGGGCTACCGATATTTTTATACACATGTATTGGCAATTAAGTTGGGACTTTCTTACTGTTTTAGAATGATTAATTAAGTGTCTTTGATTGAGCCTTACTAGGTGCAAAGCCCCAGGCCCAAATCCCTATCAACTAGGTGCTAAGCCTATGTGGGTGTGAAGCCCTCAGGGTCCTAAGGGGAGCTGCTAAGACCAGAGCCAATAGTAGGAGCCTGAAGTTTTGGTCCCTCAGATGACGATGATGGCAAAAGAGTGTATAAAAAGAGAACAGAGCTATTTGCTTAGGGCTCTCACTCTTGGAGGTGTGTTGATGTGGAGATTGGGCAGCTGTAGTTAAGAGCCCTCCAGCTTGTAAACCCAGATGCTGGGACTTTGTTAAACCCTGGTAACTATGCATTGATATTTGAATCAGACAAGGTCTGTCTGTTAATATTTGTAATTTGTTTGTATTTGCTCTGAAGTTCAGGGTGCTTGCTTTTTCCCCTGAACCAAGTGAATGATATTTGTATGTTCGATTAAAATAAGATTGTTAATCCCCTTAATGTTGCTTTTCTTAGTAAAGCAGATCAAAAGAACCCATGCTTGCAGTGTTCTTGTTGTTGGGCTTGTGTTGGTTTTCCACCCCCACAGCAGCTGCTAGCCCAATTGGTAAAACAAAACGCAGCTCTTTCTGCCTTTTTTATAATCTCTTTGGAATACAAATGTTATAGTGGTATTGCTGAATCAAAGGGTCTTCACAGTTTGATTGCCCTTTGGGCATAGTTCCAAATTGCTCTCCAGAATGGTTAGATCAGTTCACAACTCCACCAACTATGCCCAAAGGGCAATCAAACTGACAGGTAAAATATTCCTTGCTCTCCTAATTTACTTATTGTATCACCCTGTATGGCTAAATCCTGTACCCATTTTGACCATATTTTGGTATACAGCACAAGATGTTGATTTATGCCTAGTTTCTACCATAGGTTTTCCAGTTTTCTCAGCAATTTTTTGTCAAAGCGAGTTATTTTCCCAGAAGCTAAAGTCTTTGGATTTATCAAACAGTAGATTACTATAAAATCATTTACTACTGTGTCTTACGTACCTAACAGGATGGGGAACCTGGTGCCTCAATACCACGTGTAGCCCTCTAGGTCCTCAAGTGAGGCCCTTTGACTGAATCCAAACTTCACAAAACAAATCTTTATACCAAATAGTTTTGATGATTGCTGCAGTTTTAGATCTGCTGTGGCTAGGCCATCTTCTTTTCCCTTGATATTCTTAAACTTTTGTTCTTCCAGATGAATTCTGTTATTATTTTTTCTAGCTCAATAAAATATTTTTGGTAGTTTGATTGGTATGGCACTGAATAAGCAACTTAATTTAGGTAGAATTGTCATTTTTCTTATATTAGCTCAGCCTACCCATGAGCAATTGACATTTTCCCAGTTCTTTAGATCTGACTTTATTTGTGTGAAAAGAGTTTTGTAACTGTGTTCATATAGTTCCTGGGTTTGTCTTGGCAAGTAGACTCCCAAATATTTTATATTGTCTACTGTTATTTTAAGTGGAATTTCTCTATCACTTCTTGCTGAGCTTTGTTGGTAAAATATAGAAATTCTGATGATTTATGTGGGTTTATTTTATATCCTGCGACTTTGCTAAGTTTGTTAATTATTCCAAGTAGTTTTTTAGCTCATTCTCTAGGATTCTCTTTCATCTGCAAAGAGTGATAGTTTTATTTCTTCATTGCCTAGTCTAATTCCTTCAATTTTTTTCTCCTTTTATTGCTAAAGCTAAAATTTCTAGTACAATATTGAATAATAGTGATGATAATGGGCATTCTTGTTTCACTCCTGATCATATTGGAAAGGCTTCTAGTTTATCCCCATTACCGATATTGCTTGATGGTGGTTTTAGATAGATACTGCTTATAATTTTAAGGAGAGCTCCATTTATCCCTGTAACTGTCTAGTGTTTTTAATAGGAATGAATGCTGTATTTTGTCAAAGCTTTCTCTGCATCTATTGAGATTATGTATGATTTTTGTTGGTTTTGTTATTGATATGGTCAATTGTGTTAATAGTTTTCCTAATATTGAGCCAGCTCTGTTTTCCTGGTATAAATCCTACCTGGTGATAGTGTATTATCCTCATAATAAATTGCTGTATCTCTTTGCTAATATTTTTATTTAAAATTTTTGCATCAATATTCATTAGGGAAATTGGTCTATAACTTTCTTTCTCTATTTTGGCTCTTTCTGGTTTAGGTACCAGCAAAATATTTGTATCATAAAAGGAATTTGGTTGAACTCCTTCTTCACTTTTTTTTCCCAAATATTTTATAAAATATTTTCTTTCCATATTTGGTAAAATTCACTTCTAAATCCATCTGTCCCTGGAGAATTTTCTTTAGAGAGTTTATTGATGGCTTATTCAATTTCTTTTTCTAAAATGGGGATATTTAAATATTTTATTTCCTCTTCTGCTAATCTGGACAATTTATATTTTTATAAATATTCATCCATTTCACTTAGATTGCCAGATTTTTTCGGCATACGGTTGGGCAAAATAACTCCTATTTGTTAATTTAATTTCCTCTTCATTGGTGGTGAATTCACCCTTTTCATTTTTGATACTGGTAATTTGGTTTTCTTCTTTTTAAAATTAAATTAACCAATGGTTTATCGACTTTATTGGGTTTTTTGCATAAAATCGGATCTTAGTATAAATTATTAGTTCATTATCTTTTAATTTTATTAATCTCTCCTTTGATTTTCAGTATTTCTAATTTGGTATTTATTTGGGGGGGTTTAATGTTTTTTCCAGCTTTTTAAATTGTATGCCTAATTTATTGATCTGCTCTTTCTCTATATTGTTTGTGGAAGCATTTTCCCCTAATTACTGCTTTGGCTGCATACCCTAAATTTTGGTATGTTGTCTCATTGCTGTCTTTCTTTCTGATGAAATTATTGTTTCTTTGTCTTCTATTTTTTTCATTCTTTTGATTTCATTTGACTGATGATTGATGTTCCATAGTCATCAGCTCCCACTTGCCTCATTCTAATTTTTAAGGAATCAGTTTCTTCAGTTGGCTTTTGCACCTCCTTTTCCATTTGGCCAATTCTACTTTTATTGTTTTCTTCAGTAGATTTTTCCCCATTTGGACAATTCTATTTTTTAAGGATTTGTTTTCTTTAGTCACTTTTTGTGCTTCCTTTTCCAACTTGTTAACTCTTTTCTCATAATTCTCTTATGTAACTCTCATTTCTTTTCCCAGTTTTTCTTCTCTCTCTCTTACTTGATTCCTAAAATCCTTTTTGATTTCTTCCAAGAGGACTTGTTGGCTCTTGACCAATTAACATTTCCCTTTGAGGCTTCACATGTAGGCATTTTTACATTGTTGTCCTCTTGAGTTCATATTTTATCTTCCCTGTCACCATAGTAACTTCCTATGGTCAGGTCTCTTTTTTGTTTTTTACTCACTTTTAAAAATTGAGCTCTGCTCCTAGGACACAGGAGGTACTATCTCAAGTTTCTTTTACTGGAGTCCAAGGCTCTGGTCACTGGCTTTCTGTGCCAGGGCCTATGAGGCTAGCAGCATGCCTGATGTACTAGCTTGGCCCAGCCTAGTCCTGCCTGTTGCACTCTAGATTCTTCAGCTAAAAGTTTGCCTGCTGTGCCAGGGCTGGAGGCCTCACAGCTGGCCTGCTGAGCCAGAATCATGGGGCCTCAGATGCTGAACTGTGTTGTGTCTAACAGTCTCCTGCTGGCTTGCTCAAACACTGCCTGCTCTGGGGTGTGCTCCCCTTTTACCCGAGTGAGACATCTTCTGCAAAGCTTTCCCTGATCTCCCTTAATTATTTGTATTATCCCCTTTCTCAAAGTCCTTTGCATTTTTTAATCTGTAAATATTATGTGTCTCTGATCCTTACCTTGCATCTAGTAGAATATAAGTTTCTTGGAGATAGAGGCTATTTAATCGTATATCCTCAGTTGCTATTTAATATTTTGCACATGGAGAAGGCACTTAAGGTTCCTTGCATTGCTTAACACTTGCTCTCCCTCTTCATCTCCAGTTAGCAACATTTTCCTCATACTTGAATTTCTAATTCAAGTACTACCTCCTCTTTGAGGCTTTCCTTGATTGCTAACACCGCACTCACCAGCTCAAATCTCTCTCTCCTTCCTCAAAATTTCTCATAGCACTTTAATTGGTTCTTTCCTATATCCTTATCTCATTAGAACTTTAATCTTATGTATTAATACACTCCACTTCCATATACCCTTGATGGTAGTGGTGCCACTTTTCACCTTGTATCCCCAGTGTCTAGCAGAGTGCTCTGTTCATGCATGGGAGCTGATTAATAAATATTGGTTGCATTTAATTAAATCTTCTACACTACACAAAAGTAGTTTCCATGATGTGTTAACTGTCATTATCATTCCCCTTCCCCTACTTCTATTCCCTTCCACTAAATAAATATTTCTAGCCTTTCACAATTGATCCTAGCCTTTTTTTGATATATTCTATTTTCCCCCGATTACATGTTAAAGCAATTTTTAACATTTTTTTTAAGTTTTGAGTCCCAAATTCTATTCTTCCATCCATTCCTCCACCCTCCTTGAAATAAGTAATCCAATATAGTTTATATGCATGCAATCATGTAAAACATTTCCATATTAGTCATTTTGTACAAAAAGACTCAAATTTTTGAAAAGAATACAAGAAAGAAAATTAAAAATATCATACTTCAGTCTACATTCAGACAGTAACAATTCCTTCTCTGGAGGTGGAGAGCATGCTTCCTCAAGAGTCCTTTGGGATTATTTTGGATCATTATATTGTTGAGAATAGCTGTCATTCACAATTCTTCATCATACAATATTACTGTTGTTGTACCTGACATTCTCCTGGTTCTGCTCACTTCACTTTGCATCAGTTCTTGTAAGTCTTCCTAGGTTCTTCTGAAATCATCCTACTTGTCATTTCTTATACCATAATAATATTCCATCACAATCACATAGCACAGCTTGTTTAGCCATTCCCCAATTGATAGACATTCCCTCTATTTCCAATTCTTAGCCACCACAAAAAGAGCTACTACAAATATTTTTGTACAAATATGATCCTAACCATTTAGTAAGTGTAAAGGGGCTATAGGAGTGAGTAAGTCCATCCTCTGAGAGCAAAGGAGAGAAGGCCAATCAGATCAGTGTACCTTTTGAAATGTCAGCCCCTCAAGCTGGGAAGCATTTCAGTGCTTTTCTAGGTGACTGTCCAACATTTTTGTAATTCATCCCCAAGAGCCCCAGCAGAATGGGGGTTGGCCAGTTGGAATGCTTTGAACGTTATTTTAAGCTAGTCCCTTTCTAGCTAACTAATTAAGAGATGTTTTACACCTACATCCTCCTTGCTTCAGGAGCTTCCCTTCAGCTCCTGCTTTTCTTTGTATGACTAGCACTAAGCACAGCAATTGGCACATAGTAAGCATCTAATAAATGCTTGCTGACTGGCTATTAACTACCTGGCTACTCACCATTTTCATACTAGGAGTAATCAGAGCCAATATATAATATGAAAGCTTACCATGGAGGTAGCATCATCCAGGGAAAATTGTTTGACTTGGAGAATCCAGATTACCTGGATTAAAACCTTGATTAAGCCACTTGGGTGACCTTATATCACCTTAGGCTTCAATTTTCTCCTCTGGAAAATGAGAGAATTGGACTAAATGAACTTGACATCCCTTCCACTTCTAAATCCATGATTCTACTATATTTATAACCTAAGTCTATATTCTTTCCTTTCCACTCTTAGGTAAGGGGCAAAAATAATTTAGAACATACAAACTGGTTGATTTCAGGAAAAGCAATCCATTTTCCTCAACTTGTTCTTTAATAATATCTCCTAGTTCTATTAGCCTCCAAGATATACAAAGTACGAGATAGGTAGAGTAAATACTGTGACCCCGAGAGGTGGAGCCAAGATGGCGGCTGGTAAGCAGGGACTAGAGTGAGCTCCGTACTCGAGTCCCTCCAAAAACCTATAAAAAATGGCTCTGAACCAATTCTAGAACGGCAGAACCCACAGAACAGCAGAGGGAAGCAGGGCTACAGCCCAGGACAGCCTGGATGGTCTCTGGGTGAGGTCTATTCCACACGGAGCTGGGAGCTGGGAGCTGGGAATGGAGTGGAGCAGAGCCCAGCCTGAGCGGCGTGGACCATCCAGACCAGAAGCCGGGCGGAGGGGGCCCTAGCGCCCTGAATATGTGAGCTGCGGCAGTTACCAGACCCCCTTGACCCACAAACACCAAAGACTTCAGAGAAGGTTAGTGGGAAAAGCTGCGGGAGTGGAAGGAGTTCGTGGTTTGGCTTCCAGCCCTGGGGGCAGCGGAGGTGGGGCAGCTACAGCTGTTGTTACTTCCGGCTCCAGGCCCACCTGGTGGGAGGAATTAAGTGGCGGATCAGAGCAGGAGTGCAACAGCCTGCTGAAGATCTAAGCCCAGTCTGGACTGGGGGTTCTTGGGGAAGGAGTAGTGCGGGTCTGACAGAGCTGGCACCTCCCCCCCAAACGTGGAACATAGAACTCGTTAGTCTACAAGCAGTCATACCCCACTGAAAAACTCAAGGGTCAAGTTAGTGGGTTGGGAATATGGCCAGGCAGTGAAAACGCGCCCAGATTCAGTCTCAGTCTTTGGATTCTTTCTTTGGTGACAAAGAAGACCAAAACATACAGCCTAAAGAAGACAACAAAGTCATAGAGCCTACAACAAAAGCCTCCAAGAAAAACATGAACTGGCCCCAGGCCATAGAAGAACTCAAAAAGGATTTGGAAAAGCAAGTTAGAGAAGTAGAGGAAAAATTGGGAAGAGAAATGAGAGGATGCGAGAAAACCATGAAAAACAAGTCAATGACTTGCTAAAGGAGACCCAAAAAAATACTGAAAAATACACTGAAGAAAACAACACCTTAAAAAACAGACTAACTCAAATGGCAAAAGAGCTCCAAAAAGCCCATGAGGAGAAGAATGCCTTGAAAGGCAGAATTAGCCAAATGGAAAAGGAGGTCCAAAAGACCACTGAAGAAAATACTACTTTAAAAATTAGATTGGAGCAAGTGGAAGCTAGTGACTTGATGAGAAATCAGGATATTATAAAACAGAACCAAAGGAATGAAAAAATGGAAGACAATGTGAAATATCTCCTTGGAAAAACCACTGACCTGGAAAATAGATCCAGGAGAGAGAATTTAAAAATTATTGGACTACCTGAAAGCCATGATCAAAAAAGAGCCTAGACATCATCTTTCAAGAAATTATCAAGGAGAACTGCCCTGATATTCTAGAGCCACAGGGCAAAATAGAAATTGAAAGAATCCATCGATCGCCTCCTCAAATAGATCCCAAAAAGAAATCTCCTAGGAATATTGTCGCCAAACTCCAGAGCTCCCAGATCAAGGAGAAAGTACTGCAAGCAGCCAGAAAGAAACAATTTGAGTATTGTGAAAACCCAATCAGAATAACCCAAGATCTGGCAGCTTCTACATTAAGAGATTGAAGGGCTTGGAATGTGATATTCCGGAGGTCAATGGAGCTAGGATTAAAACCTAGAATCACCTACCCAGCAAAACTGAGTATCATGTTCCAAGGCAAAATATGGATTTTCAATAAAATAGAGGACTTTCAAGCTTTCTCAGTGAAAAGACCAGAACTGAATAGAAAATTTGACTTTCAAACACAAGAATCAAGAGAAGCATGAAAAGGTAATCAAGAAAAAGAACAAGAAAAAGAAATTGCAAGGGACTTACTAAAGTTGAACTGTTTTGTTTACATTCCTACATGGAAAGATGATGTGTATGATTCATGAGACCTCAGTATTAAGGTAGTTGAAGGGAATATGCATATATATATATATATATATATATATATATATATATATATATATATGTGTGTGTGTGTGTGTGTTTATGTATATATATATATAAGTGAATGTGTGTGTATGTATATATCTATGTGTATATGTATGTATGTGTATATATATGTGTGTTTTTATATATGTATGTATATATATATATGTGTGTATATATATGTAAAAGAGAGAGAGCAGACACAGGGTGAGTTGAAGATGAAGGGAAGATATCTAAAAGAAATCAAATGAAATTAAGGGATGAGAGAGCAACATACTGAGAGAGGGAGATAGGGAGAGATAGAATGGGGTGCATTATCTCGCATAAAGGTGGCAAGAGGAAGCAGTTCTGTGGGAGGAGGGGAGAGGGCAGGTGAGGGGGGAATGAGTGAACCTTGCTCTCATCAGATTTGGCCTGAGGGGGAATACCATACATACTCAGTTGGGTATCTTACCCCACAGGAAAGAAGAGGAAGATAAAACAAATAAAAGGGGGGGATGATGGAGGGCAGATGGGGGTGGTGGTAATCAAAACAAACACTTTGGAAAGGGGACAGGGTCAAGGGAGAAAATTCAATAAAGCGGGATGGGTTGGGAAGGAGCAAAATGTAGTTAGCCTTTCACAACATGAGTATTGTGGAAGGGTTATACTTATAATGATACATGTGTGGCCTAGGTTGAATTGCTCGACTTCTTAGGGAGGGTGGGTGGGAAAGGAAGAGGGGAGAGCATTTGGAACTCAAAGTTTTAAAATCAGATGTTCAAAAACAAAAAAAGTTTTTGCATGCAACTAAAAAAAAAGATACACAGGCAATGGGGCGTAGAAATTTATCTTGCCCTACAAGAAAGGAAGGGAAAAGGGGATGAGAGGGGAGGGGGGTGATAGAGGGGAGGGCTGACTGGGGAACAGGGCAACCAGAATATAAGCCATCTTGGAGTGGGGGGGAGGGTAGAAATGGGGAGAAAATTTGTAATTCAAACTGTTGTGAAAATCAATGCTGAAAACCAAATATGTTAAATAAATAAATTTAAATTAAAAAAAAATACTGTGACCCCTATATTAAGACTAGAGGCTTAGAAAGTTAAAAAGATTTGTCCTTTGGCCACACAACTAGTAAATGTTGAGCTGGTTCTCAAACCCATGTCTTCTGTTTTCCAGTTCAGCATTTTTCTTCCTATCACTACCCCAGCTGCCTCTTAATATGCAGCTATGCCCAAGGCCTGTTTGGGGACAGTCCTGAGAAGGCCCAAAGCTCTATACAGAGTAAGAGGGAATGAGTTGACCCAGGGCTATTAAATTTGCAGCTGGGACCCTGCTCCCATTCCCCTCCTGGTCTCCCTGGAACACGAGGAAAACAGGCTGTGCTTATAGCAATCAGCAACTCCGTGGCTGTAGCTTCCCACCTGCTTCCAGGCATAACCGCCAGATGTTATTTCCAACCAGCAGCTGCCAGGATGGTGCCCATCCAAATTTGTGGAAAACATTAGGCCTGGGCAGCAGAGATAGCAGTAAAAGGCTTTCTTCTGATCCAGTGTGGCTCACCCCTGACTTGCCATTAGGATAACCACATTTGGGTTTTTCCTCTGCCTAGTAGATTTATGTTGATTCATCTCTGGAGATGGCCCCAGATGCAGTGGAAGACCTCGGCCTTTTAAAGCTAAGGTCTTTAGTTTAACACCAGGGAGGCACAGGCACAATTCCTTTCAGTATGCAGGACCTAGGCTTCTTGTTTGTCACTCCACTGAGAGAGGCAGGTGAGGCCTCTGGGAAAGAGTCAGGAGAAGTTCTCTGCCAGGGGCCTCAGCAGCATTGATTGCCACACAGCAACCAATTGGTGAGTGGCTGCCCCTTCAGCACAAAATTTCATCAGTATGAGCAGGACACGCTGCCCTGGAGATATTTCATTTTGCAGGATTTGGCCACTCCTGAGGGAAATGGCAGTACACATCAGTTCTTTGAGATGGCAACCTAATGAGGGGGGAAGCTCAGGAGGGTGAGTCAGCCCCTGGCTGGCTACCTCTTCTTGAAAACCCTGGGGATGACCCCACCTCCTCACTTTCAGCATTCATTTTTGGGAGGAAGAAGGGGAAGGAAGGTCATAAATTCCCTTCAATCACTGCCTTGGGTGTCGCTGAATAATATAGCCCTAGAGTGATGAAAAAATAAGCAAGTTTTTTCTGGACAAAGATTGAGAACTTAAGTTTTCGACTGAGATTTCCTTCAAGGAATAATATATATCAAGCTTAAATCCCAACTTGGGGAACCTCAATGATGCTGGCTGCCTGGTTTTTGCAAAATGTGAAAAATACGTACAGTTACAATTGGGTAGAAACAGGACACCTCCACAGCAGAGAATCTACCAGTGCATGACATTTGTTTCTCAGCATATTTCTGTCTAGTTCAATCCCCTTAAAATTTTATAGGTGGGGAAACTGAGGTCCAGAGCTTTGATATGATCGTGCCACTCACACCCTATTGTTTCCCCTCTGGGGTTATTGTGAAGGTAGAATGAAATAATATATGTAAAACAATTTATAAAAATTGAAATGTTAACTATTTTTACCAAAGGATATTCTGTATGTAAAGTGTTTTGTAAAGCATCAAGTGTTATGCAAGCATTAGCTATTAGCATTATTTTATGTAATGTTATGCTACAGCCAAGCCTGAATAATTAGTTTCTACATTCCCTGTGCTAACCCTCTTCTATCCGTTGGTCATGCCATTCCCTAGGTCTATAATGCTCTTCCTTCCTGTCTCTTGAATCCCCACTTATCCTTTAAATCCCTGATTAAATATCAATTCTTCCCTAATTTCCACATGGCCTCTGATCACCGCAAGTTGGCTAGACCTTTTCTTCTTTGGAGCTTAAGTAACATGCCTCTCTCTTATATACTTAGTGCCTGTCTGTTTGTATCATAGCTATCTGTACATGTGTCACATCTCCCTACAGGAATGTAAACTCCATGAGGATAAAAAAAAATCTTTTTGATGTATCTGCCCTCTGTGCTATCTGCAGAGTTAGTGTCTTACAGACACTTAAAAGGTGTTTTCTGATTTTAAGTTCAATTAGAGAGTTGTAGGGGACCAGAATTGATGCAGGACTGAAGGCTTCCAGAACATGTGTGATCTCAACTGTTTGCCCGCTTAAGTAGGAAGGATGGTTAAGTCATCTGCTTCTTGATGCTATCCTTGGTTTTAAAATCAAAATAATATCTTTGAAGGAACATGAGCTAGAAGTCCCAGGTGGGAGGCACCAATTCTTAAAATAGCTTTTAAGTTTCTTAAGCATTTATTAGGAAATAGTATGGCAGAGCCAATAGAGAACTCACTTAGGAAGCAGGAAAATAGGGGTTCAACTCCTGATTCGGACAAATATTGACTGTGTGACCCAGAAGAAGTCGCTTAATCTTTCATTAATCTAGGCCAATCTCTAAAACTATCATTTACAGAGAAGGCTCTGATTTTTATCAATAGTCTCCTCACCCAGGAGACTTTCCATCCAGTCTTCCCACACCCTTCTCTGCCAACATTTATTAACTACGTGCCAGTTGCACAGCACTATCCTGAGTACTAATGATATGAGGACAAAGAATGACTGCCCCTGTCCTTAAGGAGCTTATGTTTTAATAAGGTATACAAGGTATACCAAAGATAAGTAAATACAAGAAAATTTAAGGTGAGAGTAAGCAATGACAATTGGAATTAGAAAAGGCTTAAGTAAGAGAAGTTATCAAATCTGATCCTTAAAAAAAAGCTCGGATTGCTAAGAGTCAGAGTTGAGGAGGGAGTACATGTCTGACATGTGACAAAGAAGCAGATATGGGAAATGAAAAGTTGAGTTTAGGGAGTAACTAGGTTATTTTGACAGGAACATAAAGTGCTTGGGTGGAAGTAATAGGAACCAAGTTTGGAAAGGTGAAAGAAAGAACATTGCGGAGTACCTTAAATGCCAAGCTACAGAGTTTTTATTTTATGCTAGAGATGATAGGGAGCCATTGAAGATCTTCACATGAAAGAGTAACATGGTCAGAATTTGTGTCTTGGTAATACTAATACAGCAACTGCCTGCAGGATGGATTGAGTAAAGGAGACACTAGAAATAGGGGGTTCAATTAGAAGACTATTACAATAGTCAAAGTGAAAGGTGACAAAGTTTGTGAACTAGAGTGGTAGTCATGTGAATGAAGAAAAAACAGAGGCGAGTGTTATTATGAAGGTGGGATCAACAAAGCTTGACAACTGATTTGATTATAGCATAAGGAAGATTCAAGTCTAAAGAGAATCAAGAATAAGTTAGAGGTTGAAAACCTAGGTAACTACGAGAATGATGGCACCCGCTATATAATCCCTATAGTCTCTCTTAATTATAATTCTTATGATCCTCTCAGAGAGTTGGTCAAGGGCAATCTTTGATCAACTAAAAGAGATTACCAGAAGGTAAACTTTTATTTATTACTTCTGAGAGCTGCTCCCTATGAAGGATATGGATAGACCCAGTGGCACTTCATTGATCACAGTCTCCTGATTAAATCTCAGTAATTTGGGCTGTACCCAAGATGAATTGATTAGCTCCTATTTTTTGTGAGATGGATTATGTGAAAAGAGCTACTCTTTTTCACCAGCCTATAAAAAGGATCTGGAAGATGCTTTTGTGCTTTTCCCTTTTGTCTTTCTTCAGGAGAGAGGCTGAAAGAGAAGCAGAATTAAGAATGGACCTTGGTCCAAGGTGATCCTGGGGCCATAGGTGCAGCCTAATAATGATCTGGGGGCAGAGATTCAAGGCAGAGCCAACAAGCATTAAGGCACACATAGACCAAGACGAGAGTCTCTAGAGCCTAAGTTGCTGGCTTCAAGCCTTGATGAGATAGTAGACTAACCTCAGCCTGAGAGAAGGCAGCTGTAGAGAGGGAAGATGTGGCCAAATGGCGAAAGTTCTTGAACCTCAGTCTCCTGAATAAAGGAGGGAGGATTTCCTGGGATGCTTGATTCTGCAATGCAGGCACCTAGTTAGAGGAGCCAACCATCCTAGGTGCTGTAACTGACACTTAACAAAGAGATGTCATTAGTCCTTTTAAGAAGGAGCCAATAGGCATATCCACATACAACCCACATAGCGAGTAGTTATCAGCAGTCTCAAACAAAGGCTCATCTCCCAGGAAGCTCAGGAAATTCCAATGGTCACCCCTCTACACTTGAAATGGTCAAGACAGTCCTTATATGGGAGCATTTCCAGTGATTTTAGGAGTAAAGCCTTCCAGTGTCCTAAATTATTTTCCACTTATGCCTGGCTTTCTGCTATTGGCATTTCATTCTTAATGTTAATCATCACCCTTTGCACACAATCTGCTTTTCAAATATAAAATCCTATTGGAAAGACAGAGCATTTAGTCACCATGTACTTATGCCTTTCATCCTTCCAGGTCTCTGGAAAGCCAGCTGACAAAACTAATTTATACTGGATGCTCTAAGAAAATAGTGAGGGGACAAAAAAGAGAGTTTAGAAAAGAGGATAAAGTGGTAGAGGTAAATTTGACCCTCTTCCTATTTTTTTTTGCAGAGGCTGGGACTGACCCTGTAAAGGGGTCCTGTTTTCACCCCTGAATTACTGACTAGTAGCAGCTTGCTTTTGTATAGTGCCACAATATATGTATGTGCTTTCCCCATACATATATTAGAGTACCTGACTTCTTGCCACAGCCTAAGCTTCTGTTCCTTTATCCTTTAATTGTAGGAAACTACCATGCTCTTTGCTTGCTTAGGCAACTGATCTCTTGCAGACCATTTAGTAGTCTGCTAGTGGGACTGGGGCAGCTAGGTGGCACAGTGGATAGAGCACCAGGCCAGGAGTCAGGAACACCTGAATTCAAATCTGTGCTTGGACATTTACTATTTGTGTCACACTGAGCGAGTCACTTAACCCTGTTTGTTTCAGTTTCCTTACCTGTAAAATGAGCTGGAGAAGGAAATGGCAAACTACTGCAATATCTTTGCCAAGAAAACCCCAAATGGGGCTACAAAGACTTGGACATAACTGAAAAGACTGAACAGCAGGCTAATGTGTTTGCCTATCTCCAGTCTCTCCCAACTCCAATCCATCCTCCATTTATCTACTAAATTGATTTCCCTAAAACACAGGTATGACCATGTTACTCTGCACCTCTCCTCAATAAACTCCAATGACTCCCTATTGCCTCTAGGAACAAATTTAAAAAATGTTCTGTTTGGCATTCAAAGCCCTTCATAACCTAGGCCTCTCTTACTTTTCCAGTCTTCTTACATCTTACTCTCCAATATATACTCTTCCATAAATGCCAGTGGCCAATGATCTACAAACAAGACACTCTCTTGACTTTCTCATGCCTATAAAGCTCTTCTCCTCTCCTTCAACCACCTTTCCCCCCAATCCAATAAACCTTTATATCATGCCAGGCACTGTGCTAAGTGCTGGGTATACAGTTAATAATAATAATAAGATAGACTCTGCCCTCAAGTAGTTTACAATATGGGAGGTGGAGAAGAAACAACACAAAAAGAGGAAACCAAGGTGTTGGGGAAAATGAAAGAGTACCTTGTTTCTTGGAAGGAAAACCAGGCAGAGCAGCATATAAAGAGTGGAGTGAGCAAAATTCCAGTTTCTGCCCTCCATAAAGGAAGTCTTTCAAACCAAGGGGTAGGAAGGTTGAGGGAGGGGTGTCAGTTAAGGCTTGAGTTAGCAAAGCTGTGATGATGAGATTGAAGGTGATGAGTTTAGCCTGGGAGAGGTATCTTGTTCCTGAAGTTACTGATGTCTTTAGCTTCCCTTAAGTCCCAGATAAAGTCTCACCTTCTGTAGGAAGCCTTTCCCAACCCATCTTAATTCTAGTGCCTTCTTGTTGTTAATTATTTCCTTTTTTATCATTATATATATATGTATACATGTATATATATATGTATGTGTATATATATATATATACATATATATATACTTGTTTTCTTTCCCATTAGATTGTAAGTTCCTTGAGGCCAGGGACTGTTTTTGCCTCTTTTTCTATCCCCCAAACTTAGAACAATGCCTGGCACATAGTAGATGCTTAATAAATGTTCATTGATTGATTAATCTCTAAGTATGTGAGATTTATCTGACTCAGTAGCCATTGGGACTTACCTTTAACAAATTCTTTCTTAACTGGAGCTTTTCAAATCAATTTTTTGAGTTCCTTCTCTCTCAGAATCCTTCTCAATTTCAAGCAAACAGCTAATTTTCTACTATGGGTCTCCTCTCACAAACTTGAATTGTACCTGATGATATAATATTGATATCACTTTTTATGGCCCACAAAGGACTCTGCATTAATTATTTCATGTGATCATCATGGCAACCCTATAATGTTTTATGATTTATAAAATATTTTCCTCACAACAATACTTTGAGGTAGGTAGTGCAAATGTATCATTATTCTAAAATATTAAAAAGCTGAGGTTTAAACTGGAGGTGGTATGTCAGTAAGGCAAGATTCATGACCTTGAAGATGATCATGAACATGACTGAATGGCTCAGAATCTCGAAGTGTAAGAAATTCTCTAGATAGAAGGCAGAGGAAATATAATATTTATTTAGACACAAGAGAATCCAATCCCAGGACCAGTAATTCCTATTCCATATAGTAGCGATAATATTCCAAAGCCAGCAAACCCACCTCAATGTAGCAAAAAGGAAATTATAACAGACTATATTATAGCAAGGAGCCTAGTCATCCTGTAACTTTCCCCCCTTCTAGGGCCTTCCTATAAACAATCACTCACAAATGCTAACTCTCTGCTCAGCGCCCTCTTCTGTAGCTCTGTAGACTCCAAGTTCCTGCTCCTTCTCCTTGGGGTGAATTCTGATTCCCGTAGCTCTCAGTTGATGTCTGCTTCTGAATCCTTTCGCTCTCAGTTCTGCTGCTCTGCTAATTTCCGTTCTGCTGCTCTCAGTTCTGGGCTCTCTTTTTGTACAGTCCTAGTAGGCATGTGATTGACTAGAACTCAGTGCACATACCATTTGCTCTGGTCTTAGCAACTCCCCTTAGGGCCCTGATGGTTTGAGGCGCACATCTCCTTAACTAGCAAAAGGGTGTGGAAAGATCTTTCACTTACTGATTGGCCTTACAGATGGGCTCACAGGGTCAAAGAATTTATGAGTGTCAGAAGAAGGCTTCAAATCTTTCAGGGCTCTTTTTACTATTTTTGTTGCTACTGAGTAATTTTCAGTCGTGTTCAGCTCCTCATGACTCCATTTGGGGTTTTCTTGGCAAAGATACAAGAGTGGTTTGCCATTTCCTTCTCCAGCCCATTTTAAAGATGAGGAAATTGAAGCAAAGAGGGTTAAGTGACTTGCCCAGGGTCACATAGCCAGTAAGTGTCTGAAGCCAGATTTGAACTTAGGAAGACTCATCTTCCTGACTCCAGGCCCAGGACTATATTCACTGCACCACCTATCTACCCTATGCTATGTTACAATGATTATTAATGGGCAGTCCCCTAAAGGGGAATTTGGAGGAAAGGAAGACCTTTTCTTGGTAATTCCCTTAGTCCTTTAAGAGGTGGATTTTATCAAGAACTTCATCTCAAATGTTCTACTCTGTAACAAACATAGGGATAATTACCCTCTCCAATCTCTCCCTTCTCTGCTGCATCTCAACCCTCTATGTCTCATACCCCTATACCACTGATTCATTCCAGCTAAGTTCTGGGAGTCCCCGTTCTTCAACCCTATGCCTCTCACAGATAGTGTGCATCTCTTTAAGAATTCCAGGGCATGACTCAATTCAGCTTTCTGTCTCAAAGATAATTCTCAAGTCTGAGAAGCCTCAAGACCTACTAAACTACAGATCCCAAGATGCCAGACAATTCTTGAATCCTTATTACTTATAGAAAGAGAATAATCATCTTGGCATTCTTAGAGAATTGATCCTAAATCCAAAAAGAAGAGGAAAGAAAGAGAATTTGACTTGTTCTATTTTACTTCAAAGGCAAAAGTAGGAGTAAAGTTTGTAAATTTTTAAAAAGAAGACACCATCTCCATTTTCTAGGTAAATTTTCTAACAATTAATTATCCCAAAGCATACTGGGCTTCAAGAAGTAGTGAGTACATCATCATTATAGGTCATCACATAAGACATGCTAGGGATGTTTTAAACCATATCTACTTAAGGCAGTGTTCTGTTGACAGGAAAGGTAAATGACCTCTGAAGGCCAATCCCATTCAAATTCTATAGAATCTATAGGAAATTCCCATCTCTTACAGGAAGATTTTCCTATCCCTCTTAGTTCTGGTGCCTTGCATTTATTAATTATTTCCCATTTATTCTGTATATAGCTTGTTTGTTTATATTGGTTTGTTTGTTGCCTCCCACATTAGATTGTGAGCTCCTTCAGGGCATTTTGTGTAGCTCTAGCACTTTGCACAGTGCCAGGCACATAGTAGATGCTTAATAAATGTTTACTGATTGATTTATCTGTAAAATGAGATCCTCTCCTTCCCTTTCCTCCCTTCTCCTTTCTCTCCTTCCCTTTCTTCTTCTCTTCTCCCTACTCTGCTCTCTTCTCCCTGGCTCTCCTTTCTTCTTTTCTCTCCACTCTTCTCTTCCTTTTTTTTCCTCCGTTCTATGTCTTGTTAGTGTATTGTTATGGTGAGACGTCTATGTTTACCAGGGTTTATAATGAAGCATAAAAATATAATTTGCCCCAGTTTTCTTTCCAAAGCAACTATAATGCTCCAGTCCCCAATGCTCAATTTGGAAAGATTCAATGAACCTGCGCTTCGAAAATGAACACTTCCACAATCAGATACTGAGACCTTCTTAAGCTGTTTAGCCTCAATATATATGTTTTTAATATTAGTTGATGTAGATTTAATATCAACCAAGTATGCTAGTTAATTAAACATGTTGTTGGGGATATTTACAATGCTTAATTCAACCATACTCAATGGCCCTGGGCATCATTTTCCCATCACTGGGGTATTATCCTTTCATGTTGGGTAAGTAATAAATGCTAGGAAATAGGCAGTTTTTCTCCTCCAATACTAGATACTTGGGATAAATCTATGTCTGTGATTTATCTTTGAAAAACACTGCATGTTCAGGGAATTGTTCTGCTTGTAAGATATGTGTTTTCCTGTTTTCCTTTTTTTCTTTAAGCCCTTTGGAAAAGCTAACATTAATGTAAGATAGCTCCCTGAAAGCTTTTTTTTTTCTGCAAAGCAGGTTACAATAGTTGATCTCAATGTGAATGTAATTTCCTGAAAGTAAAAAGGTACAGCCAATTTATTGTAGACCAGAAAAAGACTTCCCTTTTGGTTGTAGGCATGTGTACGTGTAATCTCATACATACTTTTGACAACTAAAAACTGGAGGGATTAGGTAATGCCTTCTCTAGAAGGTGACAGTGAAGCTGTGTGCCGACTAGAACTAGGGACTTCAAGAGGTAAAGGAAGAACATTCCAGGGAAGGGGTACAACCTGGGCAGAAGTGCAGAGGAAGGAGAGACCAAATGTCATTTATGTAGGGGCAACAGCCAATAGTCCAGGTATGCTAGAGTGTAGAGTCTAAGAAGGGGAGAATGTGACATATGTCTAGAAAGATAGCTTGGAGTCAGATGGTGAAGGACTCCAAATACCAGTCAAGTTTGTATATTATCTTTGAGCCAGTGAGAAGCTTTTTGAATTGGGAAGTAATGTGCATACATACAAGAAAATATATGATATCATCTTCCCTGCTTTAGTCTTTCAAACTAGAATCACAGATGGCAAAGTTACCCAGGTGAAACACTGTTTAATGCATGGAACACCTCAGAGACATCCCCACAGACTCCCCCAAAGAAGACCCCTATCTCCAAAGTTCACATCCCCTAAGAAACCCTCAAAATGGAAACCAACTAAGCCAAACAACCTCTCTCCTCTTTCTCTCCATGAAACAGAGAGGTCATTTCCCTAAAAAGAAAGAGAACCTGCCTAGCTAGTAAATTTAAGTCCTTTCCCCTTGCCCCTTGTCTCTTTTCAGGGCCAGGTTCAGCTCAGCACACTCTTGAGGGACCAAAATCTAGGATTCAGAAGTTGGGGAAAAGCTGATGACATCAGTCATAAGAGCTGAAGTAGGTATGCAAGGAAGAGGGCATGAGGTGTCCTGAGATGGCTATAGAAGCACTATGTAAATACAATTTACAAGTTATCTAGGGATATAAGATTCCTATCTACATGAGCAGTCACCCTAAAGAGATGCTTTAGGAGACACCAAAATAGATCCTCATGGAGGCTGGGCGTTGCACCTAGGAGCTCATGCCCCATCCCAGGATAGATTCTGCTCTGGTTCGTTGAGTATAAGGTCTTCTCAGACTAAGGGGGTGGAGGAGAGAGGGAATTGGGAATGGGGTGCAGTACCCATGCAAATGCCAGCAATAGAAGCAAAAGTAATTGGGGTAGTAGGGCCTAGAGAAGTTCACAAAGGACAAACTTCAGGGCCCCAGTCACAATGTCTCTTTCTTCCAACTCTGTACTGTCCGGCTATCCCTCTTTGTTCTGGATACCCTGGAAACTGGTGTCAACCATTAAAGAGAACTCCAGTAGATGACACCATTCTCCTTCCACATCACCTCTGTCCATTTGCTCATTCTTTGTCCCCTAGGAATCAAAGATTTTTAATTACAGCCCAGTAACTCACTTTGTAAATACCATTCACAGTCAGACCTCTCTTGTCTACAGTAGAAATGAAAAACCTGAAAGTTTGCCCTCGTGTTCCCTTTCCCGTTCCTCTTGTACAGTGACTGAAATTGACATCAAGAAACATGACCTCAAAGTATCTCCTCTGCACCCCGGCTCCTTCTGTAAGCTCTGGGGGGTAGTGGGTAGGAGGAGGTTTGCAACAAAGGAGGTCTCCTTGTTATTGGCCATTTCAGCTTGTTCCCTAAGCTAATGGTCCCCAAAGCTGGGGCCTCCAACCTAATTGGAGGATGAGATAATTGGTTGCACTTCAACTTCCCCTAGAGATATCTTGGATTAGTCTCCATATAATCACACCACCTCTTCACTTATTATTATCCAACACTCTCCGCTCTTCATCTCACTTTTGGACTCCTGTGGCTGTGCAAGCTCTCAACTTTACCGCTTCTGTTCTAGCTGTCAACCTAATGCCTAACTGGGGGCACCTAACTGCATAGATATTGTTGGGAATACACCCCTTTGTATCTAACCCCTAGTATACTCACAGTCCTGATGATTATCATTTGCAAAAAGACTACCACGAAAATAACTGAAGCCTATGTGCCAACACTTGTGGCATAAAATGAGAAATGAATAATTCCACAGACAGCTTAGTAAGCTCCTAATTAAATTAATGTAGCATCTGGAGACACAACCCAACTTTCACATGGGCCTTCCCATACAAGCTACCTATGATTCAAGGTATTCTATGGACTTATATCCACTCATAAACATAGCTTATGTATCCCCACTGACATATTTGTTTTAACTAGTCAGAGAACAAAATTAATTCAAAGCAAAGGCATGCAATGAAATCACATAATAAGAAAACTAGAAATATAATCTTTTCAAACCTGGGGCACATTTTTTGCACAGCCATGCATGCTTTTCAGATATCACTTGCCCACTCCTGATTGGGAAGAGTGAAAACAGCAAGGGCGCACTCACTGGGAATTTGTGTCCACAATAAATATGCAAAGAAGCAACTCATATCTCTGAAGCTCCAGGGCCATCGGTGATTTGAGCTGCTTCTACTGATCCTGCTCATTGATGGCCTTGAATGACATCTAGTCTCTGCAAAAGTGTGAAAGTATTGTATGGTCGTTAACTGGAATTATTCCCAGGGAGTTTTGTGTAGCTGCTGTTTGATGATCTCCCACTTATTCTGTTGTCTCTGTTAGTCACTAAGAGGCGACTGCACTGGAAACAAAATTGTACACCTTCTTTCTACTTCATGCTTCTAGGGTCAGCTTGACACCTCAGCTGAAATGCCACCTCTCACTCATAAAAAGAAAGTGGAATCTACCAAGTCTCTTTTATCTTAAATCCCAGAAACTCAAGTTTAAGCTCTTTTAGAAAGGGAGAGCTCTAGACTGTCATAGAACCAGGAAAAAAATCCTTAGCTGCTTCTTCTCCCCAAAAAGGAGATCAATTAGTTCTTAGAACCTTGATTTTAATAGACTTTTTCTCTTCAAAAAGTGATTCCTTTTCCTTAGGCTAAGCTCTTTTTCAACACCGTGCATCTATCCAGAAAAAAAAAATAGTACATTAAGTCTGTTTTTAATCTCAACTTCTTGTTCATCCAGGATAGTTTCTCTGCTCAAAGCTTCTATCTACTTAGGTTTAGAAATTCCTTATAATTTCAGCTTAAAGACTCATTGCCATATGTCACCAACTCATAATCATTTTAGCAGTTCTCTTTCCATTAAACTTCTAAAGGCTATTCTGGTCTGAGGACCCCCAATTTTCTTAACCCCATATTTCTTTTTGGACTCCCATGCAAATAAATGGGAGAGGAAAAAAAAGGTAGAGCCATTCAGACACCACTTGCCATCTTAATTCTTTGTTTCAAATTCCTCCCTTTATTTGGTGTTTGTTACTTTCACCAAGCCATAGAATTTGGGAAAAAGGCATACCCTACATCAATATATTCCTTAATACTCAGTGACAAATCCAAAGGTATGCATGTCTATATGTGTGTGGGAGGGTAGAAAAGATGGAAAATATGTTTCAGGAATAGAAAGTGAGAGCAGTAAAAGAATTAGAGACTATCAAGAAACTTCACACTTAGGCATATTGAATACTTAATTTAAGAAGATAGTTGATATGGATAAGACATAATTATCAAATAACATGATAAAAATAAATTTATTACATTTTAAAGGAAAAAAAGGGCTTATTTTCATTATTAAACTCACCAATCATTAAAGGTCAAAATCAATACCAAATTAGAAAGGAAGAACAAAAATTAGAAGAAATGGCACCAAAATGCTATAACTCTAATCAAATGATATAGTGATACCAAAAAAAGTGGAAATTGGCAAGTTAACAGACATTGATACAAACTACCACAAATTCCTAAAAAAAAATAAATCAACCTTCACAATGAAGAGGCCAAAAAGAGCTAGAAACTGATTCATTCTGCAAATAAGTTATCTTCTTGCCAAGAAGAGAAGTATGATAGCCAAAGGTGAAAACATTTTAAAAAATAAATTCATTTGCAAAGTCTTACAGAGGGCAGTGACAGAAAATTATAAATGGTATTATCTTTATATAGATGTATCTACATCTATCTATCTATACATATATGTGTGTCTGTGTATGTATATGAAAGAACCAGTGGAGGGAAAAACAAGTTAGAGGAGAGCAGAGTACAGAGAAAAAGTGCTAAATTTGAATTCAGAAGACCAAGGTTCAGATCCTGGATTTTCTATTTATTACCTATGTAGCCTTGGATGTCTCTTAACCTCTCTGGGCATCGGTTTCCTCACATGTAGTATGAGAGAGTTGGACTAGGTGTCCACTAAGAACCCTTATAGCTCTAAAACTTTGATCCTAGATTTACCAAAATCTTGGTGAAAGATCCAACTAAACCAAGTCACATTAAGAGCAATTAAAGACAGAAATGAAAAGAGGACAACAGACAAAAGTGGAAAAGTGCTGTCAAGTTGTCTATAACAATTTCCTTTCTTCATCGATGACAACGGGGCTACTACATTTGGACTGTAACATGGCAGTCCCAGATGAGGAAGAGAGCATGAAGAAATAGAAATGGCACCGAAAACATGACACATAGTAGGCACTTAAATGCTTGTTCACCGACTAAAGACAACAAAGACAGAAAAAACAGTTTAATTAGTAAAAGCTAATGCATAGGTGGTCACAAAGGTAAAGATGACATGGTTTTGAGGCCCCTGAGGGATCAGTTCTCAAGGTATCTGACAGAAATGAGGGCAGCAAAAACTTGGGAAAACTTAAGAGGTTTTATTATGTTTTTTTTTAAAGATGATATGAAACTACTAACCTGTATGTTACTTTACCATCTCTACAAAATATTTAGGAAAATCAGACATTGAGAAGATCCTTGATTTGAGAAGGGAGCATGTAGAATTTTACAAATAATAATCAAGGTTAGACCACATTTTTTTTATTTAGTATTTTTTCTTCCCCCAATTACATGTAAAAACATTTTAACATTGATTTTTAAAACTTGGAGTGCCAAATTCTTTTCCTTTTCCCCTCCCCACACCTCTCATAGAGAAGGGAAGCAATTTTATATAGATTAAACATATGTAGTCATGTAAAACATATTTCTATATTAGTCATGTTGTAAAAGAAAACATAGACCTCCCCCCATAAAAACTCAAGAAAAACAAAGAAAGTGAAAAATATATACTTCAATCTATATTCAGACACCATCAGCTCTTTCTCTGGGGATGGATAGCATTTTTCGCCATAAGTCCTTCAGAGTTCTCTTGGGTCCTTGTATCGCTGAGAATAGCTAAGTCATTCGCAGCCGATCATTTTATAATATTGTCAGTGCTTTGTTCACAGTACATTTCACTTTGCATCAGCTCATTCAAGTCTTTCAAGGTTTTTCTGAGAGAATGTGCTTATCATTTCTTATAGCACAATAGTATTCCATTATAATCACCTATTACAGTTTGTTCAGTCATTCCCCAATTGATGGGCATCCCCTCAATTTCCAGTTCTTTGCCATCAGAAAACAGCTGCTATAAATATTTTTGTACCTGTAGGTCCTTTTTCTTTTTCTTTTTTATCTCTTTTTGGACACAGACCTAGTAGTGGTATTGCTAGGTCAAAGGATATGCATGGTTTTATAGCTCTTTGGGCATAGTTCAAATTGTTCTGTGGAATGATTAAATCAGTTCACAACTCTACCAATAGTGCATTAATGTCTCATTTTTCCCACATCCCTTCCAACATTTGTCATTTTCCTTTTCTGTCCTATTATCCAATCTAATAGGCATGAGGTAGGATCTCAGAAGTGTTTTAATTTGTATTTCTCCAATTTTTTCATATGGCTATAAAGAGCTTTGATTACTTTATCTGAAAACTGTTCATATCTTTTTATCATTTATCAATTGGGGAATGGCTCTTATTTTTATAAATTTGACTCAGTTCTCTATATGTTTGAGAAATGAGGCCTTTATCAGACAAACTTGCTTCAAATTTTTTTCATAGTTACTATTGCTAACTGTATTTCCCTCCATCCTATCCCCCCACTCTGTTTATTCTATTCTCTCTCTCTCTCCTTTCATCCTGTACCCTCCTCAAAAATGTTTTGCTTCTGACTACCGCCTCCCTCAATTTGCCTTCCCTTCTATCACCCTATCCCCTTCATTTATCCCCCTCTCCTCTTACTTTCCTGTATGGGAAGATAGATTTCTATATTCAATTGAGTATATATGTTATTCCCATATTACTGATGAGAGACTATGATCCTGACCATGATATGAATAAAATGGACAACTCATCAGTACATATATCTTGAGCAAAAAATCACATATAGGTAATGAGATAAACACAAAACTGAACTGGAAGTGGAAGGGAGGTTGGATATGCTTTGGGAAAATGTTCAAGACTTTTAGTGATACCAGTCTGTTGCCTGAAACAAAGAACCCAATTTTATCATTACTCTTCCATTTATGTATTGTTGTGAATCCTGGAAATTGCTAAAGAATTAAATATATGAAACACCCAAAGGACAATGGAGAAGATGTGTGGTAGATGTGAGTAGGCTACAACATACTACCAGCAAAGAATTATGAAATTAAAAGAGCTTAAAGGATGTCATTAAAGACATGTATAACTAGAAAAGAGGTTCAGCCTTCTTAATGTCTGCCTGCCTCAGGCTTCTCTCTCATTTCTGATTCATCCTCTACACAGGATAGATTTTCTAGAACATGAGTCTAATTTCCACCATCTTTCCCCTCTTACTCAGTGAACTTTAGTGGCTTCCTGTTACCCATAGGATCAAACATAAACTCAGCTGTTTGGCTTCTAAAGCCTTTATTACCTACCCCCCTCCAGTCTTTCTGTTCTTGTTATATGCAACTATCCTGAATGTTTGCTATGATCCAACAAAAGGGGTTTGCTGGCTGTTCCTACTGCATGATGCTCCTCATGCCTTTGCATTGAATATCCCCCATGCCTACAGTCACTTCCTTCCTCATTTTCACCTCTGTGATTCTATAATTCCCTTTAAGTTCAGCTTAAGTACTGATTATCCTCTTCAAATAACTTGAATTTATTCAGTATATATTTTGTGTGTATATCTCCCTTATCTGGGATGTAAACTCCTTGAGGCACAAATTGTTTTTCTGTTGTCTTTATATCCCCAGCACCTGTCACAGGAATTGGAGCATAGTAGGTGCTTAATACATCGTTGAGAAAGGTAGTGAGAACAAGGAGTAACTGGATGGGCAGCTCAAATTCTAAACTGGTGTCTACATAATGTCAGGATATCTACAGAAAGTTGCCCAACACATTGGAGCCATGGAGAATTTATGAGATGGCATAGACAGGAGTCACACAAGTTGAAAAGGCATTATTAACTTGTGATCTGTGCTATTAGAGGGGGTCCCCATATGTGCGAGATAATAGATCCATCAAAGTTTCAGAGTAGTCCTTTCTACTCTTAGCCCAGAGGGATTGCAATCCTTGAGGAGAGGGACCACATCTTATACTTCTAATACTATGTCCCTAGCACTAAGCTGGGTATAGGAAGTCAGTACTTTATTCATTCAACAAACATTTATTAAATACCTTCTATGTGTAGAGTACTGTACTAGTTACTAGGAGCATTCCAGAGGTAAGATAGACATGACTCCTGCCCTTATGGAGCTTGCAATCTAATAATAAGGGCTTTAAATTAACGCTAAGCAAAATGTCTTTATTTTTGCCTCAGTGATGCTGTGTTTATCTTTCTCCACTTTATATGAACACAAGCTATTATGCAAGGAAGGGCTCCAAGAATCTTGAAAACCTGTCGCTGGGGCACTTGTCCCATAGTGCAGTGGGCACAGAACTATGAGAAATGAGGAAGGAATTCAGCTGGCTTTGTATTTTGTTTCTTCATCCAAGCAACATCACTGAGTTTTCCCATGAAACCTGAGGCTATCTAATCAGACACAGCCTCTATGGGATGAGATGTTATACTCCCCACCCCGCCCACCCCAAACCACAAGACAGGCCAAGATGGGATAATGGAGACATCAGCATGGCATGACCGACAGCTAACACCGAGCAATCCTTCAAGAGTTCACATAGCAATTGCCGAAAGTGCTAAGTTTTTCCTATGGCATTCATTAGAGTACATTTTTGATGAGAATGTGATAATAAGGATGAGGGGGAACAGTCATAATGAGATCTGTCTAGTGCCAATCATTCCCTGACAGTTTTGTTACTGCCCTGTCTTGAATTGGAGAAAGGGGAGGGGGGCAGATGCTTCTGGGCCTGAATGAACTGGAGGGAAAGTGAGTCTCAAAGAAGCCAGATGAGAATGTTGGGGGTGGGGGAACTCTAATCAAATCTCCTCCATGATTTCCAGGGTCTTAGGCCTATGATTAGGTGGGCTCCAGTCTCATGAATGTCTCACTAAAGAAAACATGTAGGAGTACTATAGAAAAATGGAAAACAAAAACATGTTTGGAGAGCATGTACTGTCTGGCCAACCCCCTAGGCAGAAAATTTCCATAAATCAAAACCCTGAGTACAAGATGATATGAAAGATGTAAAAAGTATCAGAAATGGTCCTTGCCTTTTAATGAGCTCCAAGTCTGGTCAAGAAGTCATAATTAATACATGAGTGAAGCAATAGCAAACAATAAAAGAGAACATCGAATTAAGGGCCAGTTTGGGTGGTACATATACAGAAACGTCTCCTTGAAATAGTTCTTCTTAGGCCCTTTACTTGCCTTAGGAAAGGAATGGAATAGATGGATTTAGGGCCCAAGTTCCAACGAAAGCCTGGACTTGAAGGCATTCAGCAAATGGATCTGGAGTCAGAAAAAATTGGGCTAAAATTTGGTCTCATTTACTTATTAGCTGAGTGACCCTGGCTAAATCACTTAACCTCTGTCTGACTCAGTTTCTTATCTATATCTTATCTTATCTATAAAATGAAATTATATTTGTAACATGCTTTGCAAACCTTAAGCGCTATGTAAAAGCCCTATATAAATGCTAGCTATCGTCAGTAAAATGAGCTAGAGAAGGAAACGACAAACACTCCAGAATCTTTGCCAAGAAAACCCCAAAATGGGGTCACTAAGAATCATATACAACTGAAACGACTGAATAACCACAACGACAATAATTGTTACAGTTGTCATTGTTATTATTTATCACAGAATTTCTAGGCTGCTTCTGATGCAGCCAGCAGAAGGGATCCCACATTCTCTTCTGTCCTTACTGAAGGATCCAGGCATGGTAACTTTCCTGTCTGCTGCCAAAGTTTCCTAGGAAATTATGCCTATCCTTCTGGCCATGGAAACACACAGCTAAGGCAATTTTTCAAGGGTCCTGTTATCCCTGACAAGACAATTTAGAGGCAGCTAGGTGATCAAGTGAATTGTGTTGGTCTAGGACTCAGGAAGACCTGAGCTGGAATCTTGCCCCCAACACTTATTAGTTGTCACCTTGGGCAAGTCACTTAACCTCAGCTTGACTTAGTTTCCTCTACTATAAAATGGGGGTAATAATATGACCTACCTCCCACAGTTGTTGTGGATTTAATGAAATAGTATGTAAAGGCCTTCTGCAAGCCTTAAAGTGCTGCATAAAAGCTAGTTGTAAAATAAATAACAAAAATCAGAACTGGGAGAGTTGGAGAACTGGGGAGAGTCTTCTTAGCTCCCCTGACCAGAACAAACTAGTGAGCATTGTGGACAAAACACACTGAACTCTGCAATTATAATGACTGAGCTTATCCTCAAAGATGACACAAGAAACCATACCTTCTTCCCATCACTGGAGAAAGAGGAGACTAAGGGGATGGATCATTGCATATTCAGTCATATATTTTGGTCAGTTTTGCAAACCTGACTTTTCCCTTTTTTTATTTCTTCTTTGTTTTTGTTTGCCTCTTTGTTTCAAAGGATAATTTGATTGGCGGGGGAACGAGTTGGCATATATTTGAAAGTGACAGTGATGAAACAAACAAACCAAAAGATATTGATTAAGAGGAAAAAGGGAAAACATTACAAAACAACAAACTCCTTTATTCTATCAGAAAGAATTCTTTTCTAAGGTCCTTGGTGCCCTCCCCTAACCCCCTCCATCCCAATCATTAGCAAGTGGGATAGAGTGAAATGGGGGAATGAATTCAAGTGGAGAGAGAGAGAGAGAGAGAGAGAGAGAGAGAGAGAGAGAGAGAGAGGAGAAAGAGAGTGAGAGGAGAAAAAGAGGGAATGAGAGAGAGGAGAAAAAGAGAGTAAGAGAGAGGAGAAAAAGAGAGGTGGGAGGGGAGAAAAAGAGAGAGGAGAAAGAGATAGGAAAAAAAGAGAGGAGAGGAGAAAGTGAGAGAAAAGAAAAAGAGGGAGTGAGAAGGTGCAGAAAGAGAGGGAGAGAGAGAGAAGAGAAAGAGAGAGTAAGAGAGAAGAAAAAAGAGAGGATAGAGGGGAGAAAAAGAGGAGAAAGAGAGAGTAAGAGAGAGGAGAGAGAAGGGAAAGAGGAGAAAAAAGAGAGAGGAGAAAAAAGAGAAGGAGAGACGGAGAGTTGTACGGCCTTGGGCAAGTCACTAACCCTCACTCTCCCTTTACCTCTAGTCTCCAGTTAGTCTCATGTCTCCCATGGCCTGTTGTACATCTGAACTCATGAACGTTCCTCCTAATCTCTCTCCTGTTCTGAATGTCCCTATTACTGTTGAGAGCATCGCCATCCTCTCAGTCCCCCATGCTCACAAGTTGGGTGGCATCCTTGATTGATTCCTCACTCTCACTCATCACCCCCATCCAATCTGTTGCCAAATCCTATTGTTTCTACTTTTCCCAAACCTCTCCTGTCCACCCCACTTCTCTCATCTGACATTGCACTACCCTGGTGGTCCTCCTCACCTCATGGCTGGACTGTTACAATAACCTTCTTGTTGGGCTCCCTGTCTTAAGCCTCCCCCAACTCTAGTCCATCCTTGTCTTCTCCGCCAAAGTCATTTCCCTAAGGCTCAGTTCTGACTATATCACTCCCCGCCCAGACTCTATTAACTCCAGTGGGTCCTTGCTACCTCCAGAACCCCGGTTTGACTTTTATAGCCTTTCTCAACCTGGCCCCTTCCAAGCCCTCCAGCACAATACATTGCACAGAGTACCTGCTTGATAAATGCTTGGTGCTTGACTGGTTGACACCTAGATAAGGAAGAGATGAGCACAAAAAAGCCAATGTGGCTTTATCAAGGACAAGTCATGTCAGAACAAATTCATTTCCTGTTAAGACAGGATTTCTAGCCTGGTAGATTGGGAGAATGCTATAGATAGAATATATTTCTATTTTAGCAAATTACTTGAAAATGCCCCCTACTCTGTATGTACATATGTATGTATGTATGTATGAACAAAGTTGTTTACATGTTGTCTCTCCTGTTAGAATATGTGCTTTTTGAAGGCTGGGACTGTGTTTTATCTTTCTCTGAATCCCCAGTGCTCTGCATAGCACCTGACATATAGTAAGCTCTTCATGAGTGCTTGTTAACTGACTGTTGTTGTTTGTCTTTCATATTCAAAGAGGACCAATGATATCATGATGTTGGGATCAGGATAAGTGTGCTCAACTGTGGTTGATCTGGTCCAATCCACTTATTTTACAAACAGGGAAACTGAGGCCCAAATGAAATTAAGTGACCCATGCAATGTTATACATGTAAGAGTCAGAGGTGACATTTGAATTCAGGTCTTCCAATGCCAGAGTTCAAGCTCTTTCCATTGTACTATGCCACTTTATAAAACTTATGGCTTAGCTACATGGAATAACTTTAGATCTTCTGGGAAGTTCCTTCCTTCACCCAAAAATATCCCCCAGATTTAGAGCTAGAAACGACTATAGAGGTCATCTAGTCCATCTCCCTCATGTTTCAGAAAAGGTAACCAAGGTCCAGAGAGGTTAAATTACTTTCCCAGGGTCATGAAGGCTATAAGTTCAGAGGCAGAATTCAAACTGAGGTCTTCCAAATTAAGAGCCAACACTTTCCACTGTTGTTCACTTCTACTTCCCATGCTATTGCTGGTACTCTCCCATCACAAATTACTTTGAATACATATCATGGACACATATACAAATATGTATAATTATATAATAGATATGCAAGTGTGTATTACATATGTTGTGGTTGTTCAGTCATTTTCCATTGTATCTGACTCTGTGTGACCCCATTTCAGGTTTACTTGGCAAAGATACTGGAGTGGTTTGCCATTTCCTTCTCCAGTTTTACAGATGAGGAACTGAGGCAAATAAGGCTAAGTGACTGATACAGGGTCACACAACTAGTACATGTCCAAGGCTAGATTTGAACTCACAAAGATGAGTCTTCTTGATTCCAGGGCCAACACTCTATTCATTGTGCCACAGCTGCTCTATACACACACATATACACCCACACGCACACACACACACACACATGCACACACACATACACATGTATGTGTATGTATAAATATGTGCATATATAATATGTGCATATATGTATATGCATACATGTGTGTGTGCGTGTGTGTGAAAGCTCCTTGAGGTAAGGGACTATTCATTTCTTTGCTTTATATCTCCAGTGCTTAGCATAGTGTTTGCCACATAGTAAGCATTTAATAAATATTTATTAATTAAGTGACTTGAATTATTGAACATCTCTGCCCATTGGCATGTTGCTAGAATATTCAGTGTGGTATAAATTAGTCATTCAGGGAGAGGGAAAAACAAATGAAGCCAAGGTCTTGAGTGATAGCTATAGGGATGTTGGAGGATGTGTCTGAGCAAAGCAGCTTGGCAATAGTCCTTTGATTGGATGAAGTCATGAGGCTCAAGGTATTCTTTTGCATTGGAACTCAGTACTTTATTGATCTCCTTCAGGAAAAAGCTAATTATATCTTGATCCTCCTGAATGAATTCCCAGACCTACTACTTTCCCCATAATAATAGTAACAATATAGTAATATAAATCAATATATTGATATTATTATTATCTTGCTGTGTTCATTCGTGTCCAGTACTGATGTCAGCTCCAGTTCCTATGAGCTTTTCTGAAATGCAACATGAGGAAAGACAAGATGTTGGATTTGTAAGCGAAAGTCCTGGGCTTTACTATTTGAGTGTCCTTGGAAAAGTCACTTGCTCTCTCTGGGTCTCAGTTTCCTTCCTTTAGAATGATGAGATTGAATTAGTTGCTCTCTGAGCTATCTTCTAGCTCTGAATCTCAGATCCAATGACATGTAACAATGAGATGGACGAGCAGGGGTTGGGGTAACTTCAGATAAAGCTGAGAAGTAGTGAGAATTTGTCTCCAGTGACCCCCACTGCTCCTTGCTCCCTCTCACTCAGAAAGTCTGCCTCCTGAGAATTAATTCTCAAGGGTGCAATGTCATTTATGCTTTGCTCTCTATTTTCTTCATCTGTTAAAATAGGAGAAAATGCCTGCATTCGTTATTTCTCAGTGTTGTGAGAATCGTCAGCACTACTGCATACCAAGGGCTTTGCAAACCTTAAGGCTTCTATAAATGTCAATGGTTATTGATGATTATACAACTCCTTCTCTTGCTTTTTGTATAGTACTTTATTCTTTTCATTAAACCACGAACAATTAAATGTGGATTAACTAATCAGGTGTTTTTTTCCCCTATTATGACTGGTCCCCAGCTACCCAGGGCCATGCCAAAAAGAAGGCAACAATAAAACAGAAGTAAGTGGGAGATGCTGAAAATCTTGGCCTTCACAGCTTTGCCTAGGGCAATCCTGAAGCTCTCACACTATCAGGGCTCTTTCCCAAGGGCATCTAGGTGACACTGGATCTGGAATCAAGAACCCAATTCAAATCCTGCCTCAGATACTTACTGTGTGACTCTGAGCAAATCATTTAACCTTTCTCAGCCTCCTCGGTAAAAATGGGGATAATAATAGCACCTACGTCATAGGACTGCTGCAAAAATCTAATGAAATAGTATTTTTAAAGTGCTTTGTAATCCTGAAAGTCCTATGTAAACATGCTTATAATTGTTATCTGTCAAAGAAAAGGACAAGGAGGTGTACAGCATTCAAATAGGTATTCTTTAAGGTTGTAATGGCAAACAAAGTTGGACTTTTTGCTATTTTTTCTTTTGATTTGTCCAGACAAGACTCTGTGTAGCTGTTAAGGAGTGCCCCCCCCACCTCTGGCTTTGAAAACCCAGATGTTGGTGCTTTTCTCTCTGGTAACTGTATGTATTGTTATAGTCAGACAGTTAGAAGCCTGTCTGTTGATTTGTGTTATTTTTCCTGTTCATAATTTCTGTTTGTATTTGCTTTGAAGTTCAGGGTGCTGACTTTTTCCCCTAAGCTAAGCAAATGATATATGTATCTTTAATTAAAGTAAGATTCTTAATCCCTTAAATGGCTATCTTTCCATAGTAAAGCAGATCTAAGAACCAGCACTGGCAGCCATCCTGTGTATGCCAGTGTGGTTGCCATTACAAAGTGCCTCTTAGTTATGATGTCCTATGTTAGGAGCCCTCATTCCAAAGCAACAGTCTGTGATGGAAATTGGATTTACCAACTCGTACCTGATTGTATTTTCCCTAGTGTAGTATGGAACAGTTACCTTCTTTTAGGAATAGCTATGGTATAAAAGGGTAGGTAGGTAGTACAGTGAATAGAGTGCTGAGCCTAGAGTCAGAAAGACTCACCCTCTTGAGTTCAAATCTGGCCTCAGACATTTATTAGCTGTGTGACCTTGGGCAAGTCATTTAACACTGTTTGCCTCAGTTCCTCATCTGTAAAACTGAGCTGGTGAAGGAAATGGCAAATCACTCCAGTGTCTGTCAAAAAAAATTCACAAAAAACCCAAATGCAGTCACAAAGGTTCAGACATGAATGAAGTGACTGAATAACAACCACAACAAGAGTTTGAGACCAGACTGGAACTTGGGTCTTCTTGACTCCAGGCTCTATCCATTAAGCCACCAGCTGCTTCAGGTATAATTAAAGAAACTGAGACATAGGGAAGTTAAGTAATTTGCCAAGGTCCCACATTTCCTGGAGTCACAATATACCAGAGCTGAAAGGTACTTCAGAATAAAAATAGCTGATATTTACTTGTTTTGGGATTTGTAAGGTACTACAGATACAATATCTCATTTGAACTTCACTACTATCCTGTGAGGTAGCATTTTTCTACCCATTTCATAGATGAAAAAATTGAGGCTCAGACAGATTATGTTGCTGGGCTAGCCTGACAGAGCTAGGTGGTGGTGCAGGCAGATTTAAATTTAGGTCTTGACTCCAAATGGATGTTATTATTTATTACACCAAGTCACCTCTGTAAGAAAACATCTAGTCCAGGGGTTTTTAGTCTTTTGTATGTTATGCGCCCCTTTGGCAGCTTGGTAGAGCCCATGGACCCTTATCAAAATAACGTTTTTAAATGCATAAAATAAGATATCTAGGACTGCAAAGGAAACCATTATATGAAATATGGTAATCAAATTATATTTTTTCAAGTTCATGGACATCAGGTCAAGAACCTTGGTCTAGTCCAATGCCCTTGTTTTGAAGATGGTCCAGAGAGGATAAGTCATTTGCTCAAAGTCAAAGGCAGGGCCGAGATCTGAGGCCACATCCTCTGGCTAGAAATCGTGTCTTTTTTCCCACTTAAGTGACTTCTCTGTGACTGGCAACTATCTGCATATTTACTCAAAAGGGAAAAAAAAAGAAGACAAAAACCTTCACAAACAGGTGAACCTATAGGCCAATTTTCCAACGACAGGCTACAGTTGGTGGAGTGTAAAGATTCCACAAATTATTTAGGCTGTTTACAAGCCATGGAATAGTCATAGCAGAGTCTGGGACCATAAGCAGGAAGAAACATTGCCAGACACTGAGTTAAAATTCTGATTTTATTTCCATCCATAGGGATGGTGCAGGGGTGGAAAACAACTCTCTTCTTTACCTCCTCCTCCTCCCTCTCATTCCATCTTTCCTAGTTATGAGAGAATCCTCCAATTCCATTTATTTGAAGGGGAGACCCTCATGAAAAGCTTTTCCCCCTTCCTAAATCCTCTATTCGTATGTCTCCTAAAACCCCAGAATGGATTGTCTCTCCTGCATGTGATTTGGACCAAATTGAGAAGTAGCATCTCTGCCATGTTTGTCCATTTTTTCTGGACTCAGCCAGCCCAATGCTTTTGGAAGGCCTTACAGCTGTCCATATTTACCCAGCAACTTTCTGATGGGCAGGGGGAAGGGGAGTTTGGGAATGAGGAACAAGGAAGGAGCGAAGGGAGGAATATGGTAGTGGGATGGAAGGTACATTCACAGAGAAGATTTATGAACAAATCTCAAGTCTAGCTTGGTACGATTGATCCTGAGATCCATGATATTCTTTGTTATCATTTTGCAAAATGATGGTCCAGCTGATTAAAATAAAATTGAGTCAAGAGAGCTGACTCCGCCAGTGGGGGAATGCCCTGTGTTATACCCATGAGATTGTAGTAGCCCTGACTTCTTCCCAAACCTTCTGCCCTGCCCCTTCTACGTGAGTGTGGAAAAGTCACTCGATTCAACTGAACAAAGTTTTTGAATTACATGCAATGTACAAGGAGCTGTGGATTAAGGATTCAAAGGTAGGAAATGTAATGGCCCCTCCGACATGTTCCATGCTTCTCGATTTTCAGTTTTTGCAAGTACATATGCTTCTTTCTTTGGCTTTCTTTCTGGCTAAACCTTTGTCCATCCAAAGGACTTTTACCCAGGCATCTCTACTATTTCCTCTACCCCTTTACTTTGTAGCCTCTAAAACCACATCTTTTACAAAGGCCCCTGCTTTCGGTTATCATCGACTGACATCCTTGGCCATCTGGGGGCTTTATTGTTTTGGTTTTAACTGGATTTATATGTTTTTTATTTAGTTTAGTCTTGTTTTTCTCAAATGTTGACATTTCATTCCTTCGTATTTCAGAAAACTAAATGTATTAAATGAATTTCAGCGGCCAAATGGGGTTGACAGTTTGGGGAGTGGGTGTGTTAATGGATATGTGGGCTATTTTTCAAATAAAGGCTCCAAGGCATCAGGAAAACAAGGTTTCTTTCCTTTGGGGAATCAGATGGCTAGATGCTGCCACCTTAGCTTTGTAGTCAGAACCATAATTACAATATGTATGTATATATGCATGTATATGTATATATATATATATATATACACATCTGTGTATGTGCATGTATATGTGTGTATATACACATGCACACCTACATACATACATACATACATATGTGTGCACATATACAAATATATTTGCCTGGGGTAAGTACCATAAACTGTACTTGTGGCAAACATAGAGGAGAGGAGACAGAAATCTCAGAATTATGTAGGTGGGGAATAGAGTAAGGTAGGGGAGAGCCTCGCCCCAGCCTGCCATCTGGTTCCTTTCTATTTTAACTAATTAATCTTACTAACTAGGTGCTTCTTTTGTTTCTATCTCAGTGAAAGACTATGCCGGGAGTTCTTAAAATTCAGCACATTTATAAGTTAGTACGCTGAGGGAAAACCTATAGTTGCCTCATCTTAATCATAGCTCTGTTTCCCATCTTAAATTATACACTTCCATTTCATTCACTCTTCTTGTCCCATGGAATGGCCTCCTCATAGTCTTCAGGACTCTTGCCACCAATGCTTCTCAGAACCCGTGTCATTGCGAATCCTGCCTCCACAGGCCTAAGTGTCCTTCTTTTCTACTGAACTTTGATTGTCATTTTAGGGTCTATTCACATACTGCCACCATTAGGAAGCTGAATGATGTAGGGAGAAGAGCACTATAACTGACTCAGGAATCAGAAGACTGAGATAAATACCCTGCCTCTGATTCCCAACATTCCTATGATTGTGGTTACAAATCCACTGAATCATTCTCATCTTCAGTTTCTTCCTCTGTAAACTGAGGAGCTTCTACTACATGGTCTTTAAGTTCCCTCTGTGCTCTAAATATATACTCCCCGTCCCCATCCTTAATTCATTTATCACTTTGTAAGTCTCTTATGCACAGGCCCTGTGAATTATATATAATATGTATATAATTAAATGTTTGCTATTCAGTCATTTTTAAGTCATGTCTGACTCTTCTTGACCACATTTGGAGTTTTCTTGGCAAAGATATTGGTGGTTTTTCCATTTCCTTCTCCAGTTCATTTTACAGATGTGGAAACTGAGGTAAACAGGGTTAAGCGATTTGCCCATGGTCACACAGCTAGCAAGTGCCTGAGGTCAAATTTGAACTCCAGGCTTGGCACTCTATCCACTGAGTCACCTAGCTGTCTGTATTTCATACACATACACACATGCACTATATGCATGTGTGTATGCATAATTGTATCTGTATATGTATATATATATATATATATATATATATATATATATATATATATACTGTGTATGTACGTATATATACACATACATATATATTATATTCCCCTAGTAGACTATGAGCTACCAGGCTGAAGAGAAGGCCTATGTTTTCCTTAAGCATGTTATCTGCCCTTGTCTCATGTAAGCATTTAATAACTGGCCGTGCCTAGAATGTGGAATGCTCTTCCTCCTCACATCTAAATTTTAGATTCTCTGGCTTCCTTCAAATCTCAGCCTCTGCAGAAGGACTTTCCTGAATATCCCCTCACCCTGACACATATACCGAGTGTCTCACCTCTGAGATCACCTTCCATCTATTCTGTATGTTATCCGGCGTGTGAATATTTCTTTCTCTGTTTTCTTTCACCATAGAATTGAGCTGCTTGAAGGCAGGAACTATCAGGCAATCAATAGATGTCTATTAAACACCAAGTATGTGCCGGGTACTGTGCTAACTGCTGGGGATACAAAAAGAGGCAAAAAACAGGCCCTGCTTACAAGGACTTAAAATTTAACAGTGGTTTTTGCCTTTTCATCACTGTTACATGCCTGGAACATAATAAGTACTTAATAAAAGCTTATTGACTGACTGACTGACTAAATTTGTTTACAAATTCCCTGATGCTTTCCCAGCAGAGAACAAAGGACGCTGCTTGTATGGTTTTGCTTGAAGGAAAGTTGCACCTAGTGCAAAGAATCTGGCTAGAGGTTTTTAGGAACCAAAGCAAGACAACAAGATACCAGAAAACTTTTATGTGCACATGAGACTCACTGTTGATGCAGCTGAGGTTGGGTGATATTTGCCTGGAGCCCATTAACACTAAGGATCCCGATCCCCTACTCTGGCTTCCAAATGGGCTAACCCCACTGAGAGGAAAGCTGGTACCTTTTGTCAGGCTCTTATCAGGTCTGGTGCATCCTTTACAGATAAGTGATCTGAAACTAATGCCATCTGGGCTTTTAATAGTGCAGCTGCCCCTGCTGAGCAGCAAACTGGGGGTAAGGGAAATGTGTGCACTTAACTAATGTTTTGTGTCACCAGGAGAAAACCAGTCAGTTTGTCTGGAGAAGTACCCCAGGGTTTAAGTACACATTGATGGAACTCAAGAAAACATGTCTGAGAAATCTCATTTACCAAAACATGGGGACTGCTTGCCTTAAATCATGGCTTTTCAGAACTGGAAGAGACTTTAGGCATATCAGTAAAACCCACTCATTTTACAGATGAAGCCCCCAAATCACACAATCAGAACCAGGTTTAGAACTCAAGACTTCTGACTCCCAGGCCAGTATTTTTCCCCCTGTAGTACATAAAATGGGGAGGGGGAAAGTATGTGGGATGTTCAAGAGGACTAGCTCCTCTGGTGTGAGGGCTTGCTGAACCCTTTTCAGTGCTGCTCTTCCACCTTCAGTGTCCAGCTGGCACTCAACTCTCACCTGTGGCTCCAAGAAGCTGTAGCGTGTGCAGCAGCTGGACACACCTGGTTAAACCAGCTTGGCAGGCAGGCTAAACAAGGCTGAGGGTAACTGATGGGCCTCAAACCTGTTGCTGAGTTAGGGGGACATCTATTCCAAGACTTTCCTGGGCAGAACGTGTGGATGGGAACACCTTGCTCCAATAGCCATGAAGGGGGTGGAAGCAGGTATGTGGAGCACTTAGAGATCGGTCAGACAGCAAAGACACCAAGGTCATTGACTACATTCCAGGACATCACTAGTCATCTTGATGTACGTCTTGCTACTGGACTCTGATGACTCGGAAAAATAGAGTAAGGCTAACAACTTTGCACAACTCTGCTTCACTTACATCCAGTTTATGCACAAGTCAAGACATCACCAGTGATGTCTTTGGTCTTCTTCAAAAAGGAAGGCCACACAATAACAATAAAAACATAAAGTGAGGATCTTTTCTTCATCTCTCTTTTCTGTTCATGGGGACCAAGGAATCTTTAATGAGTGAAAACTTTACTACTGGTTTTGTTGAACATCACAGAAGTCCTTTTACTTTTTCCAATAGTTAAATCAGAGATTTAGAGCTGGAGGAGAGGCCCTTAGAGTTAATCTAGATCAATTGCCTAACTAATAATCCAGGCCTCTCCAATCCAAATGAAGAAACCAAAGCCTAGAAAGGTTGAGTTATTTGTCTTAGATCACACAGAAGGCCAAGAGTGTTTTAGTGGCAGAGCCAGCATTCCAATCTGGGTCCCAAATTGCCTGTTTCTTTCCATTCTACCATATTATGCTACCTATATTTAACTTCTACTGTGAGTTGGATGGGCTGGTATTCTCTAAAGTCCTTTGCAGCTCTGGAACATTATCATCCCTTTTCTGAAATCTTAGAGCCCATAAAGTTAGCAACACATATTTTTAGCACCTGATTGTACTGCCTTGTATTCTGTTTGTTAATATGTTGAAATCTTGAGGGTGTGGATCATGTCTAAAGTTTTTCTTTTATCCCCCACTGTACCTTCACTATTCTGTGTAAACATGAGGTATTGCTATTGTTCAGTCATTTCGGTCCTATCTGTTTCTTCCTGATCCCCTTTGGGGTTTTCCTGGCAAAGATACTAGAATGGTTTGTCATTTCCTTCCCTAGCTCATTTTACAGATGAGGAAACTGAGAGAAACAGTGAGTTGCCCAGAGTCATGCAGCCAGTAAGTGTCTGAAGCCAGATTTGAGTTCATGAAGTTGAATCTTCCTGACTCTAGACCCAGCATTCTATCCACTGCATCGTCTGCCTTTAAACATTAGGTACTCAGTAATTCATTGTTCATTGATTTTTTTTAAAGCAATGAACTATGTGACATTATCTAGTAGCAGATAAATAGATGTTGATCCTTAGGGACTTTTCATAGCACTCGTCAACAGCTGGTAGCTTTTCTCCATGATACTAGCTTGAAGCTTATGTTCTTGTGGAGATCATAGAAAAACTTCAGCTTTCTACCACATCGATTCTCTTCTGTGAGAATCTCAGAGCTAGGTGGGACCTTGACATACAAAAAATTGAATGTTAAAGAAGTAGCTGACCTTAAAACATTGAAATCTTAAGTTGGAAGGGATGTTAGAATGTAGAACGTAGAGTATCAGAGCTGGGAAGAACCTGAGGGACCACCCAGAGAAGTGGCTTCCACTCCTTTCACTTTGGAGTACTCTCAGTATTCATTGACTGAAAAAAAAAATAGTCAACGACAAAATGATAATGCTTGAATTTGCAAAGCCCAGGCATTAACTCCAAGGTCTTCTAGACATTAGAAAACACTGACTTAGTGCAATCTCTCCCTTTTACAGACGATAAGACTGAATACCAGAGATGGCATGATTTGCCTAAGGTCATACTATTACATCACAATAAATTTAGACCTTTAGACCCCAGACCTTTGGACAATAAGTGCAAGACTCATCCTTTCATCCATTTAGTTAATCAATAAACATTTATTAACCACCTACTCTGTGCAGAACACTGCCCCATATTATTTCTATTTCCCAAAATGTGTAGGAAGGCATTTCCTCTGCTATCTGCACTTTTCTGATATAGTTGAAAAGGGTTATCCATCTGTCTGCTACTTGCTGAAGATACTGCAATCCAGTTAGTAAATGTAGCAAGGGATGAATTTGCCACATGGCATAGCAAGAAGAAAGAGCACATTACTGTTGAGCCTACAAGCCATACCACACACAAGTCTGATAGGCTGGAGAACATGCCTGGGATTTATATGCACAATAAGTTGCAGAAACACCTCCCTCCTCCCAAACCACCACAATGAACTCACAAAGAATGTTATGAAAGCAATTTACTTCTGCTCCAAATGCTGGGGCCCAGTCTATAGAATGCAAAATAACAAAACCTCCAGTCCTGGAGGGAGAAGGCAGAGAGGAGCAGTTGACAAAGGAACAATCAAAAAGGAAAGGAGACAATGGAAAAGCGAGGGTTGTGAATAAAGCATAACTCAACAATAGGAGTTCAGGTCCTGGAAGCCAAATAGAGAGAAAGGATAGCAAAGCGAAGAAGAAAAGAATAAGGAGGAAAAGGAAGTGGGAAAATGGTAACCCCTTAGGCATGGAAGCCACAGTTTGACAGATAGCCAACCTCTCAGTAGAGCAATGAGAGGGCACAGCCATCAGTTACATCACCACCCTGATGGTGCCTGTGGCAGATTTAATTAGAGTGCAGGTGACAGACCCACTGAGACTGGAGCAGAGCATGTATTATTAGAACTAGGGAAATTAAAGACGCAGTTATTCTTGAAGTTTTTGTTCCAAAGCTAGTAGGAGGATTCATGGTAGATGTGTTTTGTGACTCATTTAAGGATGGAAAGTTGGAAATGATCTTGAGATCATCCAGGTCTGCCTTTCCTTTTACTGATGAGAGATATGAAACCCATGGTTGAGAAGAGACTATGGACCATTATAGAAACCAAGACACTGTGGCTAGAGAGGCAGCTAGGTTGCATAGGAGATGGAGTGCTGGGCCTCATTCTGCCTCAGTTTCTTCATCTGTAAAATGAGAATAAAAGCACTTACCTCTTAGAGTTGTTTTGAGAATCAAAGGGGATAACATTTTGTAAAGTTCTTTACAAACCATGTTAACTTAACTGGAGCTGTCTCAGACAGTCTAAGGACAATAGAAGAATATAAGCCATGAGTGGTAGTTAAACACTCTAGCTATGAGCTGCTCACTAAATCTATGTCTGTCTTATGTTTGTTATTAAAATTCCTGAGATAGTTCTATGTCCCATTTGTAATATTTAGGGCCCTTTAGTGTAACACAGCATTGTATACAATTCAAAACAACTTGGGTGCTACCTTCCATAAGCCTACCATGAGGCAGCATGACCCTGTGTCAGTTATCCAGTAAAAAAGTATAATATCTGAGTTGCCTACCAACTCAGGAGCAACCTCCAGGAGTTTCTCTCTGGCACATGTATGGTATAGACTTCTTAATGGTGGCTTTATCCCCACTGCCTATTAGCACATAGTGAGCCTACGAATGCCTAGGTTATTCCTGGGTGCTGAGCAATTAAAACGAGTTAGTCATGTGCAATGTTACCTAGGGAATGAAATGGAATATCCCCTAAAATGTCAAAATTATGAAATTTATAGCTCTCTCCTCCATTGTCATGAGCCAGCCCACCTTAATCCCTCCTCCTCACTCTCCCCCCCCCCCACAGATTCACAGTCACTCAGATATTCAAAATACTATGGCTGTATAGTTTATTAAATATATCAAAAATTGAAAGAAAAAAATGTTAAAAGACTCATAGATGGAGCCATGTACCTCCAATCATCTCCCCAAACAACTGCTTGCCTTCCATATCTTCAGGGAGGACATTTCTGATTTCAGAATTGTGGGGAACAAATGAGGGAAGAGATTCACATTCAGTACTCTGGATCCAGACCAGTGAAAACAGCAAGAGGAAGGAGAGAGATATATGTTTTAAAATGCATGCCTTGCTCACCAACTGACAAGACATTCAAAGACTTCAAGTTGAACGACTCAGAATCCTCTCTCCCTCCTGTCTCTTGTCTCTCTCTCTCTACTCCAGGATAATGGGTCATTTCCACTGGCTGGTCAGGCTACAGTCATCATAACCTCTCAGGCTGTCTCAGCTGCTCTTGTCTATCTCAGGGAATCCCAGAAGTCTGAGAAGCATAGCAAACAGGAAGCCTGACTTCAATAGTAGCTACTAGTCAAGCCAATTCCCTGGGTGGCAAGCAGGAAGTTTGGATCTCAAGAGTAACAGAGGAGGACACCAGATCTATTATATCACCAACCAGATTTCGTACCCCTACTACTCTATCATGAGGGTTTCTGCCCATTGTGTTCCCCAAGATTCCTAGTGAATGAATGTATCTAAATTTACTATTCCTTTCTCCCTAAATCATTCCTGTTCTTAGGTCAAGTATAAATAATAATTTGAAGACAAGAGGGTGCAGCATGGGCACAGGTGACATATACAAAACCCCCAAGATTGCAAGAGGATAGACATATTTCATTAAGCATAAGGTCACATGCCCTAATTCTGTTGTCAATTTCATCCTCACTACACTAGACCACATTTCCTGAAGGGGAACCAAGAGAGAATGACTCAGGAGTCCTAAACCAAGAGGAAGAAGAAAAGCGAGATGATAAAAGTAAAAGGATGCTTTTTGTATAACTACAGAATTCAGAAATTGGAATAAACTTGAAGACCATCTAATCTAAACTCATTTTATAAAAAAAACTGAAGAGGAGAATGTTTAAGACATTGGTCCAAGGTCATATAAAAAGCATAAATGGCAGAGCCAGAATTTGATCCCGTGTCTTCTGACTCCAAATCCAGTGTCCTTTCTATTATACCACAATTTGTCTATTTTAATATTGTTCTGGGCCTCATCTGTACCCAAAGTTTCATAAAACTGTAGGATCACTAGACAATTCCAAAAGATTCATAATGGAAAATGCTATCCACATCCAAAGAAAGAACTGATGGAGTCTGAATGCAGATCAAACCATACTATTTTCACTTTTGGGAGGTTTTTCATGTTTTTTGTTTCCTTTTCTTCTGTTTCTTCTTTTATAACATGTCTAAGGTGGAAGTATGTTCAACATGATTGTGCATGTATAACCTATATCAGATTTCTTACTGTCTTGAGGAGTGGGAAGGGGAGAGATGGATGGAGAACATTTTGTGGTTCAAAATCTTATAAAAAATGAATGTTGAAAACTATCTTTACATGTAATTGGAAAACAAAATACTATCTACACCAAAAAAGAAAGAAAGAAAAAAATCTATGGGATCATAGTACTCATATCTGAAAAAAGACCTTGGATAGCATTTGATAAATCCCCTACCTGAAACAGGAATAAGTGTTAACCAGCCTTCGCCTTAAAAAATGTCACATACGGTGGCAGAGAATTGTCTTCCAAGGTAGCCCCCATGGATAATATCCCAGAGCTATTGTAACAGGCAGAGATAAAGAACAGAGACTGGTCTTGTGACCTCCTTGCTATAAGAAACTCTCAGGTAATAAAACTTCCTTTACCAATTCTCTTCAGTATCATCTCTTCAACTTAGAGTCTTGGAGAGTATCCTAGAGCACTGAGATGTTCCATGACTTGTCCAGGATCATACGGTCAGTAATATGTGCTAGAAATGGGACTTGAACAAAGTCTTTCAGACTCCCAGGCGACTACTACATACTGCAACAATGACAACAGGAACAGAAGCAAAAGTGGCAGTAGCAGCAGCATAACGAGTCATATTTGTATAATAACAGCCAGCACTTATATAGCACCTTGTTGTTTTGTTCAGTTGTTTCAGTCACGTCCAACTCTGTCATGCCATTTGGAATTTCTTGGAAAGTAATGGGAGTGGTCTGCCATTTCCTTCTCCAGCTCATTTAACAGATGGCCAGGGCCACACCGCTAGTAAGTGTCTGAGGCCAGATTTAAATTCATATCTTCTGGTGTTCTAGCCACTGTACCACCTAGCTGCCCCATATAAATCAACTGAAAGTATGCTAAACACTTTACAAATATTATCTCATTTTAGCCTTACAACAATCCTGTGAAGTAGGCACCGTTATTATTCCCATGTTATACCTATATTTATTTCTATATTTAATATTAAAGACTTATGAAATAATATTAAACATTAATGATATTAATGATGATTAATAATAAATATATTTTATATATTGAGGAAAATTGAGATAGGCAGAGGTTAAATGATTCATCCAAAGTCAAATAGCTGCTAAGTGTCTGAGGTTGGATTTGAACTCGGGACTTCTTGACTCCAGGTCCAGCACTCTATCCACTGTGCCACCTAGCTACCTTAAGAATAGAAGTTTCACAAAGTACTTTTGTCATAACAACACACTGAGATAGGTAGGGTAGAAGGAGGGTCTGGAAGTGGTATTAGGGAATAAGGAGTATGCCAGCTCCTCACCTTCTGTGGCAAGAAATATGAGAAAAGAAGCAGCCATCTACGGAGGATGCCAAAAGAGGTAGACAAGTATTATTGAATCTTGTTCCAAATGAAGAAATTGAGGCACAGAGATATGAAGTGACCTTCTCCAAGTCACATCCCTGGTAAGTTTCGGGGCCAGAATGTGAACTCTCTATTTTACCATATTACCTCCTTGCCAGAAGATGAGGAATGATGACCATGCATCTTGTAGCGGGGATTAGGATCCTCTCACCAAGAGATTTCTGACCCACACATCTCCACACCTCAGGGAACTCACATTTACAGAGGACAATTAGCCTCAGTGTTTTTAGTACAACCAGAACAGCCTTTCTGGCTAGTCTCATCGGGTGGCACAATAACTGTAAACAATTATTACAGCCTGTTATCTCTGCCTGTTTTCCCTTCCTCCTGTAGTCCATCCTACTTGAACTTGACAGCTATTCTTTCTTAAGCAGCACTTTCATCATGTCTCTCTCCTGCAAATAAACAAAAATCCAAAAACCTTCTGTGGCTCCCGATTTCCTGTCACATCCAGTTAAAATTCTTTTGACCAATTTTGAAGGTTTTCCAGAATTGACCCAACCACACAGATAAATTCCATAACAATTCAACAAAAATTATACTCATTGCAATTGTATCGTAACACTGTGGCAAATGGAATGCTTAAATGACATAAATTCCTGAAACACTCACAGATAACTAAAGTGTATGACAATATGTAATAAGTTCATCGACAGGTGCAAGACAAAAGATTCTGAGGAAGAAAAAGTTACCTTTCAGTAAAGCCTTCATAAAAACGGTGACATTTTGTTTGGGCGCTAGAGCATGAGTTGGAATTTAACAGATGAAGAGGAAAAAAGATTGCATTCCCGACAAGGGGAATATTGTGAGCAAAGATTCTCAGCATGTGGAAGAATGAAGATTGTGTATTATATTGCCCTTTAAATAGCTTATAAGCTACTTGAGGTCAGGGATCATACTTTTGTTATCCCCCATGGCACCCAGCAATATGCTGAGCACAGAAAGATATTCGATACACCTGGATTGTAAATAGGTCGAAATACATAAGAGAAATAATATCACCTTCTGAGAGAAAGGGCAGCAAATTTTCGTGAAACAATGTAGTTTGTTTTTTGTGATTCAAGAGGTATGGCAAAGATGTTTCTATGGTGGATTTTCCTCCCTTGGATATATGTCTGTATATGAATGTGTGTGTGTGTGTGTGTGTGTGTGTGTGTGCGCGCGCGCGTGCGAGAGACAGTCAGACAGACAGATAGACAAAAAGACAGAAGACAGAGGTACAGAAAGACAGAGAAAAAGAGAGACAGAGGATGTGAAAAAGAAGTAATCTTCCTTTCTCTAGCTCAAATCTTATAATACTTTCAGATTCTCCAATAATCTCTCTCAGGGCCCCTGAATCTGTGATGGAAAGCCAGAAGCCAGGAAAGCATGCCTGAAATAAAACAGGCTGAAACTTGGGTCACAGGATGAAAGAATTACAATCTAAACATTTCTGTACTTTTCCATTAATTTTTTTCTACAGGAAACTAAGAACAAGAAAAGAGAATCCATTCATCTATCTACCTATCCATCCATCCATCCACCCATCCATCCATCCATCCATGCATTCATTCATTCATTCTTAACAAATATTTGTTGAATCCCTACAATGTATATAACTGGATACTGTGGAATATAAAATATATGCCATCTAGTACCCTGCTCTCTAGGAGAAGATAGGGAAGAAATATGCCTACTATGTGCCAGGCACTGTGTTAAATGTTTTACATTATCTCTTGCTTTGTGAGTTCTAGGAGCTCATGGCCTACTAGATAAGACAGGATGTCATGCACAATTCACTTTTTTCAGAACTTGGAATGTGTTCATACAAAATGAGGTCTAAAAGAGCAATAAAGGAGTTCAGACATAACTATGGGCTAATATGATCAGAGAAGAATTGTTACTGAGTCAGGCCTTCCAAGTCATAAGATTCAGAGATGAGTTTCTCATATAGAGGATCCATGAGTCTTCTGTATAGTTACTCCCTGCACGAATTCAGATACAGCCTCTTTTTATGTGGCCCTCAAAAGGTCCTGTAACCCTGCTCACCCCAAAAAAAACCTCACTTGATTCCTAGTTTTCATATGATGAATCTTCTACATGTTACTAGGCTGATCCATTGATTAATTATAGTGCTTATACCCCAACAATCCTGTCTTTTCCAGCACCCAGAACTGTGTTCTGAATACAGTACTTCATGAATTTTTATTCATTTATTAACCACTGATTAAGCAGAACACTATGCTAGTGGAAGAAGATGCAAAGTTTTGGCAAGACTGTCCCTACAGGACCAACAAAATGGCAAATAAACATTTTCCCCAGTCCCCACCAATTTTCAACAAAAAAATTCAAAAGAGGAACCAGATGCCATATTTAGAGTTGAATACGCAGGACAAAATAGAGAACCTGGGCAAGGCATGAATTAACATTATTAACATCATCATTAAAGTGCTCCCCAATCATGCTTCCCTCCCTGTCCTCCATGCTCCTAGAAGGGGTGTCCGAGCTGACATATTGTGAGTGAGAGAGTCCAGGTGAAGGGTCCATATTGGTATCCATTCCCCTTTGCAGAGACTTCACTGCCACATCTTATTCCCTACATGCCTCTACCCCAACCCACAAAAGACATCAGATACCGAGTGGTACCAGCCATGTGGGAAGAGTGGGGAGGGTGAGGTGGAGGCGAAGTAACAAAAGAAGGGAATAATCAACATTGATCTAACCACCCTAGAAAATAATTTGATATATTATAAAAAGAGTCACAAAAATGCCCAAACCCTTTGACCCAGAGATTCCACTGTTAGGCACATACATATCCTAAGGAGATGACTGACAAAAAGAAAGGTTCGATATCAACCAAAATACTTAGGGCAGCACTTTTTATGGTGACAAAGAAACAAAATAAATGCTCAACAATTGAGGAATTGCTAAACAAATTGTGGTACATTCATGTAATGGAATATTAGTGTACTGTTAAAATAAATAATGTGGCTAATACAGAGAAGCATGCAGACATATGTATGTCTTTGGACAGTGGAGTAAACAGAACCAAAAAGCAATATATGCAGTGACTGCAACCTTGTAAATTAAAGCACATTGATAAAATAACCAAAAGTGACGGCTATAGAATATAGTGATCAAGAAGAGGTATGAGAGCCAGCATGGCGTACTGGATACTGGCTAGGGTACTGAACATGGAGTCAAGAAGATCTGGGTTCACATCCTGCTTCAGGCACCATCTAACTACATAACCCTATGCAAGTCACATGTATTTTCTGTGGCTCAGTTTCCACATCTAATAAATGAAGGGTTTAGACTCACAGTTTCTATGGTCCCTTAAAACTAAATTTATGATGATACTGTGACATTCCCTCATTTATTTTAAAAGAGAAAGAGGACCTTGATGTGGAGCATTGAATATGGGATCAAACTTGTTTGTTGTACTGGTTAGTTGTGCGGAATTTTTTTTTTACCCTGTTTTAATTTTTTGTTACAGAGGATGTCTCTGGGAGAGGGAGGCATAGAATGGATGGGTGTTATAAAAATAAAACATATAAAATAGTTACTTTTAAAAATAAGACAAAAGTCTTGCCCTCAAGTAGCATATTTATAGGAGGTAAGACACACACACACACACACACATATATATATATATACACACATATATATATGTATGTGTATATACATATATATAATTATAACTAATCCACCAACAAGCATTCATTAAATGATACTACTTTATGGATACTTTGCTAGGTACTTTGATATAGAGACACAAATAAAAGACTCTGCCCTTAAGGAATTTATATCCTATCAGAGGAATGGCATGTATATATATATATATATATACACATACATATATATGTGTGTGTGTATGTTTATGTATATAACATATATACACACATAAATGTATAATGTACATATATGTACATTCCATCTCTTATGAAAGAATTTATATGTGTGTATGTATGTATATACATACATGTACATGTATACACATGTGCACATATATACATATATGTGTATGTACTTATGTACACACATACACACAATAATTTTCCTGAAGGGTTCTGGACACTGGGGGAATGAGGTTTTATGTGGTAGGTGGCCCTTAAGCTGAGCTTTGAAGGGAACTAATGAACTTAAGAGTCCAAAGGAGGAGGGAATACATTCCAGGTATGAAAGAAAGCCAGAGTTTGCTGTGAGATACGAGGTGGAGTTCCCTGAATGAGGAATAGGAAGAAAGACAGTTTGAATAAACCATAGAATATAAAGGAGAACACTGTCTCATAAGGTTGGACAGATTGGGAACTGGTTCAAATGGCAAGTGGAAAAGCTTGCATTTAATCTTACCCACAGAGGCAGTCATACCCACAAGTGTTCTGCTTCTGTGACCAGAACCCAATCTCCCATCATTCTCTACCTCCCTATGTCTCACTCTTCACAAATCTATTCTTCTGATTTTCCTCCTACCATTCTGATTGTTCCTTTGATGATTCATCATAATTTTCTCGCTCACTAATCATGAGTTTCTCTCAAGGTTCTGCCCCGAACTGTCTTCTCCTTTGCCTCTATACTATCTCTTTTGGGAACCCCATCAGCTCATTTGACCTTAGTTATTATTCTGATTTCATATAATTCTCAGGTCTATAAATCCATTCCTAGTATCTCTCCTGAGCTCCAGTCCCATATTAACAGCTGCCTATTGAAATTTCAAATTTTATATTCTAAAGGAATCTCAAACTTAGCATGTCTGAAATGGAACTTACTATCTCTCCCCCAAACCCACCCCACTTTCAAATTTCCTATTGTTGTCTACAATCGTCTCCTTAATCACTAAAGTTTGTAACTCTAGCTTCATCCTTGATGCCTTTCTTTCATTCATCCCACATATCTAGCTAGTTGCCAAAGTTTGTTGTTTCCGTCTCTTACCTGGCTCATAAATAAGTACTTAAATATTAATTGGCTTATTGATCCTAATGATAATATGAGATAGAAGTTTCTTGGGCAGGGGAGTGGCATGGTCAGTCTTGGAAAACCTCTTTGGCAGCTATGTGAAGAATGGGTTAGAGAAGATGAAGACAGGCAGACCAGTTACAAAGCTAATGCAATTCTAAGTTGTTCTTATTGCTCATCCTTCATTTTCAAAGGAGACCAAGTTAAGCTCATTAGAGAAGTTTAAAAAAAAGAATAACTAGGCGAGGTCTAATGGGGAATTGAGGAAAGCTTCCTGAAGGAGGTAACATATTTGGACTTTGAAGTATGGATAGGAATCCAAAAGGTAAAGAGAAAGGAGGAGGGAATGCCTGGCATGGTAGAAAAAATGAGGAAGGGCACTAGTGTAAGACTAAAGTTTATTTTTGAGGGTTGGAGGCAGCTAGTTGACACAGCAGACAGAGTGTTGGATCTGGACTCAAGAAGACCTAAGTTCAAATCTGGTCTTTAACACTTACTAGCTGCATGACCCTGGGCATATCATTTAAGCCCTCTCGACTTTAGTTTCCCCATCTGTAAAATGGAATAATAATAGCACCTATCACAGAGGATCATCATAAAGATGAAATGAGACAATATTTGTAAAGTGCTTTGCAGACCTTAAAGCACTGTATAAATGGTAGTTATCATTGTTATGCTCTGAGAATAATCCAGTTTATCTTGAGCATTGATTGAATGGAGAAGGCTGAAGACTTTTGCCACTTGGTAGAGAGTGCTGATAGAACATGTGTCCCACTGACAAGTGCTTCATTTCTTCCAAGGATCTGTGATCATCTCATCATAAGTATTCCACCAATGGCACTAATCCTATCTGCATATTTTCATCCTGTGTAATTCTTGGCCATCTCGTAAATCCTTTCTATAGAATCTATCTGCCCAGTGTGCTTGATGGCTTCCTCTAGGTCTTTTAACATTTGATGGATATCAGTGTAGCTCTTGGTTGACACATCTATTTGTTATCTTTCATGTTTTCTCAGTCACTAAACCATCTCCTTTTCTGACCATGTATTTCCTGAATTGAATCTTTTATGCCCTCTCTCCTAAACTAATATGTAGTTAACTACTTTCTTTTTATTCACTTTATGGTAATACTTAACATACATGTGTATATATATATATATATATATATATATATATATATATACACACACACACACATATACACACACATATATACATATATGCAAATACATATACACACATCTATATACTTTTTGTCTCCCCCACTGAGCATACGTACAAGGTCTTTGTGATTAGGGGTTTGTTTCATTTTTTGTACTTGTATCCCTAACGCCTAGCACAAAGCCCAGCATATAATACCTAATAAAATATTTGTTGATTGATTAATAATTATAGTAATAGCTAGAGCATTTATATAGGGCTTTAAAGTTTGCAAAGCACTTTACAAGTATCTCATTTTATCTTCACAGCAACCCTGGGAGACAGGTACTTTTATAATCTCCATTTTACAGATGAGGAAACTGAGGCAGAAAGTGATTAAGTGACTCATCCAGGATCTTGAAACTGGGAAGTAGCTGAAGTGAGATTGATTGACTGATGCCACTTCTCATATACAAACCATCATACTTCAATTTACTATACTCCCCACCATGTGCCTCTTCATTTCATGTAGAACTATCCATAAATTTAATTCTTATACAATATGCCATGATCAGAAGAATATTGGTATTGTTTTAAATGGTATTTTGTGTCAGGGAGCAAACAATTTGGGATCGTTGAAAGCAATTTATAACTTCTCAAATATATTCTGTCCTTCCCTTGTTCTCTTATTCATTTTGAACTCTACCTGTTTGTCTTATCTGTAATATTTATATAAGAAAGATGTACCTCAGTGCACTACCTGGATAAATGTATGTCATAATTTGGGCAGTATGCATTCAATTCAATTGAATTTGACAACCAGTTATTAAGTACCTAATATGTATAAGGCATTCTTCATCCACTTATTTTCCCCCGATGTAGATTGATGGGCCAATCTCTTTTGAGTAACCATGAATCTCATTGAATTTCCCTGTAGCATTCTAGGGGTTGATGTAATAAGCCAAATGCTATCTACAAAGAGAAGCAGCTGGAGTACCTCCCCATCTCTAAGCAATCCTTCTTCTATTCAGACTCTTCTAAGCATATAATGCATGATGCTGCCAATGATGTTTGGTGAGCATAGGTCTCCCATTATTATGCCTCACTTGAGAGTGATAGTGGCTCATTGAACAAAATTATCCAAGCGATTGAATTCATTAAGAAGTTTTCTATGATCTTAACATATGCATAAGAGACACCTTGTTGGAGGAGAGCCTTTAAGGCAGCTTTCTGATTTATTGAGTCAAATGTCCTTTTTTATGGTAATCAAAAATAATAAACACAGCTGGATTTCTCATTCTCTATACCTTTCAGTCAGTCATGTAACTGTAAAGATGGGATTTGTAGAAAACCATCTTGTCTGTTTCATTCTCCTGTTTTCTTTGAGGATTCCCTAGATACCTGTATAGACTCTTCTCATAAAGATTTTATAAATATGAGAAAGTAGGCATCTGAGTCAGTAGTTGCTGAAGCCTTATTAGGCTTCTTATTGGGGTAGTAATATCACACATTATTATTTTTTTATTTTTTAGCATTATCCTTTCTTTAAGATATTTCGAAAAATTAATTCCTCAGTGCTTTTAAAATTACTACCTTGTTTCTTCTGTGTACAGAGAAGTCATCCTTCCACACTTCATCTTCTTGCCTTGCCTACTTTATGTAGAGACCAGGCTTCTCTGTCCATCCAGACACCTTGACATCCATCCTGCCACAACCCTCCAACCTCTCCCCACCCAGAATACCATCCTTTGGATCAGATTTCCACAGACCACTCCCATTCTCCCTGGGGCAGTTAATCCTTTCAGCTCTGGAACTCTGCCCTGGGAGAAAACAACATGCATGCAAAGGGGTAAAAACAAAGTAATACAAATTAATTTCAAGGAGATAACTAAAAACTAGTTAAGGAAACCAGGAAAGACTTTATATAAGACATTTCACTTGAGCTGAATTTTGAAAGGAATTAGGGATTTATAAAGGTACGGGTGAGCTTAGTGGGGACAATATTCAAGGAACAGGAAATATACAAGTACAAAGGCAAGAGATTGAATGCCATATACAGGAAACCACAGAGGCCAGCCAATTTGGGCAGAACATAGATTGTGTAAGGGAAAGTAATATGTAATCAACATGTAAAGATTAGCTTAGAACTAGATTTTTAAGGGATATAAATACAAAGAAAGGAGTTTGCATCTTATCCTTGAGGATATAAATGTCATTAAAGTTTCTTGAGCAGGCAAGTGATTCACTCAGACTTTTAGTGATATCAACGTGGCATCTGTGTGGAGGATGGATTGGAGACAAGAAAGATTGGAAAAAGGAAAAACAAATAGGAGCTTATTTCAGTGGTCCAAGTGAAAAGTGAATAAGGTATGAACTGGCATAGTAGCCATGTGAGTGGGGAGAAGAGTCAGAAGCAAGAGACGGGTTGGTAGGCTAGCTAAGACTTGGCAAATGAATGGATATACAGGAGGAGGAGGAAGGAAAAGTTGAAGATGACTCTAAAATTTTGATGTGGGAGACTAGAGGGATGTTGGTACCATGAACAGTAACAGAGAACTCATAGTGTAGAGTAGATTTAGGGGAAAAGATAATGAGTTCTCTTGGGGACATGTTGATTTTGAGCTACACGTGGGGCATCCAAGTGGAGATATCTAATAGCCAGATGGCGATGCAGGACAAGAGTGTTTTCACTGTCATCAATGATGTTCTAGGCTTTATTGTTATAAACACTAGCAAATCTATTATATTTTGTGTTTTCTGTTGTCTTTCCTCAAGTTTTTTTCTACAAATTCTCTGGAAATTAAATGGCTTAGTTGAGTTTCAAGCAAAGTATTTTGCTAGATCATTTCACCCTCTATTACACCCCTCCTCCTCTGTAACGATTTAACAATGACCTTGCATCAATTCTCCAGTTACTTATCATGTCTTATTGCTTGATAAGAAAAGTAAGTGTCTTCAGTTTGAGGTAGTTTTGAATTCTTTTGACTTTCTCATTGTGGCAGTTCTTAAAATTGGTTAAACTCCTCTAAGAAATGGCAGGAACCAGAGTTAGCGACTTTAATTTTTTCCCAGCTAACATCATCTCCCATTTTTCAATGTCAACAACTTATTTAAATAGCCCAGATTAGAGTTTTTGTGATTGTATGTGGGGACTTCTTGTTGTTATTCTGTTTTCTAACATGGTATCCATTTCAATCTTTTCTCTAGTTAGTCAACAGTCTCACTACACACAGATAGCTAATTCAGTAATGACTCCTACTTAAATAAGTAATGACTGCTACTTAAATAAATAATTTCTGTCCATAAAGATATAAACAATTTAATTTTTATGAAATTTGCCACATTCATGACCTTCTAAAAACTCTTCTGAAAGGAAATATTTATGAAAAACAGAAATGGGGCTTTTGAAAACTACAGTGACTTTTGCCCTTTTTCATGTCTTGCTCTTTAACTGTATTTTACAAGTATCAAAGGACCTGTTGACTCAGTTTGCTTCCTTTGCCACTTCCTTTATAGGATTACTCAATTTCTTCAGCCACTGTAACAGACACTGGAACATAAGGTGCTATTGTCATTATGGGGTTGGTTTGATTTGGCCCAACGTGAGCACTGCTAGGCAAGATGATAAAGTACCCTCAGGAAATGATACCTCATGTTATGTTTTAAGCATAGTGAGATTATCTCCAACAACTTCTTCATTCACCTCTGTGGGGAGACCTTGTGATTCAGCTTTCTATTTGGTTGTGATTTCTCTGTCTTCATGTTTAATCTAAAGCTAGAATATCAATACTGATATGGTTGAGCTCCTTTAGTCGTTCCGGCCACTAGTAATTGGACAAAAATCTCACATCAACAGCTAATGTTCATAGAGGTTCTAAAAGTTTTCTGCCCATTTTGCCAATATCCCACCACCAGCACTAGAGACATGGAAGAAGTGCTACACAGTACTGTGGTACATTTTGTATTTGTGCTCCATGAGTTGCTCTGGTCAAAAAATTCATCACCCAGCGGCCAAACTTCCAGTGATGAGCCTCTCCATACTTAGCTGGTCCTTGGAGAGAACAGTCAAGATGTTCTTGGCATCATACACAAGCCCTTCAACTATAACAGGTATCTAGTACATGTGCAGACTTCAACAATTTGCTAAGACAGCATTATCCACATGAGGAATCTTAGGAAGCTGCTTCCAAGAGAATTGTTAGGAATAGAGTATATGTAGACATTCTATAACTGATACCTGTGAGTCCACCGCATAGTTGGGAGGAGTGTTTTTTTCATTGGATGAGTAGCCAGAACTGTCAATGTCTTCGAAAGTATCTGAATCAGCTCCAGATACATTTTTCTGCATTCATGTCTGGGAGAGCAAGATGACTCCTTCACTGATGGGTAGTGAATGAGCTCAGTAAGGTGGGAGGGCATTAGGGTGTCCTCTTCCCACTCCCCCAGGCCATATGCCCACCCCCAAGAAGCATGCCTGGGTCTTTAACCTTTTCATTTATTCTTTTCCAGTCCTGATGCAACTCCTCCCAACCATGTGACAGGCCATTAAGAATTAATTACATGATCTTCACTCATGCTCCCATCATCATGGTTTTCCTGGAAGTAGCTCCCTAGCATCTTCCTTACAGTAGACACCATCTTAGCAAAATGATAGGGTCTACTCACACACCAAACCCCCATTACATTAGCATTGTAGAACTTGAGAGAATTTGTACTATTAGGGCATGGTCTTTGAAAACCCAAAGTAACCTCCCTAACATGGTATAGTTAGAGGTTATGACTTTAGTGGAGAAAAGTGGCGGGGGGGGGGGAGGGGAGGGGAAGGGAGAATGAAATAAAGTGAGCAGGGAAAGTACACATGGAAAGATTTCAAGGGATCTCCATTTTTATGATACCTTGTTTAGTTGGATATGGGAAAGAAACTGAGGCCTTGTTTGGCATGAGTGTGGAAGTGATAGAAGCCATTGGTTAGCATGAGGGATGAAGGGATAAAAATATCTTTGCTATTATTGTCCCAGGGCTTCAAGTGGAATAAAGTGACAGTTTATACCTTGCTGCTTCACAGAAGGAAAATGAGAGGAAAATATATTCCCCTCAGACTAATATGGAAAGCAAACAGTAGCTATAAAGTGAGAAGCAAGTAATATGGAAGTAGAAGAGGTGGTAAATGATAATTTAATCCATGGGCTTTCCCATCCAACAGAGAGTCTTCCACATCAGGCTTTTTTTCTTAAACAAACTGGAGAGGTGTGCTTTTGAACGATGTGTTAAAAAAAGGAAGGGAGACAGATCGAAATTGACTCCCCAGGAAACTCTTAAAATAGACACAAGGAGAAAAGCATCTAAACAAATATTCCATTTGATTCTGAAAGAAGGCACTAAGCAGATCTCTGAGGACTGAGAGACAGCTAGAACAATGTCAAACCTGGGGCAGTGCCTGGAAGCCTGAGAGGATGGATGTTTAACACCAATTTTAGAGGAAGATGTCAAGGGTAAGAAAACCACAAGAAATTTTAAAGTTGCAGATGGCTTGGGCTGAAAGAGAACTCAAAGTTTGTGGAGTCTAACCCTTTATCACATTTGACAGAGAAGGAAACTGAAGCCCAGAGGGGTGTAATGGTAAATGTTTAACAACTGTTGAGGGTGGTGGGGGGTGTGGAGTGGGAGGGAAGGTGTATTCATGGCACACTTTTAAGTTTAATTTGCCTTATTAACATTGTATTAAGTCTAGACAATTAAAAAAATAAATTAAGCCCTCATGTGTAGCATTTACAGATTTCCAAGGTATAAATGCTCAAACTGAACATTTAATAATCATGGTGCGGAGTCGGTGAGACCTGACTCCAGCATACCCCTGCCTAGAAAGGTTAGGTAACCTGCTCAGGCCAGAGTACCAGGGAATAACAGAACAAGCACTTAAACTGAAGCCAAATTAATTCTTTCTATTGTAGCATCTGACTCCAAATCCAGTGTTTTTCCACTGTAGTATTCTTCCTCCTTCGATGGAGACAGAGTGAAGAAACTATATGCTAAGCACCAAGAACTGGGGAGAAAGATTTCTTCACTCACTTCTGCTTTTCTTCTCCTCCCTTACCCCATCCCCCAATCCCAACAAGGAAGCAGCAACCATTGCCCTTGCCCCCTTTGGAGAATTATGACACTCTCAACATAGGGTCACAGCTGACCCCAAAGGACATTTGGTTAAACCTTCTTATTTTCAAATGGGCAGGAGGGCAATAGGAGGAGAAGGTGGTATAGTGAAAAGAGCTTTAGGGGTGGACTAGGCCTCTAGACAGGTTCCTGGGTTCAAGAGATCCTGGCAAGTCACTTAATCTCTGTCTCAATTTCCTTAACTATAAAATGTGGATATTAATGGTACCTAATTCCCAGGATTGTTGTGGAGATCAAATGAGATAATATTTTAAAGTTCTTAGCACAATACTTGACACATAGTAGGTGCTTAATAAATATATGTTTCCTTCTTTCCAATGTTTAATCTCAGTCTCTCCCAAGGCTCTATCTAATTGTTGCAGAGTGGGGTTGAGGTATTGTCAGTCACCTTGACTTTTATCTTGCCACTGAATTCTGAGGACAGAGAGCAGTTGATGACCTTGTGCAGCTCTGCCTCACTTAAATCCAATTCATCCACAAGTCAAGACATCACCCTTGTGATATCATTGGTCCTCTTCAAGAACAAAGGACTAACAACAACAGTTGTTAAGGGCAGCTAGTTGGTGCAATAGATAGAGTATTGGAAGTTAGGAAGAATCATCTTCCTGAGTTCAAATCTGACCTCAGACATTTATTAGCTGTGTGACCCTTTGCAAGTCACTTAGCCCTGTTTACCTCAGTCACTCATCAGAAAAATGAACTAGAGAAGGAAATGGCAAACGATCCCAATGTCTTTGCCAAGAAAAATCCAAATGGGGTCATGGCCACTGTTCTTAGTCCTACATTCTGGGGCCAAATAGGATGAGCTTAATCTCTCTTTTACATGACAGCCCTTCAAGTAAATATATTTTAAAATAGCTAACATGCCCTACCCATGACCCCCACCCCACAATCTTTTCTTAGCTCAATATCTTTAATTGCTAGTCATTACTCATAGGGCATTCTCTAGATGCGCTTCACCATTGCCAACACCATTTTGTAGACACTAGCTAATAGTAATAATAATAGTGCTAATTATAATAATACCACTGCTAGCACTACTCATAATGACAGGAGTAACTCATGTTTATAAAGATCTTTAGAGTATGCAAAGTGCTATGTGTGTGTATGTGCTTATACATATATATATAGTGTGTTTGTGTGTGTGTGTGTGTGTGTATGTGTGTGTATAAAATTTTATTTGATCACCACAGATATTAAAAGGGTTAGGAACACTGTCTTAGGAGAACGTGAACTTAGCCCATCATTACTTGTTCTTAGGGAAGTCATGCTGCTCCTTTGTGATCACTTCTTCTTTATCTAGATGTCAACAATAAGTCAAACTAAGTCAACAAGCATTTATTAAGCACTTACTATATTCTAGGTATTGTTCTAAGTGCCAGAATCATGTTAGACTGTAAACTTCTTGAAGGCAGGCAATGTGTTGTTTTCCATCTTTATATCTCCAGTAGTGAGCACAATGTCTTGTATGTACATAGTATGTACATACTTTATAAATACACATAGTATATACATACTTTATAAATACACATAGTATATGCATACTTTATAAATACACATAGTATATACATACTTTATAAATATACATAGTATATACATATTTTACAAATGTTTAGTTGAATATAAATTCCATGTTATTTCACTCCTGGCAAGGTCTAAGTTTGTAAGTTCAAGCTATTTTTGCATGTTTTTTAAAAAATTTCCATTAATTATATTATTAAACTATGGGTTAATCCCTTCACTCATGGAATGGGCCATATAATTCAGCCAGAGGTGATAATCATAATTTGTTAAAATAGGCAAGAATCATTGACAAGCAACATTATTGAATGGAGGTTAATACTCAGGGCCATTCTCCCTAATCACTTCAGGTCTGCTAATGATTCTTCTTTATGAGGCTGAGAATAGACTGCGTGAGTCTGTGCCCAAATGTAGGCTTTACCCCTGAAATAAGATACTATTCCATTCGATATTTTTTCTGTATTTGTGTACTGCAGTATGAGAATACCAAGATAAAAAAAAATATCTTCCTTAGCTCGACTATGGGAACGTGTACAACACAGATAAGCAAAGACAAGGCACATAGAAAGCAATGTAAACTTATTTCAAAAGGAAAAGAGGATTAAGAGGAGTGGGTAATAAATTAATGGGGAAGGATATGGGAAGGCCTCATGTAGAACATAATACTAGGTAGGTGGAAATGCAATAAGTACATTCCAAGCAAGATTTTTTTTTTTTAGGGAGAAAAAGTAAAAGATGGAGATATTCACTGAAAATACTTGCATATGACTACTGTACGAAATAAATTATTAAATGGTGTTAGACCTGTCTTTCAATTTAATTAAAGATGCTTTATCCATTTATGTCACCGTGGATCTCTTCCTCTTCTTCATTTTGCCTTTTTCATCCTCTTAATGAATGTGTGGTACAGTCTTCTCTCAGGTTTGGGGCAAACTTAATTTGGGGTGGGAGAAAGGAGCACATGGTACTATTGGGTTTGGTACTATTTACTTAATGATACATGCATTTGGAAATGTGTCAGTTCAGAAGTGTTCTGATGTGTCACTGTTGCCTAGAAATGCATTTAATTTTATTGGGTCAGAGCCACATGGAAAGCATTGATGAAAGCTTAACCTCACAAGGTACTGATATCTCTTGGAAGCTGGGGCAGGGCCTGCTGCCCCTCAAGAGCTGTATGCTACTGAAGGAGATTTTTGAGGTTGGCTATTGTGAATCCTTAAGGAAAACATCTGCTTCCAGAAAGAAAGGTCTTTTTTTAATTTTTAATGAACTTGACACACATTAACAAATGTAAACATTTCCACATATAAGAAAAAAGATGATTATAGTTGTAGCAATATCTGTCACAAGTTCCATATATTTTTAAAATATATATTAAATTAACCTAGTGGTATCTACATTACTCTGTTTGTATGGATCCTCTTCTGAACTTCTTTCTGCTCTCTTCTGAATACTTTAGGAAATGTTTCATTGATACTTTTTAAAAATTTCTTTCCTTCTTTTTCCTTAGCATCAGTAATTAATCCTCTCCCCACATAACTCACCCCTCCCTCCCAATGTCTGCTACCTGCCCCCCTTCCACAAACCATGTTACTCCTAAATGCCTACATCCAGGAGCCCAATCAGTTGTGACGTATCTTTTTCACAGACACATTCACTCATTTATTATTCAACATGAACTTCCTGAGCAACTACCATGTATAGGGAAGATGATTATGTGATCTTGGCATGACTCAGAATAACAAAACCAAAATACGATTCCAGAGAATAACCAATAGAAAACATGGTGGTAAAGTAGGGGCAGAAGAGGGTCACATGTTGGTGTTTTCCAGATGTTTGTCCAATCTTCCTTTCTACCATGGAAAATATGGAGTCAACTGAACTCCCTTCAAAATGGGCACATTCGTGGCACTGGAGAAAAGTAGTTTTATTTCTGATAACTTGAGAATAATATCAGTCTGCTAGTTACTGCCACTTTCTTTGTCTTTGAATAATTTTAATAACTGATATTTATTTGGCACTTTATAAATGTATTAACACATTTAAGATGTGACAATCCTGTGAGTTAGGTAATAGAGGTGTCATTATCAACATTTTAAAGATAAGAAAATAGCTTCAGTGGGTGAACTGATTTGTCCATGGTCAAAGAGATGATATGTCATAGGTAGAATTTGAACTCATGTCTCCTGACTCCAAGTGTAGCATTCCATCATAATACAATAGTACTTTTTGATATTTTTAACAATACTTTAGAAAAGCTTCAATTTCTTCCATACCGATATCTCTGTCCCCTAACCCTACCCCCAATAAGGCTTCATCTAATACTATCTCATCATTTCATCAGCTCCCGTGGGTTCAATTATCATCTCTATGCTAATGATTCCAAGATATATACTAAATGTCTATCCCTAGTCTCTCTCTCTTCTGATCATATTACCAGTTGCCTTTCGGACATACTCAACTTATGCATAGACATCTCAGACTCAACATTTTGTTTTTGTTGGAATATTTTTTATTTAATAGTATTTTTTCTAATTACATGTAAAATAGTTTTCAATATTCATTTTTGTAAAATTTTGAGTTCCAAATTTTTCTCCTTCCCTTCCTCCCCCCTCTCCAAGATAGCAACTGATCCGATATAGATTATACATGTACAATTATGCTAAACATATTTCACATTAGTCATGTTGTGAAAGAAGAATTAGAACAAAAGGGAAAAACCATGAAAAAGAAAAACAAAAAACAAGTGAAAATAGTAGTCTTTGATCTGCAGTCAGTCTCCATGGTTCTTTCTCTGGTTGTTGATATCATTTTCCATCACAAGTCTTTTGGAATGGTCTTGGATCATTGTATTACTGAGAAGAGCTAAGTTTACCATAGGTAATCATTGTGCAATGTTGCTATGGCTGTATACAATGTTCTCCTGGTTCTGCTCACTTCACACAGCATCAGTTCATATAAGTCTTTCCAGGTTTTTTTCTGAAAGCATCCTGCTTATCATTTCTTATAGCGGAATAGTATTCCATTACATTCATATACTACAACTTGTTCAGCCACTCCCCAATTGATGGGCATCCCCTCAATTTCCAATTCTTTGCCACCACAAAAAGAGCTGCTATAAATATTTTTGTACATGTGGGTCCTTTTCCCTTTTTTCTGACCTTTTTGGGATATAGACCTAGTACTGATATTGCTGGACCAAAAGGTATGCAGTTTGGTTGCCCTTTGCACATAGTTCCACATTACTCTTTAGAATGGTTGGATCAGTTCACAACTTCACCAACAATGCATTAGTGTTCCAATATTCCCACATCTTCTCCAGCATTTATAATTTTCCTAGTCTATCATATCAACCAATCTGATAGGTTTGAGGTGGTACTTCAGAGAACTCCTTATCTTTCCCCAAAAACCTTGCTCTTCTCTGAACTCCCTTATTATTATCAAGGGAATCACAATCCTTCTGGTCAACTAGGATTAAAACTTAGGGTCACCCCTGATTCTAATTTTCCCTCCTCCTGCATATCCTGTCTATTGTTAAATCTTATTTCTTCCTTCACATTTCTTGTATGTCTCTTTCTCACAACAAACATCCTAGTTTAGACCCTCATCTCCTCTCACCTGGACTACTGCTGTAGCCTTCTTTTTTGATCTCCCTGCCTCAAATATCCTGCATTCAATTGCCCACGTCATTTTCTTAAAGTCTGACCATGTTATCTTGCTACTCAGTAAATTCTGGTGGCTCCCAATTACCTCTAAGATCAAATGTAAAGTTATTTATTTGTTCTTTAAAGCTCCACACAACCTGGCCCCTTCTTAACTTTTGAATCTTCTTGCAATTTAGCTTCCTCCATGTACTTTACAATTCCCTTTCACTGCCCTATTTTCCACTCCTTGCACAATCTCTATTCTCTGTACCTTTCCACTGGCTGTTCTCTGTACGTAGAATGCTGTCACTCCTCACCTCTGTTTTTATTTTCCTTGGCTTCCTTAAAGACTCAGCTCAAATCCTACTTTCTATAGGAGACATTTCCTGATCCTGTCAAATACTACTGCCTTTGAGATTACCTTCTGCTACTTTTTATATAGCTAATATATACCTATTTATTTGCATGTTATCTCCCTCTTTAGAATGTGAGTTCCTTGAAGGCAGGGACTATTTTGATTTTCCATTGTATCCCTAGTGCTTAGTACAGTGATAGTAGTAAGCACTTAATTAATTCTTGTTGACTGACTTCTCTCTCCACATTTATGGATCCAAACCCTCCAGGGCACTAATAAATAGTCTTCATGTGTTACTCTGGCCCAAAACAGTCATTATTTGGAGGTCGGTCTTCTGTCTCATAAGCTAAGTTGACCTTAGCTAGTGTAATTCCTGAATGAAAGGTCTTTGCCAAATCTCTATCCAATCCCTTTTCACTTTTCTGGAGCTTATCAAGGCCTATCTCTCACTGCATTTAACTTCAGGAACTCAGGGTTATGTCTATCCCATGAGGAGACAGTAAAGGAGCACATTAAGGCTAAGTATCCTTTCAAAACCTATGGAAAATTTTTTGGCCATCCAAATATGTCCCCAGTTTTTAGGACACAAGTGAAGCCACATCTCCTTCAGTCCTTACCAGGGCCTTAGGACACCCTTATTTATTACCTTCTTAGTTGTCCATACTGATTATTATCTCCAGTCTGATTTCTGTACCTTTAAGGGCAGACTCCACCCCCTCCTTGCTCTCTGACCCAACCTTCAGTGAGTCACCAACCTTTTGGAACTTCAGTTTCTTTTTCTGGTGAATGGAATTTTCTTTAAGTATCCCTTTGGCTCTAAAATTCAATAAAATCAAAGCAAGCATTAGGATATTTTTAATTTTTTTCTCGTCTAAATTTCCACTCAAGCCTAATATTTAGCTCATAATAGCTCCTTGTTTAAAGGGATAAGGAAGCAGCAAGTACAGAAGGGGGCTGGCTCTGTTGACAGAAACCGGTCCTAACTTTGACAGTAATTGATTAATAATCACTGTGGAGGCCTGACTCATTAAAGACTGGTGGCAAAATAATCTTTTCTCATCTAGAAATGCCAGGGAAGGACAGACTCCTGGGGAAGGCTGAGAGGATTGTGTTGAAGAAAGATATGAATAGAGCCACTGTCTGCCTTCCTTAGCATCTGTGTCCAGTTTCATGTCCAGGTACATGATTAAGGTGTTTGGGATGCTAAGTTCTTCTCACTCTCTACTCCATAATGATGCAAGAGGCAGTGGAGCCAAGATGGTGGAGAAAAGGCAAGGACTTGCCTCACCTCTCCTAAATTCCCCTCCAAACAACTTTAAAAATTTTTTGGACCAGCAGAACCAACAAAAGGATGTGGTGAAACAATTTTCCAGCCCAAGACACCTTAGAAGAGAATTCTGATGAGAGTAGAGCATAGCCCAATGCAGGCTGTGCCAGCATAGGCCATGCCACAGGAAACCAGCAGCAGACCTTGGGGGTGACTGAATCAGCACCATCAGCAGCTAAGGTCTCCACCCACAGAGGGTAAGGGAGTCAGATAACTGGTCAGGAGATTAGAGGGGTCCCTTTGCCAGCACTGGGTGCAGGACTCTATTGTATTACCCATACTCAGATTTGAGTCACAGTCCTAGGTTGTAGTCCCAGGACAAAGAGGAGCACTAGCATAATCAAGCTTGTATCTGCAAGGTAGCAGGCACTCTCATCACAGTTCTAAGACAGAATAGAGTGCTTGTGGCCACTCACAGACCACAGCATAGGTCAAGAGAATAGTAAACACACTTCTCCTTAGATCATATCATTTTAGAAGAAGTATAAACTTACAGCCCCCCCCCCCTCCACCAGAAGTAGCTATGAAAACAGCTACACAAAAATCCTCAAGCCTTGCAGAGTGCCCTCACCACCCCAGGAGCAGAGACCAACTTAAATATAAAGTTAAAAGTCAAGAAATAGGCTGGAAAATGAACAAACAACAACAACCACCACAAAAAGATCCTGACCATAGAAAGTTACTTTGGTTACAGAGATCAAAACATAAAATCAGAAGAAGACAACAAAGTCAAAACTACTACATCCAAAGCCTCAGAGGAAAGGCCCAAAAAGTCCTAAAAAGAATTCTTAGAAGAGCTTAACAAGGATTTTAAAAATCAAATAAGAGAGGTAGAAGAAGTAAATGCAAAAAGAAATGCGTCATGCAAGAAAATCATGAAATAGAGTCACCAGCTTGGTAAAGGAGGCACACACAAAACATGCTGAAGAAAATAATACCTTAAAAACAGAATAGACCAAATGGTAAAAGAGGCACAAAAATTCACTGTAAAGAACACCTTAAAAAGCAGAATTGGTCAAGTGGAAAAAGATACAGAAAAATTCGCTGAAGGGAAGAATTCCTTAAAAAATAGAACTGGCATATTCCAGAAGCAGAGGTGGAGCTAAGATGGTGGAATGAAGTCAGGGACTCACCTGGGCTGTCCCCCAAACCCCTCCAAACACCTTCCAATAATGACTCTAAACAACTTATAGAGTGGCCGAACTCACAAAAAGATGGAGTAAAACAATTTTCCAACCCAAGACAACTTAGAAGGTTGAAAGGAAAGGTCTGTTGTGCCAGAGAGAGAGAGAAGTGCAGTCCAGCACAGGCTGAGCCAGCATAGACTGGGTCCCAGCAAACCAGAAGCAGGCCTCAGGGTGACTGAATCAGTGGCAGCAGTGGCAGTTTCAGACCTCTTAGCCTATAAATAGTAAGGGGATCAGACAATGAGTCAGAAGAAGATTTACAGGGGTCACTTTACTGGCAGCAGGGACAAAGACTTTGTTGCATTGTCTATACTTGGATATGGATTGTAGTCCTGTGTCTTAGTTGCAGTGCAAGGAGGAACACTGCTGTTTCAACAATCTGTCTAGCAGCTGCTGTGGGGGATGTAAGATCAACAACAACCAGCTCACAGAATGCTGCAAAAATCCAGGTTCTTTTGATATGCTCTGCTAAGGAAAGCAATGTTAAGGGGCTGACAAGTTTACTTTAATCCAGCATACAAATACCATTCACTTAGTTCAGGGGAAAAAGCCAGCACCCTGAACTTCAGAGCAAATACAAATGCAAAGATACATTAGAAACAGACCAAATCCCAATTCATAGTTACCAAAAAGCATCAACATTTGAGTTCATGAACCAGCTGTGGCTCAAAGCTCTGAGAAAGAGAAAGCCAACCCCTGTTTTTATATCTTTTTCAGGGTCAAGGGTGAGTCACACATGCGACTCACCCATGTGACCTAAAATCATCACAAAGAGGCAACTTAAACCCATGTGGTCTAAAAGTCTCTGATGTCCCCAGCATGCCACCCAAACCCATATAAACTAGGCCCTCCCCTGAGGCAAGGAGTTACCAAGGACTCCCAATCTAATCAAGGAAACAAAGGCCAAACTCTTCAAGGGCACTTGGTTGAACTGAGTGCTAAGAGCCCACTTTGACTGTGAACACAGCTGCACAGCAGAGCTTGCAGCCACAGCACAGCAGGGACGCTGGTGATAGTTCCAAAGTGGAAAAAAGTTCTTGTGGTCACTCACAAACTAATACATAGTACAGGAGAGTAGTAAACACACCTCTCACTAGAACGTATCACCTTGGAAGAGGCAAAAACTTACAGGTCCCCAGAATTACCTCTGAAAATAGCAGCAAGAAAAAGAAACTGAAACTTGGGACCATGACCCCTCTACTTGGGAAGCAGAGCTCTACTTTAGCATAGAGTTAAAAGTCAAGAAATAGGCAGGGAAAATGAACAAACAACAGAAAAATAATTCTAGCCACAAAAAGTTACTATGGTGACAGGGAAGATCAAAGCACACACTCAGAAGAAGACAACAAAGTCAAAATCTCTGACTGAAAGCCTCTAATAAAAATATGAATTAGTCTCAGGCCATGGAACTGAGTATAATCCTTCAAGGGAAAAAATGGATATTCAATGAAACAGAGGATTTTCTTTCACTCCTGATGAAAAGACCGGAGTTGAATAGAAAATTTGACTTTCAAATACAAGGCTCAAAAGAATCATAAAAAGGTAAACAGGAAAGATAAGTCATAAGGGATTCAATAAAGTTAAACTGTTTATATCCCTACATGGAAAATGATATTTATAACTCCCGAAAGCTTTCTCATTATTAGGACAGTTAGAAAGAGTTTACATAGACAGAAAGCAGAAGTGTGAGTTGAATGTGATGGTATGATTATCTCAAAAAATAGAATTAAGGGATGAGAAAGCAGAATGAACTGGGAGAAAGGGGGAGGGAGAGGTAGAATGGGATAAATTAACTGACATAAAAGAGGTCCGAAAGAGATTTTACAGTGGAAGGAAAAATGGGGGATGTGGAGAGGGGAGTACATGAACCTCACTCTCATCAGAATTGGCTCAAAGAGGGAATAATATATACACTCAGTTGGGTGTATAAATCTATCTTACCATACAGGAAAGTAGGAAGGGAAAGGGATAAGAGAAAGAGGGAAAGCTGATATACTTATACACTTAAAGATAAATAGATAGATAGATAGATTTAAATTCAGTGAAGAGAAGAACTCCTTAAAAATCAGAATTGGTCAAATAGAAAAGGAGGCACAAAATCTTAAAGAAAATAATTCTTTAAAAATTAGAATTGGACAAGCAGAAGCTGACGACTCCACCAGACATCAAGAAGCAACAGAACAAAACCAAAAGAATGAGAAGAAAATAATGAATGCATAAGCCTATTTTTTAATCTGTAAAACAGAAGTATTAATAACAGCACTTCCTTCTTCAAAGATTTGTTACAAGGATCAAATGACATAATATATGTTAAGTGTTCTGCAAACCTTTTTAGTACTATGTTAATGAAAGCCATAGTATTATCATTGTTGTTGTTACACATGGTTGTTTCAAAACAAAAATAATAATTTACATTTGTGTAGCTCTTTAATGTTCAAAAAGGGCCTCTATCCATTATTTTATTTCATCCTGACTATGGCTCTGTGTAATATTATTATTCTCATGTGACAGAAGAAGAAACTGAGGTTAAAGGAAGGTTAAATTACTTGTCAAAGGTAACCCAGCTAGTATGGGATAGAACTGGGATTTGAACATGGGGCTTCTGGCCCCAAATCAAGTTGTCTTTCCACTAGGCTGGGATACGAAAAAGAGAAGAAGGCTGATCTAGGAAGTTTATTGATGAAATGGCTGCCATTACAATAGCTAATATTTATACAGCACCTACTATGTGACAGGGACTATTCTAAATGCATTACAAACATTATCTTATTTGATCCTCACAACAACCCCATGAAGTAAATGCTATTATTATCCACATTCTACAGTTGAGGAAACTGAGGCAAACAGAAGTTAAGTTACTTGCCCAGGATTCCATAGTGAAGAAGTATCTGAAGGCAGATTTAAACTCAGGTCTTCCTAACTCCAAGGCCAGTGCTCTTTCCACTGTGCCTTTTGTCATCTCTTCTTTAAGTGTATAAATAATACATGAAATTTGTACGGTTTTGTAATTACAAAATGTTTTCAACTTCATTGTCTCCTTCGATCTTCACCACAAGCCTGTGACACAGACAGGGAAGGGATTATCACATCCATTTTATAGATGAGGAATTGGAAAATCACAATCAATCAATCAAGAAGTATTTATTAAGGGGACTATTGTATTACAAGCCTTTTGCTAGGTGTTTCACAAATTTGAAGAGATTTATCTAATGCTACAAATTCTGAATAAATGAATCTTTCCCATAGTCATGTGCATTTATCCATCCATAGCAGCAGCTGCCTGGCAAACTACCCAATCACTTCAGACAATAGGGTGTTACTGGATACATTAAGGACACAACATGGCACCAGTGAAAGAGAAATAACACTGGAGTCAGAAGATCTGTGATTAAATTCTACTTCTGATGTCTACTACCTTTGTCACCTTGAACAAGCTATTTAACTTCTCTGGGCCTCAGTTTTCTCAACTATAAAACAAATAAATTGGACCAGATGGCCTCTGACATCCCTCCTAGAGGTTTCTGACCCAAAGAATTCTTCCCTCCTCACTGTACTGGAAAAGAGGGCTGTGTTTTCCTCAAATCTACCAATGGACTTTGCTGCAAAATGCTACTCCTTACACATCATACTTCACCTCATAGTTCAGTCACCTAACACCACCACCCCAATTTGACCAAAAAATAGGGCAACAAGAATCCACATTTTTATGGACTTCAAAGAATTACCAAGCTAAAAGGGACTAAGACATTATCTAGTCTAACCTCTCCATTTTACAAAAAGGAAAAAAGTTGAGGGCCCAAGCATTTGGGGGGAGGACAGAGGAGGGAGAAGTCATACTAGTGGTCTGGCCACCAACTCAATTAGAGCCCAGGTCTTCTGACTTCCTGCCCCTGGTCCCTTCTTCTATCCCTAGCTACCTCCTAATATTTGTGAGTCAACATGAATAGTTGTAACACAGAGATGCTTGACTATTTAAATGAGACAGGGTACCCTCCAAAGATATGGAGGGTGTTAAGTAACCTTATCAGAGAATCTTAGATCTGCAGAGATTCTCTGAGTCCACTAGTCCACTCCATATGAAAGCAGAGATCACACTTACAATACCACTGATATTGGTCCCATTTCAGACAGGACATCTACAAGCCTGGGTGTTACTCCTCAGGGCCTGATAGGAAGAAGGATAGGCATATGTATGCCCATTGTGTCCTAGGATGAAGCTGAATCATAGCCCTCTCAATATAATCCTTACTGCAAACTGGGTGTTTGAGTTTTCATAACAGCCCCGTCATTGGACAAGAGTGAAACTCTTCCCCTTACAATGTCAGATAAACTGGGAGGAAGTACTGTCCTCTGGTGTGATCCTTCTAATAGGTCCCTTCTCCCAAAGGCCCAGAGTGCAAACAAAATATAGGGAGCACATGGGAAGATCCTGTAGCGGGTCTGGTGCTTGGAGCCCTGAGGAAGAGGGAAAGCTTACTGGGGAGGCTATAGTAGAGTTAGAGTTCTATCAGGAGATGCAGTGTCATATAGAGAAAGCTAGTGTGGTGTAGTACCAAGCATAGACTTAAAAGTTTTGAGCCTGGGGTTTAGATACTGGCCCTGCTGAGTAAGTGGGTAAGCCATATACCCTCTATGAGTCTCAGTCACCTCATTTCTGACTTAGAAATGAGAGGTAGCCTGACTTAGTAGATAGCAGATAGGCCTAGAAGTCAGAAATAAGATGAGTTCAAGTCTCACCTCCCACTTTTAGCTGTGCAATGCTAGGTTAGTCATTTAATCTTGCAATGCCCCAGGCAACTTTATAATACTTTACAAACTGCAAAGAAATTGCTAGTCTGCCTTAGGAGAGCACCCAGTGATGTCACCGATCTTCAAAAATGAAGATTGAACAAGAACATCTCTCCACTGGAAGTTCCTTAAACCAGAAAAATCACAGGTCTGAGGCAAATAAGTGAGTAAAGTACTTTGTAAAAAGTGCTACAAAATGGCAATTCATCATCATCATCATCATCATCCTCTCCATCCTCTTCATTAAAGTTGTACTCTAAAGCCTCATTATGGCGTGGACATGACCTCTGGATTCTTGGAAATAATGCCAACAGAACTAGGATCTGGCACATGCTACCAATCTGGAAAGACTTTGAGGGCTGGCTCAAGGGTAGATTGCCTATCTGTGGTTCAAGAACCATTAGAGCTAATTTGGGAGAACTTATAAATGCTATAACCACAGGACCATGACTTTTTCAGTCAAGGCAACTCTTAAAGATGGTCTGCTAAGTTAAAGAGGGATGGCAACCTGCACCAATGGTGGAATCCTGCCCTGAACACAATGATGGATCTTTGATACATTAAAGTATTATTACCAATGAGACACGATGTAGTAGAGAACACATGGGATTCAGAGTCAAAGAATCTAAATTCAAATTCTAGCTCTGCCTCTTATCTTTTATAACCTTGGAAAAATAATTTTACTCTCTGGCCTCAGTTTCCTTATCTGTAAAATGAAGGAGGTAGTATTTAAACTCTTTTATAGCTCTAAAATTTTGTGATAAATCAATCAACAAGCAATTATTAACTACTTAATAATTAATAAATAAAAATAAATGATAAAAACATTTTATTTATTTTATTTTATTTATAATATAATTTTATTTATTATACAATAACTTTATATTTAAATATCTAAAAATATAATAAATACTTTTCCTTATAATAATAAAAATAATAAATTTTTAAAAAACACAGAGTCAGACATAGCTGAAACAATTGAACAAAAACAAAAATGTATCAAATGTTGGCGATATAAACAGAAAACTGAGATAGTCCCTGACCTCAAGAAGATTTCATGGGGAGATATAATATGTTTCTTGAGTACATAACAACAAGATATATACTGTTAACCAAAAGTCACAACCCACAAGATATGGGTAGTAATGTGATTTATTACAAGAGAAAGGCACATGCATGGGGGAACTCCTTATACCAAGGAGCCTGCCCTATAGACAATGCCTTGGATATTTATGGGCTACTACCAAAAAATGGAGGTCACATAACAGGAGTCAAAGGCAATCCCAAATGTCCAAAGGCAATGGGAGCACCTTGGGAGGAGGAAGGGAATGATAGGGGAGGAGGAACAAGATGGTTTAGGAATGCAAGACCTTGGAGGGAGGATGTTCTGCTTCTCTAAACAGGTCCCAGCTGCCCAAATAGTTTATCACTCTGGGTTAGGCTGGTCTGAGCAAGGATTATAGCTGACTTGGCTTCAAGGACAGAGAGTTTAATAGAGTTCACTTGCAAAAGATCATTGTTAAGTTAGTTCAGGGGAACTTCATCTCTGGAAGATAGGGCAACTCAAGAAAACAAGTTCAGAGGCCCTTTCACAATACAATATAAATATAAAGTGAGGACAATTTGGAGGAATCAGAAAAGGTGGCACTTAATCTGAGCCTTGAAAGAAGTTGATTCCAAGGAACCAAGATGAAGCTGGAGAGCATTCAAATCATGGAGGATAGTCTGTATACAAACATAGGAGATGGAATGTCATGTAGGAGGTACAGTAAGTAGGCCAGTTTGACTTTGAGGTCTACATGGGGAGTCATGCATAATCTGCCTGAAAGACAGACTGAAAGCAGATAGCAAATGAGCAAAGGGCTTTAAATGCAAAATGAAAGTGCTTTTATTTTATTTTACTCTAGACACAAGCTTTTTAAGCAGGAGAGTAACATGGTCAGACATATGCTTTAGGAATTTCCATTAATTTGGCCACTATTTGGAAGACGGTTTGGAGAAAGGAGAACTTAGATGCAGGGAGACCAATCAAGAAGCTATTTTAATAGTCTAAGTGAATGGAGATGGGAACCTGAACTAGAATGTTTTTGGTCTGGGTAAAGAATAAACAAATGTAGGAGATGCTGAAAATTTTGGAAACTGATAGGGTGGAATGATGGGGTCTAGGCTGTGGGAACCCCCTTGAATCTTCCCACTAGATGAGGCATTTGCCTGAGGCCATAAGCCTTACATTATGGTTAGGCCCAAATCTCAAGGGTAGGTTACTCTTAACCTAGCCCAGCCCTCCATTGTCAGGCTAGTTTCCACCCTTGATCCTATGGGGGGGGGGGGGGAAGGGGTGAATCTGTTACCCTTAAACTAGCCTAGCCCTACTTTGTCTGTTATCTCCAAGTAGCCTTCAGCTACTTCCCACCCTTAATCCCATTTTTTCCGGTTCCTGGACTCTGACTTCATCCCAGTCCTATCAAGCTCCTCCTTAGACTCCTCCTCAAGACCCTCCCTAAACCCCTCCTCCCATCAACCCAGGACCACCTTAGATGCCTCCCAAGATCTTTGTGTATATAAGTTTCATCTTGCCTCCATGAAGATGCTCAGAGTCCATCTACCTCAGATGGAATCTGGCCTGCTTGTCAAAACGAGCATCACAAATGGTGAGATCTCTTAAGACAACCCAGTATGGTGAATCTGTAATAAACTTTGTTTTTCTCTTTGGCTGTGAGAAGGCTTGAGTCGAATTCATTTGAGCAGGACCCAGAGTGTCAGTATTTTGGGGTCTCGAGCACCTCTAAAAACATAGTTCCCTAAGCTCATCAATATGAGTTATGAACCTGGGAGACTGGGAAATGCTGCTGTCCTCAACAGAACTAGGAATGTTATGAGGATGGAAGGATTTAAGGGAAAATATATCTTAGACATATTGAGTTTGTGATGCCTAAGGGACTTCCAGGTGGAGACATTCAGGAATAAGTCTAATTTTGGCTTAGTCCAGCAGGTTCAAGGGTTTTTGTTTTTGTTCTGTTTTGTTTAAAATGCAAAGGTACTTGTCAACCATAAAAATCCAATTAAAATTACTTTAAGGTTGGAAATTTTAAAATGCATGATATAAGCATAAAGGTTATAAAAACACAACTCCCCTTCAGCAGTCAGGAGCTGGAAGAAGCAGGCCTCTTGAGCTCTGGAAAGCATTTCTGATCCCCTATTTGCCCCTGGGCCAATCCTTTTATAATTCAAAGAATCAAGCCTTCCAAGCACTAAGTGGGAGTAAACCAAACAGTGATGCAAAATATGGGCTGGGGCCAATGCAGCTGCAATAGCCTGAAGATCCATTCCAAACTCTCACTATAGATGTATGGCAGACCATTATGGATGTGAGATTGGCATTCTGGAGAAAGATGACGGTGTCCGGAGGCGGAAATCAATATATCAAAAAGGGACTAGAAACCATGATACATACAAACCACTGGAAGAAACTGGAGTGAGAAGACTTTTATTACAGCCATTTTGTTTGGAGAAGAAATGACTTTGGGCAGATAGTGATAGCAATTTTCAAATATTTGATTAAGTTATGTGAAAAGATTCATCTTCTTTTGCTTAGACTCAAAAAAGAAATAGGAAAAGTCAGTCAACAAGCATTTATTAAGATAGGGACACAAAGAAGAGTAAAAAATGATCCTCAAAGACTTTACATCCTAAGGGGGAAGAAACATGTAAATAACTAGACAGTTACAAGATACTTACAAAGTAATTGGATGGCAATAGGGAGGGCAATAGCAGCCAAGAGGACCAGGAGAGACCCACCTGCAGAAGGCTGAACTTAAACTGAGTCTTTGATGGAATCCAGGGAAACAAAGACTGAAGTGAGAAGGAAGAGCATGCAACAACAAATACAAACGCAAAAAAAAAAAAAAAAAAAAAAAAGGAGTGTCATGTTTGACTAATGGCAGCAAGCAGGACAGAGTAGCTGGATTGAAGACTAAGTAGAATTGTAAAATTGTAAAGTATTAGATTTGAAAGATGAGAAGGAAAAGTGTCATGGAGTGTTTTAAATACTAAACAGGAATTTTTATTTGTTCTTAGAGATAATAGAGAGCCACTGGAGTTTTTTGGGTAGGAGGTAAAAAATGGCAGACCTGTATGCTTTAGGAAAATTATTTTGGTAGCTAAGAGGAGGATGTATTACATTGGGGAAAGACTTGAGGCAGGGAGATGAATTAGAAGGTTACTATAATAGTCTAGGTAAAAGTTCTGTGGGACTGAACTAGGGTGCGCTATGTGAGTCGATGGTTGTACTGATAGATAGATAGATATAAATATAGCTATAGATAACTATACATATTTGTTGTTCAGTTTTCTTTTTCTTTCTTTTTTTAATTTTTTTTTAAATTTAAATTTTATTTTTAATTTATGAATAAAACATTTATATAACATAGTACAATAAAAAAGATGATTGCACAAATCTACTATGCACAACTTGCTGTTCCTTTCAAATATGCAACAAAATTATCATGTATATTTCTTTTTTTTCTTCCCTCCCCTCCCCACCCTAGAGATGGCTACCATTAGACCCAAATAGGTATATGTGTATATACGTGTGTGTGTGTGTGTGAAATTATTCTATGCACACTTCTTTATATCATTTCTTTCTCTGGATTCAGATAGACAGTATCTTTCTTCATATGTCCCTTATAATTAATTTGGGTATTTATAATATTAGAAAAAAACTTATTTGCTCAAAATTGTTCTTAAAATGATATTACTGTTATTGTATGCAGTATTTTCTTGGTTCTGCTCATTTCACTAGCCACTACCTTGCTCAAGTCTCTCCATGTCCCTCCAAAATCACTGAGCTCATCACCTCTTACAGCATAGTAATATTCCATCACAACCACACACCACAACTTATTCAGCTACTTTTTAATATTTTTAAAAATTTTTCAGCTTAAAAGGCCTGCTTACTCCAGCTTCTGACTGCTGAAGGGGTTTTCTTGGCAGGGATACGAGAGCAATTTGCTTGTTCATTCTCTAGCTCATTTTTTATAGATGAGGTACCAAGGCAAACAGGGTTAAGTGACTTGCCCAGGTTCACATAGCTAGTAAGTGTTTGAGGCTGGATTTGAACTCAGTAATAAGAGACTTTCTAATTCCAGACCCAGCACTCTAACAGCTATACCACCTGTCTGTATGTATATATGTATGTATGTATGTGTATTTATATCTGTATGTATCTTGTATGTGTATGTATGTTTGTGTGTGTGTGTGTGTGTGTGTGTGTGTGTGTGCAATATGAAGGTAGTAACAAGACTCGGCAACAGATTGGATATATAGGGTGACTGAGTATGAGGATTACAGAAGGACACTGAGAATATGAAATGAGATGACTGGGAGGATGGTAATGCCATTGAGGTAATAGGGAAGTTTCAAAGAAGAAATGGTTTTCATGGAAAGATGAGTTTAGTTTTGGACATGTTGAATTTGAGGCATCTGTGAGACATATGGTTCATGTCCAAGAAATAGCTGGTGATGTGGGACTGTAGGTCCAGAGACTAGATACAACAAAGAAGACTGAGAAAGAGTGGGCAGACAGGTAGGAAGAGAATAGTGTCAAGAAAAACTAGATAGGTGGGAGTGAGCAGAAATTTCAAAAGAGGCTAGGAAACTAGGAAGTCTTACTGATCAATCTGAACTATCCCCAAAAAGAATGGACTGACTCGGGACGTAGTAAATTCATCTTCACTGGATGGCTTGAAGCATAAATTAGATGACCACTTACTTGTCAGATATATACTATGGATGGAGACGATTCTTTCCCAGATATAGCTTATATTCGATGGCTTCTTAGGTTCCATTCAAAGCTGAGATTCTAGTCCTCTGGTCATCCAGGATCCACTGAATAGCTATAGTGTGCAGCAAGTTAATAGGATTTACTAAACCTTACCCAGTAATGAAAAAAAAATTTAATTAAAAAATTTGTGCAGCGTTATAGCCAGGAGTCAGCTAGATGTTATATAGTGGATAGGACGCTGAGCCCAGAGTCGGGGGAAAAAGAAACTTCTTCATGAGTTCAAATCTGACCTCAGATACTTACTGACTCTGTGACCCTGGGCAAGTCACTTAACCCTGTTTTCTTTAGTTTCCTCATTTATAAAATGAGATAGAGAAAGAAATGGCAAACCACTCTAGTATCTTTGGCAAGAAAACCCCAAATGGAGTCACAAAGAGTTGGACACAACTGAAATGCCTGAACAATAACAGTGGAGAAAGTTAGGCAGAATTAGAACAAATATCTATAAATGAGTTGCATTTATAATGCACAATGTACTTGTCATTTACCCTTTTGCTTATATTTTCATGTCTTCGTCAAGCTCACCTAATAGGCTTTAGGGCAGTACTCACGTGTTTTCATTTATTGTGACCTATAGCAAGATGGTGCGGTGAAAAGAAAGCTGTTCTCTGGAGAAGAGCTGTGCTGGAGCCAATTTGGTCCCTCTGAGGAAAGTCAGTTGTTCAATCTTTGGTGCGAGCATTTATACTTCAGATATGAGCCCAACATAAATAAGGGCTTGGTTCCTTATTTTATTGATTTGTAGACTTAAGAAAGTGATGGAAGAAATAATAATAATGTAGATTAAACTTTATGTACATTTCCATTTTTAAATATTTACTAGTGACACCACACTACTCTGGCATCAAACTACCTGGATACAAATCCCACACTTAGCACCTTGGGCCAGGCACTTAATTTCTATGGAATTCTGTTTCCTCCTCTACAAAAATGAGATAGTTGGACCAAAATAGCCTCTAAGTTCAACTTTCAATTCTAGATCTAAGAACCTATCAAACTCAAGCACCAGTGACTTTAAATTAGTCATAAATAAGACCCATCAGGGTTGGCCAATTTTGATCCAAGAGATTAGGAAAATTCCAAAGGTTGCAGACCACTGGGCTACCAGGGGAAATGATTCTGAGGTTTGGCCACACTTTCCCCCAAATCACTGGATAACACCAACATCATTGGGCCCATACTCAAAGCTCTTCCATCTTGGTAGGATCTCATGGAGCCTGTTCTCTCCTGGCATTGCTTTCAAGAAACTATATGAATCTCCACACCATAGTGCAGAATTGGAAAAGGATGATAATGATGAATACCTCCATAAAGCCAACATATACAAAAGCCAAATTGTCTCTCTGCTTAGGGCCTTGGTTCCATGTGATCACAACAAACTGGTGGTAGTTTTCATCTGCAGCCTGAAACTCAATTGTTTCTCAGCTGAGTTGCTTGTATTCCCCAGGGTAACTTTGCTAGAATTAGGTAGCTTTCATGGGTAGAACATGGGCACCAGACTGTCTTAAATCCAATAAAAAAGAAATGTCTTCTCTGGAGCCATAAATACTCTGGCTAGAGAAACACTATCAAATTCTGCCCTTGTGTGTGAATTTGGTAGCAGTGCTGCATCTACCTCAAAAAATGCTTATTTCTGCACTATTTTAATTGGAAGGCTTTAGGGCAAATGCAATTAAATTGTGGTGCATGAACTGTAATGCAACACAAAAAAGTAATTTCACCACACAGTTGACCAATTACTTGATTTTAAATTTGATTTCTATTGTCATTCTAAATTTCTGCTCTGAAATTTTGAGCATGTGCAAGGAAGAAAAAAAAAGTTGAGGCCTGTTGCCATGTTTCTTCATATGTGAAACGATTGTGTTGGACTAAATGATCTTTCAGGACTCTTTCGGCTTTACTTCTGTGGTCCTGTCATAGTATAATGTCCTCTGACTGGATGGTCCCCACCAATAGTTCAAGGAGTTGTGATTTTTATCTGGGCTATTTTACTTATTTGTTGTATTTTTTTTATTTATTTTTTCGGGCTATGTAAAGCATTGGCTGAGCTCACCAGCATGCTCTGAGGGAGTATTTCCACCAGTCTTCCATCTCAGAGTGTTGTGAATTTCCTGAGTGACAGTCTATGCACATCTCTGGTAAATATTTTCTCTACAACAGAGAGTGCTGACTCTTTATAAAGACTTAGGAAATGGTCTTACAGTTGGCTGATGAACCTCTCCCATCATACAGAAGTTAAGTTTGTCCTTTTTTGAAAGACATGTCCTATCATCAAGCCTGTAAACACAGTCTTTCCAACTCAGTAAGGCCCATTGGACCCTGTGCAAACGCTGCCATAGCCTTTGATTACTCATCAAAAGAGATCTTTAGCATGTTCAGTTGGTTTTAGTCATATCTGACTCTTCCTGACTCCATTTGGGGTTTCCTTAGCAAAGATGCTGTAGTGGTTTGCCACTTCTTTCTCTGGCTCATTTTATGGGTGAGGAAACTGAGGCAAATAGGGTTAAGTGACTTGCCTAGGGTCACACAGTTAGTAAGTCTCTGAGGCTGGATTTGAATTCAGATCCTCCAGACTCCAGGCCTGGCACTCTATCCACTGTGTCACCTAGGTGCCTCTAATGGAGGCATACAGATCTCCTTAAGAGAATTAGAGAACTGATCAGAAGCTGCTATCAATGATCATGGTTTTTGATCTTTTGAAAACAAGTCATAATTGTCCAGCTATTTGTTGTACTGTAGGTGTTCTATCCCTCTCCTAGACTAGAATCCTGTCTTAACCTTCCTGCCTATCTCCCTCCCTCCTTTTCCTCTCCTGATTGAATACTAAGCCCACCCCCATCCCCACATCTATGGTAGGGAATCCAGAACCCCTCCTCCACTCTGAGCCTTAAGCCCACACCCCCTTATAATATAGCTTATATTTTATATTGCACTTAAAATTTACAAAAGTGGTGGTAAGCTGGCCCCTTCCAGGCTCACCATTCATTCCTCAGGCAGACACTCCAAACCACCCTCAGCAGCTCTAGGTCTTTCTCTCTGTCTTATAGTTGGGCCCTCTTATATGTGTTGTCTCTCCAGTTACATTGTGGACCCTTATAGAGCAGAGACTCATTTTGTATCTCTAGTGCTTCTTACATTGCTAGGCACATAGTAAATGCTAATAAATGCTTTTTCATTCATTTGCTCATTCATTCATACCCTAAACCTGGGGAATCTCAGAGCATAGCCATAGAGTTCTTCAGAAATATACAAAACATAGACAAACATAAACATAAGCACACAGAAATGACATCCAGGTAGCCAGACTCCTCAGAATCACATAGCCAGAAGGGGTTCTCACCTAGCTCTCTTTTTCTCCCCCACACTATGAAATACCATTGTAATCAGAAAGTATGATTCCAGTCCTATCCACTATTCATTAACTATGTGACCTGAGACAAGTTTTTTTTTTCCTTCTCTAGTTTTCAAATCACACCACCACCACCCCTTTTGACCTAGAGATCCCACTGTTGGGCAAATATTCCCAAGAAGTTAATGATAAGAAAAGCCATATATTTGTCAAAATATTTATAGATGCCCCTCAAATCTGGTACATAAGTATAATAGAATATACTTCAATGTAAGAAATAATGAATATGATTAAGACAGAGAAGCATGGGAAAATTTCTACGAATTGATATAAAGTGAAGAAGGGCAGCTCGGTGGCAGATTGGATACAGTGCAGGGCCTAGAGTCAGAAAGATTCCTCTTTGTGAGTTCAAATCCAGCCTCAGACACTTACTAGCTGTGTGACCCTGGGCAAGTCACTTAATTCTGTTTGTCTCAGTTCCTCACCTATACAAAATAAGATGGAGAAGGAAATGCAAACCACTCTAGTATCTTTGCCAAGAAAATCCCAAAATGGGGTCACAAACATTCAGACATGACTGAAATGACCAAACAACAACAAAATGAAGAAAGGAGAACTAGGGAAACAATAAACACAATGATTACAGCAATGTAAGCAGAAAGAACAAAAATAAAACCATCAAAACTTAATGCTGTGAAATTATAATGGCCAATCTTGGCCCTAAGAAGAGATATGAGAATTCACTTTCCTTCCTTCTTTGTAGAGATGATGGACTATGGACATCTGCCTAATATGCTGACTTTATTTAATATTTTGATTAGTTTTTCTAAACTTATTTGTTTTCTTATTTTTCTTCTTTGTTATAAGAATTTGCTCTCTGGGAGAGGAAGATGTTAGGAAACAGGTGGTATCAAAATAAAAGCTATCAATAAATTTTTAAAAAATATAAGCCTGATGACCTAAGGTTCCTTCTACTTTGCATTCTTTGAACTCTGATTCTATACAGAATTTCATCATAGACCCAAAAAGGTTCAATTCCTTCATTTAATAGATGAAGAAACCGAGACTCATACAAAGGGTGTGATTTACCTTAAGAAAATTTCTGTGTGCCTGGAGAAAAAAAAAGAACACACATACACACATACATGTAAATATATATATATATATATATGTATATGTATACATGTATATACATATACATGTATATATATGAAATACAGAAGGAAATTATAAAAATAATCGCTTATATTTTCTCTTCCACTTAAAATTTACAAAACTTTGTATACATCATCCCATTTGATCTTTGCAATAGCCTTATAAAGTAGGAATTACAAGTATTATACCAAATTATAGGTAAAATTTAATAGGTAAAATTCTATACTTGGGTTAAAATCAATGGACTCCCTAAGTCCATGATACAATGGGAGAAGCTAGTTTATGTGACAAATATCTGAGGGTTTTAAATGGACTATAAACTCAGTATGAGTCAACAGTGTGCTATGACTACTGTCCCTCAAACCCCTGAAAAAGCTGGTGTAATCTTTTGCTCCATTAAGAAAGGCATAGAATCCAAAACCAAATGAGATGATAGTCTCTTTATATTGTATGGACCATATCTGAGTGTTCCATTTTCACTCCTGGGCAACATATTTTAGAAAGACATTAATGAACTAGAGAGTGTCAAGAAGAGGGTACCCAGGTTGGTAAGGGGATTAGGGGCCATGCCATGGAAAGTCAGGTTGGAAGAAATTGGAATGCTTATCATGCAGAAAAGAAAACATAAGGGAAACATAATATTTGAAAGATTATCAAGTGAAAATTTTCTGTTTGGCTCCAAAGGACAGAAATGAGAACAATTAATTAAATTAAAGAGAAGCAAAATTAGACTTTATGTCAAGAAAAATTTTCTAACAGATTTATCCAAAGTGGAATAAGCTGCTTCCATTGTAGAAGGTAATGGGTTCCTTGACATAGGAAGCATTCAAGAAACACATAAAAACTGCTTGTTGGGGATGTGGTTTGGGATATTTTTCTATGGGTCGGGTTGAACTACATGGATTTTGAGGCTCCTTCTGACTGACATTTCATGATGATGAACTTAAGGCTTAGTGAGGTAAACCTGGTCGACAATGAGCCAGTAACCAAGTTGGGATTTGTACCTAGGTCTCTTAAAGTGCCATTTGCTCCCCACTATACAACTATAGCTTTCAGTAACTCAATGACGTTTACAATTTGCAGACAAGTCAAAATAATATAACATCTGTATCTCTCCCTGATTAAATACTTCCTTCATTTCTCCCTTCTGTGATTGAAGAGTTTAGGTCTAGCATCTATTTTCAATTATTCTAAGACAATAATTCTCAAACTTTTTGATCTTGGGATACCTTTACATTATTAAAAATTACTGAGGGCCCTCAAAAACATTTGTTTATGTGTGTTGTATCTACTGATATTTATCATATCAGGAGTTAAAATGTCATAGTACGGTTTTGATAAGTTTTGAATAGTTTTGAAAGCATTTTGAGGTCTTCCAGGGGTTTCCGGACCATACTCAGAAATCGCGCTTCTAGAATGACTTTGGGAATCCAAATACTACTGATATTACAGACATACACATTAATCATACCTACCAATCAGTTCACAAGCATTTATTAAGAACTTACTATGAGCCAGAAACTATGCTAAGAACTTGGGATACAAACAAGGCAAAAAGAAAAAAAAACAAAACAATAAAGCAAATAAACAAATAGAGTCCTTGCTTTCAGGGAGCACACAGGCAAATGGAATAGAATTGTTATGGCTCTTTTTTTCCTTTTTACAAATTTATTTATTTTAAGTTTTGAACATTCACTTCCACAAGATTTAGAGTTCCAAATTTTCTCTCCTCCTTTTCTTCCCCCCACCCCACGACAGCATGCAATCTGATATATAGTCTCTACATATACATTCTTATTAAATGTATTTTCACATTAGCCATGTTGTAAAGAAGAATTAGAACTAATGAGAGGAACCATGAGAAAGAAGAAACAAAAAAAAGAGAGAGAGTAAATTGTATGCTTTGATCTGCATTCAGACTTCATAGTTCTTTTTCTGGATGTGGATAGCATTTTCCATCATGAGTCTTTGGAGTTGTCTTAGATCCTTGCATCGCCATTATGTTTCTTATATAAAAAACTAAGCATCATAAAAACAATAGACTCCTCTCTCATCCAAGCTAATGCAAAAAAGAGTCAGGATGCCTAGAGTGCTACCTTTGTATTGGAGAAAGCCTGTGTTCGAACCCTACCTCTGTGATTTACTAGTTGTAAGAGCCTTAGTAAATAGGACCAATCAGTCAGTCAGTCAATAAACATTTATTGTGCACTTACTATGTGCCATACACTGTGCTAAGCACTGAGGATACAAAAAAAGAGGCAAAAAGACAGTCTCTGCCCTCAAGAAGCTCACGATCTAAAGCAGAGAGACAAGCAAACATTACACATACACACGCACACCCACACACATTATATATATATATATAATATATATATATTATATATTATATATATATATGCAGGGTAAATGGAAAATAATTAAAAGAGAGAAGGCACTAGAAAAGGCTTCCTGGAGATGAGATTTTAGTTGAGATTTAAGGGAAGCCAAGAAAGCTAGTAGGCAAATATGAGGAGAGAGAGAGCATTCCAGGAATGGGAGCAGGCAGGGAAAATTCCCAGAGTGGAGAGATGGAATGTTTTGTTTGTAGAACAGCCAGAGTATCAACGTCACTGGATCAAAGAGTACCCAGCAGTAAGTAAGGTTTGAGAAATCTGAAAAGGTAGAAGAGGACTAGGTTATGAAGGGCTTTGAATACTGAGCAGAGGATTTTGTATTTGATCCTGGAGGTGACAGGGAGCCACTGAAATTTATTGAGTGGGATGGAGGGGAGGGCTGAGTAACATGGTCAGACCTGCGTATTAGGAAAATCACTTTGGTGGCTGAATGAATACAGTGGAGTAGAGAGATACTTAAGGCAGGCAGATCCAGCAGTAGGCTATCACAATAGTCTAAGCATGAGGTGATGAGAGCCTATACAAGAGTGGTGGTAGTGTCAGAGGATAGAAAGGAGGATATTCAAGAGATGTTGCAAAGGTGAAATAAACAGGCCTTGGCAACAGATTGGATATGGGTCGATATGGTGAAAGATAGTGAGGAATCAAGGATGATGCCTAGATTATAGTGCTGGGGAACGGGGAGGACAGTGTTGCCCTCAAAAGTAACAGAGAAGTTAGGAAGTAAGGAAGATTTAGGAGAAAGATAATGAGTTTGGTTTTAGGCATTTTGAGTATAAGATGTCTTCTGGACATCCAGTGCCAGCTGTCTAAAAGATGTTAAAAACATGAGATTGGAGGTCAACAGAGAGATTAGGGCAAGATAGGTAGATTTGAGAATCATCAGCATAGAGACAATAATTAAATCCATAGTTGCTGATGAGATCATCAGGTTGGAGAAGAAGCCATTGTTTTTGGCAACTGAGAGATCATTGCTAACTTTGGAGAGAATAGTTTCAGTGGAATGATAAGGTTAGAAGCTGGATGGTAAGGGTTTATGAAGAGAGTGAGAGAAGAGGAAGCAGAGGAACCTATTATAAATGGCCTTTTCAAGGAGTTTAGCCACAAATGCTTGAAGAGATATGTAGGACAATAATTGGCAGTGATGGAAGATCACAGGAGGATTTTTTTTTCAGGATGGAGGAGACATGGGCATGTGGCAGTAGTGAATGAGGCAATAGACAGGGAGAGATAGAAAATAAATGATTGAGTGGGAATGACAGAGTGGGCAATCTGTTGGAGGAGACAAGATGGAATGGAGTTGCCTGAGCAGGTAAGGAGTAAAGGTACCTCATTATGTGAGATGAAAGTAAAGAAGGAGAAAGTAGTAGAAGGCATATACTGCATAAGGTATATGACCATAGAATGTAGAACTGAAGGGATCTTAGAAGCCATCTGTTCCACACCTTAGTTTTACAGATGAAGAAACTGAGAAGTAGAATAAATGATCCTTGCCCTAAGTCGCATAGGAAATAAACAGTCAAGATGGGATTCAAACCCAGGTTCTTTAACTCTAAATCTAATGTTCTTTCTCTGTAGCATGCTGCCTTGTCTCTAAGCCACAGTTTCTTCATCTAGAAAATGGGATTAATACCCTGTAGTTCCCTCTTCACAAGGTTGCTGTTATGTATGCCTAAGGAAAAGAGAGGATTGGACTTGTTGTTGTTGGTTGTGTTTGTCCTTCATTCTCAAAGAGGACCATGACATCAGGGAAATGATGACATGACTTGCAGCTGACTTTGATTTGAGTGAGAGATGGCTGTCCAAGGTCACTATCCTCACTTTCTCCTCCAGACCCATCTGGATCCAGGGACCTGATATTCATCAGGATGACTGGAGATGGCCCAGGATGCAATGGGAGACCCTGACCTGAAGGTCATGAATAGGTCCCTGCCCAAGCTCCATTTAATGGCTGCATTTTGGGCCCTCTGGGGATTGGACTAGAAAACCTTCAAAGTTGCATTTTAGCTCTGTCTGTGATCCTATGATGCTAATATTTATAAAGCACTTTGCCAACCTGAAAGGAATATATAAATTAGTGTTATAAATGCAAACAGTCACAGGGTAAAAACAGAGGTTGGAGTACAGGCTCTGCCAATTGTGGCTTCCCATATACACAAATCAGAGGCCCAGCTTTAGATGGGCTATGGCCTTCTAAGACTCAGTGGATGAAAGAGCTTGAAGGAATGAGAAATCTTCTGTCTTCCATAATGCATCCTGCTACTTGACTGCTTTCCCTGGAGGTCATTTCTAAACCTGTAAGCAAAAAGCCTCTGAGAAGTGTTCTTTGCTGGGAGAGAGTTTCTGCTTTAGTGTTCAGGTGATTCCCTTAAGGAGAAGGTAAGGTGTAGAGTCCCACATATCTGAAATGTTCTAGAACAAAGCAGGGAATGTCCTCCTTCCCACAAGGAGAGATTTCTCTGAACTTCAAAAGCTCTTCAGCAGGGAATTTACCATGATTCTTTTAACCAGTGTTTAGATCCTTGGGTATTAGCAATATTTCATAAATACTGGCTCATCCAGGGAATACTCCATGGCCTGAGGCTAATGCTGCCTAAGTCTCCTTTTTATCACCATTAACTCATTTTTAAGCCCTTTCAAGAAGGTTTGTTTTCAAAATAAGGTCAAGAATTTCTATTTGGATTTTAAAAATCTTATAAAATCCTTTCCTGGGATCAAAGTTCTTTTCTTCCTATTAATTATGTCAACTAAATGTTTAATTATTGATCAAGATGGGTGCTTCTGCTCCAGCCCATTTTTTCCACTTGTCCAGCTTCGGTCCTGAAGTAAAAATCCAAGTAGGAAGATAAGAAATTGGTGTGTTAAAAGGATGATCCTTCAAATAAAAATAGAAATTACCAGGCAGGATTTCCATTTAGGCCATGAGAGCACTGTAGATAGAGAGATGGCCTTGGAGCCAAGAAGCCTGAGGAACCAGTATGGTCACACATACTGACTGTGGGATCCTGGGCAAATCACATGTCCTTTTAGCATCCTTAGCAAGCCTCTAAGTTTCAGATAAGGCACTGCCCTGGATTGGTAGAACAACTTTCCTGAGCTGAATCTCTATGTCAATGAAATCCCGGTCTATCCCATAATACTTCAGTCCAGCAAGGAGCCATAATTTCATGGTATGGATACTCCTTCCATCATTGCTGCAATCCCTCCATAACTTAGCAATTAGATGGTCTTGGGGAGTAACTATGTCAAAGTTCACCATCCTACAAGTCAGCCTCTTCAGATTTAGCTAAGATGTTCTAGGACAGTAGATGTGGAGTCTATCACTGGGCCTGTACTAATCCTTTCTAGTTGGCTTGGAATTTGAGTTCCATGGGCACAGACTTTAGGCACCCAAGGTCACCTTCATGCCAGGCTGAGACATCAGAGAATCAGTGTAATCATTGTAGCTTATTCTTACAAAGCAGGTCATGTGTTCCAAAGTTCTTATATATGTAAGCCTTATATAAAAGACTTCCTCCAGACCCAAAGGACCTTGATATGCTTTAGGGATCTCTTCTCTCTCTGAATCATTGTTCCCGCCCAGGTGATTTTAGGACTTCAGGAATTGGCGCTCCGCAAGAGTATTCATCAACTCTCCTTATAAGTACACAAGGTTAAAACCATACGTAATTGATGGGGGTGGAGCCAAGATGGTGGCTGGAAAGCAGGGACTTGCCTAGGGCTCTCTTGCCCAGGACCCTCCAAACACCAATAAAAAATGGCTCTGAACAAATTCTAGAACTGAAGAACCCACAAAATAGAAGAGTGAAACAGGGCTCCAGCCCAGGACAGTCTGGATGGTCACTGGGTAAGGTCTATCATGCACGGAGCTGGGAGCAGAGCGGAGCAGAGCTCAGCATGGGCTGTGCCCAGACCAACCAGACTGGGAGCTGGGGAGAACAGGCCCTAGCACCCTGAATCAGTGAGGTGTGGCAGTTACCAGACTTCTCAACCCACAAACACTAAAGGAAACAGAGAAGGTTAGTGGGAAAAGCTGCGGGGAGAGAGTGGAAGGAGTTCGTGGTTCTGCCACTGCCCTGGGGACTGCAGAGGTGGTGCAGCTACAGAACTACAGCTGCAGTTGCTTCTGGCCCCAGGCCCAGCTGGTGGGAGGAATTAAGTGACCGATCAGAGCAGGAGTGCAGAGCCTGCTTAAGATCTGAGTCTGGTCTGGGTTGGCAGTTCTTGGGGGAGGAGGAGCACTAGTGTGGCAGAGCTTGCTGTGTAGAAAGAGCTCTGAAAGCAACAGCACAGCCCCTCAAGCTCGGAACAAAGTAGTCTGTACTCGACAAGTAATCATACCCTGACAAAAAACTCAAGATTCAAGTAGTGGGCTGGGAACATGGCCAGGCAATGAAAATGGACTCAGATTCAGACTCGGACTTTGGAATCTTTCTTTGGTGACAAAGAAGACCAAAACATATAGCCAGAAGAAGTCAACAAAGTCAAAGAGCCTACATCAAAAGCCTCCAAGAAAAACATGAACTGATCTCAGGCCATGGAAGAGCTCAAAAAGAATTTGGAAAAGCAAGTTAGAGAAGTAGAGGAAAAATTTGGAAAAGAAATGAGAATGATGTGAGAAAACCAGGATAAGCAAGTCAATGACTTACTAAAGGAGACCCCCAAAAATACAGAAGAAAACACCACCTTAAAAATAGACTAACTCAAATGGCAAAAGAGTTCCAAAAAGCCAATGAGGAGAAGAATGCCTTGAAAGGCAGAATTAGCCAAATGGAAAAGGAGGTCCAAAAGACCACTGAAGAAAATACTAACTTAAAAATTAGATTGGAACAAGTGGAAGCTAGTGACTTTATGAGAAATCAAGATATTATAAAACAGAACCAAAGGAATGAAAAAATGGAAGACAATGTGAAATATCTCATTGGAAAAACCACTGACCTGGAAAATGGATCCAGGAGAGATAATTTAAAAATTATTGGACTACCTGAAAGCCATGATCAAAAAAAGAGCCTAGATATCATCTTTCAAGAAATTATCAAGGAGAACTGCCCTGATATTCTAGAGCCAGAAGGTAAAATAGAAATCGAAAGAATCCACAGATCACCTCCTGAAAAAGATCCTAGAAATATTGTTGCCAAATTCCACATCAAGGAGAAAATACTGCAAGCAGCCAGAAAGAAACAATTTGAGTATTGTGGAAGCACAATCAGAATAACCCAAGATCTAGCAGCTTCTACCTTAAGGGACTGAAGGGCTTGGAATGTGATATTCTAGAGGTCAATGGAGCTAGGATTAAAACCAAGAATCACCTACCCAGAAGAACTGAGTATCATGCTCTGAGGAAAAATATGGATTTTCAATAAAATAGAGGACTTTCAAGCTTTCTCAGGGAAAAGACCAGAGCTGAATAGAAAATTTGACTTTCAAATACAAGAACCAAGAGAAACATGAAAAGGTAAACAAGAAAGAGAAATCACAAGGCACTTACTAAAGTTGGACTGTTTTGTTTACATTCCTACATGGAAAGATGATGTGTATAATTCATGAGACCTCAGTATTAGGGTAGCTGAAGGGACTATATACATACACACACACACACACACACATATATATACGTATACATATACATATATATACATACATATATTTATACATATATGTATATACACATATATAGACAGGGTGAGTGGAATATGAAGGGATGATATCTAAAAAAATAAAATCAAAGTAAGGTATGAGAGAGGAATTTATTGAGACAGGGAGAAAGGGAGAGATAGAATGGAGCAAGTTATCTCACATAAAAGTGGTAAGAAAAAGCAGTTCTGTTGGGAGGGAAGAGGGGGCAGGTGAAGGGGAATGAGTGAATCTTGCTTTCATCAGATTTGACCTGAGGAGAGAATAACATACACACTCAATTGGGTATCTTACCCCACAGGAAAGAAGGAGGAAGGAGATAAAAAAAGGGGGATGATAGAAGGGAAGGCAGATAAGCAGAGGAGGTAATCAAAAGCAAACACTTTCAAAAAGGGACAGGGTCAAAGGAGAAAACTGGATAAAGGGGGATAGGATAGGAAGGAGCAAAATATAGTTAGTCTTTCACAACACGAGTATTGTGGAAGAGTTTTGCATAATGATACACATGTGGCCTATGTTTAATTGTTTGCCTTCTTAGGGAGGGTGGGTGGGGAGAGAAGAGGGGAGAGAATTTGGAACTCAAAGTTTTAAAAGAAGATGTTCAAAAAAAAAGTTTTTGCATGCAACTAGGAAATAAGATATACAGGCAATGGGGCATAAACATCTATCTTGCCCTACAAGAAAGTAAGGGAAAAAGGGATGGGGGGAGTAGGGTGACAGAAGGGAGGGCTGACTGAGGAATGAGGCAATCAGAATATATGCCATCTTAGAGTCGGGGGGAGAGTAGAAATGGGGAGAAAATTTGTAATTCAAACTCTTGTGAAAATTAATGCTGAAAACTTAAAATATTAAATAAATAAATGATTAAAAAAAAAGAAAGTACATTAGGGAGAGGGAAAGCACATGTACTGAGACCGTATCAAGTTGATACTATTAAAAAAAATGTGGGCCTTGACCTGGGAGCCTGGAAATCTGAAAAAAAAAACATACATAATTTTATTTAAAAGTTAATGAGAAAAAAATGAGACCTCTCATCTGAATCCCCTCCCTACCCCCCCCAAAAAAAGATAACAAAATTCCATGATAATCCACTCCTCCCCAAAGACCTGCACCACAATTTACAATACAATCCTGCCTAGGGGTCCCATTAGAAATAGACAAGTTTTGCCCAGCCCTCACCTTCATAAGATCCAGGTGCCATCCCCACATTACTTGCTAGCAGCTTCTCTCTCCTGCTTTCAGCACACACTATCATAGCAAAATTGCATCCAGCGATCTTCATCACCTTTATTTCCATCCTTAATGACTCCAGCTTCTTCAATTCTCTGCTTCACTGCTCTCAGTTTAGCTCTCCTCCAGCAGAGGGCAATCTTCACCCAAGTGGTTTTAACCATTATCTTATTGTTCTCCATAATTCAGCTTTCCTGAAGCAAATGACATTTGGCCTTTCCCAGGAGAGCAGCTCTCCAACTTGAAGCATAGGAGACAAGACTCTGAGACTGTGTTGTTGTTGCTGTTTTTTTTAAATCTCATTTGATCCTCACAATAACTCTGTGAGGAAGGTGCTATTATTATCCTAATCTTACAGTTGAGGAAACTGAGGAAAGCAATGGTTAAATGACTTGCCCATGGTCATACAGTTAGAGTCTGAAGTTGGATTTGAACTTGGATCTTCCTGATTCCAGGCTCAGCTCTATATCCACTATGCCTCTGATTCTTAATTTTTTATATTAAAAAAAAATGTCCATTATTCTTACCATTTGGGGAAGGTGGGAGTAAAGGAGAAGTGCATGTTCCCTTGGCCCCAAATATCACATAATGGGCTTCTCAGGGGAGGCCAAAGAAATTTTTCTTTTCCTATAGGACTCAAGGAACTATTTGAATCCCTTACCTCCCTCCTCTGTTCCTTTTTTTCTATTGCTTTGGGCAGATCAAACAATGAGGGCAAAGCCTGGTGAGCAGTGGTTAGAAGAGCCAGGTCCCAGGGAGCAGTTCCAAGTCCATCACATATGAGAGAACACTCCAGCAAACAAATAAGAAAGAAAACCAAGAAAGAAAGGAGTTTCCTGTCCCCTGTATTTGTATATCTCTCTTACTTCATTTATTTCCCCTCTCTGTATCTCACTCCCACTTTACCTGTCTCCTAGTCAGAAGCATCTTCACACAGACCCTACTTTCCTCCTCATGTAGCACTCAGGAAGTATTTGGGGAGGATGAAGTGACCTGCCACTGTTGCTAATAGGTTGGATCAATAGAATGAAATGTGCTACATCCTTCTTCATTTTCTCATCATGTGGGAATCGATAGCATTACCTTGCCCCAGAGCCTTCCTCAAAGGGGGAACCCTTTTCATTATGACTTCTTCTTTCTCAGGTTGGGACTATACACGTTAGTGTCCTTGGGAGGAAAAAGGAAGAGCTATGATGAATGTAATGTGGCAGAATAAGTCACTATACCCACATCTTTAATGAAAGGAGAGGAAATGGCAACATTAGGGGAAGGATAATCAGAAGCCACCTAAAGTAGCTCCCGACTGCCTCTGGAATAAAGAATACAGTTCTCAATCCAGTGCCCCAAACCTTCCACTACCTGACTCCTGCTTGCCTGTCCTGGGCCTGCTCAGATGACAGTTCTTTTTTTTTAATTTTAATTTATTTATCTTTAGTTTATAACATTTAGTTCCACAAGCTTTTGAGTTCCAAATTTTCTCCCCCTTCCTCCCTCCCCCCCTTCCTCCTCCCCAAGAGAGCATGCAATCCGATACAGGCTCTACATATACATTCACATTAAACATATTTTCACATTAGTGCATATTAGTCATGTTGTAAAGAAGAATTAGAACCAATGGAATGAACTATGAGAAAGAAGAAACAAAACAAAAAAGAGAGAAAGCAAATAGTATGCTTCAATCTGCATTCAGACTCCGTAATTCTTTCTCTGAATGTGGATAGCGTTTTCCATCATGAGTCTTCTGGAGTTGTCTTAGAACCTTGCATTGCTGAGTGGAGCCAAGTCTATCAAAATTAGTCATCACACAATGTGCCTGTAACTGTGTGCAGTGTTCTCCTGGTTCTGCTCCCCTCACTCAGCATCAGTTCATACAAGTCATTCCAGGTTTTTCTGAAGACTGCCTGCTCATCATTTCTTATAGCACAATAGTATTCTAGCACAATAGTATTCCATTTCATTCATATATCACAGCTTGTTCAGTCATTCCCCAATTGATGAGCACCAGATGCTAGTCCTTTAAGAAATCAAGGAGAATATGGTAGACAGATCTTTCCAGCTTGGTGAAAAGGATTTGGCATTCACAGTAGGATGGGACAACTGGAGACTGGGAGACAAACAACCACAACAATTAGGAAGAGAAGAGAAAGGAATGAGCATTTATATAGCACCTACTATGAGTACTATGATTCTCACAATAACCCTGCAAGGTGGGTGGGTGCTATCATTATCCCAATCTTACAGTTCAGAAAACTGAGGCTAAATGACTTGCCCGTGGTCTTACAGCTAGTGTCAGAAGCTGGTTTTGAACTCAGGTCTTTCTGGTTCCATGTTGAGCTATATCCACTGTGCTACCAGGAACCTCTAATTTGGCATTATGGAGCCAATTATCCCAGTTCAATTCGATAGCTAGGTGGTGCAGTGACTGGATAAAGTGGTATACTCAGGAAGTCAGGAAGAATTGAGTCTTATCTCATATATTTACAATCTATGTGACCCTAGGCAAGTTACTTAATCTCTGTTTCTCAAATAAGTATGCCATAATAGACTTACCAGCCAGGGTTTTTTAAGAATCTAATAAGGGAATACGCATTTCTTAAGCTTCTACTATGTACCAGGCACTGGGCTAAGAGCTATACAGATGTTATCTCAGCTGATCCTCCTAAGGACCCTTTGAGGCTAGTGCTATTACGATCTCTATTTTACAGTGAAGGAAACAGGCAAACAAAAACATGAGATATTGTATTTAAAGCACTTGGGAAGTCTTCAAGCACTTTGTAAGTGCTAGCTGATCTCAACTGAACCCAAGAAGCATTTATTAAGCATCTACTGTGTTCTAGTTTCTAGGCATCCAAAGAGAAAATGAAAAATATCCCTACTCACCTCCATTCTCTGTTGGAATTGGACTCAGACCTCTTGTTTTCCCAGTTCTGGTTTACCCTTCATGATTCTATTTAACCCAGTTCTCAACTAGCTTTCCAGGTATTATCACTCCCATTCAGATATCCCAAGGTCATTGCTGGAATTCAGCTTTTGACTCTTTATGCTTCTCTCTCGATCAGAGTCTCTAGTGAGACACATACAATATACACATTGATTACAGAAATGAAAATGAAAAGAATAATCCAAGGCAAATTTTGTATAATTATTATAGCAGCCTTGTTCTTCGAGAAAAGATGAGAAAATATAGCTGCCTCCTTTCATTTGAGAGGTAAGGGACTATGGGCATGGAATATTGAAAGTTTTTTCAGTCAAAATCTCTGTGGATATTGGTTGTACTGTCTCTTTAAAGTGGTGGCAGTAGGGATCATAGTGGCATCAACAAAACTTCAAAATAAAATAACGGAGACATACAAAACAAAATTGAAAGGAGGGGAACTTTATTTTGAATCATCATTGTCAAGACAATGAAGTAGTATCCTAGCAAAGGTAGCACTATCTCAGAGAGGGGAGGGGCAGGATTCTGGAGGTGAGACAGATAACATTGTCTAGAGTTCCCCTTGAGCAGCAAAGCAGTGGTGTGGGCTCATCCTATCAGATAAAGGAGATCCAGACCAATGGGGTTCAATGGAAAAAACACTAGATCTGGAGTCACAGAGGATCTGAGTCTGAACCCTGGCTTTGCCACTTACTATCTGTGGGTCATTGGATAAGTAACTTTCCCTTTCTAGATGTCATTTTCTTCATCTATAAAATGAGGGAGCTGTACCGATGACCTCAAATGCCCCTTTCCAGCTCTAAATCTTGGGTCTTAGGATGACTTCTTTCTGCGTTTCCTCAAGACCCCTTCTGGGAGGCAGTCACCAGGCCAGCCACAGCTTGACTACTGCCCCTGATTGCTTGGGATTTTGCTGCCCTCTTCTGGTCTCGCAAAACCTTTGGATTCAATTTATTCATCCCAACCCAGGTATAACCTTAAGAATCCTGGCTTTCCCTTTTGTAGCATGTCAGCTTTCCCATGGGCATAGGCATAAAAGGATGGCAACCTTTGTGCCATTTTCTCCTTGGAGTCTTCAACCTCAGAGTGAGGTTGAACTTTAACCTCAAAGCCTCATAGTTCCTCTTCTGTTTTCTCAAAGCCAGCCCTGAAAGTTGGCAACCTAGCTACCATTTTATTCCTACAGTGCTGCTCACTTCTGATCTGCACTATGACTACTGGAGGCGTAGACGTGATTCTAGAATGGTGACACCAGGCTCAGCCGTAAGTGGGATGGGGAGGAAGAATCCCACCCCCAGCCTACAAATACTCCCTGGATTTGCTCCAGGACCTGAAATTCCTCCAGTGCTCACTCCTTAATCTAAGACTTTGAAAATATTGCTTCAGATTGATGTGAGACAATTGGAAGGAGGAGGTACTTAAGGGAAATATTAAGCCATTAGGATCCATTAACATACTCTCGCAGATGAGTTTAACCTACTTAGCTTCAGTCACTTAGCAAAGTCCTGCTAAACTGGATGTAGGATAGGTTCATTTTACTGGAACAGTCAGAAAAGTCTGGAATATGAGACTAGACCTAAATGGGTCAACACTTCTGAGGGCCCCATAGAGCCAGGAAACTTCATGATGAACATATGCAATAATAGTATTAATGACACCAACAATAATAGTAGCAATAACTAGCACTTATATAGCACCTACTATGTGCCAGGCACCGTGCTAATCATTTTACAAATATTATCTCATTTGGTTTTCACAAGAATCCTGGGAGGCAGGTGCTGTTGTTATGCCCATTTTACAACTGAGGCAGAGAGATTTTAAATGAATTGTCCTGGGCCATAGAGCTACTAAGTCTCTGAAGTTGTATTTGATCTCAGGTCTTCTGACTTCAGACCAAGCACCCTGTCCACTGTGTCACTCACCCACGGAAGTAAGGACCTAGTCATAGGTTGAAGAAAAGGGAGTACGAAGTATTACAAAAGGCAAAATTCAGAGAAAGTCAGAGTTGGAAGAGGCCTCAGGCACTTTCTGGTTCAACCCCTTCATTTCACAGATGAGAAAACAGAGCTCAGAGAGGGGAAACAGGTGCCTAAGAACACACAGCTAGTTAGGCACAAAGCGGAGGTTCATTTCCATGCGTCCTGATTTCTTGTTACCTTCACAATTTTGCCTTAAATGGACCATAACCTAAAGTCCTTTACTTGATTCATCCCTATGTCAATTACACTTTCTGAATCCCAAATCAGGACACATGGTCTGACAAAACATTCATTTTGTAAAGCCTTATTTAAAAAACACATTATTTTCTTAACATTGGGGCTGTTCTGTAAGATTCAAACCACACATTCACTAAGACATTAACATCAGGCCGAAGAGAATGGTTACTCAAGTGCCCCCATATTGAGAGGCTTCCATCTTGAATTATAAATTACATTGTAATTAATGATGCTTCATTAGTCTAAGTCCCATGTGATATTGCCAATGTGATTTTAATCAAGCCTGGGCTTTGTACCTACCAGCTTAGTCCAATAAAGGTCTCATTTTTTCCCCAAGTCTGCTGATATAATGCATTAAATGTATTCTGCAATTGCATTCTCATTTTTGTTTATTTTTATCATCATTGTTTATTATGTTTAGTTTCTGGTGCCACATTTTAGAAAGGACATTGATGAACTGGAAGGCATCTAGGGGAGAGCAATTAGGATAGAGAAAGGTTTTAAATCTATCTATGCCATATAAGACCAGTTGAAAAAGACCAAAAAAAAACCCCAACAACCCAGGGATGTTTGTCCTAGAGAAGAAAAAGATTTAGGGGAGACATGATAGCTATTTTCAAATGTTTAGAGGGATGTCCATAGTTCATAGTTCTAGAGCCAGAAGTGACCTGAGAGGCTACCTGATCCAAAGACATCATGTCACAGATTAGGAAACTGAGAACCCATGAAAGTTAAGTGACTTGCCCAACATCACACAACGAAGAAGTGTCAGATGTGAAATTTGAACCAATTCCAGGGGATTAGACATTTTGTTCCTTGTGGCACCAGATTTAAGCTTGATCTACAGATAAACTTCCTAACAATCAGTCATCCCGAAATGAAATGAGCTTCATGGGGTGGTGGTATGCTCGCTCTCCCTGGAGGTCTTCCAGGAAAGGCTGGATGACTGCTTTTCAGGCATATTGTAAAGAGATTTCTGTTCAGATATGAACTAGATGGCTTTTGGATGCACTTTATGATTCTGTCATGCTCCCTTGAATCAAAAAGAATATAAGAAAACAACAAAATATTTTCTCAGGAAACATTTTATGGCAACAGAGTATATTTCAGCATGTACCTATACTTTTTCATTCAAAAAAATATCTACTTTTAGAAATATGAACTACATTCAGAGAGATTCTGTATTTGAACTATTCTATCTCTATGACTCCTTGGATTTTTGATGCTGTTTCATTTAATCAAACTCTTCACTAGACATAATGCCCCTCCTAAGAATCTTTGCTTAAACCATAAGGCCTCATCTTCAATCTGTCCATCAGTTAGTTACTACATAAGCCCAATGTCCCGCATCTTTCTTTCTCTTGAGAAGGAAACCAGAACCAAGTTCAGCTGATAGAATTCCAATGGTCCATGTCAGACTGGATCCAGCAGCTATCAGTATATAATCTGATCTATGCTGGAATAGAATCAATCATGAACCCAAACAATTGTGAAGATGGCACTACACGCGCACACACACACACACACACACACACACACAGCATTAATAAAGGAGAGAAGATCCAAAGCCAAGTACCAGGGGTGCCACTGCCCCAAATTTCTGTGCTCCAACTTTTCCCTTACCTCCACACATTTCTCTAATCCTCCGAAACTACTCTTCTCTACCAAATTAGTCATATGTCAGCTTCATTCCTACTACTGTCATGCCTAAGCGCCCTGGCACAAATGCCAGTTCATCTGTTTGTTCCCCCATTAGCTGCTCCCCCAGCAGAGAGAGTGCTGGAAAAAGTTTATCCTTAGCGCTGTGGATGGCAGCCCCCGCTCTCTCTTCTACTCCCAGCCCTATAGCAAACTGATCTCCTGACAGTACCGGGAGAGTAGATAGATGAGGTACACTATTCCTCAGGCCTCCTACAACTGCCAAGCCACAGAAGGCATCTTGTTTTCATGCTCCACTAGCTTCAACATTCAATTTAGGCTCATCCCATCTGATAAAGGAGATTGATTTGCAGACATAAGGCCATTCCCTTAGCTTGGTGTGACTCACAGACATTCAGATAAAGGATTCCCATGACATACAGCATGAGGTAAATGAAATAAAGTGGCATAGTCCCAAAAAGGAAGGAAGGAAGGAAGGAAGGAAGGAAGAAAGAAAGAAAGAAAGAAAGAAAGAAAGAAAGAAAGAAAAAAGAAAGAAGGAAAGAAAGAAAGAAAAGAGGAAAGGGAAGGAAGGAAGAAAGGCAGGAAGAAAGGAAGGAAGGAAGAAAAGAGAGAGAAAGAAAGAAAAGAGGAAAGGAAAGGAAAGGGAAAACCGGGAAGATTGTACAAGGGGAAAACTTGGTATTCAAAGAGAATTATATGCAGAATGCCTTGGTCTATATAGAACAGTATAAAACAGCCATTTTTATGACCAATAGGCCCCATGATCAGGAATACACATTTGTGGGTGGCATGAACTTTTTGGCAATAACAGTGGTGAGATATGTCCCGTTAACCGTTCAGAAATATGGATTTCCCCCATGATAATAGAAAAATAGTCTAAAAGCATTTAAGCAACTTCATTTGTACAAAAATGCACAAAGACCTAGTTTAAATAACTATTGACCTTGATCAAGTCAGTTAGAAATCTTCAATTGAACAGCCTGAAGGATTCTCAAAGAACACTGAGGTACATTGAGTCAGGCCATATACGATCTTAGGTTTGTATTCTGGAAGTGTTTCTTAGCTTCCATTTCAGCATTTTCATGAAAGATACAACCAGAAATTTCAAGTCATTAGGCCTCACTTGCCTCTTAATTCATGCATGTTAATGAATTAAATTTTTTTAATTGCTAAAAATCTCAGGAAAGGTATAGGCCAGGGTCAAGCAGTCCAGGTTTGAGACACTGAGCGCACATTGGACTCCATAATATGTAGTTTCAGAAATACAGGTCATTTTTTTCCCACGTGGTAGTATTTCATTTTTTTCCAATTACATGGAAAGATAGTTTTCAACATTCATTTTTAAAAGATTAGTTTCAAATTTTTTCTCCTCTCCCCATCCCTTCCCTGCCTTTTCCCCTACTCAAGACAGCAAGCAATCAGGTATAGGTCATACATGTACAATCATGCTAAACATGTTTCCACATTCATCATATTGTGAAAAAAGAATCAAAAACAAAAGGGAAAAAGCCAAAAAAAGTGAAAATAGTATGCTCCCATCTGCGTTCAGACTCCATAGTTCTTTCTTTGGATGTGGATAGCATCTTCCATCATGAGTCTTGAAATTGTCTTGGATCATTGAATTGCTGAGAATAGCTAAGTCTATGAGAGTTGATCATCGCACAGTGCTGTTGTTACAGCGTACAATGTTCTCCTGGTTCTGCTCATTTTATTCAGCATCAATTCATGTAAGTCTTTTTAGGTTTTTCTGAAATCCACCTGCTCATCATTTCTTATACTACAATAGTATTCCATTACATTAGTATCCCACAACTTGTTCAGCCATTGCCCAATTAATAGGCATCCCCTCAATTTCCAATTCTTTGCTGCCACAAAAAGAGCTACTATAAATACTTTTATGGGTTTGGTATGTGAGCTTACTCTAGGGGAGTATTCCTATTGGTTCTTCCCTCAGGGTCAGCACCTTTTAATTTGTTTTAAAATTTTTAATAGTATATTATTTTTCCCAATTACATGTCAAAACAGTTTTTAGCATTCATTTTTACAAGATTTTGAGTTCCAAATTTTTCTCCCTCCCTCTATTCCTTCTCTTCTTTCAAAAATGGTAGGCAATTTGATATAGGTTATATATGTACTATCATGTAAAGCAGATTTTCTTATTAGTCACAGTTGTGAAAGAAGAAACAGATCAAAAGGAAAACACACAAAAAAGAACAAAGTAAATAGAAAAAGAATATGCTTCAATCTGCATCCAGAGCCCAAGGGTTCTTTATCTGGATGTGGATAGTATTTTCCTTCTTGAGTCCTTTGTACGTGTCTTGGATCACTGTGTTGCTGAGAAGAGCTGAGTCATTCATAGCTGATCATCACACAATGCTGCTGATACTTTCTCTGCTCAATGTTCTCCTGATTCTACTCATTTCACTCAGTTCATACAAGTCTTTCCAGATTTTCCTGAAATCTGTTGTTCATCATTTCTTATTGCACAATAGTATTCCATTGCATTCATGTCCCACAGTTTGTTCAATTAATGGGCATCCTTTCCATTTATTTTTTTTCTTTTTTTAAAATTTATTTATTTAACATATCTAGTTTTCAGCATTGATTTTCACAAGAGTTTGAATTACAAATTTTCTCCATATTTCTACCCTCCCCCCCCACTCCAAGATGACATATATTCTGGTTGCCCTGTTCCCCATTCACCCCTCCCTTCTGTCACCCCACTCCCCTCCCATCCCCTTTTCCCTTCCTTTCTTGTAGGCCAAGATAAATTTCTACATCCCATTGCCTGTGTATCTTATTTTCTAGTTGCATGCAAAAACTTTTTTTTGTTTGTTTTTGAACATCTGTTTTTAAAACTTTGAGTTCCAAATTCTCTCCCCTCTTCCCTTCCCACCCACCCTCCCTAAGAAGTCAAGCAATTCAACATAGGCCACATGTGTATCATTATGTATAACCCTTCCACAATACTCATGTTGTGAAAGACTAACTATATTTTGCTCCTTCCCAACCCACCCTCCTTTATTGAATTTTCTCCCTTGACCTTGTCCCCTTTCCAAAGTGTTTGTTTTTTATTACCTCCACTCCCATCTGCCCTCCCCTCCATCATTCCCCCTTTTTTATCTTCTTCCCTCTTCTTTCCTGTGGGGTAAGATACCCAATTGAGTATGTATGGTATTCGCTCCTCAGGCCAAATTTGATGAGAGCAAGATTCACTCATTCCCCCCTCACATGCCCTCTCCTCTCCTCCCACAGAACTGCTTCCTCTTGCCACTTTTATGCGAGATATCACCACAGAAGGGGCTGGTATAAATATTTTTGCACATGTAGGTCCTTTTCCTCTTTTATGATGTCTTTGGGATACACACCTAGTAGTGGTATTACTAGTTCAAAGGGTAGGTACACAGTTTTATAGCCCTTTGGACATACTTCCAAATTGTTCTCTAGAATGGTTGGATCAGTTCACAACTCCATCAACAATGCATTAGTGTCCCAATTTCCCCCCATCCTCTCCAACATGTATCATTTTCCTTTTGTTATTATATTAGCCAATTTGATAGGTGTGAGATGGTATCTTAATTTGCATTTCTCTAATCAATGGTGATTTAGAGTATTTTTACATGACTTCAGAAAGCTTTAATTTATTCATCTGAAGTAATCCGAAAAAATTAATAAATAAATAATATAAATAAATAAATAATATAAATAAATAAATGAATAAATAAATTTAATTTATTCATCTGAATAAATTAATAAATAAATCTGAAAACTGCTTGTTCATATTCTTTGACCACTTATCAGTTGGGGAATGACTTGTACTCTTAGAATTTAACTCAGTTCTCTATATATTTAAGAAATAAGGCCTTTATCAGAAACACTACCTGTAAAAATTGTTTCTCATCTTTCTTTTTTCCTTCTAATCTTGATTGCATTGGTTTTGCTTGTGTAAAACTTTAATTTAATGCAATCAAAATTATCCATTTTGCTTTTCATAATGTTCTTTATCTCTTGTTTGGTCATAAATTTTTTCTTCTCCATACATATGACAGGTAAACTATATTCCTTGCTCTCCTAATTTGCTTATTGTATTGCCTTTTATGTCTAAATCATATATCCATTTTGGCCTTGTCTTGGTATGTGGTGTAAGATGTTGTTCTGTGCCTAGGTAGATACTACATGCCATTTTCCAGTTTTCCCAGAAGTTTTTGTCAAATAGTGAGTTCTTAACCGAGAAGCTGGAGTCTTTGGGTTTATCAAACAGTAGATTATTACAGTCATTTACTACTGTGTCTTGTGTACCTAATCTATTCCACTGATCTACCACTCCACTTTTTAGTCAGTACAAAATAGTTTTGATGATTTCCATTTTTTAATATAGTTTTAGATCTGGTATGTCTAGGCCACCTTCCTTTGCATTTTTTTCTCTAATTCCTTTGATATTCTGGACCTTTTGTTCTTCCAGATGAATTCTGTTGTTTTTTTTTCCTAGCTCTGTAAATTTTTTTGGTAGTTTGATTGGTAATGCACTGAATAAATAAATTCATTTAGGTAGAATTTTCATTTTTAATATATTAGCTCAGCCTACCCATGAGCAATTGATATTTTTCCAGTTGTTTAGATGTGACTTTATTTGTGTTCAAAAAATACAAAAATACAAAAAAAATGTAATTGTGTTCATATGGTTCCTGGGTTAGTCATAGTAGGTAGACTCCCAAATATTTTATATTGTCTACAGTTATTTTAAATGGAATTTCTCTTTCTATCTCTTGCTGCAGGACTTTGTTGGTAATATATAGAAATGCTAATGATTTGTGTGGGTTTATTTTATATCCTACAACGTTACTGAAGTTGTTAATTATTTCATTATTAGTTATATTTTAGTTGATTCTTTAGTATTCTAGAGTATGTTAGTTGTATTCTTCAAGTAATATTTTAGTTGATTCTCTAGAATTCTCTAAGTATACCATCATATCATCTTCAAAGAGTGATAATTTTGTTTCCTCATTGCTTATTCTAACTCTTTCAATTTCTTTTTCTTCCCTTATTGCTACCTAATATTTCCAGTACTATACTGAGTAATAGTGCTGATAATGGGCATCATTGTTTCACCCCTGATCTTACTGGGAAAGCTTCTAGCTTATTACTGTTGTTGTTATTATTATTATTATCATAGCTTATATTATGTTTGCTGATGGTTTTAGGTAGATACTACATGTCATTTTAAAGAAAGTTTCATTTATTCTTATGTTCTCTAGTATTTTAATAGTAATGCGTCCCGTATTTTGTCAAAAGCTTTTTTCTGGATCTGTTGAGATAATCATATTATTTCTGTTAGTGTTGTTATTTATATGGTCAATTATGTGGATAGTTTTCCTAATATTAAACCAGCCTTGAATTTCCGATATAATTCCCACTTGGTCATAATGTATTATCCTAATGATAAATTTCTGTAATCTCTTCACCAGTGTTTTATTTAAAATTTTTGCATCAGTGTTCATTAGGGAAATGGGTCTATAATTTTCTTTCTCTGTTTTGGCTCTTCCTTACTTAGGTATCAGCACAAAAAAAGTGTGTCAAAAAGGAATTTAATAGGACTCCACCAATCTTTCCAAATAGTTTATACAGCATTGGAATTAGTTGTTCTTTGAGTGTTTGGTACAATTCACTTGTAAATGCATCTGATTGGAGATTTTTTTCTTAGGGAGTTCATTGATGGCTTGTTCAATTTCTTTTTCTAAAATGGGGTTAGGTATTTTAGTTCCTCTTCAATTAATCTGGGTAATTTTTATTTTTGTAAATAATCATCCATTTCACATAGGTGGTCAGTTTTATTGGCATACAGTCGGGCAAAATAACACCTAATTGCTTTAATTTCCTCTTTATTGGTGTTGAATTTACCCTTTTCATTTTTGATACTGATAATTTGGTTTTCTCTTTTTTTAATCAAATTAATCAAAGTTTTATCTATTTTACAATTTTTTTTCATAAAACCAGTCCTTAGTTTCATTTATTAGTTCAATAGTTTTCTTAATTTCAATTTTATTAGTTTCTCCATTGATTTTCAGAATGTCTAATTTGGTATTTAATTGGGGAATTTTAATTTGTCCTCTTTCTAGCTTTTTTAGTTGCATGCCCAATTCATTGATCTCTTCTTTCTCTATTTTATTCATGGAAGCATTTAGAGATATAAAAATTCCCCTGAGTACTGCTTTGGCTGCATACCATAAATTTTGGTGTGTTGCCTCATCATTGTTATTCTTTTTGATGAAATTATTGAGAGTTTCTATGATTTATTGTTTGACCCACTCAATTTTTAGGATTACATTATTTACTTTCCAATTAGTTTTTAATCTATATTTCCATAGCCTTTTATTACATGTAATTTTTATTGCATTATGATCTAAAAAGGATATTTCTGCTTTTCTGCATTTGATTGTGAGGTTTTTTATGCCCTAATACATGGTTGATATTTGTGTAGATGCCATGTATCACTAAGAAAAAAGTATATTCCTTTCTATCCCCATTCAATTTTCTGCAGAGGTCAATCATATCTAACTTTTTAAAAATTCTATTCACCTCCTTAATTTCTTTCTTCTTTGTTTTGTGGTTAGATTTATCTAGTTCTGAGAGGGGGAGATTGAAGTCCCCCCCCCAGTGTAGTTTTGTTGTCTGTTTCTTCCTGTAACTCACTTAACTTCTCTTCTAAGAATTTGGATGCTATACCACTTGGCACATAAATGTTTCTTATTGATATTGCTTTATTCTCTATGGTTCCTTTTAGCAAGATGTAGTTTCCTTCTTTATCTCTTTTAATTAGATCTATTTTTGCTCTTTCTTTGTCTGAGATCAGGATTGCTACCTTTGCTTTTTTTTTTACTTCAGATGAAGCATAATATATCATGCTCCAGCCTTTCACTTTTACTCTGTGCAACTCTGCTTCAAATGTGTTTCTTGTAAACAACTTATTATAGGATTTTGATTTTTGATCCACTCTACTATCTGCTTCCATTTTATGGGAGAGTTCGTACTGTTCATATTCACAGTTATGATTACTATCTGTAATTCCCTGTGCCCTATTTTCCTCCCAGTTTAACTTTTCTCTCTCTTTTCACCCTTTCCCTCCTCACCAGTGTTATGCTTCTGACCACTGCCTTCCCCAACCTGCCCTCCCTTCTATTAATTCTCCCTTTTCTTTTCCCTTTCCCCTCCTATTCCCTACAGTGTAAGAAAATTTCTATACCTGAGCGTGTAGGTTATTCCCGGTTTTAGCCAAATCTCATGAGAGTAAGGTTGAAACAATCCTCACCCTTCCCTTCTTTCCCTAGACTGTACTATGTCTTTCCTACCTCTTCATGTGATGCCATTTACCCTATTCTGCCTCTCACTTTCCTCTTCTCCCAGTAAAATCCCTTTTTTCACCCTTTAGTTTTTTTTATATCATCACATCAAAGTCAACTTATACTCACATACTTTGTCTATGAATACTCCTGCTAACTGCCCTAATAGAGATACAGTTCTCAAGAGTTGCAAGTATCATCTTCGTGTGTAGGAATTTAAAGAGTTTAGCCATAAAGCATAGCATTTCTCTTTCTTTCATGTTTACATTTTTATGCTTCTCTTGAGTCTTATATTTGAAGATTGAATTTACTGTTCAGCTCTGGTCTTTTCATAAGGAAAGTTTGAAATTCCTCTATTTCATTGAATGTCCATCTTTTCCCCTGAAAGATTATGCTCAGTTTTGCTGGGTAGTTGATTCTTGGTTGTAACCCAAGTTCCTTTGTCTTCCAGAATATCATATTCCAAATCCTTTGATTCTTTAATGTAGAAGCCACAAAATCCTGTGTAATCCTGACTGTGGCTCATTGATATTCAATTTGTTTCTGGATGCTTCCAGAATTTTCTCCTTTACATGATAATTTTGGAATTTGGCTACAGTATTCCTTGGAGCTTTCATTTTGGGATCACTTTCAGGAGGTTATCAGTGGATTCTTTCAATGACTACTTTACCCTTTGGTTCTAGAATATCAGGACAATTTTCCTTCATAATTTCTTGAAAGAAGATGTCCAGGCTCCTTTTATAATCATAGCTTTCAGACAGTACAATAATTCTTAAATTATTTCTCCTGGATGTACTTTCCAGTTGTTTTTCCAATGAGGTATTCTACATTTTCTTCTATTTTTTCACATTTTTTATTTTGTTTGAATCATTCTTGATGTCTCACAGAGTCATTAAATTTCACTTGCCTAAGTCTAATTTTTAGGGAATTGCTTTCTTCAGTTAGCTTTTGTATGTCATTTTCCATTTGGCCAATTCTATTTTTAAGGAGTTGTTTTCTTCAGTCAATTTTTGTCCTTCCTTTTGCAAGCTGTTGACTCTCTCTTATATAACTTTCATTTCTTTTCCCAATTTTTCTCCTACCTCTCTTATTTGATGTTTAAAATTCTTTTTGAGCTCTTCCAAGAAGGGTTTTGGGGGTTGAGAGCAATTTATATTCCCCTTTGAGACTTCACATGTAGGCATTTTGACAATGTTGTCCTCTTTTGAGTTTGTGTTTTGATCCTTCCTGTCACCACAGTAGCTTTCTATGGTTAGGGCTCTTTTCTGTTTTTGCTCCTTTTTCATTTCTTTTAAAGGTGGGCTCTGTTCCTGGGGCACAGGGTGCACTGTCTCAAGTTTCTTGTGCTGGGGGCCAGGGAGCTGGTCACTCGCTTTGTGTGCCAGAGTCTCAGGTGTCAGTGGCTTAAGTGGAGTGACCTGGCCTAGTCACATCTATTGTGCCCTGTGTTCTGAGGCTGGCAGTTTGCCTTCTCAGCTGAGGCTAGAGCCTTCACTGCTCACCTGCTGTGCCACCAGCCTGCTGATCCAGGACCAAGGGTCCTCAGTTCCTGATCTGTGCTATGGCTAAGTGCCTCCCAGTAACTTGCCTGGACACCGTCTGTACTGGGTTATGGTCCCCTTTTGTCCAAGTGAGACAGACCTTTCCTAAGGTCGTTCTAAATTATGTTAAACTGGAAAATTGTTTCGTTCCATCTTTTTGTAGATTCTGTCACTCCAAAATCTGTTTAGAGGTCCCATTTAACATTGTTTCTAAGGGAAACTCTGGAGAACTCAGGCAACTTCCTGGCTTTTTGCCACCATCTTGGCTCCTCCCCCAATACAGGTCATTTCCATGGAGTGACTGAGAAGCAATTTTTTTTTAATTTATTTAGAAGCAATTTTTAATGGGCTTCTGTGTACTTCCAGTAACAGTGTATTCACCACTTGTAAATACTGCAGGAAATTTTAACATTAGTTTGTTCCTGGATCTTATGTAGTTGTTGCCAGAGTAAAGAAGAATACGATTCTGGATGACAGATGATAATTAGCCAACCCAGTATATGCATCTTTCTAGAAACTCTCTTCCCACACATCTGAACTCTCTGAGCATATAAAGATAAATATACAGCAAGAGTTGTATTTGCTATGATTTTACACAGCAATGAGGAGTTCAGGTTTTACTCCATGGAAGAGATGATGTTTTTTCTTCTGAAGAAAAATATATGTTGATTCACTGAATGAAGAGATAACAATTAGGTTCAGTGCCATCAATATGTGTGTATTTGTGTGTGTGTATGTATGTATGTGTATATATTTTATATAATATATATACATATATATGCATATATACCCCCCCCACACTTTGTATTTGTATGTATTTGTATATACTTTGCATTTCCTTATTTCTGTCCATATTTTATACCCCACAGTGGAATGTGAACTTCTTGAAAGCAGGGACTACTTTTTTTGTTTTTGTTTTTTATCTCCCCAGCTGCAAGAACAGCAAATTGTGCATAATGTGCACTGAATAAAGGTCAATATGAATTGAATCAAACCTTACTTTTTTCATATTTAAAATAAGGATAATACTCCTCCATAATCTATGTCATAGGATTGATAAGGATCAGATCAAAAAATGCATATGACACCTTTTTAAAACTTAAAAGTTATGTAAGTATAATTTTTACCATTATTATTATGTTCAATGTTTCCAGAAATTCAGTTGCATTTAAGACATGCATGACATTTTCAGATCCTAAATGTGCCAACAGGTTTGACAAAGCTAAAAAGCTACAAGTGAAAAAGCAGTTTCCTCTAAAAAAGGAAAACAATCAATGAACATAATTGACACTGTTCCTTCATTCCCTCTTACCAGGAGAGAGCAAGCAAGGGACATGCCATGTACCTGTTTCCCTAACAAAGCAAGGTCTGTTTCTCACTTACGGAAGGCCAAAAGCCTCCAAGATGGTCAGGCCACTTTGTCATTCATCAGGAGCCTCTGGAGTAAGCGGGGACATGCAACAATAAGTGTCCCATAGACAGGCAAATGCAGCACCAGCTACATTCATTAATACAGCCAGAGACAGACAGCATGAGACTCTCCTAGCATATTGGTTATCTCTACAGGTCTGTTACCTTCTCTGTGTCTGCCACCACTCAGACACAGCTGGTTCCCATGTGGATAAGGCTTTTGGCAGGTAAGAGCTATCCACAGGTGACTGGATGTAATTAATACTGCAGACAAGGTCCAAAAGGACACTAAAATGTTGCTCGATTAAAATTGCTTATGGACTCTTGGTATGGACACCTGTTTTTGGAATATTTGCCTGACTTCGGGCCACATTTGCCAGTTGGCTTCTCTTATAGACCCAGTGAATTGCCAGCCTGTTCTCCTGTACCCTAGGTGAGCCACCAATCTTTGGCCTTAATTTGCTTGAGCTCATGGCTAGCTAGAGAAGCATCATGGTTGCAGAAAGAGCACTGGATTTGAATTGAGGAAGACCTGAGTTCAAATTTTGCCTCAGATATGTATTAGCTGTCAGACCCTGGGCTTAATGTCTCTGAGCCTCAGGGTTTATTTTTGGTTTTGTTTGTTTTGTATAATAAGGTTGCTAATAGCAACTACCTCACAGGATTGTTGTAAAGCATTTTGCAAAATGTAAAGTTCTTCATAAATGTGAGCTATTATTCTTAGCCAACTGTTTCTTCCCAACCTCTTGTTTCAATCTCAGTGCCATCTAAGATATTACCACAGTGAACTATGCCATCCAGACCATCCTGCCAACGTCACAGCCACGGGCACAAAGGGCTCACAAATACAGCCGCCGTCCAGGGCTACCTCTAGCCTCAGTCCCAGGCAGGGTCAGGGACGACTCTGAGTGTCATGGAACCTATAACACATAACCAAAGTCAGTACAGAATTGAGGGGTAAATTAACAACTGCTGGGAAAGCCATAGAAAATAGACATTGATCTGAACTATGAGGTGAAATGCATGAAATTGTTTATAAATTGTCTGGATAATTGTAGGCACTGAAGCAGGAAGCCAGGGCTTCTGTCCCTTCTCACTTTTTGTACAGCTTTAATTGACTTTCAAGTAGGATTTGTTCCATGGGCATAGGACTTTCTCCTTTCTTCTTCCTCCTTTGTCCTCTCACAGGAAACAGGCATTCATTAAGCACCTACTATGTGCTATAAAATGAGCTGGAGCAGGAAATGGCAAACCATTCCAGTATCTTTGCCAAGAAAATTCCAAATGGAGTCAAAAAGAGTCAGACGTGATTGAAATGACTTAACACAACATGTACCAGGGAAATGTGCTTTACATCATTAAACCCTCACAATACTCCTAGGAAGAAGGCACTATTATTTAATCCTCACAACAACCCTGGGAGGTGCTATTATTATCCCTATTTTACAGATGAGGAAACTGAGGCAGACATAAGTAAAATGAGTTGCCCAGTCACATGGCTAGTAAATATCTAAGGCCTGATTTGAACTCAGGTTTTCCTGACTCCAGGCCCAGAGCTCTACCAGCTTCACCACTTAGGTGACTCAGCGGTCTGGAAGGGCTTTTCGAGTAAACCTTAGTACCTGAGATCTGGGGAAAGGGCACTTTAGAAACCATACTGGACTGTGAACTAGCATCCAAGGGAAACTAGGACACTGCTGCACCTGGAGATAGAAAAGCTCCTAGGCAATGTTTTAGCCTGTGCAGGAGAACATCCCCAAGGACATTCACAAACTGGGTTTAGTACATTGCCTGGCTCATAGTAGGTACTTGCCATATTGACCGACTGCCATGTGCAGTTGATAGAAGTGACATCTAGTTTCCTGGGCATTTATGCCAGGGTATTTAGAGGAGCTAGATTATAGAAAAGAGTCTGGGATGTCATATAAAACAAACCTATGAAGAGTAGTAAGAAAGAGTATGTGGAGAAAGTGAATGCAGGGGAAAGACCAGGTGAGGTTGGCAAATGGTACCTAAGCAGTGCTGATGATATTTGGACTCTGGCCCTTTTCTCTTGTGCAGTCGTGTTGGTAATTGGCACCATTCTGTCAGTCCAAAGTTATGACTTGTGCTCTTCCAGAGCCCCTGCACACAATAATCAGAGTAAGCAATAGCAGAAGTCAGAGCCAGTGAAGAGCTGCCAATCTGTTGCTTACCAGCTGACTTAACTCCCTGTTGCCTGTTGCCTAGAAGGGGAGGTGGGGTACTCAATGGTAGGAGCTAATATGAGGGAAAGAATATCTAGGCTCTATTCCAGCTCCACCACTTACTGGATATGTGCATTCTAGAATGGATTAATGAGAGGTTCTTAACCTGGGGCCCCTGGACAGACGGACAGACAGACAGATAGATAGATAGATATACAGACAGACAGATAGATAATATTACAACATAATTGGTTTCCTTTGCAATTGTATGTATTTTATTTTATTCATTTAAAAACATTATTCTGAGGAGGAAGTCCATAGTCTTTACCAGACTGCTAAAGGGGTCCATGGCACAAAAAAAGAAAATTAAAAACTCCTGCATTAGAAGATTTCTAAAGTTTCCTTCTAAATCCTATGATCCTCCAAGTTCCATCATTTCTGACCCAAAGTTTCCATAACTCATAAGGTACCACCTACCTTTGAGTTTACTGCAGGTTAAATAAAAGTGAGCAATGGGTCATGGTAGCAAAGAAAGCCAAGATCATCCTAAACTGTATTAATAAAAACTGTCTAGAAAAGAGGCCCTAAACACACAGCTTCAGACTGCATTCAGGAATACAATACTCCCAGTGCACTGAAATAAATTAAAATGTAATTGGGAAATATTTTACAAAATAAATAAAAATACATTAGAAGAGAGATAATGTTAATGTGTGGTTTTTCAAGTGAATATACAGTGGGAAGAGATATTTATTGTTTAGTGGCCCCCATTTCTATGTTGTTCGATACCACTGATATAGAACAAATAAAGTGTGCAATGGTCCTATTCTTCCCTTCCTAGTCAGACCATATCTGAAGCAGTGTTCCATTATGGCTGCCCCATTTGATGGAGAGTATTACCATACTAGAACCTGTCCAGAAAAGGATTATAGTGAGGAGATTGAAATCCAGTCACATTAAAGTCACTTGAAAAGTCCAGGAATGTTTCATCTAAAGAAGAGAAGATTTAGAGGGCACACGGTCACTGGCTTTAAATATATGAAAGATTGTCATTGGAAAGAAGCTTTAATAGTGTTATTCTCCCAAATGAGAGCTGCTCAAAAGTAGGTTAACTCTAGAAGGACTGCAAAAATACTATAATTTTATTTTAAAATAAACATTTTCACCCTATTTAATTTTCTGTGCCTTCTGGATTAATAAAAAAAATTCACTGTGAATTGATGCAGCTTGATCCTTCCAAGTATTCTCAAATTCCAGTCCTTCTAGGTAATCTACTTAGGCAAGCATTCTGAATGCCCCATTTCTGGACATCTTCAAAGGACCCTCTCCCTCCACTAGCATCAGACAATTAGGTAGCACAGTGGATAGAGTGTTGGGCTTGGAGTCGGAAAGACCCATTTTTCTGAATTCAAATCTGGTCTCACACTTACTAATTGTGTGACCCTGGGCAAGTCATTTAACCCTGTTTCCCTCAGTTTCTGCATCTGTAAAATGAGCTGGAGAAGGAAATGGCAAAACACTCCAGTATCTTTGCCAATAAAATGGAGTCACAAAGAGTCGGACACAACTGAAAAATGAGTGAACATCCAGCACCCTCAACCCCCTTATTATGATGAATAGTAGCTGTTCCGAGAAAGGGTCGTTTCCGACATAGCTTTTTGAAAAATCTGCTGAGTGATCATTATAAAATGTCTTAGGAATAAGTTGATTCATAACACAAAGCTTTCACATCATTAGAATAGGGTATAATTAATTGCCTATTCTAGCAGCTTATAAGGGTGGAACCAGTATCATTCCAGCTCCACAAAGGAGTTATTAACTCTTCCATATCACTGATCCTGCAAATCCAATGAGTTTGGAAGTCCTGTTGATTTCACCTTTGAAATGTTGTTCTTGTCACCTCCCATCCCTCTCACCTCTCGTTAGACTACCCTTGATCAGTCCCTCATGTTCCCTGGAGCAGGATTCTCGGTGAAACAGCTGAGCCAAAGGCTGCATCTAAGCCCAGCCCTTTCTCTATCCCTTTAAAACACTGGTATGACACTAATTGTTTGTGTGACCCAAGGCATAGAGCATGTTTAACTCCTGTGGCCTTCAGTTTTCTCATCTGGAAAATAAGGAGATTGGAGTAAATGATCTCTAAGCTCCCTTCTAGGTCTAAATCTATGATGCTTTGATCACAGAGGAATGTCCCACCTCTTCCTCTTCATATGTTGAAGCCCTGCCCATTCTTAAACACCCAATTCAAAAGCCACATTTTCCCTGAAGCTTTCACTTATTTTCTCAGTTAATAAAAAGCTTCTCCCTTGATCCTCCCAATTTTTTTCTGAGCCTCTCAAATGCACTTCTCTTTTATTATAAAGCATTGTAATTAAATTGTTGTCTTATTTTCATATTTGGCCATAGGATCCATGAAAACAGGAGCACATTTTATCTAAATGCATGTGAAACATAAGAGGGAGACAAGGAAAGAAGGACAGGAGGAAGGAAGGATGGAAGGAAGGAAGGAAGGAAAGAAGGAAGGAAGGAAGGAAGGAAGGAAGGAAGGAAGGAAGGAAGGAAGGAAGGAAGCAAAAGAAGAAGGGAGGGAGGAGGAAAAGAGGGAGGAAGCTACCAGTTGCAAATGCTGAACCCATTTCCCCATTGCCTTAGATCTTCAAGAAACTCCCCTTTTCCTCCCTAAGATATCGCTATGATGATGAATGATGGCTGTTCTGAGAAAGAATCATTTCCAACACAGTATCTCAAAAAATCTGCTGGGTGATCATTGTACAATGTGTCTTAGGAATAAGCTAGTTCCTAACACAATGCTTTTACACCATTAGAACAGCGTATAACTTTCCTTTCCTTTCCTTCCCTTCTCTTCCAGTTAGTAACAACCTTTCCCTTTGGATCTCACATAACATTTTTTTCTACTCCTCCCTAAGGCACTTCTCATGAGTTATTGTACATCATAGTTGTCTGTGTTAGTGTTTTATCTACTCTGACACCTAGCACATAGTGGGTGCTTCATAAGTATTTGTTAAATGAATGGATAGATAAGACACCGTGCAAGACATACTTGAAGATGGCAATTTTACCTGACCTAGGGTTAGCCCAGTGTCAATGGCTACCTCAGACATTCTTCCTGCCTTTGATTCTGAGTTTCCAAGCCAGATATTATTTTAGGACATTGTTCCCTCTGGTGGAGTAACTTGGAAATTCTTCATTTGTGTGTCTATTTTATTGAGATCCACACACTGTCATAAAAAAAGTCTTCATAACAATGAAAATGCAAAGAACAAAGTTGCTATTCTGTACCTCATCATACTGGGAGATGGGGACATTATTCAAATGTGCTCAGGGCAATGGCTGTAAATGTGCTTGCTGGCTGACAGGAACTAATCATATGCCATAAAAAATATGCTCCAAACTAACTCAGTAGGTATAGTACCTGTTCTCTCAGACCAGGGGTGGTGACCTGCAGCCTCAAGGCCACATGTGGCCCGTTAGGTCCTCAAGAGTGGCCTTTTGACTGAATCCAAACTACACAGAACCTGCCTCAAGGCCACAGGTTTCCCACCCCATCTTAGATCCTTCCCTTTAAACACCTGCCTTGTTCTATAGTATAAGCAAGAGTGTAACTTTTTTAGGGACCCATTTAGCAAATGGGCTTAGCACTTGCAATGAGTAGGTTCCTTCCTTCCTTCCTTCCTTCTTTTCTTCCTTCCTTCCTTGCTTCCTTCTTTCCTTCCCTCACTCCCTTCTTCCCTCCTTCCTTTTTTTCTTCCTTCCTTTATTCCTTCCTTCTTTCTATTCTTCCCTCCCTCCTTCACTCTTTTCTTCCCTTCTATCCTTCCTTACATCTATTTTTCCCTTCTTCTTTCCATCTTTCCTTCATTCCTTTACTCCTTCTTTCTCTCCTTCCCTCCCTCCCTCCTTCACTCCTTCCTTCTTTCCTTACATCCTTCCTTCCATTTCTCCTTTTTTCTCTCCCTACTTCTCTTCTTCCTTCCTTTCCTTCTTCCTTTTTTCTTCCTTCCCTCCATCCTTTTTGTCCTTCTCTCCTTCCTTCTCTCCCTCATTTCTTCCTCCTCCTTTCTTTCCTTCATTCCTCATTAAAATTTTACTAAGTAAAAGACACTGTGCTAAGTACTATAGTACACTCAAAGATGAATATAAAATGGCCCCTTGTCAAAAAGCTTATTATTAAAATAGAGGGAGAGGCAAGGGGTAAAGAATAACAACTCTGTAAGCATCAGTTTCCTTTTATGGAAAATGAAAGGGTTATACTACATGATCTCTTAGGTCTCTTGCAGCTCCAAAATCTATGATCCTATTTTAGGCAGGGACACAAATAAGTCTAGTACAAATCAGACTCTGGTAAGCACCATAAGGGAAGTACAAAAACAATGACTGATGAGAGGAGCATAGTGATAGGGGTAGGACAGGGAATGTGGTAACAAGGGATGTGGATTCATCATGGTTCTTCTGCTTACTACCTAGAAGGTAAGTAGCACAGTGGATAGAACACTAGATCTAGAGTCACCATGAGCTGAGTTCAAATCTGGCCTCAGAAACTGAGCCTGGGCAACTCAACTTCTGTCTTCCTCAGTTTCCTCCTCTGTAAACGGAGGATGACAATAGTAGTGCATACCTCCCAGGGCAGTTGTGAGCATCAAATGGGGTAATATTTGTAAACCACTTTGTCAACCTTAAAGTACTCAATAAAGGCTACCTATTATTATCATTACCTCTGTGACCTTGGGCAAAGCCCTTCAACTGAGTTTCAGTTTTCTCTGCTTTCCTCAAAAGATATAGTTATTCATGCCATTTCACCCTAATAAGGTTGCTGTGAGGATCTCGGATGTGAAATTCTGTGCTCTTCTCCACAGATATTAGAATTATTGGTCTTGAGTCCAAAGTACAATGTTCATAGTTCTCATTTTCAATCAAGAAGTCCCTCCTAACACTCCAGTCTTTGAGCACAGGGTATGTGGACAGTATTTATGCCTACACAGGAGTTGGATGATTCAATCCAGACCTTCTTTCAGAAGCTCCAGCATTTGCGGCAGTAAAAACAACCATCTCCAAAGGGAAAAAAAGCTGCGCTAAAAAATAAATTTCTATCTATAGTCACATCCACATCCCTGTATCAGTCTGCATCCCCATTTAGACACACACAAAGAGTCACAGAATCATATGGAGAAGGATACCGAGAGAGATGGATGGGGGTAGGAAAACAGAGAGATGAATTTAAATAGGAATTCATTGTAGACTCATATAAGCATAAGGAATAATAACTGCTATTTCTCTAGCATTTATTTTAACTTCCCAAAGCACTTGCATATCCACCACGTCAGTAAATATATACCTTCCCCCACATAGGTTACGCTTTTATACTTAATCAATCTGTGATATCATCCACACAGAGTGCAACCTGTTCATGCTATCTGATTCTATGAGATTTTTGTCGAGGTTTACCAATAAATCCTTCACAAAAAAATCCATCCAACATGCTCAAGGCCAGTCTTTATGTCTTTCCATATTTTGTGTTTAACAGAGAAGCACTCATCAAGCCCTACTTGGTCATCGTTTGGGCTCTGATTAGCTCACAATGAATGTAAATAGCAATTTCTTTCTGTTTTGTCCAGAAACTCAGAGGGTCTTCCCCTCTCAGATATATTTTTTTTCACTAGCCCTTTGCCTCATTTCTTATGAAGCCTTAATCACTGAATGGGCTGTTGCCTCAATCAAACTAAGACCTGTTAAAGACCTTAACTTGAAAAGGCCCAGGGGCCACACTGTATCCTGGGCCATCTGCAGTTGCCTTGATCTCTATCTGGCCATGGGACCCAGATGGCTCAGGAGGAGACAGTGAGTCTGGTGACTTTGCACAGCCCTCCCTCACTTAAATCCAATTCACTTGCAAGCCATGGCATCACCTCCCTAATGTCATGGTCTTCTTCAAGAACAAAGGACCAAGAACGACATCTGTTCCTCCTCACTCTCACTACAAAATTTCCCACTTTCTCTTCTGATTGTCTATTTCCTTGATGATTTTAGTTATACCACTTGTACAAATATTACTCCAGGAAATAGGTTTTAGTTTACTTATGCCTAACATGAGGCAGCCAGGTAGTGCAGTGGATAGAGCACTGACTTGGAATCAGGAAATGCTGAATTCAAATCCTTCTCCAGACACTTACTGGCTCTGTGGCCCTGGGCAAATCATTTAACCCCCCCTGCCCTCAGATTTTTCATCTATATCACAAGGGTGGAGTGGTTTCAATAGCATCTAAGGCCCCCTCCAACTCTAAATATATAATCCTATGCCATCAGCAACCTAGATGGACTCCAAAGTGCTGATGTCCCTTTTCAAAATGTGATTTTGATAACTAAACATAGAGCTTCAGATACGACCTAACTAGGGCACAGTACAATGGAATTAGCATCAATCTTACCCTGTATACTACAGTTCCATTGAAGTGAACTAGGATCACATTGCCTCTTTTGACTTCAATATTAACTCATATTAAGCTTCTATTCCATTAAGTCCCCATTTTTCTGTGTGGTTATATCCATTCTTGTTGTCTGTACTCACACATTCACCTTCCCGGGTTAAGCTCTCCTCACTTCTCTTCTGGACTATTCTAATAGCATTGTTTGTGCTAGCAGCAGACCTTTTGCAAAATACTAGGTGATTTGTCTCCCAGGTACTTCCTTTAACCTCTCTCTACATGGGAGGAGAGAGACATGACATGATCGGATCTATAAATTAGCAAAGTCACTTTGGCAGATATGTAGAATATGGATTAAAGAGGAAAGAAAGACTTGAGTCAAGGAGAACAATTTGAATACTATTACAATGGTCCAGAAGAGAAGTGAGGAGAGCTTAACCTAAGAAATTGAGTGTGTGAGTACAGAGAACAAGGATGGATGTAAGCTATGTTGTAGAGACAAAAACAAGATCTGGCCTCTGAATATGTAGGGTGAGGGGGAATGAGGAGTCAAGAATTAGTCTAAGATCACAAACCTGAATGGCTAGATATTTTGAAGAGGGGAGAAAATAGGAAATTTTGGAAGGGGTGGGGTCATGGAGAGGAAACTGAGTTAAGCTGAGTTTGTTGAGTTGGAGATGAGTTATGGACCATATAGGTCAAAATATCTAAAGGGATATTAGTGATGCAAGCCTAGCATTTAGGAGAGAAGCCATGTTTGGATAGATATATAGATCTGGCAGGAAACTGTATAGATATAATTAAACCCATGGGAATTAATGTAGTTAGTAAGAGAGAGGGGTATAGAGAGAGAATAGCACTCAAGGCATAGCCACGAGGTATAAACATAGTTAGGAGGTAAGACACAGATGATGATCCAGAAAAGAACCAAAAAAGAACAGTGTCACAAAAACCCTGAGAGAAGAGAGTAGTGATGAGGAAATAGTGGTCAAAAATGTCAAATGCCATGGAAAGTTCAAGAAAAAAGGCCATTTAATTTGGAGAAAGTAGTTCCAGTTGAGTTTGGAAGCCACCAACCAAAGAGATGAGAAGTGAGTGATAGGAGATAAAGTGGAGAAAATGAGATCATGACAGAACTTGATGCTTTGCTGAAATTCAGTTAAACTATGTTTTGGATATTTCCCCATCTGCTCATATTGCCATAAAAGGGAAAGTGGTTAGCTTGACATGATTTGTTGGTAATAAGCACATGCAACATCTAAATGTTCATATCATTTCTATCTGTATATTTACATTTTCTTTAATAAACTTCTCTAGAATTGACTGGATTATACCTAGCACAGAGTACTGGGAGACTTTGCCCCAGGTGCTGGCATTCTGCAGGGCAAGCTTACTTCCTACCCAATGGCACACCATTCCTGCCTGGGAAGGTGTGCTTCCTCCCTTTAATAACTATTATTCTCATGTCTTTTAATGTTCCATGCTTTCCAGTGGTAAAATTAGACTCTGGATCACCACTAGGGTTTTGTCATCATTATTTACCACCCCAAGGCCTGCTTTCCCCATTCTTTAGCTAAGAGGGAATAAGAAGGACTTTCTGAGGGCAAGATGGCAGAGTAAAAGCAGGGACTTACTTGAGCTCTCCCCCAAATTCCTCCAAATACCTGTAAAAATGATTCTAAACAAATTCTAGAGCAGCAGAGTCCCCAAAATGACAGAGTGAAACAGATTTCCAGCCCAAGACAACCTGGGAGGTTGACAGGAAAGTTCTATTGCACTGGACTTGGAGAGGAGCACAGTCCAGCAAAAAACATGGCAGCACAGACCAGGGGCCAGCAAACACAGAGCGGTCCTCAGGGAACTGAATCACTGGCAGCTGTGGCAGTTTCCAGACTTTTCAACCCACAAATACCAAAGACAACTTAGAAGGTCAGTAGAAAAAGTCTGTCAGACCTCTGTGAGAGAGGAGCTCAGACCAGCCCCAGAGTGGCAGCAGCAGTGACAGTTACAGCTGCTTCTGGAGCTCTCAGAGGGGACTGAGTGGCTGATCAGAGGAGGATTGTAGGGATCTATTTGTTGGCACTAAAGCAGGATTCTCTTGCTTTCCCCATGCTTGGGTTTGGGTTGCAGTCCTGGGTGGCAGTCCTAGGGCGAGGAGGAATACAGGCATAGTGGAGCTTGTGGAGGCAGTGGAGAGGGAATACCCCTCACAGTTCCAAGGCATAAAAGAGTGCTTGTGGTCACTTACAGACCAAAGCAAAGACCACCTTGGAAGAACTGAAAATTTACAGGTCCCTAACACTATCTCTGAGCTGCACAAAACTCCTGAAGCTTGGGAGAGTACACCCTCCACACTAGAAGCAGAGCCCTACTTTAACAAAGAGTTAAAAAGTCAAGTAATTGGCTGGGGAAATGAGCAAAGAATGGGAAAAAACCCAGATTATAGTATCTTACTTTGGTGACAAAGAAGATCAAAACATACAACAAGAAGAACACAACAAAGTCAAAGCTCCCACATCCAAAGCCTCCAAAAAAAATATGAATTGGTCTCAAGCCATGAAAAAGCTCAAAAAGGAGTTGGGAAATCAAGTAAGAGAAGCAGAGGAAAAATTGGGGAGTGAAATGAGAGTGATGCAAGAAATTCATGAAAAATCAGTCAACAGCTTGCTCATGGAGACCCCTAAAATACTGAAGAAAATAACACCTTAAAAATAGACTAACCCAAATGGCAAAAGAGGTCCAAAAAGCCAGAGAGGAGAAGAATGTCTTAAAAAGCAGAATTGGACAAATGGAAAAGGAGGTCTAAAAGCTCATTGAAGAAGATAATTCCTTAAAAATTGGAATAGAGCAAATAGAAGCTAATAACTCTATGAGAAATGAAGAAATAATAAAACAAAACCAAAAGAATGAAGAAAAACAGAAGACAATGTGAAATATCTCATTGGAAAAACAGCTGACCTGGAAAATACATCCAGGAGAGATAATTTTAAAATTATTGGACTATCTGAAAGCCATGATCAAAAAAACAGAGGCTAGACATTTTCTTTCAAGAAATTATCAAGGAAAACTGCCTCAATATTCCAGAACCAGAGGGTAAATTAGAAATTGAAAGAATCCACCAATCACTTCATGAAAGAGATCCCAAAAGAAAAACTCCTAGGAATATTGTAGCCAAATTCCAGAGTTTCCAGGTCAAGGAGAAAATATTACAAGCAGCCAGAAAGAAACAATTCGAGTATTGTGGAAACATAATCAAGATAACACAAGATCTAGCAGCTTCTACGTTAAGGGATTGAAGGGCTTGGAATATGATATTTTGGAGGTCAAAGGAATTAGTATTAAATGAAGAATCATCTACCAGCAAAACTGAATATAATCTTTCAGGGAGAAAAATGGACATTCAGTGAAATAGAGGATTTTCAAGCATTCTTGATGAAAAGACCAGAACCGAATAGAAAATTTGAATTTCAAATACAATATTCAAGAGAAGCATGAAAAGGTAAACAGGGCACAGAAATCACAAGGGACTTATTAAAGTTGAAATGTTTACATTCCTAAATGGAAAGATGATATTTGTAACTCATGAGACCTTTCTCAGTATTAGGGTAATTGGAGGGGATACATGTGTGTGTGTATGTATATGTATGTATGTATGTGTATGTGTGTATGAATGTGTGTATAATATATATATATATATATATATATTATATTTATAGACAGAGGACACAGGATGAGTTGAATATGAAGGGATGATATCTAAAAAATAAAACTAAGGGGTGAGAGAGGAATATACTGGGAGAAGGAGAAAGGGAGAGGTAGAATGGAGTAAATTATCTCACAGAAAAGAGGCAAGAAAAAACTTTTACAGTGGAGGGGAGAAGGAATGAGTGAACCTTACTCTCATCAGATTTGGCTTAAGGAGGGAATAACTTACACACTCAATTGGGTAAGCAAATCTATCTTACCCTACAGAAAAGTAGGGGAGAAAGGAATAAGAGAGGGGGGGATGTTAGAAAGGAGGGCAGATTGGGGGAGGGGGTAATCAGAAGCAAACACTTTTGAGGAGGGATAAGGTAAAAGGAGAGAATAGAATAAACAGGGGCAGGGGGCAGTCTAGGATGGAGGGAAATATAGTTAGTCTTTCACAACATGACTATTATGGAAGTGTTTTGCGTGACTACACATGTATAATCTATATCAAATTGCTTGCCTTCTTAGTGAGGGTAGGTGAGGAGGGAGGAGGGGAAAGGATTTAGAACTCAAAGTTTTAAAAACAAATGTTAAAAATTGTTTTTACATGCAACTGGAAAATAAGATATACAAGCAATGGAGTATAGAAATCTATCTTGCCCTACAGGAAAATAGAAGAGAAGGGGATAAGACAAGGAGGGGGGTGATAGAAGGGAGGGAAGATTGGGGGAAGGGGTAATCAGAATGCACACCATCTTGGGGTGGGAGAGAGGAGAGATGGGGAGAAAGTTTGGAACTCAAAATTTTGTGGAAATGAATTTGAAGAATAAAAATAAATAAATTAATACAAAGAAGGACTTTCTGAGGCATGCACTGCCTCATTTTCTCAGTGCAATTGAATTCATGATTGGATTGTCTTGTATACTTTCACCCCCATCACTTTCTTTTACATTCTACCCATAACAACTCAACTGAATTTATTCCAACAACAAGAATCCATAGCTATGGCACACTGAAATTTTTTTCTAGGAATTGAGAGCAACTTTATTAGTCTATAGTTGAAATTTTCCCCATATCCTTTCTGAAATATACCACATATGTTCATGTATGCTTGTGCACGCATGCACACACACACGGAGGAAAATATCCTGTCCACCAAGAAGATGGGAAATGAGAATGGTGGGGAACATCTAAGGAAAGAGGGACTTGTTTCTATCTACCTTTACAAACTAATACATCAAACCTACTGATATCATATCACTGCATAAATGCCAAATTTTGGAAAGTTGGCCCAGAGATGATAGAAATTACTCCCTGCCTTTCTGCTCCTACTGCAAAGAAGATACTACGTCTTTTTTGTAGATATTGCCAATCAGGGCTTCACTCTCTCCCTTACAATAAAAGAATGTTAAAATATAAAGGGATTTTAGATACCATCTAGTCTTGGATGGAGTGCCAGGTCTGCAGTAGGAAGACTCATCTTCCTGAGTTCAAATCAGCCTCCGATACTTACTAGTGACCCTGGTCAAGTCACTTAACCCTGTTTGCCTCAGTGTCTCATCTGTAAAATGAGTTAGAGAAGGAAATAGCAAGCCACTCCAATATCTTTGTGAAGAAAACCCCGTGAGGTATCTAGGTGGTACAGTGAATAGAGCACTGGCCTTGGAGTCAGGAGGACCTGAGTTCAAATCCAGCCTCAGACACTTGACACTTAAAAGCTGTGTGACCTTAAGCCAGTCACTTAACCTCAATTGCCTCTCCTCCCCACCTTGAAAAAAAGAAAAAAAACCTCAGATGGGGTCATGAAAAGTCAGACACAACTGAATCAACTTAACAACAACATATGTTTATGTGTATGTGCATATATACACACATAAATATATATGTACTTTATGCATCCAAAAATCTATGTGCATGTATGTATATGTGGATTATACATATGTACCAATATATATGTGGATGTATACATATACACACATGCATATATATATATATGGATGTGTACATATACACAAATATGCATAATATGTATACATACTAATCATACTTAAAGTTTCTCACTATTCCACACTGCCCTCCTCCACTTTCTGCCAATTGAAAAGTGATTCATATAGGCTGCCCTCTCTGATATCTGTATGTTCCCTGCAGGAATCTTCAGGACAGCCCTCCCTATCCTCACCTGCATTGCGAGTAGGAAATTGAATCATTGAAACTTTTATTAGCTTTAGTTTGCTTTTATTTTAAAGCAGCCCTGACAGAAGCCATCCTCAGGTATCTCAGAATGGCGAGGAGATCACCCATAATTCTCCATACCCTGGTGGCAGAACACAAGATGACTGAATGTGTAGCCCTTTGACAGGCTGGGTTGCCTTTAAGATCAGTCTAGCTAATTTCATAAAGACAGATAACTTGAGCATTGATCACTAGTGGGTAATTTTATTTTGGTCCTAGAAATAAGACCTAAAGAATCCATTGCTAAATTTTGCAGCGGATATAATCTATTTCAGGAGACAGAATCAGGTATTGAACAAGTGTTGAAGAATGAAGAGTTGAATTAATAAAAATAGTTCACTTTTCTTTAATACTTTAAGGTTAAAAAATAGTTTCCTCACAAAAACTCTATGATGCTGGTTATCCAAGTATTAACATGTGAATATATGAAGGAGCTATGATTTCATCAGGAAACTGAACTTCCAGTATGAGAACCTCTTCTCATCAATGCAGGTCTCCAACTTTTTTCTAACATTCAAAACGAATTGCCCTGAGCACCGAGAATTTAAGTGACTTGTCTTGTTATCACATTGTGTCAGAAGAGGCACTTGAACCTATGTCTTCCGAACTCTAAGCCCAACATTGGATTCATTCTGCCACGCTGCTTCTGAAAGCACTATTATCCCTGTAATAGTACAAATGGAGAGGTTATATGGTGTGATAGATAGACAGATGGCCTCAAAGTCAGGAAGACCTGGGTTAAAATTTCACTTTTTATATTTATTAACTGTGTGATCCTGGACAAGTCATGTAAACTTTCAATACTCAAGGCAACTCTCCAAGGCTATATGCTCCAGAGCCAATGTCATTCTTCATTGATAGATGGAGTTTCCTCATTTGGAATTCACTATGAAAACAAAATTACAGGTCCGCCTAAAAGTGATGGGAGGTGAGGAAGGAATCTTAGAGAGGTTAGGTGACTCATACATGGTAGTCCAGATTGAGAGTATTAGATCTGAGGATCAAATCTAGATCTCCTACTAAGAATGCAAGCAATTTTTCTACTACACAACAATGGTTGACCCCATAGCAGCACTTGGGTCAGAAGAAGCTGGCACATTCAGGTAGAAAGCCCTGTGTGATTAATCTTTGGCTACACACATAGCCCAGAGAACTTGAATCTATCCTAAAAAAGAGAATTAAATTTAGGTAAATTATGCTGTCTCCCCCACCCTGCTCCAAGTTTCTCAATTGGGCCCTTGCAGTCAATATTTCAGTCAATGAAGAGAAATGCAGCAGAATTGATTATATGATTGGTTCGACTGTTTCTCCCCTGGGTTTTTCTTCTAAGATTGAATCTCACTATTTCTGGGGAAGAGAAAAAAATGATGCTGATTTTTGTGTACATGAAATCACTGCTGAAAAAGAAACAACAGCTTTGTTCTGCTATTGAAAATAGCTGAAGGCAAAGACATGACAGTGGTCTATGCCCCTCCATCTTGGTTTCTTCTGCCATCTCCTTATCATCTCCTACCATAAGCTTTGGAACAGACCAGGGTTTCTGCTTTTGGGAGCTAGACACACTCCTTCCCACCTGGAAACAAGAAAAATACATAAAGCTTGAGGAGAAACTAGAAGATTGTAAAAGAACATTGGAAATACATGTAATTTTCTTTCTATGTATCTACATACACATAAATATGTGTACATAGATGCATATATACACATATTTATGCCTATGTATGCAGTTAGTTACTAAATTGGTTAGGGACTAAACCTGTGATTTCTTTGTTATAAAGAACTCCCAAAAGAGCAAGTTCCCTTTACCAATGTAGGTCAGTACCTTCTCTGAAAACTTATTGTCTTAGAGATTTGCCTAGAAAACTGGATTCCAGTCCCAGAAACAGTCAGTATGTATCAGAGGCAAGAAATAAACCAAAGTCTCTGAGACTGGCTGCCTATCCACTATGAAATGCTGAGATTAAGTACATACATACACATATAAACACATACACACATATATAAAACACATTTTATTTTATATATTGTGTGTACATAGATACATGTAAACACTTTATGTGTCTGAAGTAAAAAGAAATCATAGCTTAGAACCAGAAAAATAGTTTTAAAATTGTACCAATAGTTAAGGAGGGAGTGGTAGTTACAGGACAATGTAAGTAGAGATTTTAATGAACTATAAACTCAATACAAGTAAAAATGTTTAACATAAAAGCCAAAGACACTGATGCAACATTATGCTACATCAATGAAACTGTTGTGGACTTGCCCCTGGGGACCTGATTTTCCTATTGATTATATCTCCCAAATGATTGAAATCAAAGTACAGGAGTCTTGAAAACAATTTCTCAAGAATCCATGCAAGCATATCCACAAGCATGACTGGATGTATACTTTTTGAAGAGGAAGGAAAAGAATGAGTATTTATTATGCACCTACTATGTGCCAGGGACTATGATAAATATTTTGCAAATATTATCTTATTCCATCTTCCTTGAAAGACAGGTGCTATGTTACTCACATTTTACAGTTGAGGAAACTGAGACATTCAGAGGTTAAATGATTTGTTCAGGTTCATACAGCTAGCAAGTGTCTGAGGCCAGGTTTGAATGACGGTCTTCTAGGTTCTACTCACAGGATGATACACTACTATGTCATGTAAATGCCTCTAAAAATTAGAAAGACTGAAGGAAACAGACAGAGGACTGGAGATCACCAACATGGGCACAATTTCCCCTAGGTCATGGAAACAACAGAGAGTGATCATTTATGCACACTTTTGTTTCAAGAAAATGTGAATTGAACCCTGACATGAACAGAGGGGCAAGCAAGTTCCGGTCCAATCAAGCTCAAGAGGGAGCAACATAGAAAGTCAAATGAGATGACAATGGAGGTTTTTGTAATAACTTTAGCTAGGAGTAGAATTCTCCATTTCTAGCTGATGCAGGCTTCCACTGTCCTTCCCTATGCCTAGTAGGAGTTAAGAGGTCTAAATTAAGCAAGAAACTTTGTGATTCTATCAACTTATAGGAAGATCCAGTTATTGTGAGATTCCTTCCTAGAAAGGGGTTAGGAGGGGACAGCTAGGTGGCACAGTGAGTAGAGCATTAGCCCTGGAATCAGGAGGATCTGAGTTCAGACACTTGACACACTAAATAGCTGTGTGACCTTGGGAAAGTCACTTAACCCCAATTGCCCTGCCTTCACCCTCAAAAAAGGGGCTAGGAGAGAGATATGAAGTTGGAATGATTACTCAGATTTTATTATTTTTCTCTTTAGTCCCATTAACCTGCTGCTAAAGAGATATGCTCAAAGTAAGGCTTGATTGACACAGAATTCTGGAAAGAAAAAGAAGGGGTATGACCAAGAAGTTGAGGGTAAGGGTCAGAGATTAGCAAGTTAACTGACTTAGCCATACTCCTTGAAAGGTTAACAGCATTTAACCTAAAATGGGTGTCCACACACCATCCATGGTCCTGACTACTTACAAGACCACACAGGTTATTGTTGCTGTTTGTTGTTCAGTTATTGAAATACCATCTGATTCTTCATGACATTATTTTAGGTTTTCTTAGAAAAAGTACTGAAGTGGTTTGCCATTTCCTTCTCCAGCTTATCTTACAGATGAGAAAACTGAGGCAAACAGGGTTGAGTGACCTGTCCATGGTCACACAGGTTGTCATTGTGGTTTGTCCTTCATTCCCGAAGAGGACCATGACATCAGGGAGATGATGACATGACTTGCAATTGGCTTTGATGTGAGTGAGCGGGAGCTGTGCAAAGTCATCAGCCTCACTTTCTCCTCCAGAGCCATCTGGATCCAGTGGCCAGATATCCAATAGGATGATGGGAGATAGCCCAGGATACAATGGAAGACCTTGGCCCTTTTAAGCTAAGGTCTTTTCAGGTTCTCACTTTGAGTGAGGAAACACCCATTCAGTGAATAGGCCTCTTTAAGAAGTGAGTCAAGGAATGGCCCTTTTAATAAAAAAAAATCAACCTGGGAGGGGAAGATCCTCATGGTTACTGGCCAAAAAAGAAACAGTTACTATTGACATTCACTCTAAGCCAGGAGGGCCCAAAAATAACCTTATAGAGAGGTACATTTTGGTTTGATATAAAGAAAACTCTCTAATAATTAGACAAAATCATAAGTAGGACAATCTGCCTTGCAGTGAACTTCCCTTCACAGAGAGTCTTCAAGGAGCAGTTAGATTTTTATTTGTTAAGGATATTGTAGAAAAGTACAAATTGGACTAAAGAGGCAGTGTGGTATAATAGATAGCTCAATGAATCTTCAGTAGGAGGACCTAGGATCAAAGAAATGATTTGACCTTGAGCGAGTAATTTCATCACTCTGTGCCTAATTTTCTTCATCCATGAATGTGTTGATGCAGACAATTATCAAAGGTCCCTTCTAGTTTTATAGCATATGTTCCTATCATCTCTTTAGTTATTTTTATCTCTGAGATTCTATGCAGATAGTGGGTCTACTATTGGGGAAGAGTGAAATAAACATGTAACCTTATATAACTCCTGTTCTATACCTGCCATGAAAATATAACTACCTTATAATAGCTAATCTTTATATAATATTTTAAAATTAGAATGTATTTTCTTCACAACAACCCCATGAGACTGTCAGGTTAATGGGAAATAAGATCCCATCAATAAACCTCATGTGGAGCCCATTAAGGGCAGCTTGCTTGCTTGTAGGAAGGCTTACACACATTTTGTTAATTTCTAATTAGGCACTGAGTGGAGAGGGTTCTGGCTCTGAGCCTATTTGCTGAAAGATTATATATTTCTAAGAGGTGAGCTTTTGCTTTGGGGCTCACTTACAAGAAGGATCTTATGATTTGCTGGTCAAGACTCTTGAGTGGCAGTATGTTCAGAGCTCCCCGACTACCCAAAGGTAAAGGCTCTCTCAAACCAGTGGTGAATGCAAAGTATATAGCGGTATTTTTTGATTCAAGCAGTAGAGCCCTGTCTGTTGGTCTTTCTTTCTCTTCTATGTATTTTATCTGTTCATATTTTATGTAATTAAAAAAGATTGTTGACCCCAGAAACTGCTATCTTTCTTAGTAAAGCAGATAAAAGAATATGCACTGGCAGCCATCCTGGGTATGCCAGTGTGGTTGCCTTTACAGAGACAGAGAGTTTAAAAGAGGTATTCAGGAAGCTATGTCTACAATCAAAATGTGAGGTAGAGTAGGAAAAGAGCAGGTTTGGGAATCAGATGGCCTGTGTTTAAATCCTGGCTCTGCTGTTGACTTCCTGTGGGACTTGAGGTGAGCCATCTTTCCTCTCAATGCTTCCATTTCCTCACCTGCAAAATTAACAAGTTAGACTAAATAATAGATTATGGACTCTTCCAGTTCTAATTCTATCCTTCAATGAACTGGATAAACTGTTCAGCTCTCAAATTCTCAGGAGCTATGTTGGGATGACCTAACTGCTGTGACCTAAATGTGATTTTTATCTTCTCAAAAAGAGTTTTGGACAAAGCTATTATTAAGAGACTTTGATAACATTGTATGCCCTGTATCAAAATATTTTATTTAGCCCTACATATTTGCATTAATTGAATTTTCCAGCATAGTTGCCTGAGTACCTAGAAAGTGAATAAATTGACAAATGACCCATTGTTCTAATTTAATTAGATTTAAAGCTGTGGTTTTAGTACATCATGACTTCCTAATCTGAGACATTCATATCAGGGTTCTTTGAGCTGAACCTTGGTTTGTACTTAGTTTGACAGAGGCAGCCCCTAAAGCAAACCTGGCAACATACTTGAACCCTACCTTGAAATCATGTCATCTAGGCCTCTTCTCTCAGAAACACAAGGGAATGTTTTGCCACCCATACATTTGCCAGGTAACTTCTAGGAACATAAAGAGCAGACATTCGTTTCTCACATTGGCACAGAATTATTTTGACTTCTCTGCCAGGCATTCATGATGATGGAAACAATGAAAACAGAGATGAGGATGACAAAGATGATGATATAAAATCTTGTGAAAAAATATCTGGAGTTGGATTACTGGGCTAAACAGTGTGATGTGGTAGCCAAAAAAAAGCTAATGAAACCTTAAACTGCTAACGAAGGGATGGCACCACTGTCCTCTTTCCTGATAAGATTATAGCTGTGATATTGTGTTGAGATTGGGACCACGTGTTATGAAATTCATCAATAAAATGGAGAGTGTCCCAGAGAGAAAAACAAAGATGGTGAAGGATTTCAATTCCATGCTGTAAGAGGATCATTTGAAGGAATCAGAAATGTTAAAAATAGAATATTTGGGGGTAAACATGATAGCTATCTTTGAGTACTTGAAGTATCACATTGAAAGAAGAAAGACACCTATGTGGCTTAGCCTTAGAGGTTTGAATTAGAAGCAATGAGTTGCAAAGAGGCAAATTTTGACTAACGTACTTCCTAACATCAGCACTATCTAAAATAGGATCAATTGCTTTAGGAGGTAGTTGGGTCTCCTTTATTGTTCTGTTTGTCCTTCATTTTCTAAGAGGACCATGATATCAGGGAGATGATGACATGACCTGCAGTTGATTTTGATTTGAGTGAGGGAGTGCTGTGCAAGGTCACCAGCCTCACTTTCTCCTCCAGAGCCTTCTGGGTCCAGTGGCCAGCTATTCATCAGCAAATAGGCCTCTCTAAGAAGTGAGTCAAGGGATGCCCCCTTTAATTAAAGCTATGAGCTTTAATTTTAAAAAATCAAACTGGGAGGGGAAGACCATCAGGGCTGCTGGCCAAACGAGAAACAGTTACTACTTACATTCCCTCTGAGTCAAGAGGGCCCAAACGCTAACCAGTAAGTGGTGCTTGGGCAGGGATCTATTGTTGTCCAATCTATGAGCTCCAGAGTGAAATGGGTTTAAGGTTTGGTCTGGAAGGAAGGAAGGAAGGATGGGACGGAAAAGAAAGAAATCTAGCCAGTAAACCCCCAAGTTAGCTATGCAGCTTTCTGCCATCATATTTTACTTTTTCTTTTGGAGAGGGAGAGGATGAGCTGAATTACCCAACTGGCTGGTCTCCATTCAGGCAGCTCAGACTACTCACAGGTTGTATTTGTCCTTCATTTTCAAAGAGGACCATGACATCAGGGAGATGATGACATGACTTGCAGTTGACTTTGATTTGAGGGAGGGAGGGCTGTGCAAGGTCACCAGCCTCACTTTCTCCACCAGAGCCATCTGGGTCCAGTGGCCAGATATTCATCAGGATGACTGGAGATGGCCCAGGATGCAATGGGAGGCCTTGGCCCTTTTGGACTAAGGTCTTTCCAGGTCTCACTTTGAGTGAGGTAACACCCATTCAGTGAATAGGCCTCTTTAAGAAGTGAGTCAAGGGATGGCCCCTTTAATTAAAAAAAAAATCAAACTGGGAGGGGAAGACCCTCAAGGTTGTTGACCGCTTTATTGTAGGCCTTCCTAGAAAAGATGGGTGGCAATTTGCCCTGTGTGTTATAGAGTGGATTCTAGATGAAGTGTAAATTGTTTCAAGTGGCCACTGAGATCCTTTCCAGCTCTGAGATGCTGAACCCCTAAGGATGGCCCTGGCTATCCTTGCTAGTTTATATGTGAAAACTCACTATGTTTTTCTTTTCTACCCAGCTCATTCCAAGACTAAGTGACCTCTGAGGTTTGTTCTAGTTCTTTAATGTTTTAAAAATGTGGATTTATTTTGGTTTTATAGCACTTCCATTTCCAAATATATCCTTCCCTTTCTCATGCCATGCCAAACATCCTTTGAAACAAAGAATTTAAAGGAAAGGGGGGAAAGCAACTAAGCTAATATATCAATATTTGGTTAACATATCAACCAAATCTGATGGTTTTTGCAATGTTCTACATTCATAGCCCCCTTGGCAAAAAAGAGGAGGGAGGTATATTTTCTTATCACTCCTCCAACCAGTTCTTTGACTCTTATGTGTAACCTATAACATTCTAAGAAGTTTTAAAAATTTCATACTAAGAAAATATCACAAAGGTTTTCATCTGATGCCCAATTTCTCAAAGATTCTACCAGGGGAGCACAAGTTTAAACATGGAATCTCCAAATGGAAAGACTTGAAGTAAGAGCCATATTTCTGTTGTCCAGGGAGCAACCTACATCCTTTCACAAAATCTTATCACCAATAGCTTGACAAAAGATCATGGCTATTTTTATGATGAATTAAAACGTGGAATGGATAAGGAGATTTTGAAGAAATCTTTTCAATTTGATTCAACAAACTTATTATACCTATACCATATGAAAGGCATTCTGCCATGTATTTTCAATAAAGCGATAATAAATATAAAAATAAAATAATAAAAGTAAAACTAAATAATTAATAAAAATAAAAGTATACTTTTCAACCATTAAGAATTTATTTTATCTTCTGTCTATCACCCCGAAAGAAGGAAAAAACTTTGTAATAAATAGTGAAACAGAATCAATTACTATATTGGCCATCTCCAAAAATGTGTGTCACATTTTACATATTACTCCCTCACTTCTGTATTGTTCTATCTATGGAGGATACAAAGAGAAAAAAGCCACAGTTCCTTCCCTCATGGAGATTACAATCCAACAGGAGGTATATGGCATGTACATCTATAATTTTGACACAAGAAGAATGTTATATAGATAAAAGAAAGATCCAAAGTGAAATAAGAAAATATTTGCCCAGAAGCTGGCCTCTTTGGGTTTATCAAAGAGTAGATTGCTATAGTTGTTGACTTTTCCATCTTGTATTCCTATCCTATTCTACTGATCCACAGCTCTGTTTCTTAGCCAGTACCAGGTAGTTTTGATGACTGCTGCTCAATAGTACATTTTAATATCTGGTGTGGCTAGGCCACCTTCTCTAGCATTTCTTTTTATCAATACCTTAGATATTCTAGACCTCTTGTTCTTCCAGATGAATTTTGTTATTATTTTGTCCAGCTCTGTAAAATAATTTTTTGGTAGTTCAATTGGTATGGCACTGAATAGATAGATTAATTTAGGTAAAATTGTCATTTTTATTATATTAGCTTGGCCTAACCATGAGCAACTGATACTTTTCCATTTATTTAGATCTGACTTTATTCACGTGAAAAGTGTTTCATAATTATGTTCATATAGGCCCTGGGTTTGTCTTGGCAGATAGACTCCCAAATATTTTATAGTGTCTACAGTAACTTTGAATGGAATTTCTCTTTATGTCTCTTGCTGTTGGGCTTTGTTAGTAATGTATAGGAATGCTGAGGATTTATGTGGGTTTATTTTATATCCTGCAACTTTGCTAAAGTTGTTTATTATTTCAAGTAGTGTTTTACTTGATTCTCTAGGGTTCTCTAAGTAAATCATCATATCATCTGCAAAAAGTAATAATTTAGTTTCTTCTTTTCCTATTCTAATTCCTTCAATTTCTTTTTCTTCTCTTATTGCTACAGCTAACATTTCTAGTATCAAATTAAATAGTAGGGGTGATAATGGACATCCTTATTTCACCCCTGATCTTATTGGGAATGCATCTAGCTTATCCCCATTGCAAATAATGCTTGTTGATGGTTTTAGGTAGATGCTATTTATAATTTTAGGGAAGGTTCCATTTATTCCTATGCTTTCTAGTCTTTTTTAATAGGAATGAGTGTTGTATTTTGTCAAAGGCTTTTTCTGCGCCTATTGAGATGATCATATGGTTTCTGCTAGTTTTGTTGTTGATATGGTCAATTATGCTAATAGTTTTCCTAATATTGAACCAGCCTTGCATTCCTGGAATAAATCCTACCTGGTCATAGTGTATTATTCTCATGATAAGTTGCTGCAATCTTTTTGCTAATATTTTATTTAAAATTTTTGCATCAATATTCATTAGGGAGATTGGTCTATAATTTTCTTTCTCTGTTTAGACTCTACCTGGTTTGGGTATTAGTACCGTATTTGTGTCATAAAAAGAATTTGGTAGGACTCCTTCTTCACCTATTTTCCCAAATAGTCTACAAAGTATAAGAATTAGTTGTTCTTTAAATGTTTGATAGAATTCACATGTAAAACCATCTGGCCCTGGAGATTTTTTTCTAGGGAGTTCATTGATGGCATGCTCAATTTCTTTTTCTGGGATGGGGTTATTTAGAAATTTTACTTTCTTTTCTGTTAACTGGGGCAATTTACGTTTTTGTAGATATTCATCCATATCTCTAAGGTTGTCAAATTTATGTGCATACAATTGGGCAAAATAATTCCTAATTATTGTTTTGATTTCCTCTTCATGAGAGATGAACCCACCCTTTTCATTTTTGATACTGGTAATTTGATTTTCTTCTTTCTTTTTTTAATTAAATTGACCAAAGTTTTATCAATTTTATTGGTTTTTTCATAAAACCAGCTCTTTGTTTTATTTATTAATTCAATAGTTTTCTTGGTTTCAATTTTATTAATCTCTCCTTTGATTTTCAGTATTTCTAATTTGGTATTTAATTGGGGCTGTGGAAAATGGTAGGGCAGAAACTGGGCATAGACCAATATCTTACACCATATACCAAAATAAAGTCAAAATGGGTTCATGATTTAGGAGTAAAGGCTGATACTATAAGTAATTTGGGAGAGCAAGGAATAGTTTACTTATCAGATTTATGGAAAAGAAAAGAATTCATGACCCAACAAGAGATAGAGAGCATTACAAAATGCAAAATGGATGATTTTGATTATGTGAAATTGAAATGTTTTTGTACAAAAAAAGCCAATGCAACAAAAATTAGGAGGGAAGCAGAAAATTGGGAGAAAATCTTTACAACTAGTGTCTCTGATAAAGGTCTCATTTCTAAAATATACAGGGAACTGAGCCAAATATATAGGAATACAAGTCATTCCCCAGTTGAGAAATGGTCAAAGGATATGAACAGGCAGTTTTCAGAGGAAGAAATTAAAGATATCTATAGGCATATGAAAAAATGCTCTAAATCACTACTGATTAGAGAAATGCAAGTCAAAACAACTCTTAGATGCCACATCTCTCCTGTCAGATTGGCTAAAATAACAAAAATGATAAATGCTGGAGAGGATGTGGGAAAATTGGAACATTGTTACATTGCTGGTGGAGTTGTGAGCTGATCCAGCCATTTGAAGAGCAATTTGGGACTATGCCCAAAGGGCTATAAAAATGTTCATACCCTTTGACCCAGCAATACCACTTCTAGGGTTGTATCCCAAAGAAATCACACAAGCGGGAAAAGGACCCATATGTACAAAAATATTTATAGCAGCTCTTTTTGTGGTAGCTAAGAATTGGAAATCAAAGGGATGCCCATCAATTGGGGAATGGCTGAACAAGCTGTGGTATATGAAGGTAATGGAATACTATTGTGCCATAAGAAATGGGGATGATATGGACTTCATAACAACCTGGAAACACCTACACGACATAATGCTGAGTGAGCGGAGCAGAGCCAGGAGAACATTATACACAACCACAGATATATGGATTCTGTGAGGACCAACCCTGACAGACTTTGCTCCTCTCAGCAACACAAGGTACAAAGACAACTGCAAAGGACTCACGATGGAGAATGCTATCTACATCCAGAGAAAGAACTATGAAGTATGAATGCAGATTGAGGCACACTTCATGCTAGCCTTCCCCCCCCCCCATTTTTCTTCCTTTTCTCTCTTTTGTTTTTGGGTTGGTTTTTTTTGGTCCTGTTTCTTCTTTCACATGATTCATTTCATTGATCATAGTTCTTCTCCATAACTTGACTAGTGTGTAAATTAATTCAATGCAAAGTTATACATGGAAGCTATATGGAATTCCATACTGTCTTGGGGAGGGAGGGGGGGAGGGAAGAAAATCTGGAACTCAAAATTATGTAGAACCGAATGTTGTAAACTAAAAATAAAAATTTATAATAATAGAGAAAAGAAAATATTTGAGGAGGAAATCATGATCACTTTCACCTGGGAAGGCATCATGTAGGCTTTATGGACTAGATAGCACCTGAGATGAGTCTTGAAAGATTGGGAGGTTTTCACCAAATGGTGAAGTGAAGTGTGGTACATGCATGGAAGATAGCATCCACAAATATCAGAAAGAAGGTAACATGAGATTAGGGAAAAAACAAGCAATCCAGTTTGAATGAAATGTACTGTGTGAAGGGGAGTAGAATGAAATAAACCTGGAAAGAAACACTGCTGTTGAATTGTGGATGCTACTATTTGTAAGGCTAGGGAGTTTGTATTTTCTCTTTTTTGGCGATAGAGAGCCTCTGAAAGTTTTTGCAACTTTCAGGAAAATTATATGGTCAAATAAATATAGTTCCTATGAAGTCTGGCATACAAGTATAGTATAGATTAGAGACAGAATAAATAGGCAGGAAACAAGGACACCAGTTAGGCTATGCCAAGCTTCCAGGTGGCTTACCCTGGAATAGTGCAATAAATTAAAAGGGGTCCTGAAAGTAGAAAGTGTTTAGGATGTTTTCAGTGCTTCAGCAAATAAAAACAACAGACCCTAACATACAATTAGGAAAAGTAATTTGATACAATAGGGAACAAAGAGCTAGTGTGCCAAGGTCAGCTCCTATACCACCCTTCACTGTTTTCCCATCTCCAGCTCCAGCCCCTTTCCAGTTATACACTAGTCTTTGTCTCTAACCACTATGACAGGTCAGTATTCTTCTTCTCTCTCAGTTGAAAACATTTGTGGAGGCTATCTTTACTATCACTTCACACCACTTGGCATAAGCATGGTTTCTGATATTTGTCCCAGATGCAAAAAAATTTTAATGACATTTCTAAAACCATCTAGGAACTTTTTAAAAATCTCAGGCAAACCTCCAGAGAAAGAATTGATTAAGTCTGAATGCAGATCAAAGGATGTTTTTTTAAACTTTTTTTCTTGTTTTTTTCTGAATTTTCTTTCACAATATGACTAATATGGAAATGTATTTTGCATGACCTTGCATGTATAACCCATATCAAATTGCTTGCCTTCTCAATGAGGGAAGAGGGGAAAGAAAGAATTTGAAACTAAAAATTTAAAAAAGCTATAGCTGTCCTCTGTAGCTGTTAAAATTTTTTACGTGTTATAAGAAAAAAGAAAACATTAAAAAGCAAAATAAATGTTATTTTCTGTTTAGTATTGTATTTTCCCCAGTTACATGTAAAAACAATTTTAAACATTTGTTTTTAAAACTTTGAGTTCCAAATTCTCACCCTTCCTCCCTCCCCATCTCCCCTCGTTGAGAAGGCAAGCAATTCAATATAGGTTATACATGTGCAGTCATGAAAAACATTTCCATAACAGTCATGTTGTGAAAGAAAACAGACAAAAAAAACTCAAGAATAATAAATAAAGCTAAAAAGTATGTTTCAATCTGTATTCAGACACTATCAGTTCTTTCTCTGGGGATGGATAGCATTTTTCATCATAAGTCCTTCAGGGTTGTCTCAGATCATTGTGTTGCTGGGAATAGCTAAGTCATTCACAGCTGATCATCTTACAACATTGGTGTTACTTTATATACAGTATATTTCACTTTGCATCAGCTTGTGTAAGTCTTTCCGTGTTTTTCGGAGAGTATCCTGCTCACCATTTCTTATAGGGCAATATCCTATCATAATCACATAGCACAATTTGCAAAAGAAATTTTATAAAGCAATACAAAATCTTAGTTGAGAGGTGGCAAGTATTTGAATTATTGAGGAAGACATCAATAAGAAGGAAATGGATATTAGATATTTTGTGGCAGTACAATTGGTAGTCCTTAGCAACTAATTAAATATGAGAGGCCAGGGAGAGGGAAGAGTTAAAGATGACCTTGAGGATTCAAGTCTTAAGGTAGAATGGTAATGTCATGGAAAAAAAAATAGGAAAGTTGGAAAGAAGGTAAGGTTTGTTGGAGAAAGATGAATTCAGTATTGTATAAGTTAAGTTTAAAATTCTAAAGGGAATATAAATGAAAATGCCCAGTAGTCATTTAGAAATGTTTTACTGGAGCTCAGTAGAGAGATGAAATATTATGATCAATCTGGATGTCATATATTTCAAGAATATTGATAAGATGGAAAAGATCCAAAGGAGAGCAGCCAGGATGGTGAGAGGACTCAAGGTCAAGTCATATGAGAATCATTTGAAAGAGCTGGGGATATTTAGCTTAGAGAAGACAAGACTGATGGGGATGGGGATGGGGAATATGATTGTTGTCTTCAGGTATTTGAAGCATCATAATACGGAAGATGGATTAGATTTGCTCTGTAGAGAGCAGAACTAGAAGTGGCAGATTATGTTGTAAAGAGGGAAATTTATGTTTGATGCAAGAGAAAAAATGTAATAATAGAGCTATCCAAAGTGGAATGGGAACCCTAGAGAAGCATTAGGTTCCACCTCATTAGAGTCTATAGTCAGTCAGTCAACCATGCTGGATTGTGCCTGCTATGTGTCAGGCACTGTGCTAAGCAATGGAGATACAAAGAAAGGCAAAAAACAAATAAAGAAAAACTGAAACAAACCACAAAACATAGCCCCTGTCTTCAAGGAGCTTAAAGTTTAATGGGGGAGAAAATGCTAATAATTGTATATAAACTATATACACACATATACACACATATACACATGCATATACACATGCATATACACATGCATATACACATGCATATACACATGCATATACACATGCATATACACATGCATATACACATGCATATACACATGCATATACACACCTGTACATACCCGTACGCACGCACACACACATACACACACATACACACACACATACACACACACATACACACACATACACACACATACACACACATACACACACACACACATACACACACACATACACACACACATACACACACACACATACACACACACATACACACACACACATACACACACACACATACACACACACACATACACACACACATACACACACACACACACACATACACACACACACACACACACATACACACATACACACATACACACATACACACATACACACACACACACACACACACACACACATATATATATATATATATATACATACAGTATAAATTGGAGGTAGTTTCAGATGGAAGGCACAAGATTTAGGAAGACTGAAAAGGCTTCTTTCAGAAGGTGGTAATTTAGCTGACACTTAAAGAAAGCCAGGAAAGGTAGGAGGCAGAGATGAGGAAAAACAGCATTCCAGGCAAGAAGAACAAACAGTGAAATCACTCAGAGTCAGTAGAACACATATTTGAGGAACAGCAAGGAGTCAGTGTCACTGTATGCCAAAGTACTTGGGGGGCAGTAAAGTGTGAGAAGACTGAAAATTGGAAAGTGGAAAGGTTTTGAAGGGCTTCAAAAACCAAACAAGATTTTATATTTGATCCTGGAGGTAACAGAGAGCCATTGGAATGTTGGCAGTTGAGAATGAGACATATGTAAGACATGCTGCAAAGGGGAAAATGACAAGATTTAATGATTGATTGGATTTGAGGGTGGGGTAAAAGAGAATGAGGAGTCAAGGATGACACCTAGACTATGAACATGGGTGACTAGAAGGCTGGTGGTTCCCTTGACAATAATAAGGAAGTTAGGAAGAAGAGAGAGGTTAGAGGGAAAGATAAAGGGTCCAATTTTGAATGTTTTGAATTTAAGATGTCTACAAAACTTCCAGTTTGAGATGTGTAATAGGCCACTGGAGACAAGTGAGACTGGAGGTGAAGAGAGAGGTTAGGGCTGGGCAAGTAGATCCGAGAGTCATCTGCATAGGGATGACAATTGAAATCATGGGAGCTGATGAGATCACAAAATGAAATAGTGTAGAGGAAGAAAGAAGAAAACCTAGAAGAAAAAAAAGAGCATCAAGGGATTCCCCTATGGTTAGTAGGTGTTATGAAAAGCTAGCAAAGGAGACAGAGAAGGAGTGGTCAGACAGAAGGAGAACCAGAAGAAAGCAATGTCATGAAAACCTAGAAAGAAGTTAGTATAGAGGAGAAAATGCTGATGGGCAGTTTCAGAGGCTGCAGAGAAGTCTAGAAGGATAAATATCGGGAAAAATACTAGATTGGGCCATTAAAAGATCATTAGTAACTGATGAGGATAGTTTCAGTAGAATGATGAAACTGGGAGCCAGACTGCAGTTAGTCAATCAATAAGTATTTATTAATTGCCTACTGTATGCCAGGCACCATGCTGAAGTCTCTTTTGACTCTGAAATTCTATGATCCTTTAATCAAGGCTGCATATTAAAATTTGAAAATCATCTGAACAGAAGGGATCATTGAAGACCTCAGAGTGGATGAGATTTCCAAAAGAATTGATGTGTACTGAAAAGAGAATCAAGGAGCGAGAAAATGGGGCAAGGAGACTGAGAGGAGCCATCAGACTTATAAGAGGACAATAAAAAGCAGCATCAGGAAACTGAATGTGAGTATCAAGGTGGACAAAGTGGCTAAACATGTTAAATGCTATAGAAAGGCCAAAGTGTATGAGGACTGAGGAAAAAGTCATTGAATGTGGACATAAATAGGTCACCTGGGACCTTGGAGGGACCAGTTTCAATAGAATGGCAAGAGTGGCAGCCTACTTATTTATATTTATGTTTGCCTATGCATTGACTCTTCCTAACATGTTTTAAGTTCCTTAAGGGCAAAGATTATTTCTTTTTGTTTGTATGTTTCTGGCACCTAGCATGTACCATTGTACATAGTAGATACTTAACAAATGTTTCTGAGGTAGGATTCAAGTTTTTAGCATCCAAAGTTTTGAGTGGCTGACCCACAATGTGCCTCAAATGTAGAATAACTTTCTGGGTACCAATATGCTGTCCTAACATATAGGTTTCCAGAAAATTATTCTATATTTGAGTCACACTGTAAGTCAGCCACTCAAAACTTTAACTCATAAGCCCCCACCAATGTATGTTCTTTTATTTAAAGCCTAGCCAAATAAATGACAAGAAACACCTCCTCCCTGCCATACATTCAGGAGCATACTTTCCCATAGATTACTATGCCACAAGCAGGTGGTGGGGATTATTCAAGGAATATGTGTGTATGTCCACAATTCAAGTATCAAGAGTCAAATACATAGGGAAATGTGTGTCCAGAGAATACTTGTAGCAAGAGGAAAGAGCTTGTATTCACAAAGCAATATCCATAGTGGAACTATCTGTGCCTGTGATGTTGCTATATGCTCTTAGTGGATCTTTGGTTGTCTCTACTAACATCATTGGACTTTGAATTACTCTTCTCTGTGCTAAGATCCTCCAATGAACTCCTCTCTCCACTCAAATGAGGACCTCTACTGAGCTGCCCGATGTTGCCATCTGCTGGGCCTTAATTGTTATTGTTTCTTGTCCCACAAGATAAGAGATCAACAGTCTTTCTGCTCATAGACCACGTGGCTATTTTAATTCTTTTGTGAGGTAGATTCTAGGTTATATAGCCAACCAATTTGCTAGTGAAATCCTTTAGCGTTGACCTTTTAAAAAAATCCTCCCCTTTTCCCCTTCATTTGTACTCTCAGTCTAAATTCTAATCTGAATTATGACCCAAAAATTATTTTTAAACTCATCTCTTCTTTGGATTCCACTTAAGAAAATCCAACAGAAGCTTGTTAGAACTATGGCAGGAGATTCCTTTCAGGCCATCATGCCTTGGATCTATGCAAATCAACTTGGGCACAAGAAGAAAAGGACCAGAAGGGGACCTAAAGACCTTTATCAGACTTCTCTGTAGTAGCCAAATGACAATACTCTTTATCTGGAATTGAATCAAATTGAATTGTATCATAGGGGATTGAGATGCGAACATGTGGTAAGAAAGTAGAAGGAATATGTATAAAAAATGTCTTTAAAGAAGTTTGGCAGAAAAAGAAAGAAGACATAGAATGATAGATTTAGAGGTTGAGGGATAGGTTGTTTTGGGGGAGGTATTTTTAAAGGATAGGCTAGACCTGAGCATGTTTGTAGGCAGAAGTTAAGATGTCTTTAGAGAGAGATTTAAAAGTACAAAAAAAGAACATCAATGAAAGATGCAGCAGAGTACCAGGGGATATAAGAAAGAGCATAAGTGAAGGTTGTCCATGGAGGCTATCCATGACAAGAGGGGTCAACTGGTAGAGAGCAATCTTGAGGTTTGGAGGAGGAGAGAGAAGAGAGCTCAGGATGTGATGAACTCATGGATCATTTGGATTATAAACTGAAGGGAACATTTCCGTGACCATGGAGAGTATTTCTTTCCCTGAGAGACCAAAGACAAAACTGCTCAGCAGGATCCTGGGGACTAAACCTTCAAACTCATGTAGGTGGAAATAATCACTGTTTTGGAAAGGGATAAGCCTTCAGGAACCTGGTTTGGATTCTGAGATACCTTCCATCCTAGCTTGCCCATGTCTTGCTTGTTCAGTTTTGTAATTGCTTATTGACCTCACTATACTGAATGGTAGGAAGCTTTCCAGTTGCCAGCCTCTAGAAGCTTTCTCCTTTGTGTCTCATCCAAATGCTGATCAGAGGTTATTTCAACTCCCTTTTTCTTCTTGCTGAAATATTTTCTTCCCATGGATTGCAAAGAATGAAAGCACAAATCAAAGGGAACAGCAAGCCAAGGGGTAGAAGAAGGGGGAGAAGAAAGAGAAAGAGAAAGAGAGAGACAGATCTCCAGAGCTAGGAAAAGCATTTTTTTAAAAAAAATAGATTTTAAATAAGATTTAAATAAGATTTTAAAATATATTTTTAAAAAGATTTTTAAAAATATTGGGAACAGCTAGGTGGTTCACTAGCCCTAGAGTGAAAAGAACCTGAGTTCAAAAGCAGATCCAGACACTGACTAGCTGTGTGACCTTGGGCAGGCCACTTAATCCTAACTGCCTCAAAAAAAAGGGAAGGAGAGAAAAAAAGTCATACTTATGGCATAAAATCCTATTCATTCTCCATTCCAGAAAAACATACAAACAAAATAATGGGCTTTACTTTAAGGGGAAAAATCACTTTGATAGAACAGATAATCTGAAATATGATTTCTCAGTTTTCAAAATGATTCCTAGAATAGTATTGGAATGGGCCTTAAAATATTGTGTAGTCCCTTTTAGGGATAAAGAACAGAAGGTCCAGAGATTTAAGTGACTTGTTAAAGGTCATGTATGTACTTAACAACAGATAAAAATAAATATTCTCAAAGAGGACCATGACATCAGGAAGATGACGCTATGACTTGCAAATGAATTGAAGAGAGGGAGGGCTGTGCAAAGTCACCAGTCTCACTGTCTCCTCCAGCACCATCTGGGTCCAGTGGCAAAATATAGATCTGGACAACTGGAGATTCCCAAGATGCAGTGGAAGACCTTGGCCTTTTTAAGCTAAGGTCTTTCCGAATTCTCACTTTGACTGAGGAGAGGAGAGGAAAAGACTGAGAAAGATACATTGCATTTGATATTGACAGGTCACTGGAGACCTTCAAGTGGTAACTGAGGGTCTGAGTAGTGAATGGATGTGGGTCAATGGGAAGCTAGATGACATGGGGTCAGTCAAGCCACTTACAGAGTTGTATCTATTCAGGCTAACCAGTCAGCCTACTTAACTTTCTTCTTCTTGTTTGTCTGAGGGGTACATGCTTTAGTTGAAATGAGGAGAATACAGGGACCTTGTAGAATTTGATTTGACTAAAAGATCACTAGAAGCCCTGTGCCAAGATAAGAGAGATGGTGCCTAAGAGTTAGGGAGACCCTACTAGATCTTAATGAAGAAGAAAATACCGGTGTCATTGTTTCCAGACTACTTTGTACCTTGCTAAATGTAACTTGCTCTAATTCTCTCTTTCTTTCTTTTCTTTTGGACTTCCCTCCCATATTTATCATCAACTCTCATATGTTCTTTAATTCCTATACCCCTGCATAGCCCTGACTCAGTGTTTTGCATACAATATATGTGGGACTCAATATGTGTGGCATGAAAGAGCCCTTACTACTCTCAAGTGAGGTTCATTTTACTTCCTCATAAATCCCACTGTCACAACCCTAGTTCAGCTTGTTATCTTTTGCCCAGTCTATTTTAATATCCTACTAAGTGTCTTTCCTATCTCAAGTCTCTTCCAACTTGAATCCATCCTTCCCACCAATGCTTCTGTAATTTGCCTTACTAATGTGACGGCTCTGATCACATACTCAAAATGTTTCATTAACTCCTTATTTTGGCATTCAAGACTCTCTCCATTGTCATTGGTCTAATATGTCATCTATATTTTGCAGTACTTCCTTTTTATTCATTCTATTCTCCAGCCTGACTGTTAACTGTTCCCAAATATCATCCTTTCTTCTCTTGCCTCTGTGACTTCGCACATTATATCTCTGTGCAAGTGCACATACAGGGATATCTTCCACATCATTGACTCTTTAATTAAATGCCACACTTATTAGAACCTACTGTGAAAACACTGTGCTAAGTGTCAGATATACAAAGAAAGGTAAAACATAAGTTCTGATCTAAAGTAACTTACTGTCTAGTAAGGAAAGACATTTTACATGTAAGTAATAATAATAATAATAGCTAACATTTACCAAACACTTTAAGGTATACAAAGCTCTTCACTAATATTATTTCATTGCTTCCTCACAACAGCCCTGGGAGGTAGGGGCTGTTATTGGACTTATTTTGGAGATGAGGAAGCTGAGGCAGACAAAAGTTAAGTGGTTTGCCCAAGACTTCCCAACTAGTAAGGGCCTGAAGCCATATTTGAACTCAGATCTTCTTGAATACAGCCCCAGGAATCTCTCTACTTTGGCATTCAGCTGCCAGGATAAGAGCAAAAATAGAAAGGTCACTAAATCACAGCATCACAGAGTTTGGGGGGCCCTCAGGAGCCATCTATTCCAGTCTAGAGTGCTGTATCTAATTGACACTCTAAAAAGAATGCCACATGCCCCAACAAATGTTCATCCAGCCTTCTCTTGATGACCTCTAAAAAAAGTTAAACGATCACCTTCAAAGGAATGTCCCTCTACATTTAGATAGTGCTAATTAGTAGGATGTTTCCTTGAATCAAGAACAAATGAGCCAGTTTGCATCTTCTATTCACTGATCCTAGTTTCTACCTTTAAGGGTAAAAATTAAAAAGCAAACAAGCCACAAGACCAGTCAGTCAACAAGCATTTATTAAGCACTTACTATGTTCCAGGCACTGTGCCAAGTGCTGGGAATACAAATAGAAGCAAAAAAAAATACACTCCCTGCCCTCAAGAAGCTTATATTTTAATGGGGAAGACAATACATACAAAGAAGCTGAAAGGGGGTGGAGGGAGAGAAGGTATCCAGCACGGGGACATGATAGAAAATTCTGGGGAAATGAAATCTGGTAGGAAATGAAGAGATAGCTAACCTGGGTACCCTCCTTAAGTAGTGAGTCTGAGAGGAGCTCTCCAATCAGAGGAAAGGACCTCAGGGGCAGAGGGTATTTCCAGTTCCAGAACTGAAGTGATATTCTGAATGAAGAAATTTCTGGAGCATGATGGAGATGTTTGGAGGAGTGCATACTGGCAGGAAATGAAAAAACAAACAAACAAAAACTCTCAAGTCCATTTCCTTTTCCAAATGACAGTCTTTGAAATACTTAAAAACAGCCATCGTTCTCTGCTACCTCCATTCCCATAAATTCTTTTCTCCAAAGTAAACATTCCTATTTCTTTTAACTATTCCTCGTGGTATGATCCCAAGACCCATTACTTTCCCAACTACTTCCAGCTCATCAGTATCCATCCTAAAATGTGGTGCCCAGAAATGAATACAAAAGTCAGATATGTTTTAACCATGGCAAAGTTCAGGGAGATTATCACCTTATTCCTCGATGCTATGGCTCTCTTAATGCAAAATTGTGTTAGTTTTTTTTCCTGCCATATTACACTATTTTTCTTCCATATTACACTATTGACTCACTGAGCTTGTAGTCCATTAAGACTCCCTTATCTTTTTCTCAGGTGAAATACTGTTTAGGCACACCTCCCCTGCCCTATACTTTGGAAGTTGGTGGTTTTTTTAACCCAAATATTCACCGCCCCCCCGTTGTAGGCATGGCTCTTATGCCAGTTTCCTGTTAGTTCAGGTTCAATACGAGATGAAACAAGGAACTCACAAGTCATTGAATATTTAATAAAAGGTGGCCAATTTGCCCTAACACAGCAAGAATATGAAACAAGGTTCTAGTGGCCCTTAGTTTCTCTGAATATAGCCTTTCCCATCTCCATCTGGAAATATATCTGGTCAGTATGTCAGTCATCAGGGTTTGGCAATTTGTGTGGTCTTTGGCACTCACCAAGTCAGAGAGGCACAGATTCCATATGGCTGACTGTGACACTTTATATTCCTAGATGATCTAGAAGCCATGACAGGGAGGGTGAGGCCTATTAGGTTCTGGGGGTAACTTTCTCCTATCCCATCCCCATTACCATGCATCTTCTGAGATTCAGCCCTATATTTAAGTTTATCTATCAAGATTTTTTTATTCCAATTCTGTCATCATTAGTTATATCTACAGCTTTCTGTCATTGGAAAATTGAAAATTATGCCTTCTATCACATTAAAAATGTTAACTAGTAAAGTGTCAAGCACAGATCTCTGGGCTGCTGCACTAGAAATCTTCCATTTTTAATACACCAACCATTAATATCTACATATTAGCCTTGACTATTCAACCAGTTCTGGGTCTGCCTAATTGCTCCCTGTTGTCTTTTTAAAATATTTCATTAATACCCCCTTCTTCTATTCTTTATCACCTTCACTACCCACCCACACTCCCCCCAACAAGTCTGTTTCTGACAACATAACTTTCCCTTGTAAATAATAAAGCCAAACCAAAAGGTCTGGGGGTCAGGGGGGCTGGGGGAGCAGGAGGAATCACATATTGGTATATATGAAAATATATCTCTCATTCTGTACTTCTAACCTGTCACCTCTCTCTACCTTTCCCTAAAGGGGAAATAGCATGAGTGACTATATCAAATTATGGATATGATCTTGGTATATTATATCGACAGTATTTCCCTGCTGTGCCAGCCTAGGAACTTTGTTAGAGAAGGAAATTAGTGTGGCATGGCCTTCCTTTAACAAAATCATGTTGATGCTTTGTGATCCCTCTTTCGTCCTCTACACCTTCATCTCTTCAATAATACAGACTAGAAATATAGCACAAATTGAAATCAAGCTAACTGTCCAATAGTTTACAGATTTCATTTTTTCATCATTTTATTTACAAAACTGAAATCACGCATATCCTTCTTTGGTATCAGTTTTTCTTCTTATTCCATACTATCCACATATCAGTGACAGTAGCTTAACAGTCATATATGCTGGTTATTTCATTGCCCAAAGATATCAGTTACCTGGGCCAAATGGCTTAAACTCATTAAAGGCAGCTAGGTGCTTACTAGTATTTTTTACTTATTTGGGGTACCAATTCTCAGCCACTTCTGTTTCATCCTTTCGAGTCCAAAGGTCATTCTCCTTGGCAGAGAAAATAGAAGCTAAGTAAAAAGTGAGCAGCTCTGCCTTCTCGCTCTAGTCAATAATCTCATCTACTCTGAATGGCAGTCCAATACTTCTATCCTTCTCTTTCTCCAAATTTGTTTTTGTAAAAATCATTTTCTTTGGCAAGTTTTTCTTGCCAATCTCAACTCATTCTGAGACTTTGTACTTCTAACACTATTTTTATGGTACCACACAACGCTTTTGTATTCATCCTCTATTATGTGCCATGATTTCTGACTTCTATACATGCCTTTTAAAAATCTGTTTCTTGCTAAGTTTATTGTGAATCTATATCAATCTTGTTGGATAACTCTCTTTTCTCCCTCCTCATCAGGTTGTTTTCCTTGGTGTCTTCAGAATTTCTTTCTTGAGAGTTTTCTGTCTCTCCCAAATTGGCTTTGCCCCTAGAACTTTAGTCTGTGGTATCCTACCTAACTTTCCTTTCAAAGTTTTAGATAAGGTCAGCCAATAAACATTTATTAGGCATATACAAAGTGTCAAGCACTGAAGATACAAAGAGAAGAAAAGCACAGGAGTTCGCAATTTAAGGCGAGAAAGAATTCTCAAACACCTACGTACAAACGAGCTATGACAGGATAAATAAAAAATAACAAGCAGAGGGAAGGCAAAAGAATTAAATGCTCCAGGTAAAAAAGTAGAATTTTACTAGGACTTGAAGGAAGCCATGGAAGGCAAGAGGTAGAGATAAGGGGGGAGAAGACAGGATTCAAGGGACAAGAAGGACAGTCAGTGAAAGTAAAGGGAGCGGACAGATGGATTTCAAGAAACAACAAGGAGGCCAGTGTCACTAGATCAAAGAGGGTTTTGTTTTGTTTCTTCGGGGGAGGCTGAGGCTATAATGTGTAAAAATACTGGAAAGATCGTGGTAGTGGTTAGATTATGAAGGATTTTGAATGTGCAACTGAAGATTTAATATTTTGTCTTGGAGTTAATGAAGAGCCAGTGGAGTTTATTGAGTAAAGGGAAGGCATAGCAACACGATCAGACCTGTGCTTTAGGAAAATCACTTTAGTTGATGAGTGGAGGAGAGACTTGTAATAATGTGCAAAAAGAGTCTGAATGGAATAAAGAAGTTTCTTTCCTTTGGGAAAGGAGGTTCAGAGAAGGCATCTTGGAGAATATAGCAACTGGTTTTGGCCCTGAATGAAGGGAGGGACATCAAGAAAAAAAGGGTTCAGGAGGGAGTTAATTTCAAGAAATGAAACTAACGTAAACAAGGACATAGAGGCATGTACAAATTATGGAGAGTAGTCCTGTTTGGCCAAAATGTGGAGGAAGTGAAGTGAACAAAAGAAGGCTCAAAACATAAATTGTATCCAGATTGTGAGGGGCCTTGAATGTGAGCAGCAGGAATTTGAATTTTATTCATTAGGTTGTCAGGCTATTATTGTCTCGGCTATTTTGAAATAGCCTAGGTATGAAGAGATGAGCACCTGAACTAGGGTGGTTGAAGTAGGAAATGAAATGAGGGAATAGAAATGAGAAATACGGTTGAGACAAAATCAAAAGAATATGTTAGTTGGTTGAATTGTAAGGTAAGATAGAGGGAAAAGTCAAAGATAGCATCTCCAACACTATGAATGTGCATGATTAGGAGCTTGTTGATATCGTTAACAGATAGAAAAATTAGGGTAAAAGTCAGGTTATTTGTTATAATATTTTAGAATTATATGTTTTATTTTGAAAATAATAAACACCAAATAAAATGAGCTTTTGTCTATAATATAACAGAAAAGAAGATTGTACATGAAATTGAAAATCTCTATAATTTACATCTTGTCTTTCATAGATAATAAATTCAACACATAACTCAAAATTGTTTTGTCTGATTCTCTTTAGCCTTCCTTCTGTTCTCTTCTGTGCACTAAAATACATTAATGCCCTTCTTTTTCTTTTTTTTTTGCTTTGTTTGGCCAACCCTATTGCTAGCTCCCTTACGTCCTTCCTCACCTCAACACACATACTCCCAAAATACAAATTAATAGTAGAAAAACATGATCCTTGAAACAAATGAACATGGCCAAGCAAAAAATCTATACTTTTGCCAAGTCTAAAAATCCCTCTCTCATTATGCACCTTGAATCCATCACCCCTCTTTCAGAATGTGGGTAGCATGCTTCATCATTAATCCTCTAGAGTCATGGTTAGATGTTGTATTGATCATTTTTCAAAGATCTTTCTTTATGCTATTGTTACTGAATAAATTGTTCTCCTAGCTCTACCTTCACTTCACATCAGAACAAACAAGTCTTCCCAGGTTTCTCTGAAAGTGACCATTTCATTATTTTTATGTGATTATATTCCATTACATCCATATGCCCTAATTTGTCCAGCCGTTACCCAATTAATAGACACCCTGCCCTTGTTTCCAGTTTGTTGTTATGACAGAAAGTACCACCATAAATATTATTTTACATATGGGTCCTTACCTCTTCTTTTGATCTCTTGAGGCTATAGACCTAATAGTGGTATCATTGAGTCAAAGGTTGTGCATAGTTTAGTGACTTTGGGGGCAGAGTTGCAAATTGGAAAGGTAGGGCTTTATAGGAAAGATGAGTTCAATTTCAAATACATTTGACATGTTGGTAGGCCACCCAGGTAGAGACATCCAAAAATATAAGACCCATGGGATAACAATTAGAATAAATTATATCACCAACTGAGGGTCAAGGACAGACTCCTAGAATGCACCTGTGTAAGGGGTTTGAATAGGATTAGAGTTCTGGAAAAGAGACAGAGAACTATCAGTTATGAAGAACCATTACTGTTCAGTGGCACAGAAGACAAGGGAGGAGAAGGCACCCAGAAAGAGGAAGTGGTATATAACATTAAAGGTATCAGGTAGATCAAGGAGACTAGAAAAAAGACTTGTTGAAATCATTCTGTTTGCTTCAAGGTCCAAATCATTTTCCTTGTCTATGAAATGAGAATAATAATAGCATCTACCTCCCAGGGTTGTTGTAAGAATCAGTTGAGATAGTGTTTGTAAAGTGCTTTGTCTGGTGCCTGGCACATAGTAGGTCCTATGTAAATGCTAGCTATTTTTGTTCTTGTTATTTGCCGTCTCCTTCAAGAAACCTTCCTTGGTTTTTTCAGGTGAACGTGATGTCTTATCCTCAGAATTTCTCAAGCCGCTTTGACAACTTTCATGTATTTAATAATAATCTAATGTATAATAGTGTTTTAAATTTTTTCTATGCATAATCCCTCCTCCCACCCCATCCCCCAGTAATAGTAAGCTCTTTAAGGACAAGGACTATGTTATTTTTCATCTTTCTGTCTACAATGCTCAGCACAGTGTCTGATACGTAGTAGGTGCTAATGAATGTCTGGTTTGGTTGATCTTATTGGAATGTGAGTGAAGCATTTGCTACACTTTCATCCATGTCCTCTTCCACTCCCTGAGTGGGAATGGATGTGCAAACATCTAGTTTTCCCCACTACAGAGACTTCTGCAAAATAATTTTAGAGATTCTCAAAGTTTATTAGATCAGCCCTCAGGCAATGGGAGCCAGAAGCTTCGGCAGGGAGTTCCAATGTCAGAAGGGCAAAATGTTATGGAGCTGTTTTAGAAAGAAGAAGCAGATGGAAGCCTGAGGCTGTAAGGGTATACAATTGCCAAAGATGACTAGGGTTTATTTAAGTGTGCCAGGAAATGGTCACAGGGCTGATGTTGGTCATTTTGGAAAGCTCTGAAGCTGATTGAGTTGTGGTGAAAGGAGCAGCATGGGTGGGGAATATTTGTATTGTATGTTTGGGACTTTGTGAGTTAATACAGTTTGACACAATTAACATGAGGAGAGAGAAAAGTATTGTGAATGTATCTAAGTCATTTTGGCTTGAGAGCATTCCGTGAATTGGAAGAGAAAGGGGGAGAGGGGAAAAGAGAAGAGGGGAGAAGAAGAAAAAGTGAAGAAGAGAGGAGAGAGAGAGACAGGGAGAGAGACAGACAGACAGAGAGGGAGAGCTGCTTAGAAAAGAAGATTTAAGATTTTCACAGTTCAAGGTAATGTGGTCTGCTGCTGGATCGTAGTGTATCTCTTCTCTATATGTCCTTTTAACCCATAAACATTAAACACCCACTATATGCTAGGCACTGTGCTTACCTCCAAGGATGTAAAGACATAAAAATGAAACAATCTTCATCTTCAAGGAACTTACATACTACTGCATATACCAGAAGAGAACTCTAGTGATAAGAGACTGTCATTGAGACCTTATGTTATATCACTTATCTGAAGCAGACAATTTCTGAGACAAGAGTGTGTGTGTGTGTGTGTTTGTGTGTGTGTGTGTGTGTGTGTGTGTGACAGACAGAGAGAGAGAGAGAGAGAGAGAGAGAGAGAGAGAGAGAGAGAGAGAGAAGAGAAAGAAGAAGAAAAAGCAAAGGGACAGAAGAGAAGAGAAGAGAAAATATGTACAAAAATGCAAAATACTTGGTGGAAGCACTAGAATGAGGCAAGACATCATTTAGGAAAAAAAGACTTCATTTAGGAGATAGGGATTGAGCTGAATTTTAAAGGAAATTAAGGATCCTAAGAGGAGTAATTGAGGAGGAAGTGTAGTGTAGATCAAGGAGTCATCTGTGTAGAGATGATCAAAAACTCACAATAGCTGATGAGGGTGCTGAAAGAGTGCATAGAGAGAAGAAAAGAAGGCCCAGGACAGAGCTTCAAGGTGCACCCAAAGTTAGGATGTGCAACATGATCAAGCAAAGGAAATGGGAGAGGAGGTCAAACGTATAGGAGAGCCAAGGGAGAGAAGCGTTACAAAAACCCACAGAGAAGAGAGTATCCAAGGATGTCAAATGCTAGAAAGAGGTCAAGAAGGATGAAGAATGAGAAAAGGTCATCATGTGTGCCAATTAAGAGTTAATAACTTGTAGAGAACAGTTTTAGTCAAGTTATAAAGTTGGAAGCCAAATCGCAAAGCAAGAACAGAGTGTCAAAGATATGCAGCTTTTTCATGTAAGTTTGGCTAGGAAAGGGAGGAGAAATACAGGAATATAGTTTGAGATGATGGTAGGATCAAGTGAGAGTCTTTTTTTTGGTGTTGTTTTTTAAAGGTGAGAGAAACATGAATGTGTTTGTAGAGAGCTGTGAAGAAGACAGTAGATAGGGAATGAAGATTAGAGAGAAGGGCAGATTGTAAGGACAATCAAGAATGTGATCCCTAAACTTCTCCACAGGGAAATTATAAGATATTTTGGGGAGTAATTCTGTTGACAGAAAGACTAATATAGCAACAAATCAATGCTTGCTTCTGTTCATGCACGTGTGTGCGCGCACGTGTGCACACACACACACACACACACACACCCTGGACAGAATTCTCTTTTGGTCTGGAAAGCTTCAGAGTGAATGAAGAAAACCTCCAAGGGTGAAATGACATTTAATAAACCCCAAGATTGTTGAATAATCTCAAGCAAGAAACCACATGTCCTAGTGAGCCACAGCAATCAGAAGGGTGTTGCAGTCTGCATTGATGAAGGGAGTCCCACACTAGGAGGCCACTGCACTGAACGAATCATGCATACTCCAAGTATCCATGTATCTGCAATGTAGAGTTGGAAGCATCCAACATGACCACCTAACTGAAGCCCTTCATTTTGCAGACAACTACACTGTGGCCAATAAGGTGCTCCAGGTCACAATGCAAGTTAATGTCAGAGCCAAGACCAGCATCTGGGTCCCCTGACTCAATCAAACAGTTAACAGGCTCCCCATGTAATATCTCTCAAATAAACCTTATGGCTTCTTAGATCTCACCTTCTCCCAAATACCACACCCACCCACCCCAACCTCTACCTCAAGAAATGCTCCTTTTTTCTTCTTAAATCTGGATCTCAGTTTCACCCTCTCAAAAGTAAGATGTTTGGATTAGGCCATCTCTAAAATCCTTTCCAACTCCAGTAATCCATAAATGTATGATATAAATCTGCACAAAGGGCATCTGGAGCATCTGTAAACCAAAGCCTCGTATCTCTCAGTCTCTGGTTTCCCAATGGTTCAAAATGTTTTTAGGAATTAGACAATTGGGAGTTAGGAGGAAGGTGGGTTGTACTTTTCAATGAAGTAGGAATTAGCTACCTGTAAATGCGTTGCTTTTGGTAGATGTGGCCACCTGCTGGCAGAATCCCTTTCTATTCCCTAATTACTGGTCATGTGGATGATCAAGGGCCAAGTGCTCTAGGACAATATCCCAACACTTTGGTGACTTTCTCCTCAAGCTGGAAAAATTCTGTGAAAACCTAGACCACAGCGCCACTAGAGGATTCCCTTGATCTCTAGAATTAAGAATCAGATAGAGCCTTCCTGGGTTACGGAACTGTTGTTTGTCCTTCATTCTCCAAGAGGACCATGACATCACAGAGGCGATGCCAGACCATGTAAGTGAATTAGATTTAAGTGAGGAAGGGCTGTGCAAAGTCACCAGCCTCACTTTCTCTTCTGGATCCATCTGGGTCCGATGGCCAGATATGGATCAGGACAACTGGAGATGGCCCAGGATGCAGTGGGGGGACCTTGGCCTTTGCAAGCTAAGATCTTTAACAGGTCTTCACTTGACTCAGACCATGCTCAAACAAAGAAAGTTTGTGAAGGGTGATCTTAGTGGAAAGAGCACCTAATTGGCAGTCAGGAGGCCTGGGTTCTAATCTTGACTCTCACATTAACTGGATGCAGTGTCACAAAGAAGCCATTTTTCCACTATGAAACTTCAGTTTCCTTACCTATAAAATGAAGATAATGGATCAAAGGATCTCTAAAACTTCATGCTCTGAACCACATATACTACAGTAGAAGAGGCAATGTGGTTCAACAGAAGGATATCTACACTGGAAATCAGAAGACTGAGGTTCAAACCCTGCCTATTCTTTTGCCTGAGATATAGCACTGGCCTTTGTGAACTTGGCCACATCATTTAACTTTACTAGGGCTCAGTTTCCTCCTCTCTAAAATGGGAGAATTGGACTATATGGCCTCTAAGAGAGAGGTGTGATGGAAAATGTTTAACTAATGCCTCTCTGGGGGAAAATGTGTGCACAGCACATTTAAGTTTAATCTTCATTACTAACATAACCATCACTTTATTAGATGTATACAATCAACAAAATAATAAATCAAGCCCTGAATTATAGAATTTGCTGATTTCCAGGGTTTTAATGTTAACACTGAAAATTTAATAATTGGCTTTCAAGATAAGATTCAAGCTCGCTCCAGCATACCCCTGCTCCAAGATTCTTCCCACTTCTAAATCTAGAAAGGTCCCTTCTACCTTCCAGTTCTATGTTGTAAGGTCCCTCTTGACAAAGATATTTAAAAGTCACTTCCAGTCTGATATTATATAGCCGTAACAAGCATGCAGGGACATTTTGTTATGGCCCGTATTATGGCAAGTAGCAATTTTCCCTAGAGAATTTTGTCACTGCTTAGGTTAACTTTTGCTTATGATGCCAGGGGGCTGGAAAGAAATGAAACTGCCAAGAAAGGGCCATGACAAGGAGTCCTGCTAAATGGAAAGGATCTGGTAAGCACCAGAGCTGTGGGCAAGCAAAGTCTGAGGCTGAGAAGGGTAAGATAAAGCCAAGAAGAAGGAGGTAGAACTCGCTGGTCTAGGAAGTGAGACAAGAAACAGCACACTGATAATCATGAAGCCCACGCTGGAAAACAGGGTTGAGAAACTGAACCTAGGACAGTTGCTGTTTGTTTTTGACCCTGTTTTATTTAGGCTTTGGAGAATGGGTCTCCCTATGACGAATTCATGGCTGTTGCTTTCATTCATCTCTTGGTCCCGTGCCAATCAGGCTCCCATATCCCCCATTTATCAGTAAATGCTCTTTAAATGAGGTTTATCATGGTGATCCAGCAGCCATCACAGCAGGAAAAGATAACTCATTCACAGAACTTAAATATCTTATTAAGGTCTATCAAGGGCTTTTCATTACAGTCAGAGATACTTTCTTTGTGATGTTACTTTGTGATGCCAGAGAAAGAAAGTATTTCAGTATCATTCTGCTATCATGTCTCCACTAGGCTTCTAGGAAGCATCTGTGTTTCCAAATCAAGCTCATGGGCACAGCAACACCAAAAGTGGTTCCCCAGTTCTCCCTTTTTTACATGACAGATCCCAACTCTGATACTTGTGAAATAAGTGTTCCTAAATTTCCATAGGGTCTAAAAAAAGATTGGTAAGGAGGCAGGGTATTATCCATTACCTCTACTCCAAGATTCACACTTTGATGTCTTTGAATATTTGTTTGACTGAGGGGTGAAGAATGGAGAAGAGGAAGGAGTTGGTTTCACCTCATGACTGACTTTAAAATTTTATTGTCCCTTGTTTCTTGGCTAAGTACACACACGTGTATGCATGCGCACTTGCGTGCTCACACACACACACACACACACACAAGCTTAATTTGCTCTCACTTCCCACAATCCAAGAGTTTAAGGGTTCATTCTTCTACATAAACACCTCTAGCTGTTTGGAAATTTGCTCAGGGAAAATAAGTTCAGCAAAAGAATAAATATGCCATAAAATATGTCCATGGTCTTAATTTCTGATATAAATAAATTCCCCAAAGCCCATCTCTAGGCTTAAAAGATTATCTACAAAAGTGTGGTAGTACTTTATCTTTTTGGATGTCATACATCTATGAGGTTGACTAGTTACCATGGACTGGAAGAGACCCTAGAACATGTGGCCAAGTGAGCATAAGCTATATCCCTTCTACATATGGGTCTGTATATAGGCTTCTATTGAACTCAAATCCTGGTTGAGGCCACACACCAACCATTACCTGGGAGATAAGGTAGAATTGACAGGAATTAAGAACTAATAGGTTAGAGGGGTGGAAAAAAGAAGAGGAAAAAAATCATAGAATATTTTCTATAGAGGAAGAAGATAAGTATTTAATAAGAACCTATTATGTGACAGGTATAGTGCTAAATAAGCAATTTATAATTGATCTCATAAGACAATAATATCATCTTTGTATTCCAAGGATAGCCAGATGATATGACTGAACATAAGTGAATAACTTAGGAAGCAAAGTTAGTGAGAGGCTTGGGGATTTTCAAAGGATAATTTCTGGAATTTATGACCTTTCCCCTGAACTTAGATTCAGAAAATTTGCATTCAAGTCATAGCTCTCCACTTACCATTTGGACAAACCAACTCATCTTTTTGAGCTACAATTTTCTCACTGGTAAATTGGGGATAATATTATTGCACTCTCTACCACATGGTTAGTTGTTGAGAGGATCAAATGACACGTGAAGTGCTTTGTCATCCATAAAATCCTACAGAAACACCAACTGCTTGAGTCATTATTTTTCTTCTCCAGTTTACCCTCCCACACAGTATCTATCCACCACTGTCTAGTACAGCAAAGATGTTTAAAACATATGAGTAACTTAATTTGTTATAGTATGTGGGCATCCTATACTTCGTTATATGCAGAATAGTTGTTCCATTTCCTTCTCCAAAGTCATCATCGTTTTTTCCTCTTCTTTTTTTCCACCCCTCTAAACTATTAGTTCTCACTTCCTGTCAATTCTACCTTATCCCCCAGGTAATGGTTGATGTGTGGCCTCAGCCAGGATTTGAGTTCCATATATACAGGCCCTTATGTAGAAGGCATATAGTTTATGCTCGCTTGACTCCATGCTCTAGGGCCTCTTCTAGCTCCTGGTAACTACCTGTTAGTTAATCAACCTCATAGACGTGTGTCATCCAAAAGGATAAAATGCTACCACACTTTTGTAGATAATATTCTTTCAAGGCTAGAGATAGGTTTTGGAGAATTTATTCATGTCAGAAATTAAGACCATGGGCATATTTATGGCATATTTATTCGTATTCCCAGAAATGGAAATGTCTCTATCAACACATTGTTAATCCCCAGTACAATCTAGATTCTTTGAGGGCAAGAACTGTTTTCCATTTTATCTTTATACCCCTAGTAACTCGCAAGTGTCTTGCATACAATGAGGGATTAATGAATTCTTTTTGGATTACATTAGAACTGCCTGATGTGTACAAACCCAGTACTAGGAACCAGACAAGTAAATATGGAGATATGCTAGCAAAATCCCCTAACTGAACAATAAAAGGCTAAAGTTAAAAGGCATGAATAATTTATTATCTAATTTATTGTCTGTGTAAGAAACTCTGGAAGAGCTAGATGGCTCAGTGGATAGAGTGCTGGGCCTGGAATCAAGGAGACTCCTCTTCCTGAGTTCAAGTCTGACCTCAGACACTTAGCTATATGACTCTGGGCAAGTCACTTAATCTTGTTTGCCTCAGTTTCCTCATCTGTAAAATGAGATGGAGAAGGAAATGACAAACTACTCCAATATCTTTTCCAAGAAAATCCCAAAAGGAGCCACAAAGGGTCAGACACAACTGCAAAAATGATTAAAACATGGAACTCCAAGTATGTGACCAAGTAAATAAGTCCTAGGAAGTTGTCTGAAGAACACAGAGGTTAAGTGACTAACCTTGTTCACACAGGTATTACCTTGGGGCAGGATTTGAATCCTGCTTTTCCAAATTTCAAGCCTAGAACTCTATCCACTATTGAATGAACACTCTTAAGTTAACATGACATTCCAAGATCAATATCGTAATAGGAACCAAGCAAATCATGAAGATAATGAGTATTGTAGGGTATGAGAGAAGGGAAAGATCAGATCACTGCAAGCTGCAGCACTCAAGGAAGGATTCATGGAATGAAATGAGACTTTAGTTAGGCCTGGAAGGATGCATGAGTCAGGTAAGCAAAGAGCACAGTGAAGGACTTTCTGATCAAGGGGAATGGCATGAGTAAAGGACCAGTCCAACACAAAGGCCACTTCCTCCTCTTGTCTGCCCTATACACAGCAACCTTTACAAAGGGCCTCATTTAGGCCTCTGTTGCGCTTTTCATGTAATAATATATATTATAGTCCTCTGTATACGTCATACTCCTATATGCTTATGAGAGTGAGGACAGGCACCATCTAAAGTTTCTCATCCTCAATGTCTAGCATGCTAGGTAATTAAAAATGTTTATTGAATTCAGTGGAAGGCACTGATATTGAATTGCATGGGTTGGAATGGAATTAATAGAGAAATGAGTGAGGTTTGCTCAGATCTGGGGTAGCATGCGGCTCAAAGGAAATAATGGATATAAAGCACTTCACAAACCTGAAAGCTCTATGTAATTGCAAGTTCTATCATTACTAACCTATAATAACATTAACTATTATTGATAACTTACTGCTACCAGGCCTCTGGTGTGGTGAAGACTTCTCTGAGCCTTCCACTATACTCCTACTGAACCCAAATTATGTTTATAAAGTACTACAGGGGTGTGCTAGTAAATGTTTAACAACCAGGCTCTCCAAGGAAAAAATGTGCATACATTTTTAGATTTAATATACATTATTACTACTTTCTTAAGTTTAGACAATCTACAAAACAATGAATCAAACCCTGATTTATAAGAATCAATGATTTCTGAGGGATAAATGCTTACAGAAAAATTTGATAGTGGGTTCTTCAAGCCATTTAGAGTTCGCTCCAGTACACCCCTCACTCAAAGCAGAAGGGCCCAGTGTGACTGAAGTGGAGGGTCCTTTGAGGAACAATGGTTCTTGAACTTGCCCAAAACGTGATTGAGCAAGGAAAAATGCCCAGATGAGCACTCACATGATTTTGGTGCTGATACATCCTTGTTAATTTAACTGATTCCATGAAAAAATAAACTGCCTTCATGCCTCCAAATTTTATTAACTTGGGTTGGAAATACACAGATACCTAATGGATTGAGAAACTTCACCCAGACTTGGATCATTTGGGGCACCCTCTATATTTCAAAAGCCTCTTCCACAGAGGGAGGAAGAAAAATTTCATTTTCTTATCAAAGTCTAGACCCAAAAGACAAAAGCTTCTTCTTCACTTCATTATTATTATGGATTTTTCAGGTGCATTACACTATATGAAAAACATGATTGATGATTAAGGACATCATTACTAATTTTTAATTTTATACAATTTAGTGGAAGACTACATAAGTCATGGAGGGGATACAGTCGACGTCGTTGGAGGGATGACCTGCATTGAAGAAATTGTGGGTGCTTGAAGTAAGTAGAAAAGTTATATCCCAGAAAACCTAAGGGGCTGAAACGTAGGTTAAAAAGACAAATGGACAATTTGTTTTCTCAATACCCGACTCTTCATGGGTTGAGAACATTGAGTTATTCCTTTAGTGGCTTCTGGTAATTCCAATATTAAAGCTAATAGACTGTGGAAGGTTCAGACTCTCAAACTCCAGGGTATTGACATGTTCCAATCCTATACACTTCTAAAAGTCAATTCCAAGCAATAGGAAATTCTCCACCTAGAAGGAAAGTAAAATGTATGCTTTCTAAAATTTGAGAGACTGTATTGTGTTTCCGATCATTTCTGCCTTTGCCCAGATCAGAACAGGGTTAACCTTCAGACTATGACCTGGGCTCACATGGGAGTATCAAACAAGGAAGAGAACAAAAAGTGTCTGCTCTAAAATCAAATCTTGCCTTGATATTATCCTGCTCACTGCTGTCACTATCTCTCATCTCCTAGATTCACAACCTTGCCTGCCTAGAGCTTTAGTACATGCCTGACGTTTCCTATTGTGGATGACTTCTCTGGGCTTGTCTTTTTGCCTGCTGACTAGCCTGTGGAATCTTCTGGACTCTTCTAGCATGGTTTGGTGCAATGGTTCCAAATGCACTGGTTGCAAACCCCTTAGGGGATGGGGCACAAAGTTATAGCAAGGGGTCCACTAATCCATATGTGCACCCAACATTGTTATTTTGATCTGTATTTAGCTACAATAAAATATGCTCACTAGTATAAACAAGCAAGTGTACCTTATGTAGACTGAATTTCAAATGTATTGCAAATGTATGTATTGCTATTTTTCAAAAAATGTAGATGCTATTGTGATTAATAAAAATCATTTAAAATTGTTAATATATTCATAGCAGCTTTTTGTAACGTGCTTTTTCAATTATATATTAATGGCACAATTTCTATCATCTGGGATATGGTCTCTGAATTATTTTTTTTTATATTACAAGGGGCCTCATGATCCAATAGTTTGGAAACCAAAGGTGTAGTAGAAAGAACACCGTATTTGGAGTCAGAAATTCTGGGTCTAAATCTTGGTTCAGGTATGGGACCTAAGTGACTGTCTTGTAGTCGGTTTCTTTATCTGCAAAATGACCAGTCTGGACCAGGTGGTCTCTAAGGTCTCTTGTAGTTCTCAACCCTATGAGATTCTGTTCCAAATCTTTTTTTTCTCATTCCTTCCACATTTCCCCATTCTTTGTCTTTCTCAGCTGAAGATTTTGCTTTGTACTTCACTGCAAAAAAATTAAGGTTACAATTTGAATAAAAAATTTCCAACTCCAAATAGTTTGAGTTTGCTGAAAGTTCCCTCTCTTCCCCTTCTCTTCATCTCAAATCCTTCTGTCACCATCCCCCATTATTTTCTGCTCCACCTCAGTCTCTGATGAAGAGGTGGACATTCTTTCCCAGATCATCTCCCCTACATGCACCACTAAATCCTACTATTCTTTTATCTTCTCTTGCAGATCTCTCTCTCTCCCTCTCTCTCTCTCTCCCTCTCTCTCCACCTCTCTCTCTTTCTCTCTTTCTCTCTCCCTCTCTTCTCTTTCCTCTCTTCTTTTCTCTTCTCTCTCACTCTCTCTTATCTCTGTATCTCTCTATCTCCATCTCTCTGTCTCCATCTCTCTGTCTCTGTGTCTCTCTTTGTGTGTCTCTCTCTCCATGTCTCTGTCTCTCTCTGTTTCTCCCTCCATCTCTTCTGTCTCTGTCTCTCTTTGACTTTCAATCTTTTCTTGTCTACTATAAACTTCCCAATTGTCTACAAACAGCCTCAGATTTCCCTCTTAAAAAAACCTTCAATAGAATCTATCATCAACTTCTTGAAATAAAAAATCTATCCTCAGTGCCTCCTCCAATCTCCTTTCTTCCATATTCCCTGTAATCTGGCTTTTGAGTCCTGAGTCTCCTCTCTCCAAATTGACCAATATTCTAAATTGTTAAATCTAATTGACTTATCTCAATTCTCATTCTATTTTACATCTCTGAAACATTTGATACTGTTGGTCACCTTCTATTTTTGCATATTCCATATTTTCTGACACTGCTGTCTCTTGGTTCTCTTCCTACTGGTCTGGCCTCTCCTTGTCTCTTTTATTGGAACTTCATGTATGTTATGCCTACTAATTCTGGATTCCCTCAAGGTTCTCTCTATATTTCTTCACTCAGTTATCTCATCATCTCCCATGCATTCAATGGTCATCTTTATGCTAATGACTCTCAGATCTACATGTCCAGCTGTGGTCTAGCTCCTAAACTCTGGTCCCATGTCACCAAAAATTGAGTAATGGACATTTCAAATTGGATGTCCTATAGGCATCTCTAACTCAACAAGAGTGTTTCCCCTGCCAAATCCACTCCTCTTCTAAATTTCCCTATTACTTTCAGGGGCACCGTGATTCTTCCAGTCAATCAGATTTGTAATTTCACTGTCACCCTCTATTCTTTACTCTCATTCACCCCAAATCTTCAGTCAGATGTCAAACTACGTCCTTTCTACCTCCAGAATATCTCTTGTGTACATTCTCTTACCTTTAGTCATATAGCCACCACCCAAGTTCAGATACTCTTCATATGGACTATCTCAATGGCCTTCTAATTGGTCTCCCTGCCTCAAGTCTCTCCTTCACTCCAATGCATCCTCCGTACATCTGCCAAAGTGATTTCCACCCCACCCAACACAATTCTGATCATCTAATGTCCCTATTCAATAAACTCCAGCAGTTCTCCATCTCTTTTATTGTCAAATATAAACTCTGTCATTTAAAGCTCTTTACCACTGCCCCCCTTTCTTCCTTTTCATTCTTTCCCTCCATGCATTCTACGGTGTGGGTAAACCAGCCTTCGTGTTGTTCCTCCCACATCTCCTGTGCCTTTGCTCTGGCTGTTGTTCACTTTGCTGGGAATAATTTTCCTCATTGCCTCTCCCCCTTAGAATCCTGGCTTCCTTTAAGACTCAGCTCAAATGCTGCAGGAAGCCAGTCCTGTTTCCATCCCTCATCTAGCTTCTAGAGCCTTTCTTTCTAAGGTTACTATGGTCTCTCTACTCTGTATGTAACTTGTTATGTAACTGTATATATGTTGTCTCTCCTATTAGAATATAAGCTCCTTGTGGGCAGGAACTTCTGTTTGCTTTTCCTTTGTATCCTCAGTGCTTAGCACAGTTCTTTGTATGTAGTGAGTGCTCAATAAATGTTTGTGAATGGCTTGATTGATTTTGACTTGGCTGACTTCTCTGAATTTGACCTCATTATACCTTTATATCCTAACTAAAAGTGCTGCCTCTGACTCTGCCAGATGCCTTATCCTGGTCCCTCTAAGGTAGACCTGGTCTGTCACCAGTCAGAGTCTTAGAGCACCCCTTCTCCCATACACATTAAGCCACTTTCCATCTAAAACTAGCTCATGGGGCCTCTTACAGTTGGTTTTCTCAAATAGACTTTAAGAGATGGTTGGCTGCTTAAAACCATTAATGAAAATAACACACAGGAGAACTTTCAGACAACAGTAGCTGAACATGCCATTTTGGGCCTTTCAACATCCTGTTGTTTTAGTAGGATTTTTTCCCTAAATTTCCTTTGGGTCTCTATTGTTTTAACTGAAGGATTTCAAGGTCAGAAATTTCCCAATGAAATGCAAGTTACCACTCTCACATATTTGAGATAGTGAGATACTCAGTAAACACTAGGGCTAATGAGCTTGTATTATGTGCTATCACACTTCCTGAGCATTCTGAAAAAGTGGGAATAATGTAATTGGTATCCTAGAAAGAGCACTCAACTGGGAGTCCCCAGCCCATCTTGACCATTAGTTATGTGACCTTGGGCAAGTCATTTTCTCTGAGGCTCGGTTTCCTTAGGTTTTAAATGAGAAAGTTGAATTAGGTTATATCCAAGATTCATTACAGTTCTATTGCACTGTCTCCATGCACTCTTTTATCTAAATAGATCTAAAAACCCCTTAACCACCTTCCTGAAGTTATCCACATGCGTTGTCATTAAGTATCACATAGTATGACTGTCTTTGTAATACAAGGATGGTGTCACTGTCATACATGGAGTATGTTCTGAGTGTTTACTCTTCCTATTCTCTCAGCCCACACCTCCCCTATATGATGGATTACCAAGATCTGTCAGTTCTATTTCCACCCTATTTTTTGTAAGTGTCCCCTTCCCTGCATTCTCAACAACCATAATCCTAATTCAGGATCATAATCCCCTTCCCAATTCTTGCCTGGATTATTGCAGTAGCCTCCCAATTACTTTCCCTGTCTCTAATCTTTCCCCTTTCTAATCCATCCTCTAGGCAGTTTCCAAAATAGTTTTCCTATTGTACAGGTCTGACTATGATACTCCCCTGTTCAAAAATCTGTCATACTGGCATTTAAGGCCCAAACCCAACTGAATCCAACCTACCTTTATTTACATCTTTATTTCAGATTAATCCCTTTCCATGCATTCTTTTCTGTTCTTTCCATTCATTCAGCTTCACCCATTTACATAGCTCATTTCACACCCTCTTGATTTTGTTGAATCCATCCCCCATATCTAAAACATATTTCTTCTCCATCTGTGTCTATTGGAATTCTTTTGTTTCAAGATTCAACTCAGATGTCACCTGTTCAATGTAACCTTTACTTATTCCATTAATGTTAAAATTCATCTTTAATTTCTCAAATTTCCCTAAAACATTTTTGACTGAATAATTCCATTTTTGGATCATGGTCCTTTTTAATTACTGTCTATTTGTTACATCAGAGATGTCAAATACACAGCCAGTAGGTCACATACAATTCAAGATGTTCCCTTGGTCAAACCATATTAAAATGTAACTGGGAAAGCTTTAATAAAATAAATAAAAATATAATAGAACATAAGTGATGTTAATATGTGGTTTTCTAAATCAATGTGTTTCTGCAGGGATCCTTATGTATGGTTTAGTAGATCCGTTTTCTGTTTTAATTTGACATCACTGCTGTACATCATATTGCTCCCATTAGATAACAAGTCTAAGAGGGTCCATATTGGTTCTCCTAATTCTGACCTTACATGTATAAAATGTCACATAAAAACACTTAATACATTTTTATTTGAATTGAATTGTTTCCAAGTTCTATCGCTTTCCTAGTTGTCCTCCCCTGAGCTTATCCCAAGTTGTTACTAACCTTCCTAGAGTCTTGTGCACAGAATTCAAACCAGTTCTCCAACTGTGGTATGACAATAGCAGAGGACAAAGGGTCCTTAGTCTATCTTATTCTGGACATGACAATTCCATTAATTCAGACAAAGATTGCATTAGCTTCTATGGAGTGCTATATCATGCTACTAACTTGTATGGAATCTATAAGCAATAAAATCCTTGAGTCTTTTTTCATATGGATAGACAGCATATCTCCCCCAGTCTATACTACAGCAACTGATTTTGTGAACCCAAGGACAGGACTTGATATCTGTCCTTTTTATATTTAACCATAATAGCTTCAACTCATGTTTTCAGCCTATGAGGACCTTAAAAAAAGAATTCTGAGTCTATCATCCAACATTGTAACTATCCCTTCCATTTGAATGTTTCCCAACCCCCCACAACTCCCCAGAGCTCTTTTCTAATTTTCCTCTTTCATTTTCCCTTGCCAAATATCAAACTGCTAAGGTAAATAAGAATTTCTTTCAAAAATGTTCGCATCCTTTGGGTATTGATGTGCCGTACTCGTTAGTGTCATTATTTTGCATTTGCACACTGACACCACACTGACTAATTCAATTATGAACCCACCTGCTGCCAACCAAGATGTGCCTCCCCCAGACTAGGAGCAAGAAGAAGAGCCAAGGGAGTCTGCTGCACAGCATCAAAAGAATTCCACATATTCTCAGCCTCTTTGTGATAAGATCACAGAATTGTACTCTAGAACTGGAGGTCATTTAATCTAACCCCTTATACTACAGATGAGTCAGCTGAGATCCAAACAAGTGAAGTGACCTGTCCAAGGTCACACAGAAATATTGCCATATTTCTATTGCAGATTAAGGTTTATTAAGCTCCTAACAAGGACTCTTTGAAGTATTATAGCACCTCTTTTACAGATGAGGAAACTGAGGCTCAAAATGGTTGAGTGACTTGTCCAAGATCACATAGCTAGAAAGTGTCAAAGGTGAGATTCCAACCCTATGATATGAATGTGGTTCTTCCAAATCCTACTCTGGTGTTCCTGCCACTGCATACATGCTGCCTTTTTCTATGGAAGGGTTAATAATTTTCCACTCTCAATCTCCCAGCACTGTTGAGAAGAAACGACTGCGTAAACATTGAGAAGATATTGAGAAGATATGAAACAGTATTATTATTATTATTTCTATTGTTATTGTTATCATTTAGTGCCACAAAAAGATACAGATGCTTTACCTGCTACCTCCATACCTCTTTCTTTTCTTTCCCTTCCTTTTCTCCTTTATCCCTTCTTCCTTCTTTGCCTTCTCCCTTCATCCCTCCCACTGGCATCCCAGGGCTCTGTCCCACAGTTCCAAGGGTGCAGAAAGTTGCTGAGCCCTGGACTACAGCTCTCTGAGGGGAGCTGCCCAACCAAGGAGATTAAGTCAAGCTCTGAGCTTTCTGCCTCCATCAGGAGGCTGCCCAACCATTCACTTAGTGGCAGTTATGTACCACCAATCCACACAGTGGCTGTTGAGGAGAAATTGAAGCAATTTAAGTAGAGCAGAACAACACATAATAGTCTTGTTGAACAGGGGAAGGCATCTGACGGTGATGCCCAGGAAGCTCGGTCTAATGAGGTCATCGTCCATGTTGTTTGTAATCCCCAAACAGCTGGTTTGACAGATGCTCCTGAGCATTGGCCTCTCTCCCCACTGCTATGCCTGCTAGGGCACTTTCAGGTGAGCAGGTTGCCCAATTGAGGGAGAAACAGCTTGACCTCCACAGATGCCTGCTGCATATCAAAACCGGGGTGCTTACCAACAACATTAATATGAAGGCAGCTATTGTCTTGGAATGAGCACTGCTCTGAACATCATCCAACACTATGTACCACAATAAATTCCAAGTGTATCAGATCTATTTTTTTTAGAATGAGGAAATTTTATATCTTTTACACTTGTGAATATGCTTTTAAATGGTTTATTAGAAGATAAATTATTTCTCATAGAAAATTTTAAGAGATAAAATATTTAACTGAGTCATTAAAAAAAATCTTCAACAAAAAACAATGTACCTAGAGCAAGAAAAAAGGAAACTGGGGAAATCTTCACATCAGACATTTTCTGTATTATGTCATTTATGTCTTTTGTTTTGACATTACCTTTCTGAATATATCCCTGCCCACCAGAAGTGTTGCTATGAATACTTTGGTGTATATGGATCTTTCCATCTTTGACTTTCTTGTAGCATAGTCCTCACAGTGGGATGGATCTCTGGTCCAAGAATATGGACATTTTGGTTACTTCAATTTTTAAAGAATAGTTCCAAATTGCTTTTTATACTTATTGCATCAATTTCATCAAATATTTTTGATGATCTTTTATCGATGCCTTTTTATACCACCATAATTTTCCCCAGTATCAATCTCCTTTCTTCTCCCAGAGAGCTATCCCATATGACAAGTAATATATTTTTAAGAACAAAAGAAAGCTAAAGAAGAGGAAAAATAAGCATAACTAATGAATACATTAAAAAATATAAAAATATGTCAATGTACAAAACTCATGGACCTCCCACCTCTGCCAAGAGCTGGCTGGGGATATCTCTCAAATCTCTTCTTTAGAGTCATGCTTATTCTTTATAATTTTGAATCAGATATTTTTAATAAAAGTCTAACATATAGAATTGATACATAATTGACATAAGTTGTTTTAGTAAAGTCATGCTCTAATAGATTGTTAAAGGATGTGAGCTGACCATTCCTGAAAGAAGAAACATCTATTATAAACACACACACACACACACACACACACATGCACATGCATGCACACACACCGGTTCAGAACCTCTACTAATCAAAGAAAAGTAAATTAAAACAATTCTGTGATTCCAGCTGAAAATCATCAAATTAGCAAAAATAATAAAAGATGATAAAATTCCACACCGGTGCATCTGGGACAAAATAGATATACATCTCTTTTAGGTGACATGGATATAGCACAGCACTTGTAGTCGGGAAGACCTAGGTTCAAATCCTACCTCAGACACTTAATAGCTATGTGATCCTGGAAAAGTCACTTAGCTTCTCTCTGTTCCAGTTTTTTTCTTCTGCAAAATGTGGATAATAATAGCACCTAACTCCCATGGTCTTGTAAGAATGGAATGAGATAACAGATGTAAAGCATTTCACAAACCTTAAAATCATCTAATACCCCAAGCTATTATTTATTCTGTTACTAAGATGCACTAAAATTGGTCCAAACTTTTAACAGCTGTATAGAATCAAACAATGAATCACGAAAATATGCAAACCCTTTGACTCACTGGCCACTCTTGCTTCTATATCCCAAAGACATTATTGATAAGAGAAAAAAAGACCTGTCTGAACAAAAATATCCCCTATCAGCACAATGTATGATAGAAAAAGAAACAAACTGAATAATGAAATAATTGAGGAATGGTTGAACAAATTGTGGCATATTGATATCCTAGAGTAATGGAATATTATTTTATCATAAGAAATGACAGATGAGAAAAATTAAAAGATATATGAAGTAATTCAGAAGAGAGTATAAAAGCAAAACCAAAAGGACAGTATACACAAACACACACATACCCTAGGCTTACCTAATTAAAGACAACCATCATATAATCTGGTCCAGAGAACATTAAAGAAAGTTAGAAAGGAAAAGAAGAAAAACAATGATGTGGGTACTATTGTGTTAATGTTAATATACACATCTATTAAGTTGGGGTCAGCAATAAGTGGGCAGCTAGGAGGTGCAGTGGATATAGTAGACCAGGCCGGGAGTCAGGAACACCTGAATTCAATCCCATCTCAGATACTAGCTATGTGACTCTGGACAAGTCATTTAACCCTATTTGTCTCAGTTTCTTCATCTGTAAAATTAGCTGGAGAAAAAAATGGCAAACAACTCTAGTATCTTTGCCAAGAAAACCCCAAATGGGTTCACAAAGACTCAAACATGACTGAAAAACAATAATAAGTAAGTAAAAGTAGCAATGAGTAGATAAAATTAGAGGTGCTTGTATAATCACTTTTGGTATCACTTTGTTTTTCTTCTTTGCTCTTCAGATGCTTTCCAATGGCACAATGGCCAGAAGGCCATCCTTGGGCTCAGGAAAACCTAGGTCCTGCTTCTGCCACATACTGACTTTACATCCATGGGAAAGCCACTTCCTTTTTCAAGGAAGCTCTCTAAGATCACAATTTACAGAAAAAAATCCTCCAGTAGAGTTTCCAAACCAATAATTCCTAGGGGGAATTAACCCAGCAGCTGTGGACTTTAAAAAATATATATAAGTAGTTTAATGCATTTGGTTTCCTTTGTAATCACGTATTTTATTTTATGCATTTAAAAAATTAGTCAACAAAGATTTATTAAGCACGTACTATGTGACAGATTCCATGTAAGTTCTAGGAATTGAAATATAAACAGAAAGATTGTTATTTTCAGAAGAGGTCCATAGGTCTTATAAGTCTTCCTAAGAAATTCATGTCTCTTTCTCACACACACACACACACACACATACACACACACACACCTCCAGCTCTAGACCAGTTAAATCAGAGGAATTGATTTTCCCAACCCCACAAATGTTTATTTGTATATTTGAACATCTATATTCAGAAATGAAAATTAAAACTTCATATATGTATATTTAACGAAACTAAGGAGAATGGGGGGAAAGCTGAGGAAAATACTGATTTCATAATTTTCTTTTCATCTTTGAGGCACTACAAGGTCAGTGCAAAAAGTCAGCATTCTAGGAGGCAGCACTCTGGGAGGTGGCATTCTGAGAGGCAGCATACGGGGAGGCAGCTTACTGAGAGGCAGCTTACTGGGAGGCTGCATACTGGGTCCTGTGCCCAACTTCACGACCAACTGGCTCCGGGATCCTTGGCAAACTTCTTCCCTGTTCTAAGCTTCATTCTTCTCCTCAATAAAATAAGAGGGTTGGATTAAATGCCCTCAGAAGTCCACTTCCAACTCTTACAGTCTTTGAGTCTAATGAACCTATGAACTCTAAATCTCCCTTGTCTGTTCTTCATTGAATTTTGTCCCAGTTTGTCACAGTCAGTGAATATCTTGATAAGGATCCTATTGTAAATTTAATTTAGTCTTTCCAAACAGTTAAAATAAAGATGACAGAACACGGAATGCATATTGTACTCAATGTAAGACTAATCGTGTGGTCTCTAATCACCTGCAGAAGCAATGAAGCCATAATTAAATTTATAGGAAGGGGATAGCATTCTATGACTGATAAAGATACAATAAATTATAGCTTGCACCTAGGTTTTATATGAATTTAAAGGCCATTGGCAACAAAAGTGATTATTGGGTTATGAATGAGGCCCATTAACACAATAGAAGCAGCATCCCATAATGTGGAAGTTAACCTTGAAAATGCTGAGGGTGAAACAAAAAAAGAAACAAGCTGTTTCAGTCCTTGGGCCTTTGCCCTGTTCCCTTTCACTTCTATCTTTAATAATAACAATAATAGTGCTGTTTACACACCAATTGAATGTTTGCAAAATGCTTTTACATGTAATATGTATGTTGAGCCCCACAACAACCCAGTGAGTTACTATTACCCCCATTTTTAAAATGAGAAAAGAGAGGCTTAGACAAAGGTAAGTGACTTGTCCATGGTCATATAAGCTATTAGATATCACAGGCAAGATTTGGACCCAGATCTTCCTGGCTCCAAGCCCAACTTTTTTTCATGATTCAATTCAATTCAAAAAGTACTTTTAAAATGCCTACTATGTGCTAGGCACTGTGTGTGGTGCTGGGGATACAGGCAAAATGATATTCTAGGAGCTTACAATACACATTTGCCTTTTCTTTGACCTAGAAAGGCAGTATTTATTCCACAGAAAGAGTTGTTGTAGTATCCCTGTAAACAGAGAGATTCCTCAGTGCATTTTTTAAAGATGATTAGATTTACCAGAATTCTATATATACCTCACTTTTCGGAAACACATGGATTCCGTTAATCAAGAACAAGTTGTTAGCCATGTGATCTAGTTGAAGTCACTTTGCTTTTTCTGGACCTCATTTCCTCAACTATAAAATCAGAGTGTTCATTAGATGGTTCCTAAGGTCCCTTCCATTGGGTAGCTAGGTAGATAGAGCGCCAGGCCCGGAGTCAGGAAGACTCATTTTCCTGAGTTCAAATCTGGCCTCAGACACTTGCTAGCTGTGTGACCCTTGGCAGGTCACTTAACTTGTTTGCCTCAGTTTCCTCATCTGTAAAATGATCTGGAGAAAGAAATAGAAACAACTCAAGTATCTTTCTCAAGAAAATCCAAAATGGGGTCACAAAGAGTCAGATACAACTGAAAATAACTGAACAACCACTTGTTCACCTTGATAAACAGCCACTACAATTTCACTATGAGTAAACAGTGTGTCACAGTATCCAAGAAACATAGGTACAAACTTAGGGTGCATTCAGAAAAGACCGTAACCCAGAACAAGGAAGATGATGGATCTTCTGTACTCAGCCCAGGTCATATCACATCTGTACTATTGTGGTCATTGCCAGGCCCAATAGGAAGGACATGGACAAGCTGGAATGAATCCTAAAAGAAGTGAGCAGAACCGTGTGGAGACTCAAAACCATGACATTTGAGGATCAATTGGAGATACTGGGGATGGTCAGCCTGAAGAAAAGAAGATTAAAAGGGCACATGGTCACTAGCTTTTAAGTATCTGAAAGGTTATGAAGTAGAAGAGAATTTATATTTGTTCTACGTGGTCCAAAAGGAAAGAGAAGATTTTGAATTAACGTAAGGATACTTTTACTAACCATTAAAACCATCCCAAAGTGTAGTGGGAAGCCTTGTGATGTAGCGAGTTTCCCTCACTGGAAGTCTTTCAGGAGAGCCAGAATGAACACTTGGATTAGATAAGTCTTGATGTGCTTTCTTACCTCTAAGATCCTCAGATTTTGATTAGAGATATAAAGGCCTGAAAAGGAATGAGGGGGGAAAATCATTTTTCCCATTACTGTCATTGTTCAGTCATTTCAGTCATGTTCAACTCTTTGTGACCCCAATTGGGGTTTTCTTGGCAGAGATACTGGGCTGGTTTGCCTTTCCTTCTCCAGCTCATTTTACAAATGAGGAAACTGAGATAAACAGGGTGAAGTGATTTTCTCAGGGTCACACAGCTAGTAAGTGTCTGAGGCCAGATTTGAACTCTGGAATATGAGTCTTCCTAATTCCAGTCCCCGCGCTCTATCCATTGTACCACCTAGCTTCCCTTTACTACCTTGTCTCTAGAGCAACACAACAAAAGATCTATGGTTTCATTCTTGGTTGCTTCCTTCGCATACACAAAACACAACCACTGTACATCTTATTAAATAGTCTTCATGACTTGTTCCCCACCCCTCAAAAAATTATGAACTGTGGCTAATCTTGGGCTGATGAGGAAGAGATTTTGTCCCTCCTTTGAAATTGTTTCTAAACAGTATAAAACAAAAAGATATTTATGTTGGACTACTTGTAAAAGTCACTATATCACACTTGCATCAGAGAATACCAAGTAGTGAGGCGTTCCACTAGTACTGAGAGTCTAAGTGAATTTCCATTGACCAGTATGAAAGTAAAGTGAAAGACATTTTTAAAAAATAAATAGCAAAACTCTTTGGTAGATTCACTCATGCTTTTGTCAATCTCACCTAGGACTTGGAGTAGCAAAAAGCTTTAAAACATGTGCTTTAGTGAAAAGAACACTGATTTTAGAATCAAAAGACCTGGGTTCATCAGCACTTCCAATTAAAACTTGTATAGCCCCTCTGATACTCTATTTTCTCATCTATAAAATGTGAGAGGCTACATCAGATGACCTCTAAAGTCCTTTTCTATTCTAAGATACTAAGATGGTATCTTTTTGCTCTCTTCAGCGTGGACAAGGGCTGAAAAAGATGAAAGGCCTAGGAATTCTCCAGAGTTATAACTGTGCCCAATGACTGACCAAAGGTGCTATACCAAAAGCCAGAATCGAAGATCATCATCAGACAAGTAAACAGCATGATGGATGGCTGAGTGGTATGTCAGTTTCCAAAGAAGAGAATAGTAAAACCAGGCAGAGAAACAATATCCAAAAGGAAGAACTAGAATGGACCTTTAATATAGAACAAAGTACCAAAGCATATGTGCAGCGGTATCAGAGAGGGAGTGGTACAGGTCTAGACAGAAATTACCGCAAAGATTCACAATCCAGGAAAACAAACTGAAACAGGAACAGGAGGGGCAAATTGGCAGAATGAATTGTTATTGTTATTCAGACATGCCTGAATCTTTGTGACCCCATTTGTTGTTTTCTTGGCAAAGATGCTAGTGTTGTTTTGCCATTTCCTTCTCCAGTTCATTTTACAGATGAGAAAACTGAGGTAAACAAGGTTAAATGACTTGCCTAGGGTCACACAGCTAGTAAGTGTCTGAGGGCACATTTGAACTCAGGAAGATGAGTCTTCCTAGCTCCAGGTCCAGCACTCTCTCCTCTGTGCCACCTAGCTGTCCTAGAGTGAATGCTAGTCAATGACAATTTTGAGTTTCTCAGTGGCAAGGATATATCAAGGCAAGGCAAAAAACATCTAGTAAGCACTTACTATGTGTCAGAAACCTTGCTAAACATTGAGGATACAAATGCAAGCAAAAAGAAAGACAGTGCCTGCCTTCAAGGAGCTTATATTTTAACTAGGAGATGAAACTTCATAAAAGGAAGCTGAATGTCTAATGGAGGAATAAGGATGTGATAGTACCAGGGTTTTCCTGTTGCAGATACCCTGACTTCTGTGACACAGCTTCCTCCCCCCACACACCCTGATTGTCCCCAACTTCCTTGGATGCAACTTCCTGGTCTGGAGACATACAAGGTCCCAGCCCTTGGTAGTCAGGGCCTTGGTGGGTGTTTAACACCATGCAAGTCACTCTACCTTGATGACTTGACTTACTAACCAGACCAGATTTAGAGAGAGACCAAGGGAGGTGGGGCGTTGGGGAGGTGGAGGGGGGTGAAGACATTGCTATGTCCATTATATCCACTCTATACTTATCGTTTGTTCTCGTGGTGATGGGGCAAAGTAAACCTTCTCATTTGTTTTACTGTTCAGTAATTTGCAAGTGCCTCTTTTGGTCCTAACATGGAACCTGAACTATAGGGGTATTGGCTTTCAAGGGATGCTTACAACATGGATTGAGTATACCCAAGCTAGGGCACGGTTTTCAAGTACAGAGTCAGGCATACACCTGAGAGAGAAATAAAAGCTTGCATCCTGGGCACCCCCACAAAATGGAGGACCCAAGAAGAACTCACAAATGGAAATGGGAGGTGGTCTGGTGAGGGGATATTCCAGAACAAAAAGGCTGCAGGGATAGCTGGATGTTCCCTGGTGAGGAGGCCCCAGGCACTGAGGAAAATGCCAGGATGAGACAGTATCTGAGTCATGGTTTGAAAATCCAGAAAGTCAGGAGCAGAGTTGGAGAGGAATGAAAGGAAGTTGATGGCCAATTGATACTCAAATTCCCAGGGAGGGATTTGGACCACTATCATTAGTTTTTACTCTGAGAGTCTTGTTTCTCATCTGGGGTTTTTTAACCTCCCCAAGGCTTCTTTGTTTAGTGGGTAGGGAGGCTAGTACGGTTTACATTCTTCCTTTCCAGCATGTTGATGCAGTTACCAAGAGCTTTTACTTAATTTTCTTATTTGTTACAGAGGATGGTTCAATGCCTGCATATGGGGTGAGGGGGAGGAATATCAGAAAATGATTATGATGTAAAAATAAAAGACAACTTATGATTTGAAAAAATAAATAACAGTACCTTCTCCACTAGACAGTCTAAGTGTCTTAAATCTCATCATTACAGAACTGTTTGAGTTAATCACAGACTCACTGTAATCACTGGCAGTTATATAGCATTTTAAAGTTGACAAAGTACTTTTATGCATCATATTACTTGATCCTCATATCTACCCTGGGGAGTAAATACTGCTCATATAGAAATTGTAGTCAGTGTTATGAATCCCACTTTATAGATAAGGGAAATGAAAAACATACATATTAAATGACTTGTCCAAGGTCATAGGGTTATGTGGAAGGTAAGTCACAAAATGGAATCAGTGTGGTTCACTCAATTCCCAGTACCATCTGCTATTTTAATTCCCTCAGCTAATAAGGGGCAGAAACAAGAACTGAATTTGCCAAGTCTTTTAGCTCTAATGTCAGTTCATTTTCCATGTTATCAAGCCCTGGCTCTCTAGCATATCATCCCAGGAATATACCTTTGGGAAGGTGGCACATTATCTGGGATCTGAAGACCTCCTGAGATAGAATTTCATGCAGGCAACATGCCAAAAAGCAGAATTCCAAATTCAATCATGAGCTTTTTGGGGTAGGTACACTCTTAAAGCCATTTCTTTTTAAAATTCTGACAGAGCATCCTGCACCAATCACCTTCCTATCAAACTGACTTCCCACTCCTGGTCACCCAGAATCATCATATTAGATAATAGCTGCATGCCCATATTACTTCTCCCAAGCTTTTATTCATATTCTGACCCATGCTAAGCCTCCCAAGGCTCATTTCAGTCCTATTTACCAATCTCCTAGATGTCTCTGTCTTTTGGAATCAGCAACACATTCCCCTGCATCTTTAATTATTTCAGCCAACATTCATTCATTAATTCAGTAGATGTTTATTAAGTGCCTGAGATATACAAGACATTATGCAATGTACTGAAATATTTAAAAAAAATAAATGACAGTGCCTCTAAATTCAAGATGTTCTCAGAGGATTGGGATTTATACAATCACTATGCAATTAATACAAATATATATAATACAAGGCAGAGGATTATGGGAGGAAAGGAGGGTGGTGGGAATAAGTATTCATACAGTACCTACTATGTTCCTGGCACTGTGGTAAGCACTTTACAAATATCATCTCATTTGATCCTCACAACAACCCTGTGATGTAGGTGCTATTATCATCCTCATTTTACAGTTGAAGAAATTGAGGCAAAAAGAAGTTAAAGAAGAGCTAGTAAGAGAACACAACAATTGGAGGCAGGGAGCCCAGTTTTAAGGCCAATACAAAGTTTTAGGTGAGTAGTAACAAGGATCTGAATTAAGGTCATAGCAGTGTGAGTGGACAGAAGGAGATATGTGTGAACTATGTCAAGGATGTAGAATTAACAAGATTCATGGTCTATGATGAGATTGTAAACCTAGGAGATTGGGAGGGTGTGGAAGTGCCACAGAGGGTTTGGGTTGCAGAAGGTTTCAAAGAGCCATATTGGGTAATGTGATGGAGAATCCACTGATGATTTAAAAAAGAGAAGTAAAGAAAATTTTAAAAAGATTGCTGTGCAGCCAACTGGAGGTTCGTAGGAGAATCAAAGGTTTAGAGTTGGAAGAAAAATTAGATGTCATCTAATCCAACGTGTTTATTTTTTGTATGAGGAAACTGAGGCTGAAAAAGGTTAAATGTCCCGTAGGTAGGAAGTGCCAGAGCTGTGATCAGAACTCAAATTCGAAACTGCTCATCCTTTCAACAGCACAGTGTTGCCCATCATGTTAGATAATATTCATTTGTAGTGGACTCAAGTGGTAGCTTCATGACAACCTCCAGAAGCATTCATTGGTAATAGGAGTGAAGAAGGCAGATGACAGGGGTTAACACAGCATGAAGAGTGGAAGACAAAAGAGCAGACAATTTAAGGGGAGAAAACAATGCTTTCTTGAACTGGTTAACTCTAGGGTTAAGACTCTGAAGAGAACAAAGATAGGACTAATCAGGGCGATTGTGATGGATTGGGAGAATAAGGAGGGATGAAGAGCAGGTTTAGCATGAATGTGACATTGGGAAAGGTGGAAGGTCAGGTGATGGAATCTCTACTCTTTGGCAAAAATCTGTCTCTTCCCTGAGTACAGCTCCCCTACAGTACTCCTTCTCAGTATTAGCCTCTCTTCCTACTACCTCCAAGTAGCAGACATAGGAGGGAAAGGAGGGGCATGTTATCTGTTTCCACTGTCATTTCCAATCCCTTCCTTTACATCATCCCTCAAAGATCTTTCTTCTTCTGAAGTACGTACAATTTAATTATGATATTCTCTTCCCATTCTTATTGCTGTCATGTACTAGCCTCCAATTCACTCTCCCAACTTTCTCAATTATTTCAGGCCCTGGGTCATCATCTTCCATTCTATCTTAGCCTGGATAATGCAGTGTAAATCTCTAGGTAAATCCATGCTAATAGCACTGAACATCCTAATCATGAAACACAACCATGGTGCCTTACGTAAAGTAGGCATTTAACTACTGTTGGTTGAGACATTGAATTAAAAATTCCTCATATTCCTCAGGTTCAGTAATATCCTATTCCACTCTACTTTAACCACACACCAATATGACCACCTATCAGACCTCATAAATTCTTAGAATTATGTCACAGAAATATTATTCTCTGACCACAATCTCCTCTATTTCCCACTCTCCTGCTGACAATAATTATACTCTTCATCCTCTTTGTGACTTCCAGTTCTTTGGCCTATGACAATTTTCTCAGACTATTTTCCCCATTCTAGTTTCATTTGCCTCTATACGTAGCCTTGAATATATGAACTACCACCTTGATATTTCACTAAATATGCCATTTCAAATTACTTGCCACTCTCTCCTATCAATCCAGTCCTTTGCCATTCTTGAACATTTAATCCCTATCCCTAAGTAACTCCCATAATTCCAATTCCCAGATCTTGATCGCAAACTTTCAAACCTCCCTGGAGAAACTAATGGAATTGAGATGCTTTCTCTCAGTGCAAATGTATGAGTCTTTGTACTATGCAACAATCCTTTTACTCTATTTAGTAACTCTATATTCCATTCCTCAAAGTAATCAATCCAAACCATGTCCTCTATCTTCAAACACTGAGTTGTTCCCCCAACCCCCAGCTTTTGGTAGATGACTTAGATCTACTTCAGCAAGAAGACTGAGACCATATAACATGTCTCCCCTCAGACACTTTCCTTAAAATCTTCTCTATATTTTTAATTGTCTCCAAAGTCAGTGGCTTCAGACTTGTCTGATCCAATGTCTTTTTAGTTCTCCTCTTTCACCTCTCTACTGCTTTAGACACATTTTGATATTCTCTCCTTTTAAATATTCTTTCTTTCATTGGCTTACAGACCTCACATTCTCCTGGTTCTCCGTCTCTTTTATCTTCTCTCCCTTTCTTTCACTGGTTCCTTGTTCTATTACCAACCCCAAAAGATGTGATTCCTGAGATTCTGTCTCTACCTTTCTCTTTCCTCTAAAATCTCTGCCTTAGAAACTTCATGGAATCCCATGGCTTCAATTACCATTCCTATGCAGATGTTTCACATATCTAGATCTAGCTCTGACTTCTGATTGAATTGGAATTCTTTTCTTGGTCTTGAGTCTTTTTTCAGTAGAATAATTTTATACAAGATACATTAGCATTTAAATTGCTACATAAAATCCATTAATCTCAAAGATGAACATTAAAATGATTTAGTAGGCATAGTAGAAAAACCTGGTGAATTCCCTACCATTCCCTTAAAGTCCAACTAAGATTCCTGTTCTTACTGGTAGCCTTTCCTTATCCCTAATTGTCTGCATCTTATACCTCAGACTTTATTTAGTATTTTTTCTTCACCTCTCTGCTGCATTCATCATGTCAATATTTTGTGTCACAATTATCTGTTAATGTCTTATCCCTATCACATTCTATAAGCTTCCAGAACACGGAAGCTATCTCTTATCCAAATTGTGTATCTCCCCCAATATCCACCTAGTTCAGAACTTTCGAACACAGTAATTTTCTAAATGAATTAGCCATCTATTATTAACAATTGAGTTTATTTGCATCCTTTCCAACCTGACAACCTGATGAGATTTCATTACAGAACAAGTAAATTGAATGGGAAGATGGGCTTTGGTAAAGGACTATCATGTAGGGCACTGGAAAGCCCAGGGACACAATCTGGGCCTCAGGCAGTAGGGAACAGCACACAAAAATGGTTATGAAGGAAGCTGAAAGAGTTGGTGGAAGGTATCTGTCTGGGGACTGTTCCACAATTTGCCTTCAGGTTAGCCATGATGAAGTAGAGTAGAATGATAATGTTTCTATATGTTTGTATTGAGCTGTACTACAATTTATGCATTACTTTATATCCTTAATTTCATTTAATCCTCACAATCACACTGTGAGGTCTGCAGATTAATATCATTGTACTCATTTTACAATTAAAGAAATCCAGAAAATTGAAGTGACTTACTTTAGACAATATGGTCCCTTAATGCTCGGAATAGTTCAGGTCTTCTGATGTACAACTTCATTCTTATCCAATAAACATTTCTTAAGTGCCTATTATTTACAAAGCACTGTGCTAAGTGCTGGAGACATAGTTAATAGAAAGAAACAGTCCTTGCTCTCAAGGATCTTGCAAGAAAATGAGTCAGGGAGGGGCAACCAGGGATATCTAGTTTCTTGAAGTTGAAACCAAGCAAAGCAACAAATTCAGAATGGAGTGAGCCAAAAAGTCTAGTTTCTGCCTCCTAAAAGAGAAGGCATTAGGAGGAGTTTAGTTTTCCACTCTCTAGCCCTCCAATCAGAAGGGAAAGGAAGATGAAAAGTTGTCAATCAAGGCTTGAGTTAGCTGCGTGATGAAGAGATTAGAGGTGATGAATTTAACCTGGGATGAAATCCTGTTCCTTGGAGCTGAAACCCAAATAGAGCAACAGATCCAGAGGCGGAGTGACTTGGTCCATTATAGCGCACTATTAATATTGCTTATGGGCTTGTAGAGAAGGTGTCATTGGGTAAGGAGAAAGAAAGCCACAGTGGAATGTAAGAATCAGGGTCTTAGAATCAGAAGGCTTGGGTTTTAACCCTGACCAGGATTCTTTGGCAGATCACTTCACTTCATCTGTTCAGTGGGCACACCATCTTCACCCTGCTTACCTCTAGAGCTATTGTGAGCAACATATTTTTAACACATTAAACTGCTACAGAAATCATTAAGTCTTTGACTTTGAAGTTGTTATATGGAATTCAGGTCAAAGAAGGCAGGAGAAGACCTTTACAAAACTTCTGTGACTCAGGTCCAAAGAGACTGCTGCATTCAAATAAGCTGTTTCCTCATCCATTAGCCTGGAGGTGTTGATCAAGCTGCAATGCAGATTCCTGACTCTGATGGTGACTACCCACAACTTCAAAGCTGTTGTCTCCCTATTTAATGAATCCAACTCAGTGGTTACTACTATTAAACTCTAATTGACAGCACTTTTATTAGTATTTATAAAGTCCCTAACCTCCTTCTCTATCCCGGTCCAGATCTGCCTTTTTTTGTCTCTGGCCTCTAACTTTATTCTGTTCCCCTCTTTCCTTCTCCACCAGCAGATTTTAAAATGGAGAGTTCTATTGATGTTTGCAGGGCAGATGGAGGAGAGAGAAGGAAGTCCTATGAGAAGAAGGAAATAAGAAAAGAGAAGGTGCCAAAAGTATCTTTACGTTGGAAAAATGGCATTTCTTTACTTAACCCGAAAGCTGGAACATGCTCTCTATCTTACGTAAGATACTAGACTCAAAGTTCAAAGATCATTTAGTCTAGTCCCATCATTGTACGAATAAGTAAATTGGCTGAAAAGGCTGCTGTGTTTGGAGTCAAAGAACTTGGGTTCAAATTCTGACTCTGCCTCTTACTACTTCCCTGACTTTGGACAGATCATTTTACCTCCCCTGTCCTCCATTTCATTCTCTATGGACTAGATGACATCAAAAGTTACCACCAGCTCAAGATCCGTGGTCCTATGATTTGAGGAGATGAAGTGATTTAATTGTTCTCTGTAGGTGACATCTCACTTCCTGCCTCTACTTCTTTATGCAACTGCCCTCCCCACATACACATACAACCTGAAAATATTCTTTACTCACCTTCCTCTCAAACCAATAAATCAGCATTTATTAACCATCTAATGTCTAGTAGGCACTGTGCTGGGCACTTGGGATGGAAAGATTATAGTCCCTGCTTTCAAGTTTATATTCTAAGGGTTCTGCAGGGAGGATACAATGAGCAAGTGTATTGTTTGTTAATGTAATGTTAATACAATTTAAAGAGCTTCCCATCTACTAATAGGCCCAGGTGACCTGCTTGAGTCACATGGAAGCCAGAGTCATATGAGCCTGTGGTGGGAGGAGCTTGCTGAATGGGTGGAGCAGGAAGGGGTACAGCAAGAAGGGTGAAGCACAGCTGAAAGGAAGTGAGATGAAGCAGTCGGAACTGGGGTGGGGCAGAGAGAGAGAGAGAGAGAGAGAGAGAGAGAGAGAGAGTATCTAGGAAAAGAGGGAGGTTAATATCAGATGATCCAGAGAGGTCAAAAAGAATGAGGACTAATTAAAAAAAAAACTATGGGAACTGGTCATTAAGAGATCATTGGTTCATTGGTCACTTTGGAGAGAGCAGTTTCAATTATATGAGAGATTTTGGAAGCCAGACTTCAGAGGGTATAAAAGGTAAAAAGAGAGACCCTGAGTATGGATAGCTTTTTTAAATTGTCTGGCTGAAAACAGGAGAAGATATATAAGACTACAGCTAGAGATGATAGCGATTGAGAGTTCAGGGGATTGAAGAACATTTTGGAGTGTTTATAGGCAGCAGAGAATTAACCAGTAGATAGAGGAGAGATTAAAGATTAGAGAAAGGATAGAGCTGATAGTGTGTGCAATATGATGGAAAAGATCTGAAGGGAAGGGATTGAGGTTACATGCAGAAGGGTCAGCCCCGGTAAGGAAAAGCATTACCTCTTCTTCGGAAACTGGAGCAGAGGAAATGGTGGGGATTAAGGCAAAGAGGAGAAGAAAAGGAGAGAAGAGGGAGTTCATGACAAATGACCTTGATTTTCCTCTATAAAGTATGAGTCTAAGTCCTGAGATGACAGTAGGATTGGAAAGCACAGAAGGATTGAGGATAGAAGATAAAGTTTGAGGTAAGAAAAAAAGACAATGTTTGGAGCAGACTCTGGGGAATTGGTTATGGAATTAATCAAGGATGAGTAAAAGGATTGCTTTGTAGCAGTAAGAGTCTATTTGAGAATAGATAACATAAATCTGTATAAAGGATCCATTCAACATGTTAGCTAAGTTCTGCTGCCTTTATTCAGAATCACATAAATTCGATCAAAGGAGGCAGATGGTTGGTGTAATCTGTATTAGATTGAGGTTTAGCAAGGTGAGTGGCAATAGGACAAGGGACCAAGCGATTTGAGAGTGGAGGATAGCATGGAGCTGAACTGGTTCACTAAGAGGTTGACATTGGGAATGGGGAAGCAAGATATTGAAAGCCACAGCAAAGGTTATGGCCTTAGAAAATGCTCAGGGTTAGAGAAATTGGAAATAACATGCAGAACAAAAAAATTTAGCAGGAGTGAGGCATAGAGAGAAATGGGAACATAGACCATGATCTAAGGCAATTTCAGAGTTTTTGATCATGGAATTATAACACTTGTAGGTAATGGCATAATCAAGTGCCAGTGTAGCAAAAGTGAATGGAGGAGCAGGGTGTAGGAGGTAATGGATTGAAGAACTGGGAGGCTACAGTCTTTGAGACAACATCATGAAGTCCCTGAGTATGTGAAAAAGAGTGGGGATGGTGAGACAGATTGTGAGCCAGGCATAGACCTCATTAAGAAGGAAGTGACCTATATTGCATGGTAGATAACAGCCACTAGGCTCTAAATTTGATCCTTCAATGCCTCCAAAGCACAGCTTAAGTTCCATTTCATAAATGAGCTTTTCCCATCTCCCCAACACCCAGCTGTTAGCTCTATTTCTTGGGATTACTTGTATTACTTTGTATACACTTTGTAAATGCTTATAAACATGGTTTGTCCTTGTAGTCAAATGTAAGTTCTTTGAGGGCAGGGACCATTTCATCTTATTCTTTCTATGCCCATCACTTAGCACAGTGCCTGGCACATAGTAGTCTCTTTATAAATATTTGTTGAGTTTAATGAACTGAATTGAATTAAAATGAAATGAGTTAAATTAAATGTCTCAATGTTATTCCTCAAGATAGTGGTAAGGCTGGGACTAAAACCTAGTTTCCTCAATTTGGTGGTTTTATTTCTACTACACCTTTCTTGTACCCTAAAGCTATTGTGTTCCTTAACTTCTATTATTTTAAGAGTCATTATATTAAATAGTTTCACTGGAGGCCCCAAGAAGCCTTCAATAAGTATTTACTTTTTTAAAAAAAAAGGCCTGCAAATGTCTTTCTTTGTGTGGCTGTGTACATATATTTGCATCGACCTATATTTTTGCATGTGTGTGCATGCCTATGTGTTTCTATGTGTGGATATTAGATAGATAGGTAGATAGATAGACAGACAGATGTGTATATAGGATCATAGCTTTTATAAGGGACTTTAAAGGTCATCTAATCCAATGCCATCATTTTACAGATAAGGAAACTAAGACCCAAATTTGTCAAATGATTTGCCCAAAGTCACAGAGTCCAGGGTTCAAACCGAAGTAATCTGACTCCAATTCCAGTATACTTTCCATTATAGGAGTTGTCTATGCATGCCTCTGTGTATGTCCCCCTGCATGTATATTTGTATGTTAATGTGTGTAAATGCATGTACTCTATAAAGTAGAAAAAAAATCAAGAATAAGCAATAGGCATTAATAAAAAATGTCCCACTAGCATAACTTTAAAAAAAAATCCAGATAGTAACAAAATGAGAAGAGCAGGGCAAGCTGAATAAACATTGGCCTGAAGAGTTCTCAGGAAAGGCCCAGTCAATTTCAAGCCCTGGAGGTTGCATCTTTTCTGCTGGTTAAAAAGTTAATTCATACATGCCTACTTTCATTTCGTCATTCAAGCAGCACAAATTAAAATGGTTAAGCAGATTCAATAGAGATTAATTACATTAAGCACAAAGCACATTTCCAGTCCATGCCATGGTTTCTACTTCATTTCATTCATTATCCCATGTGACATCCAGTGGCACACTGAAGGTAATGGTTAATTTCAATCACATATGCTATTTTGGACAATTATTTCTGTTGGATTCCTCAAGAACATTATATTGGATACCCTGAGGTTATTGTGGTCCTTAGCTTGCAGTAGCCATTGGTATGTAGCAGTTCTAGCAGTCATTACATTGAATAGTTTTGCTGGGGATCTCAAGAAGCCCTCAAGTGATTTACCAACAACATGTATTTACTTTAAAAAAAAAAGACTCCGAGGGGCGGAGCCAAGATGGCGGCTGGTAAGCAGGGACTAGTGTGAGCTCCATACCGAGTCCCTCCAAAAACTTATAAAAAATGGCTCTGAACCAATTCTAGAACGGCAGAACCCACAAAACAGCAGAGGGAAGCAGGGCTCCAGCCCAGGACAGCCTGGATGGTCTCTGGGTGAGGTCTATCCCACACGGAGCTGGGAGCTAGGAGCTGGGAACTGGGAACAGAGTGGAGCAGAGCCCAGCCTGAGCGGCATGGACCTACAAGACCAGCAACCGGGCAGAGCATGCCCTAGCGCCCTGAATCAGTGAGCTGAGGCAGTTACCAGACCTCTCAACCCACAAACCCACAAACACCAAAGACTGCGGAGAAGGTTACTGGGAAAAGCTGCGGAAGTAGAAGGAGTTCGTGGTTCAGCTTCCAGCCCCGGGGGCAGCGGAGGTGGGGCAGCCATAGCTACTGCCACTTCTGGCCCCAGGCCCACCTGGTGGGAGGAATTAAGTGGCGGATCAGAGCAGGAGTACACAGCCTGCTGAAGATCTAAGCCCAGTTCGGGTTGGGGGTTCTTAGGGAAGGAGCAGTGCTGGTGTGGCAGAGCTGGCACCTCCCCCCCAAACATGGAACATAGACCTCTCTAGTCTACAAGCAGTCATACCCCGCTGAAAAACTCAAAGGTCAAGTTAGTTGGCTGGGAATATGGCCAGGCAGCGAAAACGCACCGAGATTCAGTCTCAGACTTTGCATTCTTTCTTTGCTGACAAAGAAGACCAAAACATACAGCCTAAAGAAGTCAATAAAGGGCAAGAGCCTACACCAAAAGCCTCCAAGAAAAACATGAACTGGTCCCAGGCCATGGAAGAGCTCAAAAAGGATTTGGAAAAGCAAGTTAGAGAAGTAGAGGAAAAATTGGGAAGAGAAATGAGAAGGATGCGAGAAAACCATGAAAAACAAGTCAATGACTTGCTAAAGGAGACCCAAAAAAATACTGAAAAATACACTGAAGAAAACAACACCTTAAAAAACAGACTAACTCATATGGCAAAAGAGCTCCAAAAAGCCAATGAGGAGAAGAATGCCTTGAAAGGCAGAATTAGCCAAATGGAAAAGGAGGTCCGAAAGACCACTGAAGAAAATACTACTTTAAAAATTAGATTGGAGCAAGTGGAAGCTAGTGACTTGATGAGAAATCAAGATATTATAAAACAGAACCAAAGGAATGAAAAAATGGAAGACAATGTGAAATATCTAATTGGAAAAACCACTGACCTGGAAAATAGATCCAGGAGAGATAATTTAAAAATTATTGGACTACCTGAAAGCCATGATCAAAAAAAAGAGCCTAGATATCATCTTTCAAGAAATTATCAAGGAGAACTGCCCTGATATTCTAGAGCCACAGGGCAAAATAGAAATTGAAAGAATCCATCGATTGCCTCCTCAAATAGATCCCAAAAAGAAATCTCCCAGGAATATTCTTGCCAAATTCCAGAGCTCCCAGATCAAGAAGAAAATACTGCAAGCAGCCAGAAAGAAACAATTTGAGTATTGTGGAAACCCAATCAGAATAACCCAAGATCTGGCAGCCTCTACATTAAGAGATTGAAGGGCTTGGAATACGATATTCTGGAGGTCAATAGAGCTAGGATTAAAACCTAGAATCACCTACCCAGCAAAACTGAGTATCATGCTCCAAGGCAAAATATTGACTTTCAATAAAATAGAGGACTTCCAAGCTTTCTCAGTGAAAAGACCAGAACTGAATAGAAAATTTGACTTTCAAACACAAGAATCAAGAGAAGCATGAAAAGGTAATCAAGAAAAAGAACAAGAAAAAGAAATTGCAAGGGACTTACTAAAGGTGAACTGTTTTGTTGACATTCCTACATGGAAAGATGACAAGTGTGATTCATGAGAACTCAGTATTAGGGTAGCTGAAGGGAATATGCACACGTATATGTTTATGTATATATATATGGGTGAATGTGTATGTATGTATATATCTATGTGTGTATATATATATATACATATATATATATATATATAGAGAGAGAGAGAGAGAGAGAGAGAGACAGAGACAGAGAGAGGGAGAGAGTGGACACAGGGTGAGTTGAAGATGAAGGGAAGATATCTAAAAGAAATAAAATCAAATTAAGGGATGAGAGAGGAACATACTGAGAGAGGGAGATAAGGAGAGGTAGAATGGGATGGATTATCTCCCATAAAGGTGGCAAGAGGAAGCAGTTCTGTGGGAGGAGGGGAGAGGGCAGTTGAGGGGGGAATGAGTGAACATTGCTCTCATCAGATTTGGCCAGAGGAGGAAACAAACACTTTCGAAAGGGGACAGGGTCGAGGGAGAAAATTCAATAAAGGGGGATGGGTTGGGAAGGAGCAAAATATAGTTAGTCTTTCACAACATGAGTATTGTGGAAGGGTTATACATAATGATACACATGTGGCCTATGTTGAATTGCTTGACTTCTTAGGGAGGGTGGGTGGGAAGGGAAGAGGGGAGAGAATTTGGAACTCAAAGTTTTAAAAACAGATGTTCAAAAACAAACAAAAATGTTTTTGCATGCAACTAGAAAATAAGATACACCGGCAATGGGGCGCAGAAATTTATCTTGCCTACAAGAAAGGAAGGGAAAAGGGGATGGGAGGGGAGTGGGGTGACAGAGGGAGCGCTGACTGGGGAACAGGGCAATCAGAATATATGCCATCTTGTAGTGGGGGGAGGGTAGAAATGGGGAGAAAATTTGTAATTCAAACTCTTGTGAAAATCAATGCTGAAAACTAAATATGTTAAATAAATTTTAAAAAAAGTATGGTCAAACAAAAAAAAAGACTCCAAATACCCTCCTATGTATGGTTGTATGGATATATGTCTTTGCATTCTTGTATTTTATACATGTATGGTGTGTTTATGTATATGCATATGTATATACACATCCATATAGGTACAGAAATCCTCGTCACCGGGCACAATGCTTGGCACATAATAGGCACTCAGTTAATTGACTAAGAGACTGGAGATATGGGTTCTAAACCTGCTTCTACCACTAACACTATATAACCTTGAGTGCCTTAGTTCCTTCTATGTAAAATGAAAGGGTTGAACTACATTACCTCTAAGTTCTCTTCCAGCCCTAGCAGGCTATGTGACTCTGTGTTCCAGGTCCTTTATACTTTTGATAATCTGTGTTCTATGGTCTCTTCCCCCACTAATAGTCTATGTTGTCTATTGTAAGATCTTTTACTGATCACATTCTATGTTCTAAGTTCCCTTCCAGCTCTGTCCTTCAGTGTTTTATATCCTAACATATCTTAGTTCTGATTTTCTACCTTTTAAGTGCCCTTCCAGATTTCACTTGCTGTGTTGCATGTTCTGAGGACCATTCTCAGATCTGATATTCTATGTTCTAAGACTATTCCCAGGTCTGATACTCTATGTTCCAAGACTACTCCCATGTCTGATATCCTATTTTCTAATACCATTTATTCCCAGGTCTAATATTCTATGTTCTAAGACTATTCCCAGGTCTGATATTCCATGTTCTAATGAGCCTCTCCCGACTCTGCCTTTCCATACCATATTTCTCAAGCCCAAGTTTCTTTGTTCTGCCATTCTATGTTCTAAGGTTCTAACTTTCTATGTTATTCTATGATGTATGTTCCCTTCGAGTTTTACCATTTTATGATGTTATCCCATGGTCTCTTCCAGGTGTAATTTTCTAAAGAAACAAAATACAAAAATAAAGATCTCTCAAACTCAAGGCCTTAAACATGTTGACTGCACTGGGGGACACTAAAGACAGAGATAGTCCTGTAAGTAACCCTCAGCAATAAAGGACAAGTGCCTGTTCATGTACATTCATTTAATTCAGCAATAGTGGAGGAAGAACTTTCCAATTATGGCAGCTGTTCCAGCTGCTGTGAGTCACAAATGGATGGGGAAATGTGACTCATGACCACTGATGAGAAGCAGAAATTGAAACTACTTAAACTGTTCATACCCTCTGCAGATCTATTTGCTTTGGCAGATTTCTTGACAGTTCCCACATATAAAAAATAAAAATATGTGTTCTGTATTTTTATACACACATCATCATTATCATCATCATCATCACCACCACCACCACTACCATCATCATTATAGCATTTATATAAGACTTGAAAATTCACAAAATGCTTTATAAATAGTATCTCATTTGATCCGCACAACAACCCTCAGAAGTAAGTGCTATTATTAGTTTCATTTTACAGGTGAAGAAACTGAGGTAAACAAAGTTAAGTGACCTCCTGAGGATCACACAACTAGTAAGCATGTGAGACTGGATTTGAACTCTGGATAGCTGGGTGCTCCATCTACTTACAGCTAGGTGCTCCATCTACTTACAGCTAGGCTCTCCATCTACTTACAGCTAAGAATTCCATCTACTTACAGCTAGGTGCTCCATCTACTTACAGCTAGGCTCTCCATCTACTTACAGCTAAGAATTCCATCTATTTATAGCTTAGTGCTCCATCTACTTACAGCTAGGTGCTCCATCTACTTATAGGTAGGCACTCCATCTACTGACAACTAGGTGCTTCCATCTATTGTGTAACCTAGTTCCCACATCCTCTAAAATTATTTTTTTAAATGAAAGTCTTACAAATAGCAAATATTTGAGTGATTTTTTCTCTGTAATTGAAAGCAATATGCATAGATATTTCTTTATAACTCTCAGAACTAACACAAAAACAGTAATAACAACTCACTTTTATGTAGTATTTTGCAGAGCACTTTTCCTCATAACATCCCTATGAGGTATATTATGCAAATATCCTTGCCTTCATTTTGCATATGATGAAACTGAACCTTGGAGAGGTTTAAAGTGGCTTCCTTAAAGACCCCCAGCTAATTTCAGCTTGAACTCGAACCCAATTCTTCTGACATGATGACCTTGAAGGTTCTTTCCAGTTTTAACATTCTATGATTCCTGAGACTCCACTCCACTATTGTTTTCATTCCTTCTGTTGATACTTAAAATGCTAAAACCTAAGACACACTTACATCAAAACCCCAAAGTGCTTTTGAAATTATCATGGATAAGGTTATAATTCTGAACACATATAATGATCTTACTGAACAGAAACATCAAAATTATCTTCATCAGCCAACAGACTGGTTCAAGATTGGGAAAAATTCTTTTATTGATTTAAACCTTGAGAGGATTGACAAGGACAGAGAAGACAGCTAAGGGGCTAAGCCAAAGCCCTGAAAAAGAAAGAAGAGACAGGGGTTATAAGAAATAGGCGTTTCTTTTTCCTTTAATCTACTCTCTTTCTGGTGCTCCTTCCTCTCAGAACTGAACCTTTCCAGTACAGTACAAAGAAGGTTTGACTTGCATGGATTTCCCTTGCTGAATTGCTTGCTCATTTATTTCTGGTAAATGAATTTCCAAATGACAGTGTAAAGTGATACTTCTTGGGAAATAACAATGAATTTTCTCTAGACTCTACCTCAATTAATGGGTCTATGTTTTCTCCCTCGCTAATTCTACGATAAACCACCTGCCTTTAAATTGTATATCTGTCCCTACCTCCTCTACCCCCTGCAGGGTTTTAAATAAAACAGAACATGCTACAGTATACATGCCCCAGCCTGGTGAATTGACCTAATACCTTCTCTATTGATAATAACAATTCTCATTTCTGGGGTGGCTAACCTTAAGTTTAGCAAAGTATTTCTTCCAAAAAAGATAAGTAATATGTAACAGCAACATTGTGCGATGATCAGCTATGATTGACTTAGCTCTTCTCAGCAATACTATGATCCAAGACAATTCCAAAGGACTCTTGATGGAAAATGCAATCCACCTCCAGAGAAAGAACCAGAGTCTGAATGTATATCCAAGCATACTATTTTCCCTTTCTTTATTTTTTCCATAGGTTTTTTTTTTACTTTGTTCCGTTTCTTCCTTCGCAATATGACTAATATGGAAATATGTTTTACATGATTGTATATATATAACCTATATCAAATTGCTTACTGTCTTGGGCAGGGAGGGGAGGAGGGAAGGAGAAAATTTGGAATTCAAAATTTCATTAAAAAGTGAATGTTAAAAATTGTCTTTACATGTAATTGGAAAAAATAAAACACTATTTAAAAGGAAAAAAGATAGGTCCTATGAGAGATTAAGTCACATGGTCACACAGAAGGTAAATTTCCTGAGACCTAATTAGAACCCAAGTATATCTGATTCCAGGTTCAGGTTTCTGCCCACCACACCATGCTGCCTCTTGTATTCCTCTATTCAAAAAGTTTCAAGGGGTTTTATTGCGTGCTGGATATATTCTATTTCTTCTGAGTTGAGGATTCAATCTGATTCCAACAGATCTTTTCTTTATTATCTCATGCTGCCCCTCCATTCAATCAATCAACCAATTGACAAACATTTATTAAATGCCAGACCATGTGCTTGGTGCTGGGGATTTGTTGTTGCTCAGTGGTTCGCACCTCTGACTCTTCATGACCCTGCGAACCATACTATCCATAGGGTTTTCTTGGTAAAAACACTGAGTCATTTGCCATTTCCCTCTCCAGTAAATAAGGCAAACAGAAGTTAAATGACTTGCCCAGAATCACACAGATAGTAAGTGTCCAAGGTATTTAAACTCAGGTCTTCCTGACTCCAAGCCAAGTACTCTATCCACTGAGACACCTACTGGGCAAATAGAGGTTAAATGACTTGCCCAAGGTTATACAGCTAGTGAGTGTCTGAGGCCAGATTTGAACTCAAATCTTTCTGATTCCAGGCCCAGTGATCTATCCATTGAGCCATCTAGATGCCTCTTGGGTACTGGGGATACGGATGGGAAAAATAAAACACTCCCTTCTCTGAAGGACACAACATTCACATGCATACATGTCCCCTTCTGTTCTTTCCTTTGTGTATTTGCTAATGTTGTTCTCTATTCCTCCTGCCCTCCCTCCATCTTCCCAGTCATTTCTACCTATTTCATTTCTTCCTTTCATTTAAAGTCTAATATAGGTCCCAACTCCTTGAGAAAGCCTTCCCTGACCCAACAGCACCTTCCTTGACAGGGATAAATGTAAATTTTACCTTCCCAAATTTCTTCTAGTACTTTACCTGGATCTTTCTTTCACCCTTATTACAGCCCCACCAGCACCTTCACTAGCAAAATCAGGTACATGAATGATTGGTGGTCTCATTAATTCAAGAGTTCCCTCAAATGGTGAAGTGCACAATCTATCCATGCCTTCCTATCTTGTGGATTCTAATTCATGTTTTCCCCTAAGTGCACAACATGGGGTTCACCTGATATGGGAAATTGGGACGGAAGGGTTTCTTTCCTTTCTTTTGACACGGCAAAGATGCCAGTGGGACACACAGACTGTCCATGGGCTAGTCAAATCCTTGCTCCAGCCATGGATCCTGCCCATCTTCCTTTTCACTCGTAGCTATTTGGTGACATCTTTTATTTGGCCCTTCCTGATGTTGGAGTTGTTAATCCCATTTATTTTTCCCATATTAGATGATAAGCTCCCTGATGTCATCTTTGCATTCCTAGTCAGGAGTTAAGGGATTGTTGCAAACTAAAGTTTTAATAAACTGTTTTTGTATTGAACTGAACTGAACTGAATTGATGAAGGCCGTCAGTATCCTTTTTATTATCTCTTGGGAAGCATGGGAACTGGAAGGGAAAGATAATCCAAAACACTCTAATGACAATCAAACAACCATTAATCCCCTACTCTTTCCACACACAATAAACATTAGCTGCAGCTCAATTAAACTCTACAGTTCACAGATGTTCACAATAACAGCAGCCCCGCAGTAGCACTCTCCTCATTAAGGTGCTTAGAAGCTGTGCATATGCCAACACCATCCAACCAGGGATGGGAGCAGAGAAGAGAGTAGGTCCCAGGGCCCTGGGGCATGCCTGGAATGTAGATGAGAAGGCAGCTGCTGAAGCATTCCTCCCAGGAAAGGTGTATGGGTTGGAATTGTGCTAAGCTCTATTTCCAAGCACTAGGATTGGAGCTGGAGAGGGACTTCTGGGAGAAGGAAATTGAAATGTGTCCCCCAAGCCTTCTCAGCATCTGGTAGAAGTACAATCGTTCCCAAAGTTATAAGCATGGTTGGCCCTAACTAACAATTTTGATGCTAGGGAAAAGGACACAGAAGATGCCCTCATATTAACCCCCAGGACCAGTCTGTTAGGGGTGGGGGCCAGCGGTGGTTGTTGGAGCCAGCTGTCAGGAGAGACGATTGTTAAATTTTCAGTGCATTCTACACTGAAGAAATCTGTAAATATAGAGGCAGCTGGTGTCATGATACATAGAGTGGTGAGTATGGAGTCAGAAAGACCTGAGTTCAAATGTGATCTCAGATATTTAATAGCTATGTCATCTTGGGCAAATCACTTAATTTCTGTTGCCTCAATTTTCCCTAATGCAAAATGATAATAATGATAATACCTACTTTGCAGGGCTGTTGTGCATATCGGATAATTTTTGTAAAAGCACGGTGCCTGGTACATAGTAGATACTATATAAATGCTTATTCCTTTCTCTCCTGGAAAGCTAGTTGTTAAATATTTGCCAGCACTCCGCTGGGTAAAAGTGATGATAGAGACTAAGGAAAACTTTGTACCTACTGCAAAGGAGGCCATGGTATAGAGGGAGGGGGGAAGGGGAGAAGGGCAGTGTAGAGTTCCTCTGGAATGCAGCCTCTGAGGAACAGAAATAGCCATGTGCTTGCTTCCTGTTTTGAATAATTATCCTTATTAACTAAGATGCTAAGATCAATTGGTTCTATACGGCTGAAGTATAAATTCCATCAACATCCAAGAAATTTCAGTGCCAAGAAAAAAATTTAAAATGAACAAACAAAAAAAGATCCCCTCTGATTGTCCCTACCTTAGTCATGCCTCTGCCTGAGGGGAAGACTGGATTTCAAAAAGTCAGTTTTCCCCCCTGGGATATATACTTCAATTCATGTTTCTTTGGGCTTATCAGAATTACTGAAGCACAGGTTGTCTTATTCTGTATGAGTTAGACAAGATAACCTTCAAAGTTCTTTCCAAAACCATGTTTTTGATTCTGGGTTGGTAGCACACCCTGAAGCTTGCTACAGCTAGACACTTGAAGGCGTTACTCAAAGTTTGTAACCTGTGGTCCATGAACCTTCAAGGAATACATGGGTGAATTTCATTGGATCTGTGAACTTGGATAAGAATACATGCTTTTTTGCCATTAACCTCTAACTGAAATCTAACATTTCCTTCAATTATGAATGCAGTTAACAAATATTATTCTGAGAATTCTGGGAAGGGGACCATAGGTTTTAGCAGACTGCAAAAGGGGTCCATGGCACAAAAATGGACTGTACTAGATGGAGATTTTTAAATATGTAACTCACCCTGGGGAAGAATGGCCCAGACATCCATAGACCTCTGTAATTTTGAGTTTTTCTACTCATCTCCTGAGGCAAGGTTGGGCACTAAGGTGACACCAAAAGGACAAGCTGGAGAAAGGATGGGAAGAGAACATACCAACAGGAGAGAGAATACAGCACTTCTCTGAGAGCCCAAAGTTTCTGTGGAGCTGGAGCTGCAAAGGTCATGGAGACGAGAGTAAAGTGATGCTGGTGGGCTGGCCAGAGCAAAACCCAGCTTGTTTTTTAAATAGTTCCTCATGATATAAAACATCAGTGAAAAGTGGCACACCTCCTGAGGAAGCAAAGAAGGTAATAAAAATAAACCAAGCCAGGAAGTCACTTAAAGCTCAGAAATGTCGTTCTTTTTCCAAGAAACCGCTCCAGAACACATAAGGCCATTATAGATTGTCCCTCACTTTCCGGCAGCAAAGTTCCCCACCCTATCCATCAACACAGGGGCAAGAAAGCAGACTGGACATCTCCTGGGGCTTCGTTTCTCTCCATTTATACACGCTGTAGTTAAACACTGTAAGGTCTCCAAACTAGCACTTTCATTAACATGATTCCCATGGTTTTCACACCACACTCTAACTGATTTCCCTGTCTCAGAAGCTGTCAGCATAGATGATGGTTAGCCTCATTATGCAAATAATTCTTTCCTCTTTTAAAATAGAAACAGTAGCAAAAAAGTCAATCCCCTTTACTGCCTCTGCCAGACAATATTTAATCTAAGGGCTTTAGTGTTTCCTTCAGAGGTTCGACCCTAGGTGGAGGCTATTGTTGCTTGGAATGAAAAACTGTGTGAACAAAGAAACAGAGTATTTCTTTATTAATAATAGTTCATAGAGATGTATAACATTTTATAGCTATGGAGTGCTTTATTAAACATATTATAGTACCATAGGGCTTTAGAAGGGGAGGGGAGACCCTGCAGATGGTGAACCCATCCTTGTATAGAGGAGAGACAGAGGCCTGGACAAATAAATGCACTGGCCCAAGGCCATATAACTCCTAAATAGCAGAGATGGGGATTTGAAATCATGTCTTCTACATTCGAATCCTGGCAATGTCTAGCACTCTAGGTTACCTTTTAGCTATAAATTCTATGGTGGTATTATTATCCTGTTTTTAAAGATCAGAAGATTCAGAGGGGGGAAATAAATTTCCCCAAAACTTTGTAGGGTATTTTTCTATATGGTATTGCTGAGGTTTTACCAGACCTATTGACCACCTTACTTTCTTTTGTTCATTTGGCTAAGATGATCTACATATTCACCCTTCAAAATTAAGGAATACTTTCTATAGTAATCTGAGATAAATGACTTCTTAACTTTTTTATGGTTACAAAGAATGAAATTTGGGGTAAAGATTTTTTAAAATCTCTATTATCATAAAACATTCTCAATTAGGGCTCCATTTACCTGTCCACTTGGTAAAAAAATGGAAAAGGGTTTGGAAAGTATTCCAAAGGCAGCAACCTTAACCAGTAGGCTTGGATTTTTTTTAAAAAAAATACTGTCTTATTTAGAACACAGTTGCCTTGCAAAGAAATAGTAGGTAAATAAAAAGAGAAATTTATATGTAGTCCTTCCCTCTGTATCTAACATTTTCCACCCTAATGGCCCTAGTTTCCAACAGAAAGTAAAAAGAACATTGAATTTAGAGTCAGAAGTGATAGATTTGAATCAGAGGATAAGACATTTAGTAGCTGAGTGACCTTAGACAATTTGTTTAACCCCTCTGAACCTCAGTTTCCTCATTTGTAAAATGAGCATGTTAACAACACCTACCTCATAGGGCTATTCCAAGGATCAAGTGAGCTAGCCTATGTAATGTGCATTACAAAGCTTAAAGTACTATACAGGGTATCCAAAAAGTCAGTACAATTTTAAGCTATTAAAGATTATTATTATCATTATTATCTGAAGGGGTGCAGGTTCTATCAAGACCCTAGGAAAAAAGTAAAGCTTATTAAGTTCTAATAGCTTAAAACAGCATTAAGACTTTTCAGACACCCTGTATCAATGATAACTAGTAGTCGTACTATAGTAATGTGGAGGAATTAATATTATCATGAATTACCTCATATGCCTATTGTGAAGAAAGTGCTTTGCAAGTCTCAAAGCTATAGAAATGTAAGCTGCTTTATTTTTTTAATTTACTTTAAACATTCTTTTCTTTTTAAATTTTGAGTTCCAAGTTCTCTCCCTCCCTCCCAGCACCTCATCTACCTACTGTGAAATCAAGCAATATGATATCAATTATACATGTGGAATCATGAAAAATATATTTCCATATTATCCATATAACAAAAAAATTATAAAGCAAAAAATAAAGTGAGAAAATTATACTGAAGTTTTTACTCAAAGTTCATCAGTTCTCTCTGGAGGTGAATAGTATTTTTCATCATGAGTTCTTTGGAATTGTCTTGGATCATCATATTGATCAGAGTAGCCAGATCTTTTACAGTTGATTATCATAACAACATTGTTGTTACTGTGTATGATGGTCTCCTGGTTTTTCTCACTTCACTTTGCATCTGTTCATATAGGTCTTCCAAGATTTTTCTGAAACCACCCTCTTCATCATTTCTTAAGGCATAATAGTATTCCATCACAATCATAAGCTATAATTTGTTCAGCCATTCTCCAACTGATGAGCCTCCACTCAATGTCCAATTCTTTGACACCACAAAAAAGCTGCTATAACACCCCCCCACTTTCCCTTCCACTGTAAAAGCTCTTCCTTGCAAGCCTCTTTTATGTAGAAAAATTTCCCCATTCTACCTCTCCCTTCCCCCACCTCTCAGTGCATCCTTCCTTTTCACCCCTCTTTATTTTTTTGAGATCATTCCAACATAATTGACTCATACACAGGCCTCTGTCCATGTAAACTCCTTCTAACTACCCTAATAAAGATAATGTTCTTAAGGATTAATATGTATTATCTTCCCATAGAGGAATGTAAACAGTTAAACCTTATTTAGTCCTTTATAATTTCTCTTCCGTGTTTATGTTTTTATGTTTCTCTTGTCATGTTTGCATGTCAAATTTTCTCTTCAGTTCTGATCTTTTCATCAGGAATGCTTGAAAGTCCTCTATTTCATTAAATATCCATTTTTCCCCTGAAGGATTATACTCAGTTTTGCTGGTAGGTCATTCTTTGTTGTAATCCCAGATCTTCTGGCTTTAGGAATATTCCAAGTCCTCTATTCCTTTAATGTGGAAGCTGTGAAATCTTATGTGATCCAGACTGTGGCTCCACAATATTTGAATTGTTTCTTTCTGGCTACTTGCCATATTTTCTCCTTGACCTTGGAGATCTGGAATTTGGCTATATTTCCAGTTTTCATTTTGGGATCTCTTTCAGGGGGTGATTGGTGGATTCTTTCAATTTCTATTTTACTCTCTGGATCTAAGATATTGGGGCAGTTTCCATTGATAATTTCTTGAAATATGATGTCTAGGCTCTTTTCTTGATCATGACTTCCAGATAGTCCAATAATTTTTAAGATATCTCTCCTTGATCTGTTTTCCAGGTCAGTTGTTTTTCCAATGAGCTATTTCACATTTTCTTCTATTGTTTTCATTCTTTTGACTTTATTCTACTTTTTTCTTAGTGTCTTACGTAGTCATTAGCTTCTACTTCTCCCAATTCTAATTTTTAAGGAATTATTTTCTTCAGTGAGCTTTTGTACCTATTTTTTTCCATTTGGCCAATTACGCTTTTTAAAGAGTTCTTTTCTTCAGTGAATCTTTGTACCTCTTTTACCATTAGCCCAATTCTGTTCGTAAGGTGCTATTTCTTCAGTATTTTTTGTACCTCTTATACAAAACTTAATTTTGTTTTCATGATTTTCTTTCATCACTCTCATTTCTCTTCCTAATTTTTCTTTTTCAGTCTTGTTTCTTTCTTTAGTTCTTCCAGAAATTTCTGTTGGGCATGGGTTCAATTAGCATTTTTCTTTAAGACTTTGTATCTACTTTTGCATTATTTTCTTCTGAGTTTGTGTCTTGGTCTTCCCTGCCACTATAGTAAATTATTATAGTCAAGTTCTTTTCTGTTGTTTGCTCATTTTTAGCCTATTTCTTGACTTTGAACTTTATTTTAAAGTTGGGCTCTGCTCACCTCAGGGAGGAGAAGCAATGTCTCAAGCTTCAGGCCTTTTCATATTGCTGTTTTGAGTTAGTTCTGGGGAAGTTGCAATTTTTTTGCTTCTGAAGTACTGTGATCCAAGGAGAGATATAGCCACTGCTCTTCTAGTCTAAGCTCTGGGCTTTACTCAGGAATGACTCCTGCTCCCCTGTAGCCCTGTAGGCTCTTCTCTGCTCTGGAACTGTGACCCAGAACTGCATACGGGCAATAAAATTGCCAATCAGCATAAACTGTACCCAGTGCCAGCAACAGGCTCAGTGTAATCTCTTTTTGATGAATTGCCAGACCCCCTTCTTGTTTCTGGACTGTGCTGTTGCTGTTACTGTGACCATAAGAGCCATGTATGCTGCAGACAGACCTCTACTCCAATGTCACAGATTTCTCCTGCCAACCTCCTAAATTTTCTTAGGGCAGAAAAGCAGTGTCACCTGGTCTTTTGTTGGCTCTGCTGCTCCAAAATTTGATTTGAGGCATTGTTTTATAGTTGTTTGGAGGAAAATGTTGAGCAAGTTCAAGCTTCTTTGCTGCCTCTAATCTGCCACCTTGGTTCCCCAGGAGCCTTTATTAAAAGACTTATTGAACTTTATTAAAGCCAAAACACTTGAATGGGTGATTTTTGTTTGTTTTCACAATGCCCCAATTTTTAAAAAATATATTTCTCCTCCACTGTGTCATTTGCTCTAACAGAAATGCTACTTGCCACTACTGTGGCTGTGTAAGACCAACAACACTAGCACACAGGGGAGCTGCTAGCACAGGTTCTTTGATCTGCTTTTCGAAGGAAAGCAACTTTAAGGGGCTTACAATCTCAAATCAAACATACATATATCATTCACTTAGTTGAGGGGGAAAAGTAAGCACTCTGAACTTTAGAGAAAACACAAACAGAAATTACAAGCAGAAATTATATAAACAGAGTAACATAACACAAATCAGCAAACAGGCTTCTAGCTGTCTGACCAAGACATTATATGCATAGTTACCAAAGAGAGAGAAGCACCAACATCTGGGTTTTTCAAAGCTGGGGGGCTCCAATGGCTACCCAGAGTCTAATCTGGACAAATCACAGGACACTCTTCTAGTGAGTGAGCTCCAAGCAAAATGCTAACCTCAGAGTATATATACACTTCTTTAGAGTCAGAGGGTCTCACAGTCATGTGACTCAAACCCATGCCACCTAGGCTTTCCCATGACTTAAGCAGGTCATCAAAGACTGCCAATTCAATCAAATACTCTTGATTGAAACAAAGGCAAGACTCAAAGGCACTTGATTGCCTTAGTGCTGAGAAGCACTCCAAAACAAAAGACAACAAAAAGTCCCACTTTACTTGCCATTACTTTTGCTTCACTTCTAATGTATAGACTTCAGGGCTACCCAGAATTCCCTGTGCTCATGAAGACTTCTCCAACTGAAGACTTGAAGGTATGCTGTAAAGGGAATTTTTTTTTGTTACATGCACAGTTTGGATTAGATGGTTGCTGAGGTCCCTTCAAACTCAAAGATTCTTTGGTTCCAATTCTAAAAACAAATCCATACTCTGCCACTTACTATCTGTATGACCTTGGACAAGTCATATCTTTCTTGGCCTTAGTTTTCTGCATCTGAAAACAAAGCAAGGAGTTGGACTAAATAAATCAATTTACTGTAAGTGCTTCCTACATATCAGACACTATGCTATATGCTAAGGATATCAAGAGAAAGCAAAAATAGTCCCTGTCCTCAAGAGCCTAAATTCTAATGGAAAAAACAACATGTATAAAATAGGTACATACAAGACACTTACAGAATAGATGGAAGATAACCTTAGAGGTAAAGACATTAACAACTGGGAAAGTCCTCCAACAGAAGGTGGAATTTAAGATGAATTTTGAAGAATGACAGGGATTCTAAGAGCTGGAGGTGAGAAAGGAAGATATTTTGGGCAATCAGGACAAGCCAGTAGGCCAGCATAGCCAGATGGTATGATGCATAGAGGGGAGTAAAGCATAAGGAGACTGGTAAGATAGAATGGGGCCGGGTTATAGAGAGCTTTAAAGGACAAACTGAAGAGTTTGTATTTGATGCTTGAAGGCTCCTTCTGGCTCAAAATCTATGACTCTACGATGTTCCTTAAAGCGATCACTCACTAACCTTGTTTCCCTTGGGCTGTTTACCTGGTCTGGCCTCTCTTTGTTTTTTCTTGATACCAGTTGACAAAGCAGTCTCCTTCTCATGGGACAGTGCCATTGTCTAGAAATAGCTTTTCCAAGATTCTCACTCCCCCAAAGTGCAAGGCCAGAAATAAACATCCAAACATGCCATTTCCTAGGGACTTCTAGCTATAAAGGGGGAGATACTTGCTCCAGGATAGGGAACTGATGACCTCTGAGGGCCCTTCCTGCTCTGATAATCCACGATTCTGGTTTTTCTACTTTCCAAACTAGTCTATCTATGATATAGGATGTTTAGACTTACCAGGCAGTCTGGTGCCTTAAAAAGTATCAGTGGACAGGGGTTCAGATCCTGGTATTTCAAATTGCTACATGTCTCATTTGGGGAAAGTCACTCCGCCCTCTCCCTCCAGTCTTCAGTTTCCTCCTCTTCAAAATGAAGGAGTTAAACCAGGTCAGGGTCCTTAACGTTTTTGTGTGTCGAGGTTTTTAACCCTTTTGTGTGTGGCTTTTCTCAGATTATTTTTAAATGAATAAAATTAAATCAGATTACATAAATATATAAGGTACATAAATAGAATTATGTAAAATGAAAGAGGATTACAAAGGAAATCAGTTATATAAAAATAAAGTGACCATTTTTTTTTGATTCATGGACCTCAGATTAAGAATCCTGATAGCAGATGAATTCTAAGGTTACTTCTAATTTTTTATCCTGAAGTATACTAGCATTACAATTGTCTCTTAGAGAGACAATGTCTTAATTTTCATGGCAAAAATAGATATTTGCCAGTTGGCAAAATAATTTGGGCTTAGGTGGTTCTTTAGGTAGCTCTCAAGTCACATCATGTACATGATTAGGGACCTATGGAGCTAATTTGTGGTAGGAAAGGTAATTAAATTGTCTTATTCCTATACACATACATACATATACATGCGTATATGTATAGTACATGTGTATATATTCATATGTGTTTATATATATATGTATATATATATACATATATATATATATATACATAACTACATGACCAACTATTTACATCCTAGGCTTTTTAAATTGAGTAATTTTGTGGCAAATGGAAAGAAAGAAGGAAGAAAAGGAAGGAAGGAGGGGGAAAAAGGGATGGAAAGGAGGGAAAGAAGGAGGGAGAAATAGCAGCTCACACACAAAACATATACACATATATAGATAGAGAGATAGATACATACATACATACATACGAAAACAAGTGTATTGGGGTGAAATTTCAGGCTGCCGTTCATTGGTCTTTGACCTCATAGAAAAGTATAGGAATATGGCAGCTAACATTTTAAATTGTGAGTATGTTCTGCCAGGCCCATGAAGTCTCTGGATTCAAACTTCAGCTGATTCCACTGGCATAACTGATAAACGGCTGGGATGCAGATTAATAAAGAAAGCAGCAGCACCAAGATGCAAGCTCTGAAAGTCCTTTCTATATAAGAGAAATGTCATTTCCTATCACAGGCTATACTTTCCTAAGTTTTTCTTCTTCTCAAGCTCACTTAGGACCCTACAGCATTTTAGTTGGTGGGTAAACGAGGTGCTCTCCATTGCCTGCATTTCTAAATCTACAGCTCAGTGGTCTTGAGGCAGTGGTCGGCTAAAATGCTGACCTCAGGATTGGAGTGATGGACTGCTATTTTACTCAACAGCTGGGGCTGTGGGCAAAAAGACATTTTTACCTGTACATTCTCAAAGCTAAAGAACAACCTCTTGGCACAGAAGGCTATTATCTCTATAGCTACTGCTTCTTGGGAGTGTGAACAAAGGATTTTAGAACTCCATTTGAGGGAGGCAAATAGGAAGGAAAAGGTTTCGTTATTATTCTCATAGCCTAGGTAAATTATAATTCTTTAGGTTCCTCAAGTCAGTCTCCAAACATTAAAGCATGTCATATAGACACAGTAAACGGTTAATATTAAGTCAAGGCTTTTGTTCAATACTTCATATACTGAGGAACTTTTCATGTATAAAGCAGATGAGCAGAAAATTACAAGGGGGGGTTAAAAAAATTATCATTGCATCTGCCTACTTCACCTACTTGTAAAGCTAGTCCTGTTCTCCACTGTAAGGGATCTCACTCCATGTAAAATACAGCCTTTACAAAGATGGTAAAAGCTGCTTCTTGGTCAAATGTAAGAACTATTCATCCTCTCTGTTTTTTCTTCATTGTGTTGCATTGTAGCCTTCTCTTTAAGGGGAAAGAATCCCTTACTTCAGGGCCTGGTTAGTAAAGATGTTTTCTGGGACACCAGGATAGATAGAATGATATAGTGGGAAGAGTGCAAGATTTGTCATTAAAGACCTGGGTTCAAACCCCAGCTCTGCTATTTATTGCTTCCTGTATGAGTCAGTCAGTCAATAAGCATTTATTAAGCACCTACTATGTACTATGATAAGTCCTGGGCATACAGAGAAAGGTAAAAGACAGTACCTGGTGTCAAAAAGTTCACAGTCTAATTAGGGATCCCTCTAGGACTCAGTTTCTTCACGAATAAACTGAAAATTTAAGTGGATAGACTACATGACCTCTAAGGCACCTTCTGATTCCATAACTGACCCTATTATCCTGAGTGTGGGGAGAATGATGAGGACAATGGGACAGATGAATCAAACATGAGGAATCCATGCTATTAAAAAATATCCTTCCCAGATGAATTATGTGCTCTCTAAAAAACTGA